>NW_028079044.1:14321505-14934622 GCF_014824575.4 Sturnira hondurensis | reverse complement strand
TCAGCTTCTTAAATTGATCTGTTCTGACTCCCTAGGTTTATGGTGTGAACTTCTGTGGTAGAATACCTGTGAAATTCAGTGGTGCAGTCTCCTGCAGGTATCTTGATGTTCTCCGCTTCCACCTACTCCTTTCTTTGTGTGTGTGTGATCAGCTGGAGGGGGAGGCAAAATGGTTTATGACAGCAGGAGAGTACTTTATGATATTTACAGTCACAGCTGGTAGAGAAGAGATAGAAGATCTTTAGGCTCTATATAGTGTTAACTGTAATCTTCAACCCAATTTGCCACTTTTAAGAAAGGATAGACCAAAGATAAGTCTCTTGTTGGAGAGGGAAGGCTTGTGAGTTGTATCTAGAAAGCAGGGAGGTTGCGGGTGGTCAGATTTTGAGGTAAGGTGAGAGTAAAGGATAGTAAATAGACGTAGTGTGTGAGCAAGTAGAGTCAATCACTACAGTAATAGAATTCAGGAACTGGTAAAGTGGGCTAAGACCTGAGAGATGTGTTGTGAAGTCTTTACAGTGGTATAGAAAGCAACAAACAAACAAACACACACAAAAAAGGGCAAGAGAAGTGAGGAAAAAGCAATAAGTTTGGGGTGAAAGGAAGAAGGACTGAAACAGGAAAAAAGAAAGGAGAAGAACAGAGTACTGAAAGATACACCAACAATAAAATTAAAAATATATATGATTACTGAAAAAGTTTTTAAAAAGTTAAAACAAAAAACAAACAAACAAAAAACCCCTCCTCCCTAGTTGCTTTCAAACTGTCCAATCCAGTTTTTCTGGTTTCAGCAGGACCCCTCTACGGGCTAGGTTGTAGGCCCAGGCACACACCTGCCTGCCAGCCAGGCTACCAGACTGGGGTGCGGGTGCCCGCCCACCCAACAGGCTGCCTGGGTCCCACGGGATCTGGTACTGGTCCTTTCTAGTCCTGTGGCTGGGTAAGAAGCAAGTCAAGCTGCCTTCACAGGAGAACACCTCAGTCCACTTTCCAGTAAAAACTTCTCCAGAAAGCGTGCCTCTCAGCCCAGCCCAATCCCCAACCTGACTGGTTAGGACAATGCTCCTCTCAAATTTCCTGGGCTGGCAGGCTGGTGGGCTGGAGACCACAGAGATCTCAACTGAACATGGCCCCCTGTCCTTGCCACCCTCCCTGCACACCTAGGTAGACAGGTCTCTGCCACCCAACCCCGCCTAGATGGTGAGGGAGGGAGCCAGCTCTTCCAAGGACCCCGCAGCCATCCCAATGCTCCACTGGGTGCTGGGCTCCCTATGAGTCCCTCCGTGGCACTGGCCGCAGACCGAAGTCTCTACACCCCTAACTCGGCGGTGGCAGCATCGGCTCCGAGGCGTTTTGGGCTGGCCGAAGGCAGCCGGTCCCGCCGCTGCCGCTTTTGTCTTTACTCACAGTTGCTGGGCTCCCGCTGAGTCCTCTGTGGCAGACGCCCCGACACTGGCTGTAGACAGAAGCCTCTGGGCCCTGGAAGCTGCGGCAGCAGCAGCTCCGAAGTCTTTACGCTCAGGCCAATGGCTGCTGGTCCCGCCGCTGCTGCTTTTGACTTTACTCTGGGGTGCCTGGCTCCCGAGGGCAGCCGGCCCTGCCGCTGCCGCTTTTGTCTTTACTCACAGGTACTAGGCTCCCGATGAGTCCTCTGTGGCAAACGCCCCTGTCGCTGGGCACAGACGGAAGGAAGCCTCTGGGCTCCAACCGCTGTGGCAGCCGCGGCTCCAAGGCCGTTATGCGCCAGCCGAGGGCTGCCGCCAGCCTGGCTGCCTCTGCCCTTACTCGCAGCCCTGAGACCCCAACCAGGAATTTGTTAATAATATTTTTCATGTCTGTTGTTTGTTGAATCCAAAGCCAAAACATCATTCATTCACTCACTGGCATCCATGTTGCCTCAGTACATTGGCTCAGGGTGAGCCTGACGTCACTCAGAGGCTCCCATCTCAATCTGATGTCCTGGTCTGTACCACTGTCACTGTCGATTGCTGGTTTGGAGGTTTTCAATAGCATGTCATGTAACTGGGCAACTACATCAAAGATCTCTTAGTTAAATACAAAATTTCAGGACACAAATATAACCAACCTGCCACCAGGTACCCAATTCCTTATTGCTGAGGCCAAAGAACAAGAACTGTCCTTGCTGAGAGAGGAAAAGGTATAAACGACTATGAACAAAGAGTTCTATAATACTGTATCTCCAGTCATTCTTTCCTGCATCTAATCCAATAAATTGTGATAGGTTCTAAAAGTTTCTTCCCCTTTTCATTCCCAACCTCCTAAATGGTAAAGATATTCAACGCATGCTTATTATAGTGGAAATAGCATGGTTGTCATATAAGTATAGATGGCATTTTATATCTTTAAGTGGAAAACTAACTGCTAAAATCATGCTGGCCTGGACTTTTATAACCGGGCCCCAAAACAATGTTGGCAAAGGTACACAAGTTCCTGGCTTTTTTTTGCAGCCCCAGTGCATCCACTGGGTCACACCACATTGGCTTTTATCTGGCTTAGTGTGGAGGGTCCCTAAAACTTAGCTCCTGCCAGTCCTGTTGAGTTGGGAAAGGAGAGAGGTAACTTAAAAGAGCACAGGAAAATAAACATAATACTAAGATAACTCCACAGACATCCTTTCCTTTCTCTTTCACAAAGTTCAAAAACCAGAGTCAAGATACAGTGTGGAGGCAGCGAAGAGAGAAAAAGACTCTTTCCTTCCCTTATGGTCAGTGTCTCCATGCAAGATGGCACGGACACAAAGGGGATCAGAGCTGGCTTCTTCCCCGCCTCCTCCATTCACGGCAGCATATTCTCCCTGGAGTAATCTCTCAGATGGCTGGTGCTGAGGACTGTGCAGGTGACGTGGTTTTTCAGTGGAGACAGGAGGGAGTAAGAATGTCCTCCCCTGAAATGTGTGGCCTCCCAGTCCCCAAGGCCACGTCCCCACCTGCTGCTGCCTCCCCTCTCCACTCCCTCCACATTCCCAGTGAGTCACTAAGGGCTTGGCTTGGGTGAACATTTAGATCTTGGTGTCTTATTAACCTGAAAAAGCTCCCCAGGTGACTGTGATGTGCTTGTGTCCTCTTGTTCACATATATAAGCCACTGACCTAGTTTCTTGCCATCCCTGCCCCCGCCCTCCAGAGAGATAAAGCCAGTTGCCCAAGATCACACAGCAAGGCACAGGGTGGGAAGAACCCAAGAACCCTGCTTCCCAGTTTTGTGTTATTTCTAACCAAACATTCCTCCCATTGTAAGAAAAGAGCCTTCGGCTATGCCAAACTGAGAATTAAGAATATAGAAAGAGTATCCTGCAGGGTTCCAAGAAAGAAAACCAAAGAAACAAAAAGAGACTAGATATTGGGTTTGCTCTCTCCTGCCACTGGGGCAATTGCAGCTGCTTACAAGGACCTGCGGGACTTAGGAAGCGGCACCCTGGAAAGAACGTGCTCTAAGCATCCTCCTCTGGATGAAGAAATGGACAGAACAGAGAGCTCCCCCGAGGCTCCAGCCAGGAGACGTCCCAGCTGGTTGACCAGGACCGTCTAGTCCTCCAGACATCGACCCATTTCCTGCTCCCTCCCGACTGTAATGTCTATGAGGTTTTCCCACCAGAAAGAAATGCATCCAAATGTCACAGAGTGGGGCTAGAGAGGATTTTAATGTTTTCAAATATTTCTTGTATTTTCCAAGTTTTCTTCCGTGAACTTGTATTGCTTTTATAATTTAAAAGACTTAAATTACTCTTTCAAAATAAGAAGGCAATGGCTCCTAGCACAGTTCTTTGAAACACTCTCCAGCCCTCAGCATCTTCCTGAGCTCTTCCTGTGCTCCATAATGGCTGTGTAATTGATGCCTCATCACACGTAACGTGAAGGAGCCACGGGGTTGTGATGGAGCTAAAGAAACAGGGAAATACTCTTTGTTGCTTGCTTGGTTTCTTTCGAGAAGATTCTTGTGAGGCTTTCCTCTATCTACTCCCTTCTCTCTATGGAAACCCACTCACCCACTCTACACTGCCAGGTTGATGTCTCAAAGAATCAATTAATTTCTGGTTTCCTTCTCTTTTCTATTGTTGAGGGGGTTGGTATATCTTTATTTTAGGAAAGCAAAGCTGTGAGTATTCCAATTGCATGGAATGTGACACAGACGCCACCGCTGACTGGCCCTTCCCTACAATTTGGCCCTCAAAACAATTCTAACCCTCCCTTTTCCCAGCTCAAAGCTGAAGTGAAGGGATGTACACAACCAAGGAGGTGAAATTTTAGCAGCTATTTTCAACTTGAGGGAATGGTTTCTGGAGGTTCTGCCAGCGAGTTATGTCACCTATAAGCACCTTCAACTGCCGCTTAGCCCCCCTAGGGGCAGAGATGGATCCAATTTCACAGAGGTGGTGGCTCTTGTTGCTCGCAGGTCCCTCCTGAAGCCAGTGTGATGCACTTTTCCTGGGATTTGACTGGCCTGGGGTAGAGCAGGGGAGGGCTGAGTGGTGCAGGGAGCTGCACATGAAACCCACGAGGACCCCACGCTCCCACCCAGATCTGCAGCAAAGCCTGCTCAGGCACCTGACAGTGTCCTAGTGTAGGAGGCGGACACCTGATCTGAGACTGGAGGGAGCAATGCAGGTCCTCCAAGGCAACAAGCAGTCAGCCCCAGTCTGTCCACATTTTAGTCCCGAGCGCAGCTACATGAATACCTGACTCAGTTCAGAAGGGATAATGCCTTGGTAGCTTTCAAGGTTTTATTCTTTGCAAAGGGTAGGAAGGGTTGATGGGTCTGAAATTATTAACATAAGTCAATCGTCAACTGGATGGCCCGCAAAAATAAGAACAGAGAACAGCCATGGGCTGAGATAGGAATTCTTTGGCCTTGCTCCTCCAGAGAGAGCCTACATGTAGCAGAAAACATTCTCTCTTGGAGTCTGCCTAAATTTAAATTTTTGAATTCTGTTGACAAAACACCAAAGGACAGTTTTAAAATATCCCTTGAGCAGAACCTCATAACTAATAATACCAGTTTTTGACACCTGGCATGCACACTGTGCCAGGAATAATTGTAAGTGCGTAGGAACATTATCTTATGTGTTTATTACTTTGATATAGGCATTAGACCCACTTTATAGATGGGAAAACAGAGGCTTCCACAGACAAAGAAACTTAACACAGCCAACAAGCTACAGAGCTCCTGCTCCTTTAACTGCCCAGCTTGCCCAATTCCAAGAGCCCCATCAGGAAAATTAACCGGCTGTTTCCATCAGGTGTTTCAGAAGGCGCCGTGCTCTCTGTCCCGATGACCATGGGCCCCAGTCCTCTGTGCAGGGCACGTACCTTTTACCTCCAGTAAACCTGTTTTCTCACTTGACCGTGCTTCCTGCTTTCCACCGTACACCCAGTCATCCTCATCTGAACAACATACTGGACTATGGCAAGTTGAAGCCGCATGAGGAACCGATAGAGGACGTGCAAAAGCAAATTGTCCTAATTTTAATGTGTGGTTAATGCAAGTGGAGAGTGTGCTCAGGCTGGACTCTTACTGTTTTTCTGGAAAATACCCACCCACAGCAACTGGTTTTTAAGTGTTATTTCCGATTAATTACATGTTATTTCCTCCCTCCTTTCTCTTTCTCTACCCATTCCTTCTTCCTTCTCCATGACAGGCACCATAATCTTCCCCGTCTCTCTCTCTCTGTATCTTAATTTTTCAGCTTGTGTACTGTTGGAAACAATTGGGAAAGATGAACACGTATGTGGTTAATACGGTCCAAACTCTCCCAGCGCTGGGAAGACGCATCACCACCTGTGTTCCAGCTTCGGCATGTGCTTGGCAGCAAATTGCAAGACCCGGAGGTCATACTCAGGAAAGCAGAAACACATTACATTTTAATAATCACCTACCTTTCCAATAGCTTTGAGCTTTCAAATGTCACCTCCAGTTACTGGGAACTACAATCAACCTGCGAGCCCTCTCCCTTGCCACTCAGCAGCGAGAACAGCAGACAACTGGGGACGATTGTCACAGGAAGAGGACCGATAAATATGAGTTGCAGGCTAGAAGCAATTCAGCAGAATCAAGCTCATCAACTTCCCAGCATGGATTTTATTTTATTCTAAATCAGATACTCATTAATGGGGAACATTCTTTGAATCATCATTTTATTTACACTGGAGAAATGCAAGACACATTGTCTGGAGAGGGAATGAAGTGGCCCTGACTGCGCAGTTGTAGGTATTGCCTTCTGCAGCCTCCTGGATTTTCACGCTAATGGAAAACACCCAGCCCAGATGCTCTCTAGTAACAAGTTAAAATGGCACTGGAAAGTAAACAATTTTCTTTGACTTAAAAAAAAAGCATAAAGAACAAATGTGATTTCAGGGGAAAAGTGAAAAGTCTTACCTGCCTTAGATGTAAGAACCAAGCCATACAGATTATGCTACTTAAGGGAACCACAGGGGTTTGTGGAGGAGGCAAGTCATATCCTGGTCTGAGACTGTGCCTGCCTCCTTGCTGTCCTACCAGGAAATGAAGTTCATGGGGACTCCTGCCCTCCGTTAAGAGCTGTGCCTTCCCAACTCCTATCTAGAGATCAATACATACTAGGTGCTCAATAAAAGTGTGTGAAGCAAATACTCATCAGGCTTCTGGGAGATACCCTATCTTTGTTAAGTGCTAGTCATATTCTAATTCAATTATAATCAACACCAAGCTAGTCTACAGGCAAAAAAAAATTAAAATCCTCAGAGGGAGCTGTACATGTGCTTTGTATTTTCCATGGAGTTATACAGAGGAAGGCCGGCCAAGAAATCTCTGGCAAATCAGTTCACAGAATCTCCTACATGCCAACATCTACATCCATTCTTTGAGGAAGCTGTGGTGTTTTCAGAGTTTTGAACAACCTCTCTTAACCCTATGCTTTATTTTTACAGCATTTTCCAGTTCTTGAAGTGTTAACCGTGATTACCTCATGTTACCCTGACATCAACTCAGTGAGGTAGGTGTCATTAGTAGCCTTCCAGAAGAGAAAACTGATTAAAAGGCATTGCCTTTTTCAATAAGTGACTTTCTTTCCACGGCAGTGTGACTTTCCCGGACAAACCTTTGACCTAATTAACAGCTCTCTCTTCTCCCGCCCCTTGGAGCTTTCCTTCCCTTGTCCTTCCGATCTTTGGCCAAGATGACTCCTTGTTAGGTGGACTCCTTTTTTCGCTTTTTAATGGGACACCTTGACCTAATCAGAGAAAGCCCTCTGACTCTCTAAAAATAAATGAGTGTCTGACAAGAAAGAAAAAACAGAAGGGAGGAGGAATGTTTCAGAACTTGAGGATTTTGGAGACCGACCCATGTGCAGATGGTATTTAATGTTCTCCAAACACCGAGTGCTGGCCTCCATGCCTGGCTTCTTGTTGTCATTTCCTGGTCACTTTAAACTGACTTATCAAATTGGATCGATTCTTTGATACATATGTTGGTATTTTAAGTCCTGGTGGGAACAAGGCCTCCCATTTGTTTCAAGTTTTACTCTTAAGAAATGTTTTTTAAAACCCTGCTTAGAAAAGGAATCTCGGTCTAAACCCACGATGGCTTTGGTCTTCACCCAGTCCAACAAATGATGCCAACCACTGGGCTTCTTATTAAGAACGATTCCAGCTGACTCTGCTCTCCACAGGGGAGTTGGTTTAGATTCATGGAGGTGACAGCCAGCAGCCAGCTGGTAATACAAATCCTAGAAGTAGGATGTTACGATTTGGGTTGTGAAGGCCCCTAATAAACAACACCCCTTTTCTTCATGCAAGTTCTGAATCGAAGGAAATAAGAACAATGAATTAACACATTGAGGCTGAACCACCATCTCTGTTGAGGATACGACCCAGGGCAAGGGCATAAACTGGGGTGAGAAGAAAGCAGAAGTGATAGCCTTCTCCATGCCTGTCTTCATCTCGCCCTTCTAGACCCTGAATGGCAAGCTCAAGGCAAGTTTAGTCTTCAGAGCAGGCACCGTCACCCCTATCACTGGTCCCAAAGGAAAGAGAAGGAGGAAAACAGACCAGCAGAGCTTCATCCAGCCAAGAATCAAGAATCAGTGGCTGGTGCCCACCAGTTCTGAACTCCTTCCTGCTCCATTTGGGAAAACCACACAACCTTTCTGAGCCTCACTGTCCTCAGCCTAGAAAGGAGTGACTGCTAGGGGACGGCCATGACCCAGTCTAGCTCTGAAATGCCATAGTCAGCCCCAGCAGTGACCCTGATGAGGCGCAGGTCCACCTGATTTCTCCCTCGAGACATTAGTTCTCTTTGCTGAGGTTCATGGTCAAAAATCGCACCCTGGGACTCACCGATCACCTCAGATGATGTGACTATGAGGGTGACTCAGTGTCTACCTGTCCCCATCACCGGAAAAATCACTCCAAGTGTGCAAAGTGGGAGCACCTCAGCCTACAAACAGCACTTCGTCACCAACACTAGTCCCTGGGAATATGAGGACTAGTTCTTTAAGATCCTAGTATAATACTCAAGAACATTATGAAAATGATGATGCAGCCAAGTAATACAGAAAGATGAAAGAACAGAAATTGGGGGTCCTATATTCTAATTTTGGTTCAATATTAACAAGCCACGTGACCTTAACATCTCTAGGTCTCTTTCCTCATGTACAAAGTGATAAAATCAGGAGATTTCAAACTTATTTTCCCTCTTTTAAAATGTAAAACCTACCCCAGTTATGTGGTTCAGTGGATTGAGTGTCAGCCTACCAACCAAAAGGTCACTGGTTCAATTCCTAGTCAGGGCACATGCCTGGGTTGCAGGCCAGGTCTCCAGCTAGGGGTGTGGGAGAGACAACCACACACTGACGTTCCTCCCCCTCTCTTTCTCCTTCCCTCCTCTCTCTCTAAAAATAAATAAAAATTTTAAAAAACCTTACATGGAATATAAATATATAACATAAATAAAAAAACAGAACTGTGGGCACAGAGGCTCAGACCCACCCTACTTGATTCTTCCCTGCCCTCTGAATATTAGCCAAACCCGCAACTGTGGCAGGCCCTGAGGTCTCATGAAGCACCTGCTGAAACACTTTTCTCTGTACCGGGCCACCTGCGGGGCCACCGCTGCATTCTGATATCAGGTCCACTGGAGAGCCCACCCAGCTCTCCTGAAGCTGCATCCCTGACAGTCCTCAACAACTATGGAAGAAAAACTGAACAGCGTGCCTAACAGTGATGTGGGCCAGGTATCACCAGGTAGAATATAAAAACCACAGGTTAAATACACTGGGGTTTTCATAGCAAAACTAAATTCTAGCTCAACAGGAAGAGTGAATGAGAGAGAGAGAGAGAGAGGGAGGGAGAGAGAGAGGGAGAGAAGAGTAGGGTATGAAGGCTGAGCACTATTATAAAGTAATTTAATTTCAAAGATATTCTCACTACTTTGTGTTGCACAATCCAGACTCCAGGCATAAGATTTTTACCATGAAATAGTGTGAGAAGGGTCAGGTTCTCCTCCTGAGAGAAAGCGCCTCCCTCTCACAGGAAACATGAAGCAGTTCTGGCCTTCAGAAGAGCTGGCCCCATCCTCTGGTGGTCACCCAGCCCCCTCATATATCTCCTCTGCATGTGTTAATTCTTTTGAAGGTGATGGGGGTCCTTTGCATGGAAGATATATGCAGCTCGGTGGCGGGAAGTGAGATCCTAATTATCTGCAGCTGACAACCTTTCAGGGCCCATTATAAAAGAAACGTCTGCACCAGCCGCTCAGAGCCCTAGATCCCGGCTCCAGAGAGCTTGAGGGAGCGACTAGGAGTGATTCCGAGAGCCTGATTTATCAGGGAAGATTAGAAGAGTTACATCTATGGTCTGGTGAAACAATGACAGAGGGGGAGCAGGCTAATGGTTGACAAAGGGGCAGAAGAAAGAGAAGAGATTTATGTAGCCTGGTACGAGGGTGAGCAATTGGAGGAGTGAAGTGAAATGAAGACGGGAAAGGAAGTCCGAGTAAATATCAGGGAAACTTTCCTCGCTGATTTATTAGACAGATGAGCAAATCTTCCAAATGAAGCTTCATCATCACCCCGAGAAAGAGTGAGTGAGCCTCCATAAATGTGTCATGGCCATTTGTCTCTGTCACTGTGGGACCTGTAATGACATCTAGCACAGCTTTCCATCTTTCTGCTGAAGAGTGTCCTTAGAAGTCAAAAACAGTCCTTGTCTCTGTGGGACACTGGGAGGCTCCCAAGAGACATGCAGCCCACGACCACACTTCCAGGCACAGCCACTTGCTAACTATCACCAAAGCTTACTACCTACTTTACAGTTTCCCTTCCATGGCACACAGCCCAGACCCTCCCTGGGCACGGAAGGGAGCTTATGCTTGGGCTGGATGCCAGGAAGAACCTTCGAAATTCAACTGAGTTCCCCTCAGCAGGAGCCCGTGGAGACATGCTGGTGAATCTGACTACCTGCAGAGTGCCTCTACCTGACTCTGACCTAGACGGGGGCCCTCTTAGCTGCCTCTTCATGTCCTCTCACATTCTCCGGTTCCAGATGCCACTGCACAGGCCAGTTTCGCACGAGCTCCTGCTGACATCACACAGGCTCCACCTGACCTGACCTTGTCTCCTGCCTTAGGGATCGCCTTTTGCTCCAGAGGTGCGGATGTCTCAGCAGCCCACCACTCACCCATGCAAACACAAGTGGAAGGGACGAGCTGGTGTACAGTGGGGAAAACGTCTGACCCATGAGAGATGGGAGCAGGCCTGCAGGATCAAGCAATGGGTCAGATATAACAGCATCCGACAGGGCCAGACATCCTCATATCGGTTCTCCCAGCCTCACTCTCCTTTCCCCTCACTCCTGCTCGCTGGTTTGTACCCCTAACAGGATGAAAGAACAAACACCTTTGCCTCGAGTTCTGCTTTTTAGAGGAACCCAGGCTAAGATATGACCAAGTAATAGGGGCACAAGAGTTACTAAATTGTGTGAATAAGGGCATAAACTTCTTTCATCATTTGGCCCATGCACCTGGTCCAGACATCTCTCTCAGGCATTGTACAGAACTGCCCCCTTCCAACCTCAGTACCCTTAATGGTGCTTCCATTAAAGTCCACACACAGCCAGGATCCTTATATGGGCCCCATCTTATATTTTGGTATCTCTACTGGCTTACTCTACTTGAGAAGGCTGGTAACCTGGAGGACTTGAGCTCAGCCAAGTTGGTGTTTCCTACTTTGCCTCCCCCCTCAGCCAACAGGAGCTGAGACATCATACACAAGCTAAGCCAGGACCAGGGAGGTCCACTGATGACCAGCCCCTTGGAAGTCACCTGAGAGGACACCGACAAGCCTGGAGCCTTTGCATCCCGCTGTGAGGTTTCTCTGCCACGACTACTTTTGATTCCACTCTTTGTGTTCTAGGCATTACGATTCTAGTCAAGCACTGGTAAACTCAGAGTCCTCAACCAATCACTCCATATTGCCAAAAGCCCGAGCTTTGGTGCTCCAAAGACAGACTCCATGACTCTGTGTCATCTATAAATGTTTCGAGCTTTTGTTGTTGCTTTGTTTTTTAGTGTGTATTTTCAGTTCAACTATTTTTATGTCCCCGCCAAATAAAAAAAAAATTCCTTAGTAACCCATTATGGGTTAGTGAATTCCCAAACCGTTCAAAAATACTTTAAAGTTCTTTTGGGACACAGCCAGATACTTAATATTGTATTACATTTTATAGTTGTCACTTAATCAAGCTATTTAATATTATAGTACATTTTAAAACTGTCACTTAATCACATTTTCTTGACCCTTTTATGGGAATTAAAGATCACTGTAGATAAAAAATGGCATGCTTTAGTTTAAATAGATTCAGTATGTCCAGTTTGACAGTTACTTCTGAGACATTAAAAGAATTTTCTGTGATTAATGTGACCCACACACGTTAAATGGTGTAATGTTCCATTTCTTCAGCCATTAGCGGAAACAGCATCAGACAGAAGGAGCCAAAACGTAGCCAACTGTATGTAAAGCCAGTGATGGGGGTGCCGGTGGTGGGGAGTTTAAAGATAATATAGAGCCAGGCAGGCTGAGATAAGAGAGAGATTTCTACTGATTTAATATTTGCTTTCTCTGGGCATCTTGAGCACAAAGCCTGAGAAACACAGGGGTCAGGCCCCGGGAGTGGAGCGAATGCCAGCAGAGCAATGGCGACCCTCCGAGGGGAGTCTCCTTGCAAGGGGGGTGCACCTCGGGTGGGAGGCTGAGCAGAGTTACTTGGTGCTTGTTATGCATGATGGATGAACATTGCTTCTAAATTTAGAAAAGCTCTCTAAATGGACATTTACTCACAATGGGGGGAAAAAGCCCTCTGAAAGGTCCATCCCTGGAACGGTTTTGTTTATGGCACTGCGATAGTTCTGGGCAATTAACCTAGAATTGCGTCACTGGGAGATTTTATATTCTTAAGTGTTCACTCATGTAGTTAAAGTAAATTATGTCCTTTTCCAAACATGTTCCAAAGAATCGTACTGGATTTTTAAAATCCTGGTCCCTAAATCCTACTTGTTTGTTTAATTAATCTGAAAACCACTGCTCCCGCTTTGTTTCTTAATCACAGATCACATGCACTGTATTTGTCAGCAGCTGCGAATGGAAGCATGTCCCAGTGTGTTTTTCTTGATTGTTTAATAAGAGTTGAATAATACCCTATTTAATCCATCAAGTAGGACATTACAATAACATTGATCTTTTGTTTGACAGCAAATTTGTTTGATAACAGAATAGAATATAATGTAACCAAATCAGTGTCAGGGATGCATCTCAGCGAATCCAATTAAAAACACCCATGCACACTCCAGACACTAACAGTGGGGCGGAGGAACCGAGCACTGCAAGACACACTGGGCAGGCGGGCACGGGGCAGGGGGGCGGGGGGGAACTCAGTCTTGCAGATGCCCGGAGCTTGCCCAGAAGACCCAGCCGAGAACTCCATGCCCTGGGAATGTGGCCATTTTGGCTGAAGAGCATCAGCCTACTCCAAGATCACAATGAAGAGACCAATGACCCTCATTGTGTTCCTCCTTTGTTGGTTCAACTGCTGTGACTCTTGGGGTCAAAGCTGCCAGATTCTGCCACCAGTTAGTACACCTCCTTTCCCCTCCTGCCACAGCAAAGTAAGGGCTCTTGAAGAACGCCATTGTTCACATCCCAGCATCCTTGTCCTGTTTTCAAACCTGCATATAAGAGACCCTTTCTTTTTAGCATCCTTTATCTTCAGGGAGGGATGGGAATTGGTTTCAAATGATTGTATAAGACCCAACCTTTATGGACTTCATGCAGGAAGACAAGTGTCAGCCCTGGTATTTATTCACACACGCGTTTATTAGATGTTTTACAACTGAACCCTTCCTTTCCTTTCAAAACCCAGCACAGAGCTGTAACAAAGCCTCTCTCTAGATACCCAAACCAGATAATGCTGCAAAGGAGAGAAAAGGATGTGTAGCAACAAGCACAAATTCTCAAATGCTCAGTTATGAGAGCCATCCATCTTGTCTCAGAAGTTGAGTCGAGTGTTCCATACCAAGCTGTAACACCACACACACACACTCTTGGAGAAAGAATCACTGAGGTCAACCAGCTGTGTACAAAATAGCCAGTTGCGTGAATAAATTAAGCCTTTTCTTTCTCCAAGATAATGTATGTGCGGACACTGATCAGATTCAACATGTTGTCCCTCTCGTAGAGAACTGTGTGAGTGCGGAGACCCCACAGGCAGTGGAGGTGGTGCAGAGGACTCTCCTTGTGTTACTGGGGGGACAGAGGAAGATCACTGCATTTGAAAAATCCCTAAGAAAACAAGTAGCCATCGGAAATCCTGGGTTAGCCAAAATGTCAATTTAGTTTTTTTCATAAACTAAGACCTATTTTTCATTTGCACCAATAACTTTATTGATTTGAATAGTTTGAGTATGGTGGCTATCTCCCGCCATTGGCTCCTAGTGGATAGAGGTGAGCAACACCGTTAAACATCTTCCAGTGCGTAAGACAGACCCACAGCAAAGAATTATTTGGCCAAAATGTCAATAGTACCAAGAAACTTCGCAGACCACTTTTCACATGTTCAATCCGTCACAGCACCTTCTCCATTCACTGCACAAATCCTTTTCTTGTGTTTCAGTTGCATTTTTACCTTTCTTGAAATAACAAAGCATAATATGCCAAAAATCTTGCATATCTTCTTCCATCTTCAATATTAAAATGGCTGCATAAAAATTCACCAATTTTGATGTTTTCTTAAATGCTCACTGATATGACAGCTTTTATAATATACTTTAACAAAATTTTTCAAATGAAGTTAAAGGCAACTAAGCACTACTAGAACCATCGTACAGAAAAACCCAAACAGACTTTTTGGCCAACCCCAATACCTGCACTCTTGTTAGGAGCTTTTTCATCAATTTTTTGTAGATAATACAAATGTCCCCATCTAATAAAAGCAAAATAAGAGTTCTAAAGATGGATTCAAACCTTTTCTTGTAAATACAAGCTAAGAAAGCAAAAGGATAAGTATTATCAAATTTCTCAGGTCAACCCTAACGCTGTGCTGACGGCTCTCTATAACCCAGATGTCAGGAGAAACCCTTGTGACATTTTTAAAACATTTACATCTAAAACCCAGATTTCCCTGACACTCGCACTTTATCTTCATCTGGTCACAGGGGAGAAATGTCCAGGATGATCCCGTGGATCTAAAAAGTTGAGGAGTCTTTGTTTTAATCCCTCCCTATTTTCGCTCACCCGCATCCCCAGCTCACATCATTGTAACTCCTCCCTTCCCTCCACTCACTGCCTCCTTCCTTATTCTTTTGTTCTCTGACTAATCTTCCCCTTTGTATTAATGAAGTCCTTTGTAGTTTCTCTTCAAATCTTCAAGTGGATTCCTTAGTGACTTCTGGGTTTTTTTTTTCTTTTCCTTTTTTTTTTTAACCTGGTAGGGCCTTTTTTAAAAAACCCATGAAAATTATGAATACTTCCTTCCTTTCTGGCACTGCACCATGGGCCTTAAAACATTCTATTACATTTCTGATCTGAAACAGCTTTCTCTTGACCCAGAAGTATTGGCAAATTACAGACCCCAAGCCAATCTTTTATGGAGAAGGTCTGAGAGCAAGTGGTAGCCTTTCAAGTGCTTAACCATAGAGTCATAATCTTTATGACAAATAGCCTCTTGCTTTGCAGTTACAGCTAGTTTACTATGCATATGGCTGAGAGAGGGCCTCTTAAAGTGGTCAGGGACTTTTCCTCAAGCCCCCTCCCAGGTGTCACATCACTCCTTTTTACTGATCTTGTTAGAGGGACAGCATTAGCCCCACAGATCACCGGAGCTTCCTGACCAGCTGCCAGGCTGTACAGCACGGGGAACTGGGGTGGTCGATCCAAAGACATCAACTTGTCACTCTTGATGATCATTCATCTGCAACAGAAATAGCCCACGGTGCCTCAGAGACCGATGTGGAGACCACCACTCTTCAACATTATCGCCACTAATTATTAAGATGAATGCAGTGATTAATGGGAGCAATGCTTTTTCACTTTATGCAAATAGCGAGCTCATGCATATACATGGGGAAGGGGGCTCACCAACCTGGTGCCCCAACGTTGCTGCTCAGCCCCCTTATTCAGCTGTCACTGTGACCCAGGTGCAACGACTTAGAGCGATTTAAAAAGAAACGCTAAAAATGAATTGTTGATCAGCAGCCTCAGGCAGCTTTTTGGAAATTCCCTTCTCCAAGGGCTGTGCTTTGATTAGGGAGAGCTCAATCAAGGCAATAACTAGGGTTATTAAGGATGCTGTGTGAGCTGGAGTCCTTTCAGTTCACGCTGTCTGGAGAAAAGAGCTGGTGGGGAAGGAGAGAATGCAGCTTCTGCTGTGATGATGTGGTAAACCGAGGCAAGCCAACCTCTTTGGGTCTTGCTTTTCTCTCTGGTACAGATGTGGCGGTCCAGTGAAATGACATGAAGCCCCTTTTAAACCTCAAATCGCAGGATCCTATGAGGCACAGGGTAAGTGGGATATGAGCCTGAGACTTTTTATCTTCTACCTAAAACAAACACTTTCTGTTACAAGAATCCTCAGTATAGCACATCTTTCACTACTTGTCCTATCCCACAAGCATATATTTCATTCATTCAAGAAATATTTCATTGAGCCCTAGCAGGTGTGGCTCAATGAAATAGTGCTGGCCTGTGAACCAAAGGGTTGCCAGTTGGATTCTCAGTCAGAGCACACACCTGGGTTGCAGGCCAGGTCCCTAGTAGGGGGTGTGGGAGAGGCAACCACACAATGATGCTTCTTTCCCTCTCTTTCTCCCTCTTTGTCCCACCCCCTCTAAAATAAATAAATAAAATCTTTGAAATTCTTTTTCTAAAAAAAATATTTCATTGAGCATCTATTTTGTGCATAATACAGAACTCCTTTTTCCTCCCTAAGAACTCTCTATACATAACGGTAATCACAGTGCATCTCACTTACTTGCTATGTGTTTTAGGTGGAAGGTCTCCAGTGATTAGAGCTGAACCTTACTCTGTTTTATAAATCCAGTGCCTGACACAGAGTGGGTATTCAATATTCATTAAATGAATGAACGTTAGGAATTGGGGGAAAATGACTATAAAATATTTCGAGAAATGGTCCCTAGCTTCTAGTACCTTACGATATATGTGAAATCAAAGGCAAATGGACAACAAAATGTCAGAACAAACGAGGAAGTTATGTGCAGCCACTGATAGCTCTTAAATAGTGAGTGTCATGTGGAAGAGGTGTTTAGGAAGAGTCAAACGTTACTAAGGGATTTTGCAACTGAGGGGCTTTTTACCAGACATTCTAGAACTGGGACGGAATGTGAGTGCCCGACCACTGGCCTTCAGTCCCATCCCGCCCGGTCTTAAAGACCTTAAGGTAGAGATTCTACATTCTTTGTGGGTTACTCAGACCAGCACTCCACCCAAGGACTCCTACCACCTACTCAAAGCCTCTCCTTCCGCATGGACTGAATCTAGATGGTGATGGCCGCAAGCCTTTCTAATGCCTGGTGCTGTTACCTCACTGCAGGCCCAGCAGGGGCAGTGGATTTGACTGGCCACTTTAGTGACTAATTGTGTCACTCAGGATGGCCGATGGTCTGGTCAATATTCTCAAAAACACTCTGGAGAACTGAGTAACAAGTGACCAACAAGCTATTTTAAGTCCTTCTCAGATATCCGAGAGATGAAATTTCAGTGGGTCCTCAGTTACAACCCTGGGCTCTGGTCATCCAATCTGTTTAGGGAATTCCTTTTTCTCCCTAGTAGAGGGACAAGTAGAGGAATGCCAGAATTCGAGGTCGGGGGAGTAGCACGCGATGGTTGGAGCGTGTTCCGCAGTCAGGCTAGAATGAGTCCTGACTCTGCCCCTTCCTAGCTGTGTGAGAAAGCCTCAGTATTCTCACCTGCCAAATGGAGAGAATAACTGTGTATACCTTAATGAATTATTTTGGGGAATAAAAGGCATAAAGCAGATACTATGCCTAGCACTTGGTAAGCCCTAGATCAATGAAACATATAAATGTCATTTTTCCTTCTGTTTGCATTAGTCAGGCTAAGGAATAAAACTTAATGCTTAAATCATCACCCTAAAAAGACACGTGCAATATCTCTAGTTCATCTCCTGCTTTCCAGCAGGTGGGATAGTTTCTTTGGTGTGACCATAATGATACAAGGACTACATCAGTCATTCCTGCCCAGGTGCTAATCTTTTTATTTTTTTAATTTTCTTTTTCAATTACAATTTACATTCAATATTATTTCTTATTAGTTTCAGGTGGACAACATATACACTTTACAAAGTGTTCCCCCTGATATTTCCAGTACCCACCTGGCACCACACACAGTTATTACTGACTATATTCCCTATGCTGTGCTTTACATCCCCATGACTTTTTTGTAACTGCCGATTTGTACTTCTCAGTCCCTTCACCCTTGTCACTCAGTCCCCTAGTCCCCTCCCCTCTGACAACCATCAGTCTGTTCTCTATCTATGAGTCTGTTTTAATTTTGTTTGTTCCTTTATTTTCTTCTTTAGATTTCACATATAAATGAAATCCTATAGTATTTGTCTTTCTCTGACTGGCTTATTTCACGTAACATAATACCCTTTAGTTACATCCATGCTGTCACAAAAGATAAGATTTCACTTTTTATGGCCAAGTAATATTCCATTGTGTGTATGGCTTCTTCTTTATGCATTTGTCTATTGATAGGCACTTGGGCTGCTTCCATACCTTGGCTATTGTAAATAACACTGCAATGATCATAGGGGTGCATGTAACTTTTTCAATTAATGTTTCATATTTTTGGATATATTCCCAGAAGTGAAATCACTGGGTCATAAGGCAGTTCCGCTTTAAATTTTAAGGAACCTCCATATTGTTTTCCATAGTGGCCACACCAACCTGCATTACCTCTAAAAGTGCGTGAATGGGTGAATGGGCCTCTTTTATTCACATCCTCACCAACACTTGTCATTTGTTTATTTATTGATGGTAGCCATTCTGACAGGTATGAGGTGATATCTCACTGTAATTTTAATTTGCATTTTTCTGATGATTTATAACACTGAGCATCTTTTTACATGTCTATGGGCCATCTATCTATCCTCTTTGGAGAAGTGCCTATTTAGGTCCTCTGCCCATTTTTTAATTGGTTCATTCAAGGTATTTTGGTGTTGAGTTACTCTTTTCGTTTTATCAACCTTTTGTCTTCATGTTCAGATTTCTGGATGGATAAGCTAATTTAGAAAAAAAATCAGTATAAACTGCACTAAAATGTGCTGCGCAAAGGTGTGCATTTCAGATGATACCCTCCCAGTGACTGCTGCGTACACCCCGTGCCTGAACCTGCTCTCCTCCCGTGGCCTGGACCCCAGAGCGCACCGGCTAACGCACATCAGCGGCAAGGAGAGCTCACCAGAATGCTGAAGCCACTACTGAGTGCATAAAGGGCGTAGAACTGGAAAAGCCCAAAGGGGGAATGGGAAATTACTCACTGCCAGAACCACTGTGATGGACAGAGTGAGAAGCAGGCCTGGACTTCACAGTCAGCTTCACTCTTTGCAGACATCTGGCCTCTCCAAGGACACTGAGGCTCCGTTATTACTCTCCATACTGTACAATAGGGGGCCCCAGGTTTTCCCTGTCTATGCACATCAACAAGAATTTTCCATTATTTAAAGGTAGTTTTTAAAGAAGTGTTTGTGGGTATGATGGATGCCCCTCCAAGGACCTCCTTGTGTATTCTTCCTGCAGGCTAACCCCCTGTTGGTCACATCTGCATTTGTTGTGAGAAATCCTGCCTCACCAGCTCATTTTCATTCCAGATACAGTCAGTGCTTCTCAAAATACCGAGTCTCCCAGGCATCTGCCAGAGACTTCAGTCGAGTCCTCAATCCTGCGCTTGGCTTTGCTCCTGGCAGCCTGACCTAGCCATGCCGCTAACCTAGCTGCTCCAAGTCAAGTTTGACTAGTGCATTTTCTACTAGGGTCTCCAGGGCAAGGCAGGGAAAAACAATCAAGTTTTTTTTTTTCCTTTTGCATGAAAATCTGGATTGTGAAGCTCTAACTTTAAACAGATTGCTTCTTCAAAGGGTCCATCAGAATCGTGGAAAGTTGCCACTTCTGGAGGAGACCATAAAGATTACCAGCTCATCACCTCCATCCAGACCTGAGCACGCAAGACTCAGAGAGGAACATTTTCCAGGTCCCAGGACGGTGGGTGGTGGCGCTGGAGAACCACCCAAGTCAGCCGACCCTGCCCTGTTTCTGTGACTCCACAGCCAGGGCCACTCAAAATGAGGAGAGAGCCAGCCTGTGTCCACTTTTTCCTTCCTCTCCTTCCTTTTTTCCTTCTTTCCTTTTCTTTATTTGGGGATGGAGGGTGGAGGGGGGCTTGGAATATAACAAATCAAGTAAGAAATGCCAAAATATTCAGTAAGTTTACAAAAAATTTTACATATTTTATGCATTTGTACTTAACAAATAAAACTGTGCTTTTCCAAGATAATGAGGGAATTTTTTAAATGTTAAGGCACAACACAGCATGGGCAGGATGTACACTTGTACCTTCTTTCAGTCCTTGGGTGTCTCTCTGAGGCTGTATACAGGACCTTGTTCGGAGAAAACTTCTGAGTTTGAGCTCTATGCGGATGCAGAGCCAGGGGAAAATGACCTCCCCTTTGTGCCCGGCCTCCCTCTCAGCCCTCCTGGGATGAGTTTTAGCTACATCACAGAGCTTCCCCTTTTGAACAAAGGGGGAAGTTGAGATATAAGAAAAGGTGAAGACAAAGAGAACAGAAAACAGGAGAGCAAAATAGAAAGGAAAGAAAAAAGAAACACCCACTTAGCTTGCTGCTATTCTCGTTCATTTTTAAATTATTCCCAGATCCAGCACTGGGAAGAAGGGAACCGGTGTTGGAGAAGGGCTCTGAGGAAATGTGCACTCCTCATAGACGTGTGAACTAGAAGTCCAGCCACGCACACAAGGCAGAGCACAGTCCTCCCGGCCTCCAGCACAAGGTGAGCTGGTGACTGGTGGGCAGAGGCTGCAGGGTCGCAGAGCTCAGCACTCACCAGTTTATTTACTCCCAAAGACAGGCCTTCACTGCACACATCCTTCTTTATGAATAGGTAACAGGGGCTCATTATATTGTTATAGATAATTTGGGGATCAAAAGTGAAATCAACTGGTAAATGCACTAAGTGTATTTTCCTTTATAAGAGAAGCTATTTTCAAAAGAAATGGGAGCTCTAGCCATTCCTAAGAAATCACAGAAAAACTCAGAGAGTAAGCAAAGCCCTTTTTTTGGAAAGGTGACCACACTTAGAGAGGTGACTGGCTGGCCAGACGGTTACTGGTAGGATGGTAACAGAGATGGGGGCCGGGAAGGACCTAGAGAAGCCTTGGGGGTGCAGAGCAGCAGAGGCCAAGGATCGGGCTTCTTCACTGTCATGGACACTCCTGGTCAAGGGGAAGGATTTTTATGGCCTGCGGGAAAGAGGAGAAGCTATGCGCCCTCCACTGAGCAGGAGCTGAGGACAGACAAACGTGTGCAAGTAACTGGACGTGAGAATGCCGTCAAGACACCCTGAGGGGAGGGGGAATGAGATAAGAATTCAAAATTGCTGCAGCATTTGAACTCCTTGAAAAGAGCAACGAGATAAACAAACTTAGGGGAAATCTAGGAGAGAAATCCGATCTGGGAGGAGTCTTTTCCTCTGCAGAACACACTTGTGATAACCTGGCAGTAAACTGGGATCTGAATATCTAAGCCCACCATTTGACACAGAGTTCTGTGGTTTCTAACAAGGAATTTTTCTTCTGATATAGTTTGTGAAAAGCATTTTCCACTGAAGCTGGAAAAGAGATCTTTATTCTTCTAAAGGAGTTGATATCTAGTGTCCCTTCTGTCTCTAAATTCAATGATCTTTGAAATTCTAGTGCTTGTCCTGATGGTCTATTATAAGCAGAGGCTGGGACAGGAGGAGTTTGTTAACAACATAAATATTAAAATTGCATTGGTGTACTGCATATCAATAGCATAAACAGTGCAACCTAAGAATTAGGCAAAGCACATTTTGCAAGTCTACACAGATGTGCAAGAGTATGCAAACTACTTTCTCTATTTCTGGAAGCTAAAGAAATCTCATTTGTAAAACAGTTTTTCTTTCTTGTCTTTTTCTTAGCACAGCTCCTCCCAAACTTCAACTGCTGTTCCTCTTACTACAAACGCAGTATTTCTGTTAATCACTTCTTTCCTGCTGAAAAATGCCCAATTCATCCCTTGATATATTCTGTACTTGATGAAATAAAAAGTCGCTTTCTTTTTTTTAACTGAAGATCCAGTTAAGTTTTTAAAAGTTATTTCTATTCCTCCTTGATACAGTTTTAAACAACTCACCCATGTTGGCCAATTTGAGGGAAAACTATAATTAGAATCTCAAAAGTGTTTTGGGAAGATCCCAGGAAAGGTACTGGGACTTTATACCTGGACGAGATGCGCACAGTACAACAGTAAGCCTTGGGCTCCATCAAAAGGCTGGTCAATTCGTGGACAGTGAGTACTGAGTCTGATTATCTGGGCTGTGAATTAAAAGCATCTGACTTCTTTCATTTCCTACTGACTGACCTTTCCCTGCCTCCTGGAACCTCAGGTTCAAGGAACATTAATGAACAACTACTGTATATAATCGGCACTTGCCAGGAACTGCCTAGTTCGTCTTCTCCAAAAGTCCTCAGACTCTAAAAGTCAGGCTTTTTACATTATATGACAGCAACCCCCACCCCAGGTGGTCAGAAGAAAGAAAGAAAGAGGATAAACCTCACATAAATTTAGGTGCAGTTCTGGTAAAAGACTTGAAGCAGAAGGCTAAACTAAACATTATGGCTAAATTGAGGTTTCTGGACTAATTGTGCTTATGTTTACCCATAATGGGAAAACAGGAGACTATAGATGTTCACTCAGAAGATGAGGATTCTCTGCAGAGATCATTCTTCAATGGCCGCTCATTTTAAGTAGGTTTTTGAAAGCCGACAGACAAAGCTTTCTAAAATTCATGATCACGCATCCGTGAAACCAACCCTAATATCTGGAAAAAGAACCAACAAAGAGACATTGTTTGGAAAAATTTAAGAATAGTTTACCAATCAACTACAGTTTATTATTTTTCATAGTTTAAGAATAAATATGAAAACCTCAAGACTAGATGCTTTCTAAGGTCCTTGGAAGCTCAGACCTGCCAGGATCCCATAAGATGAAGGCTGATATTAGGCCGGTACATACTAGTTGTTAAAATCCTGAATCACTTCCATATCAGATGTTGAACAGCTGTTGCTTTGAACCCACTGATGCTTCCCCACCACCCTGACCTCCTGCGGCAGGGGACTTCCTGCTCCTGTGCTACGGCCAGCATCTATCTGCACCGTGACGGTTGTTAAATAGTTTTAATATCACCTCTGTTTGCGATATGAGTAACACATCTATCCTTGGGTCTTAAAAAGCCTTTTGATGATCAACATTATTGGTGTCATATTACACTTCCAAAAATATTTAGCACTTTCAGAGAAAGCATAACCGTTTTACTCACAGTCAAAAAGTCAGACATGTAAGTTTCAAAGAGACTCCCATAAGTGAGTTCACTACTCGCTTGTAACCAGAAAGACCCTTTCAGGGTTTTGAATACTGGGCTAAATTTGGATTAGAGGAGAGATCATGTCACTATATCCCTCCTGTAAGGCTTCCCTAGGATGCTAAGGCAAAGATTAAATTATAGTTCAGGGGTGGGGGTCTTGTGATGATTCAAGGGATTGTGGGTGTAGAGAATACACACTCTCTACACTTACAACACATTTATATGCATGTACACAGATGTGCACACACACATAGTTGGAGTATTTGCCCCTTAGAAGACACAGGCTGGCACTTCCATGGTGACCCTGCTGTAGTAAACTGACTATTGTGACTATGAAAATAGCCCTGGTTTCTAACCTAGAAGAGACCATAGGGAGGTATCTTAGTAAAGGAGAGAGAACACAGATCCTAGCCAGCTGGTCAACAAAAATCTACTTTTACACTGTGTAGGTGTGCCAAGCACTTCTCCAGAAAAGGATTACCTGCCCTCAAGTTTACATTCCAGAAAACAAAACATTAAAAAAACAATTAAAAATTTAATTTTAGGTTCTGGAAAGTTCTGCATAGAAGGTGTATTAAGCTAAGGTGAGCGAAAGTAACTGAGAGTGATCAGGGAAGACTCTGAGGATGAAACACTTGAACTGAAGACCTGGACACAGTGCCACCGTGTACTGGAGGAGTCTTTTAAGCAAAACAAATAACAGGGGAAAAGGCTCTGAAACAGCTGTGAGCTTCATATCTCTGAATTACAGAAAGAAGGCCAATGTGGCTGGAGCAGAGTGAGGGAAGGTGAGACTTGAGGAAGGTGAGGTCACAGAGTTAGGGAGGGACGCCTGCTCCCAGCAGCGCAGCAGGTCAGCTACCCCAATGATCCTACTGCTGCACAACCCCGAATGCTGAATCAGTTACAACATCATTTCTAATGCACAGCCGAAATGGCACGGAAGTAAGGTGGATCCACATGGGCAAAAAGTGAACTGAAACCAGAGTGGTGAGCTGATGGGGAAGCTGGGTCTGCTCTGGGGCAAATGTTATGAGGGGTCCAGAGCTTTGGGGGTTGGTGATCACATGGGGGAACAGGAGACTGGACAGGACACATGCAAGATGGGGGAGAAGACCATGAGGCCCCAGTCCTCAAGGAGAAAAGAGGCTGGGGGGGAAGGCTAGGAAAAAGCATCCATAATAGAAACTTGGATATCTCAATTGCAGTGCCATTTGGAGGAAAAAATAATCCATGGTTCAAATTTACCTTTTCTTGGACAGTAAGAAAACCCCAAACTGAAAAATAGCCCTATCTATATCTGTCCCCTTGGATTCCTTTAAAAAGAAATACAAAATTTCTTAATTTTGTAGAAATACAATATGTTTCTTAGAGAAACATACCTTCTATTTAGGCCCCTCAAAATCCTACTTCAGTGATTAAAAATTACTAAGCAACCAAACTACTGAAAGAACCACCAGAAACAACAAACATTTAGACTTCCAAGAACTTCAGATTATGGAATTCCTATATATAGGATATCTATACATAAAATAGCAAACAAGTTAAAAATAAAATAGAAAAATATGAGCAAAGAACAAGCATTTCAAATGAGAATTTGAAAAGAGGAAACACATAGAATTTTTGGAAATGAAAATTATAATAGTTGACATTAAAAGCTCAATGAATGGTTTTTTATGAACAAGTGACCTAGGTTGTTAAAAAAAAGTCATATCACAAAAAGCAATAAAATAATTAATTGTTTTAGGCCAAGAGCCTAAAAAGACATAATAATAAAATGAAATATGTAGAATTTGATTGGGCCTGGTTTTAAAGCAATACCACTGCTGGGATTATACCCTAAGGATCCTGAAACACCAATTCAAAAGAACCTACACACCCCAATGTTCATAGCCCCAGAATTTATAATGGCCAAGTGCTGGAAGCAACCTAAGTGCCCATCAGTAAACGAGTGACTAAAAACAACTGTGGTACATTTACACAATAGAATACTACTCAGCAGAAAGAAAGGAGCTCCTACCTTGCAACAGCATAGATGGAACTGGAGAGCATTACGCTAAATGAAATAAGCCAGGCAGTAAAAGACAAATACCATGTGATCCCACTTATCAGTTAAATCTAATCAACAAAATGAATAAGCAAGCAAAATATAACCAGAGACATTGAAATAAATAACAAATTGACAGTAACCAGAGAGAAGAGGGGAGAGGGATAATGGGGGTAACAGGAAGGTATGCCAAGGGACATGAATAGAGGACTCATGGACAATGCCAAAGAGAGTAGGTTCGAGAGTGGGAGACAGAGAAGGGTGGGGTTGGAGGGTGTAGTGGGGTGAAAATGAAGACAATGGTATTTGAACAACAATAAAAACTGCTACAAAAGATATTTTACAGACAACTGAGGAAATATGAACACAGACTATGAATTAGATTGAGGTATTAAAATATTATTAATCTTTTTTGAAAGATGTAACCATTAGGATGTTGTAACTAATTCTCTATGTATCTATTTATAGTCCCAGAAAGTGAGACTAAAAGAGAAAGGGGGAGAAATTTTTTCTTTAATGGCTTTATTAAAATATATTGCACACATCATAAAATTCACTCCTTTAAAGCACATAATCAATGTTTTTAGTATATATAGATGTATGTAACTACCACAGTCAATTTTAGAACATTTCTATCATTTGAAAAAGAAACTTAATACCCTTTAGTTATCACCTTCCATTTCCTCACCGCACCTATTCCCAGACCTAAGCAACTACTAACCCACTTTGTCTCCATAAATGAGCATGTTCTCAAGGGTAATCCATATAACACTGTGTATCAGTACTTCGTGACTTTTCACATCCAAATAATACTCCATTGTGTGGATATACCAAGTGTATGCATCAGTTGATGGACATTTCCGTTGTTTTCACTTTTTGGCTATTATGAATAATGCTGGTGGAAACATTTACGTACAAGTCTGTTAGTTCTCTTAGATACATACCATATTTTACCATGTAAAATGCAGGCTTTTTTGCCAAAATTTTTTAGGGAAAAATAAGAATGCACATTATACATGGGTACTACTAATTCTGTATCTATATAAATGTTTTTAATTCTTTTATTTATGCTTATGCATTTAAAGTGTAACTAAAAAGCAATAACAATATCTGTATGCAAAATAGTACCCTGGAATACACTAACTGGTTTTGTCTCTAAATATAAATAAACAAATTAATTAATTAAAAAGATTTTCTTCCTGGAAGTTTGGGTCAAAACATGGGCGTGCATTATACACAGCAAAAATACGGTAACTAGCAGTAAAACTACTGAGTCACGTGGTAACTCAATGTTTAATAGTACGAAGAATTGCCAGACTATTTTCCAAAGTGGCCGTACAATTTTGCCTTCCCCACCAGCAGTGTAATGAGGGTTTCAGGTTCACCATATTCTTTCCGATACTTATTATTATCAGACTTTTAAATATATATATATAGTCATCCTAGTGAGTATGAAAGAATACATTTTTCAAGACAGAATTCTCTAGGATTGATGGTAGAACTGAATCATCAAGTATAAGAAGCAGAATATCCAAGTGAAAACGGAGTAGTCACCAAAACAGACCATACTTTGGGCATCAAGTCAAACCTCAACAAATTTAATTGTACAATTGAAATTGTAGAACGTATGTTCTCTAACCACAGCAAAATTAAACTAGACCAATAGGAAAATATATTTGGAAAATTCCCAAATATTTGAACATTAAACAACAGACTTCTAAATAACTCATACTTCACAAGTGGAAGTCACAAGGAAAATTAGGAAATGCAAAGATTTGAATTAAATGAAAATATAATATACCAAATTTGTGAGATGTACTTTACAAGGAAAGATACAGGAATAGTAACTAAACACATGAAAAGATACTCAATATCGCTAATCATCAATGATACAGAAATTAAAGCAAAATAAAATGTACTTCTCACCTATTAGAATGACTAAAAAAATAAAATCCTCTGCGAACTACACGAGCGCGGTTCGATTCCCAGTCAGGGCACATGCCTGGGTTGGAGGCCAGTTCCCAGCAGGGGACTCACGAGAGGCAACCATACATTGATATTTCTCTCCTTCCCTTCCCCTCTAAAGATAAATAAATAAAAATAATAAAAAAATAAAAATAAAAATAAAATCCTGAAAGATACTAAGTGCTGACAAGAATGCAGAACATTGGAAACACTCATTCGCTGGAAGTGGGAATGTCAAATAATACAGCCACTTTGGAAAACAGTTCAAGAGTTCCTTATACCCTCAAACATGCACTTATTATACAACCCAGCAAATTTATCCCTATGTATTTACCCAGGAGAAATAAAATCATATTACACATATAAATCTGTACACAAATATTTATATCAGCTTTTTCCCATAATCACCAAAAACCGGAAACAACCTACGTGTGCATCACCTGGTGAATGGAGTAGCAGCAGCACGACTACACAGAGAACACTGCTCACAGCAAAACAAAACAAAACAAACTACCAGGACATGCAACGATGTGCATTAATCCCAAATGTATTACACTAGCGAAAAGAAGCCAGACTCCAAAGGTAACATGCTGACTTAAGTACCTTTTTTTAATTAAAATTTTGGAATAGGCAAAACTACAGGCACGAGAAACAGATCAGTAGTAGCTAAAGGATGGACGTCAACAAGAGAACTGACTATAAAAAGTCATGTGGTAACTTCTAGGGATGATGGGAATATTCTAGATCTTGATGAGGGGTGGTGTCATAACTGTTTATATTTGCCCAAATTAATATAATTACATATCTGAAAGGGTGAATTAACACATTTTTAGAACATGTTAATGTAACCAGACACAGAATGGAGAGCCCCCAAACAGGAAAAGGGAGGAGCAGGGAATCAGTCAGCATAAGAAAAATATGCATAGAAAATTTTGAACAGATAGAAGCAAAGCATGAGACTGTATCGATTAATCTAAATATAGTTACAATGGCAAGAAATATAAGAAACTAAATTAACTGCTTTTAATACAATTTAGCTGATTGAATTTTTTCTAAAAAGAACAAAATCTTTTTAAAGGTGGGGTTAGGGTAATCTAGAGAAGAGAGGATTTCCAAAAAGAGCACGCGGCCCACATGTCCAAACAGAAGTAAAATGAGGACAGACAAGGGCTTGTTAACAAAAAGTCACTCGTTGTTGACCCCAGTAACAGCCATTTCGGGGTAAGATGGAATGTTTGGGTAGTTTGAAGGAAGAATTGGAAGTAATACAGAAACTTTAGGAAGGACTTTTGGGAGGTTTTGATGAAAAAAGGAGTTTGTCATTGTTTTGTTTTAAAGAGATGATATCAGAGTTTCCTATAAGCTAATAGGGATAATTTCACAGGTAGGGAGAAACGGATGATTGGGAGAGAGTAGTAATGATCACTGAACCGAAGTGTCTGAGAAGGCGGGTGACAAGTCAAGTACAAGAGGAGCAGTGGGCCTTAGACAAGGTGGCAGCCAAGGTGGGAAGTTGTTGGTGTGCATGTGAACTACTCGATGTAGTTACAGTAAACCCAGATATGGCCAAAGGCATACAGGGCAGCTCAGCCACTGTCTTTGTTGAGGCCAGGAACCTTGCATCTATGGCTCGGCATTGCTAGTCTCTCTGGGCACCAGTTCCCCTTTGAGGTCCAGCCCAGGCCTGGGTCTTAGTGAGGGTGGGGTTGCTGACTGTGGGTCTCAATTAGGACAAATCTCCCAAACCAATTTCTTTTCCCTTCTTTGAGGAACCTCCCCAATACCTCCTCCTCCCAAACTAATTGCACTCCTCCCAGAACCAAGCTTGCAGTCAAGTTTATTCTGACCCCTCCCTCTGAAGAGCTATCCCCTCTTCCAAGAGTGTGTGTGTAGAGAATGAGATGCCAAAACCAGTTAGTTCGCTTCCCCCTAGCGTACGCAATAGTCTGACTGGTAGGGCAGCAAGATCACAGGCTCAGACTGACCACAGATCAGTGGCAAGGAGGCATTTAAGTGTCTGCCATCCCTATTTTGTAAGAACTAAAAACCCACCCAAAGCAAGAAATTGTGATTACGAGGTCAGGGCCTCCAGTTTTGAATGTTACCTCATTTGAGCATGAGCCTATGCTGCCCACTTCTCATTCCATCTCTGGAGGACGGAAGCCAGGCCATCAAAAAGGGCGGCACAGGGACCGAGAGGCGGGGCTCGGAGGGCACGGCTACTCCATCAACAGCAGCTGGAACCTTGCCTTCAGCTGACCCGAGAAACATCCCTCTTGTAACAGGGCCCTTTCCTCTTCAGAATTACAATCTAAGTTCAAGTCCACGCTTTCTTCACATTAGGGATGAAAGAAAGTTTCGGATCCTTTTTGGCCACACGGAGCCATGCTTAGTGTCACGACATGTGGTTTTCTGACCTCTGCCCCCTCGGGGCTGGCATCATTTTGAGGCACACTAAATGAAACCAGGATCTCATCTGCATTTTTGACTTGGCTAAACTCAGTTTTGACCCATCACTGGATATGAAACAACACCTCTGTGACAAAGTCAGGAAGCTTCCACTGTGAGGGGACTGCCACTTGGCTGAGTCCTGCTCACCCCACAACCAGCCCCTCTGACCTTTGAGAAGTCTGTGATCTCTACTGTGATGTGTGGCCACTTCTCCTGCTTTACACGACTTGACGTGTACACAATAACGTATCGCCTCAGTGGTCTGTGAACGTATGATCATTGTGAAGATATGTTAACACGGTGGTTCTCAAAGTTGGCTGCATATTAGAATCATCTGGGAGAACCAGCGCCTCAGAATCTCTGGGTCTGGGACCCAGGCATCCATATTTTTTAAAGTTTTCCAGATGAATACAATGTGGAACCAAGTGTTTTATGAAAGTATTAGGAAACAAATGTAAGTTACAATTTGACCCCCATGCGGTGCTACCGAGGCAGATAACTGAGGTGACAAATGGACGAACAAGCTCCAACAGCCACAGATTTCACACGTATTCAGATAACAACCCATATGTCACAACTTGCTTGTCTGCTCAGTAGCTGTAAAATTTTTTGATATGATTTCCACATACCAACTTCAGAAAAGCTAAAATATGAAGAAACATGTGGCTTAGAATTTGGAAAAGGCAGTCATATTCTTGGGAACCAGAGGGTAAGTGCTCCTTGGAGGTTTTCGGCCACGAGACCCTTATTTTGACTTAGAGTCTGAATTCTGACTTCACAGCCCTCACCAGTCCTTGTTGTCTGGGGATCAGCAGCATCAGCACCCCGTGGGAGCTCGTTAGAAACGCAGAGCCCTGCCCCGTCCCGACTGCTCACTTGGAGCCCGGATTTCAACAAGACCCCCAGGGCAGGGTGCTCATGTGCGCACTTCGTTTGAGAAGCACTGATCCCATAAACAAGAAGGAAAGGTGGGGGGAAAAAGTTAAAACGTAACAATTCAAGAGCTTTCAGTATTTCACAAACTCACTAATCAGGCCCTTGAAAACAGAGTGTTTGGATTCTGCTGCTCAAAAAAAGAAGGATCATGGTTTCCTCTTCTACCTCTTACCATCAGCTGTGTTAACAAGACAAGCTTTGTCCTTTAGGCGAAGCTTTAAAAAGGCTCACATTGGGCAGCGCAGGGGAGGCTGATGTGCCCAACTCTTTACATCCTATGTCTCTCCTTCCGTGGTTTTGGCTGCTAAGAACATTTACATGATAATAAGGTCTTTGTTACTCACAAGTCCAACTGCTCCTCCAGTCGTTTGCACACCTGAACTTGTTGTGCTCAGCTTGAGAAGTCATGACTATCTCCACGGCCATTGATGATTTCATCAACTCAGAATCAAGGCCATGGGTGAACAGAGCTAATGTGTTCATAAGCAGCAAAGCCCCTGTGTTCACATAAATAGCCCCAGTCAACAGGCAAACATAAACACTAAACATCTCTCTCTCTCTCACACACACACACACACACACACACACACACGGAACAGGAAGGGCAGAATGGTCTGAGGGCAGCATGACTGGACAGGGCAGTTTTCCAAAGCTGCACATTGCCTTTCATGTTTCAAAGCTGTTAAACCTCTTAAACCAATGAGAAGCCATATCATCCTTCTTTTGCAAATAGTTCCACCAAACCCAAGTGTTTGCTTTCTCCAGCCTTGGGGGACTACTGCATTTGACTCCAAAGCATACAGTTGTAGGGTCTTCAGAAGGAAAAACAGGCTAAACTGTCAGAAGAATTACTTTTTGTCCCCAATATTCTAGAACGGATGGAGCATGTCAACTTCTCCATGACTAAAACACACAAACATGACTGTGTTTGTGCCTTCATACATAATACACCCCTAAATAGCAAGATGATTCATTCAATTCCACAAATATTCCTGCCCTGGCCAAGTAGCTCAGTTGGTTGAAGCACTGTCCCAATACGCCAAGGTTGCAGGTTCAATCCCCAGCCAGGACACATACAAGAATCAACCAATCAATACGTAAGTAAGTGGAGCAACAAAATAATTGATCTCTCTCCCTCCCTCTCTGTAAAATAAATAAATCAAAAAATTAAAAAAAATTAAAGATATAGCTGACATCTGATCTAGTAATTCTACTTCTAGGTATTCATCCAGAGAAAACAAAAGATTTTACTTTGGGTGGTGGGCATACAATGCAATATACAGATGATGTATTATAGAATTGTACATTTGAAACCTACAAAATTTCATTAACCAATGTCACTACATTTAATTTAAAAATAATATAATAAAATAAACTTAAAAATCTATTTTAAAAAGGAATGCAAACAGAAGGCTTCTCCCCAGACCTTCACAGATACCCTCACAGCAGGCAGGCTGGCTTCCCCCACAGCATGTGATACAAGAGACCAAAACTTAAGCTGCAATACATGTTTCTCTGACTGAGCCTTGAAAGTCAAACACTATCACTTTTATATTCCACTGGTCACAGAGACCGGTCCTGATTCAAAGTGCAAGGGGTTACAAGTTACAAGGATCAGCAGAGATCTTGGGGGCTTTCTTGGGTATTTCATGTGTGGACATTGGCTCCAATTCCCATGGCAAGGCAGTGTACTATCTTCACCCAGATACCTGATTGTCCAAGACGAGGGCTTAGTTAGGAGAAGCCAAGCCACTGAAATTCACAAGGTTTTGGGATCTGAGTCAGATCCATCTAGAAGTATCAGTTCAATGCTCAAATACTTATTGAGCATTTACTATATGCTAGGCACATTTCTAGTACTTGGAATATACCAGTAAGCCAAACTCAACAACAGGCAAATGTATTCACTCATCATCTGTCTTCTTTCTAGACTTTGAAAAGAAGAGATTGGTAGCTTCTAATTTCTTGGCTTCTTGAAAGTCATTCTGTCAATTCTAGAACCTGGCCTTCATACATGTGAAACCAAAACAACACTAACAACCATTATTCTTATATAAACAACAATAATATCAGTAGGACACTTACTATGTGTCAGATACATGCTAAGCAGTTTACATTTTATATCATTTGATACTCTTAACAAATCTATGAAGTAAGTACTATTATCATCAGTTTTGGGGGGGGTTGCAAATGAGGACTCTGAGGCTTAGGTAAATAACTTGTCCGAAGTCATACACTTGGTGAATGAAAGACCTGGGACTCTAAACCAAAACCTGTCTTACATCAAAATCTGTGCTCTTGAAGTTGACAGATCATCCCCTGAAAGACACTGAGATGCAAATACCTGCAAAGGCCAGTTAAGTGATGTATGGGGAGAGAGCAAACCAGACAACAGGAAACAGTGAGGACACTGGTCAGCCGCCAGCTCAGGTTCGTCTCAAGGCGTAAAAGATGACATTTCTCTAAACCACTGCATCAGCCAAATAAAATACATCCCAGGGCCAGATTCAGCTAGCAAGGCCAAGGGTCAAAGTTTACATATCCTATGTTAAATTCAATTAACTTCTCAACCACAAGAATCTTTAACAGCTTGGTTTTCCTCCAAAGTTGATATTTAAAGTATTGGTTTCTCACGGTGAATGAGACAGGGGAGTTTAGATAAACTAAGACTCCACTCTTCATTTACTCATTCAACACATTTACTGAGAGGCTTCTACACACTAAACTCCAGGGTTAAAGCAGAGAATATGACTGATATCATTTCTACTTCTTAGAAATCAGGTCTTAGTGAGCTTTGCACTGATATTCAAGAGGGGACACACAGTGTTCCTCAATTTTATTTTAATATTTTGTAAGACCTAATGTTCCAAGGAAAAGAGTCTGGGAAGTATTTTGCCTTAAACCATGAGAGGCAAGATTGTAGCACATTAGCTAAGCAGATATGCTTGGCCTGGCCAGCACAGTGATTTATAACGCTTTTGGAAACGTCTTCAGGAAGGGCTTGCACTCTGCTGTTGGACTCCACTATTATCTATTGGATGGCACCTGCCCTGCTTCAAACATTTCTATCACCTAATGGCTCCTGAGTGGATTTGCATTCAAAGCCCCTTTTCACAGCACAGGACCCCTGCTGATTTGAAATCCTCTTGGCATCTCAGGAAAACCTAAGAAAGAACAGAAACTGACGATTTAAATATTCCAGATAGAGATACAGCCAGAGCAATGACTGGGGAGCAAGGAAGACATGCCAAGATGGGAAAACGTCAGAGACTCCGGAGAACTGTAGAAGAGTAGAGAGCAAAAATTTTGTCATGGGAAAAATGACTTGGGAGACAAATCCACAGGCAATAAAATGAGGTCCCAGCCACCCAGAGTGCAGTCAAAACAGAACACCCCAAGGATAAGTTTGCCAGATAAAATACAGAATTTCTCATTAAATTTGAGTAACAGATGAACATTAAATACAATTTTTAAGCATAAAAATGTGTCAAGTATTTATAGGATACACTTATATTAAGAAATTACTTGGTATTTATCTGAAACTCAAATTTAATGGGATGTTATAGATTTTTATTTGCAAAATCCAGCAACCCTACTCAGGCCCAATTAGCCAGCGGCTTAGTGGCACCTTGTCCATTTCACTTTTTTCTAATGTGAAGGTAACGAACTAGTGGTCATTTCCCATGTTTAGGGGCTGCACTCAGTGGCCTGATTTGGATGGACACTGTACCCGTTAAAAATGCAGGGAGGCTGAAGTGTCCTTACTTGAGAACAGAATCAATGGCCTGGGCCTGGCAAGGAACCTTACAAGCCATCTAGTCCCACTCCCTGCAGAAATCTTACAGAAATGGCCCGAGTGGTCCGTTATAACCAGATCTGAAATACCATTGCACAGGGGGTTGCCCACAGGACCCCGGACTGGAATCCTGCTCCTAGACAGAAAAATATTCGGAGGCCAGCTCTACAAAATACCAGCCCAAATCTTGGCCAAACGTCAAAGGAAGAAAAGAAAACTGTCGGGTAGCTTTTTTCAACATCACCAAATGTTTGCTATACTTTCTTTGACATACTTAGAAAAAAAGAAACCTTTTTGTTCATTATTCAGTTTTACTATAAAATTACATCTAATTACACACACACAAATGTACCCATCCTCAAAAAAAACACAATCTTGGCCACTTCTCAGACCAAAGTCTCCCCATTGGAATGAGGACCACTGTTGCACGTTAAAATTAAGTTGGAATTCTTTGAAGAAAATTCTCACCAAGTGATCCATCATCCTTAAGGACTTTCAAACACAAAAAGGAGCATCACTGTGCAAAGGCTTTTTCCCCTGGACATAGCAACGTTTGAGTTGTAACAGTTTTGAAAACTCAGACTCTCACCTTAGGAAATTCCGACAAGAAAGGGTGAAGGTTGTGGAGTTTCCAGAGCCAGTTTCCCGTTTCTCTTCCAGATGGAGGGAACGTACAGGACACAGGGGGCTGTGTACCTTTCATTTTCTTTCTTTGCTGATGACTTTCACCCTGAAGCTCATTTGTGTTTTCACATGGATGAACGTGTGCTGCATAGGAGAGTGTGTGTCCATGTATGTGTGTGAGTGCACATATGTATGTATGCACATATAGATGTGTGATGAATACATTTGGTTCTACTAGCTCATGTGATAAGGAGACTTTTTCCTTTGCACTCCAGTTCCTTTGGTATTCGGGGGAGAACTAACATATACTTGGGACTTGATGGTCAACTTTGCTAGTTCGTAGTACTCACATATTTGGTCAAACACCAGCTGGAGGTTGCCATGACAAGTCAGTAGACTTTGAGTAAATCACATTGCCCAACACAGTGTGGGTGAACCTCATTCCATCAGTTAAAGACCTTAACGGAGACAGACTGAGGTCCCCTGAGGAAGAGGGGCATTTTGTCCACTCTCTGCCTCAAACTTGAGTTGTAACATGTTCTCTTCCCCGAGTCTCCAGCCTACCGTCCTGTTCTGCAGATTCCATACATGCCAACTTCCCAAATCATAGGTAGCAATTTCTTAAAATAATCTCTTAATAAATCTCCAGTTAAATGCACACACACGCACACACACATACACACAAATATTGGACTTTTACCCAAAATTTTATCCAATGAGATGGCCAGATTTTATTTTACATTATTAATCCGTTCATGAAATCCTTCTGGAATCTAGTCTGTTAGTTCTGTATGGCTTTCTGGGCTGTCTGTCTTGACTTAAAAGATGCATTCAGAAGCCCACCTTTACACTCAGCCTTGGCCAGAAATTTCAAGAAGCTGAATGGGCCCCCTCCTTTCTTCCCTTTACCACTTCACTCAGAGAGAGTGAACTCACCTACAGACATGCCTTCTCCCCCACAAGCCTGGAGCTTGGACTTCAGTATCAGAGATAAGAGGAGCAGTTTATTTGAAAAGCCAGCCAAAGGGAAATGCTGCTACTCTCACTATATGTGTGAATTTTTTTGCACAGCTTCAGGTTTCAAGGGAGCTTCGGCGAGAGGGCGAAGAGCAGCAGGCAGGATCCCAGACTCTCCAGAAACTTCAGGGACATGAATCATAATTCGGCTCTCAGTGCTGAACTGAAGACCCTCTGTGGGCACCATGGAGCCAGGCTAGGGGATGAGTGGGAGTCTGTGACCAGGAATCCCTGGATGACATCGCTCTTGTCCAGATGGCATTAAACAGTTACGCTCTGCTTCAAGGGAACTCGGAATCACATGTGCCCCGGGTGTGTTAAAAATCCACCAGTGAGGTTAGCCCAAACACTTCCATTCTGCTTTCCTAGGCATGGGTATCAAAGTTAGTGCAGGCCCCTCAACACCATAATCCATTATTAAAAACTGAAAGCAGCTGCTTGGAGTTCTAAACTTTGTACACAGAGAAACGCATCTGGTCCCAGTTTGCTGCAAAGAAATCAGTTTTGTTCTTTCTCATAGACCAGCTACAGAAAGCATTGGGAGCAGCCCGGTTCTCCAATGAGGGGCCATCCTGCCGGTCTTAAGGCTTCAATCACACTGAGGAATTTCCAGCCTGTCTCCACTGCCAGTGCCGTTCTACCTGCAGCCCGGGGGGCCTCTGCCAAGCAGGAACTCTGAAACCCCACCAGCTCAGACGGAGGGGGTCTGAATTAGCAAAGCAGCTCCAGCCCCTCCGAGGAATCTCTGCACAGATCACGTGTATGGAAAGGGGGAAAATCATTTGTAATGGATTGTCTCAGCACCCATTTTTTACGTTTGTGCAAAGCTGAAGTATCGACTCACTTTCCGTTCATTTCAAAGGCACAGCTCAGCCATAATTTATCCCTTTGATTCCACTGACCATCAGCAGTTGCAGCCACTTTCTGCCCGGCTGTGGAGAACAGCTAAATGATGATGTCCTTACCCCTCTTTGACTTTTCTTCCAGCCTGTTTCAGCAGTCTCACCCAGGCACTTCCTGTCTCCCCAGCTCCACTGTCTGGCACTTATTTCAGACAAGTCGATATGTTTAAATTATATCTGAACTCAAGGTGATTAATCATAAAGCTTTATGCTTTGTAATGTGGTTTTTTTTTTAACTTCTGGTTGGCATTCCACTGAATCACAATTAAAAAGAAAAAGCTATCTGTGATGCACTGTGAACATCACGTGAGCGCTCAGGCTGGGAACCCTTTCTGGCCAAGCACGAGGAGCACATTGAAAACCTCTGCTCTTTCAGGGACCTGAGAGGGTCAAGATGGCATTTCGAGAAATGTTAAGCAGATCAAAGGAAAGATCCATATGAGCTGACTGGATCCTAATGTACAGAAACAATCTAACTCGAAAACATAAAAGTCAGGTGCTGAGTTGTCTCTTTAATGCATTTTGCAAACATAGCAAAGGCTTTGAAGTTCACCACATAATTATGCCACAGACTGTATCGGACACACGTTACTGAAGATTGATAGGTGTTTACTTCAAACGAGTTTTAATGGTGGCCTTATAGCACATGACCTTAGCATTCAGTTTCATCATTCCTATCTATTCCGAGGCTTGTATGAATAGGATGCAATCATTCCTAGCACTCTCGAGTGTCAGCAGCATTCAGGCCCCCACCCCCCAGTGAAGAATTCCCCATCCATGCTGTGAGTGAAGAGTACCATCAGAGACACTTCCAAAAGGCTGGAAAAGGTAAACCTAGGGTTCAGAAATAGGAGCTGGAGACGCACCGAGAGATACAACTTTCTAAAAAAGATGATTCACTTGGACACATTTCAGATTTTATCAAAACTACACACTGTTGAATCAGGGTAGGAAAGAGATACTCTTCAGTTTTTTTAAGCAGGAAGAGACTTAACGCAGGGAATGAGGGCTTTTGTGGTCACTGGATGAGCAGAAGCGGCAGGTTCTGGGCTGGGCCTCCTGGGAGACTCCCAGAGCCACCGGGTGCTGACACACGGTGGGAAGGAGGGAAAGCACAGAGGCGGCCGTTGCGGGGCAGCGGCTCATCTCTTTCAAAAGCATCCTGCAGTTCACGGCCATCTTCATGCAACCGGGGCCTTGATGTAATAGCAAAATGCAACCAAACAAAAAAATTTCACCCTAACCCTCACGCACATTCTCCGTGAGGTTGGCACTCTAAGATGTCCAGCACGAAAAATAAAACAATTTGTATAATGTCAAAGACAGACGTTGCAGGGGGACTAACACTATGATTATCTGGGCAGAGTCTCAAAGCAGGCAAGCTCAAAACGGATGGGGGTCTACTCTCAGTCACAACACAGGAGGGAGAACTACTGAGCAAGCCTTGGTTAGTCTCGGCAATGTATAATTAATTACCTTTGTGATCAGATTCCAGGACACGGAATAAAAAGTATTGCAGGACAGATGCGGGCAAACTATCACCCTTGCCCCTATTTCTGTCGACTAAGTTTTATGGGACACAGCTATGTCTAGTTGTCTGTTATTTTTTTATTATATACAATTTTTATTTTCCTCAAATCTTTTTTCAACATTTTATTTGATTTTACTGTTGTTCAAGTACAGTTTTCTGCCCACCTGAAACAGTGGTTTCCCCCCACCATTCCCCCCTCACCCCAGCCATCCCCACCTCCCTCCCCTGATCCCACCCTCCCTTGGTTTTGTCCATGTGTTCTTTATAGTAGTTCCTGAAAACCCTGCCCCCTTTTATTAACGGTTGCATTTACACAGCAATGGCAGGTGGAGCTGAGTAGTTGTAACAGAGATAGCATAGCCCACAAAACCTGTAACATTTACCACCCGCCCCATTTAGAGGGAAGTTCTCTAACCTTTGGTTTAGGGTCTCGAGGACCACGTAGACAAGTCCTAGATGCCAGTTCTCAGTGTCAACACGGATGCCACAAACTAGCTGCTACTGTACCACTCAAACACTGAGTAACAATGGAGGATTATGTTTTCCACAAGTAAAAGCTATTTGGTATTTTCCTGTCTGATAATGCAGCCCTGCTTTTCTGTTATCTTTTGGACTGAGCAGGAAGCTGTTAAAAATGTTGCCTAACAAAAGGAAAGCTATCGTTCAAAGGTTCTTGATTCAAAAAAGCAAGAAGATTTCTATATCAGAGCCGTCCAGCAAAATTTTCTGCGATGACAGAAAGGTATTATATCTGTGCATCCAATACACTCAAATTTTAATTTTGATTAATTTTTATTTAAATAGTTACACATTTCCAGTGGCTACTGTACTGGACGTTGCAGAAGGAAATCATAACCTATGTTCTCTCCCAGCTGGTTTATCAGTCGCTAACACCTTGTTTGAAGACAAAGGATTTCAGTGTAATTGACAAGGATGTGAACAGGCTCCCGAATCAATAAAGATCTCAAAAACATTTTATAAAAAGGATCTACGTAAATCTTGTATAAATAATCTACGCTCGGAAAACACCCTCTTATTGGCAGCACATAAACTCTAGGTTGTAAAGGCAGTGGAATCTGGTAGAGGGAGAGCATGGTATTATTAGGCTTCAAAGCTGAGGACATTTTCACTGTTTTGGAGACCCTGGTTTCCAGGGCTGTGAGTCTCCTTTTGCATGAACTAGAGTTCAAGCTTTTGACTTAGTTCATAAATCTTTTAAATCACTGGTCAGTTCTAAATATTCATATTTACAACCCACAGTCTCCTTTCTGGCTCACATTTAATTTATTAGTTAGGTTTGAATTTCCTATTAATTTAAATGCTGTTCTTTCTCACTTGGACAGTCAATAATTTAGGGAAAGTTACTTCAAATCTATTTCTCACCTTTCACCATTATCTCCATAGAAAAAGATTTCTAGGTTTGAACAGACAATTCATTTCAATTTTTTGTCATTGCATCTTTCTGCATGCGAAAGAAACGGACTGGCAACTCCCAACACACCCACTCACGACCAACTCAAGAGGAATATGAGGAGCGACAACTCAGCTGCCAACTTGCCTTGTCCCAGACTCACATGTCTGTCAGATGAACAGGATATGGGCCACATTTCCCCAGCTGGACATCTGGGCTTTGCAGCTGCCACAAGGACCTCATGTGGCTAGAAATGTCAGCTTAAATCTGAACCTCAGCCAAGGAAAGGAGAAATGGCAGGAGTCTGCATAGTACCTGAGACATCCCATGCAACCACCTTCACCTCGTACCTTTGTCACATCTCAAAGGATATATACCATGTACCAGAGGTGTTGCTGTGTCACAAAATACCAAACCACCATGTTTGGGAAGTGAGCAACAAAAACCCGCTCCCATGGCATTGAATAATTGGCTCTCTCCAAGTTTAAGGTCATTTATTCCCACTGAAACTTAAAATAGAAGATAGGGAAAAAATGATTTTGAGTCTGTTTGATTATGTCTCATATCCAGCAAGCTCTAGAAAGCAACACTGTCCACAGATGTTAAACGAGGGAGATGCCTTTCTCCGCAACCTCAGTCAGAAATTCAAAGGGCACCTACCAAGCCTGTCACTGATGATCTTACTCAGAGAGTAGGCCATGACTTGAAGGCAGTCAAAGGGTTGGTTTCACTCCACGGCACGATAGAACTCATCTTAGGTGTAATGATATCTGTGGAAAGTCAAAACCAGGAGTCCATTCAGGTTCCAATAATACACAATATGAATGTGTGATGAATGCAATTTCTGACTGTGACTATTTCTACATTCACCATGGCAGTACAAGTTTCCAGAACGATTGTGGCTGGAATTTTGGTCTAAACTGATCAGTCATGGTCCCCAAAGTCACTGTAATCAGAGTAACCAACACTCCTGTGTTCCTGCCAATTGCGCTACTGTGCAGACAAACCATGGATGATAAGATTGGCTTAGTTACAATTGGAATAGTCTCCCATGGGCTATACTGTGACATGCAAGAGTCCTTGTAATTTTTGTCAAAGCAGAGATTCTTGCTGAATGCCAGTGCTACTGCATCTGGACATTTTCCCCGGACACTCACCCAGGGCAAGCCCCTCACTGAGGGCAACTGTGGCATAAGAAAAAAGCACTTAAAGTCGAAGGACCCACGACCCATAGGTCTCTTAACCTCTTCGTGCCTCAGTTTCCTTGTTTTAGGAATCAAACAAGGTAACACTAAAGTACCTGTTACACGCTGAGCAATTAAAAAGTGCCACCTATAAATTCCACAATCTTATGATCGGACCGAAAGGGGCTATATGATGTCTACCAAAAAAGTATAGCAAAACCAATTATTTTCAACTTCTCTGCTTTCTGCAATTCTAACTGCCTACCTTCAACCATTTCTTAAGCCCTGCATGTGATATTCACTCTGGCTGCCCGGTTTTAAACGGTGTGTGTAAAGTCAGCATTAATGCTTGTAGGGACAAGGCTTATCCCTGTGGCTCACTAGAAATTTATTTCCTGCTGTTGTTGCAGTAACTCCATTTTTCCCAAAGGGGCCATGATATAAAGGAAATCACTATGTAGCTAAATCAGCCTGCAGCTAACATAGACAAAATCCCCAGATGAACATTCAGATCCCAATCCATTATCCCGCTACTTCTCCAACCAGTGCCATACCCACTTGCCCTGTGTTATGGGCTGAATTATGTCCCCTCCAAATTCATAGAGTTCTAACCTTCAGTACTTCAGAATGTGACCTTATTTGGAGGTAGGATCTTTATAGAGGTGATCAAATTAAAATAAGGCCATTTTGGTGGGCCCTAATTCAATATAACCGGTGTTCTTATAAAAAGAGAAAATTTTGGCCCTGCCTGAGCAGCACAGCTCAGTTAATTGGACATTGTCCCACAAAGTGAAAGATTGTTGGTTCGACTCCCAGTCAGGGCATGTGCCTGGGTTGCAGGTCCATCCCTAGTTGGGCGTGTGCAAGAAGCAATTGAGAGATGTTTTCCTTATACATCAATGTTTCTCCCTATCTCTTTCTCCCTCCCTTCCCCTCTCTCTAAGAATAAATAAATACAGTATTTTTTAAAGAAAATGTTTGGAGACATACACACAGGGAGAATGTTATGTCAAGATGAAGGCAGAGTTCGGGGTGATGCATCCACAAGCCAAAGATGGCCGGCAAACTCCCAGGAACTAGGGAGGGTCGTGGAACTTTCCCGCAGCCCTAGCGGAAACCAACCTTCTCAGCACCCGGATCTTGGACTTTAAGCCTCCAGAATTTTGTTATAGCAGCCCTAACAAACTAATATATTATAGAAGGGTTATGTTTTAACAGAGAGAGAGAAACACAGAGACAGAGAGACATCAATGTGAAAGAGAAACATCGATCAGTTGTGCAGCTTTGCCTGCGTGGCCCAACATCAGTTTTCCAGGAAGAAAGACCCCTGTCCTCAGCTCGTCCATTAGCCTTCACAGCGGTGCTCTCGTGGGGAGCTGGACGGTAAATGAGGTAAATGGATCAGGACAAGGCTTTGGAGTCAAAACTTGGTTCATGTATCAGTCCTTCATTATAATTCAAAGGGGAAAGAAATACTTAACCACACCAAAGCTTAATTGCCTTATCTTAAAAAATATACATAGGAGGAAAGGGTTTGTAATTCAAATTCCACAGGACTGGGGAAAAAGTAGTTTAAATGACACATCTGTGTAAAGAGCAGGACACGCCCAAAATGGCATCTGGTTCCTTGGCCTCCTCTCAGGTCTGGGACTGAGTGGACTAGCCACTTTCCCTCTCTGTGCCATATGTTTTGACTCTGAGGTGAGGCTAATACCTTCCTCACTCTCATACCATGTTCCCTGCTCCTGGCTACACTTGGACCAGGGCAGGACAGGGACATGGGTGGGCTTGGAATGGAAGGGGAAGAACCCCTGAGCTTGCAATCTCTGCCTTTGTAATCTCTGTTCTGTGAAAGTAAGGCAACATGGCAAATTCCTGCACATCAGTGTCCCGCTGGCCAGGACTGAGGCACTCAGCAGGAGGGGACAAGCTGGAGCTGGACCCCAGCCTTTACAACACTGGCACAGCAGCTGCAATTAACTGCGCACCCCAAATGCTTAGTTTGTTTGGAACTTATTGTTGCAAAGTATGCCCAAGCATTTAGAAATACCTCTTTCTCCACCCCCTGCAACCTATAAAGTCAGAAGCACAACCACCCGTCCAGAGAGGGCAAACTGCGAAGTGAGGAAACTGCTAGCGAGTGGAGGGAGTTCACCAAGAAACTTTTGAGAGAGTTTCAGAATGAAGCCCCTATCTGAGGACTGGGGAGGATGAGTCATGGGCTGACTCTGTAAGGAGTGATTGAAACCTACAAACAGGTCACTCCCAAGCTTGCCTCTCTAGCCCTGAATAGACTTCCTTAAGCCCTAATTACACTGGGCCCCACCCTGGGTTTCCTATAGCTGTCAGGGACTTTAGGGATTGGGGCCCGGAGGCCAGCACTCTGGGCAAAGCACGGAAGGAAGAGGATGTCCACCACCTACATTATGAACAGGTCCCCTTCAGAGAACCAATAAAACAAAGAAAATGATCACAATGTCCCACTCTGAATGGTATAGCTTGGATTCTGGATTGAGATGATGTTAAAACTTTACCAAATTCCAATGCCCAAGCATTCATTTATTTGTTCCACAAATATTTTTTATGTACTAGGCCCCACACTAGGCATTGGAGATATACAGAGGGATGATACAGATATGTCTCTGACCTCATAAATACTATAATGTAAGAGGTAAGAAGGGCAGGTGGAATGTTTGGGAAGCAGAAGGGAACACATTACTTACTTTGGGTTCCCCAGCAGAGAATTCTCAGTGATGAGCACAGAGCAAGAAACCAATAAATGATGAACAAATAAACAAATGAAAGGTAACTAATATTTATTCAGTGTGCACTATGTACTAGGCACTCTTCTAAGTATGGAAATGTCTTAATCCATTTTATACATGTGATATATTTAATGAATACACATCATTAAATATATGCAATTTCATTAATTTAGTAAATGAATAAACAGTGTAGATTCAGCCCCCCAGTTTCTATTCTGAATGTGTTTTGGGTCTGCAGAAGAACAGACAAGAACAAACAACAATCACAGATGAGCTTTAGGGCAGGCATTAAGAAGTCTACATAGCTTGGACTGGTGTGACTCAGTTGGTTGGGAGTTGAACCTCAAACCGAAAGGTGGCCGGTTCGATTTCTATTCAGGGAATATGCTTGGGTTGTGGGCCAGGTCCCCAGGTGGTCGGGTGCAAGAGGCACCGGATCAATGTTTCTCTCACACATCAGTGCTTCTCTGCCTTTCCTTCTCCCTCCCTTTGCCTCTCTCTAAAAAATAAATGAATGAGATCTTTAAACAAAGAAATCTATATAGGCATGGAAGGAAATGGATTTTGCAACAACCATAAGACTAAGCTGAGTTCAAATCCAACTTCACCTCTCTTAGCTGAGTAATTTTACACTACTTTATGCCCTCCCAAGCCTCAAATTCCTAATCTGTGAAAGAGAGTTAATACACACACCTCATGGGGCTCTTGTAAGGGGGGTTACATCTATCGGGTTCTATATAAGAATGTCCCTGAACTGGGAGGCACCCTCAAAACAGTGGTTGCTATGTATTCAGAACTTAAGAGGCAGCAGAGCATAGTGGGAAGTTAATTTAGAATCAAAGTCCTGGTCCTAAATCTAGGCTCCATTAGCCAATTGAAATATGTAAACAGAGGGATTAATTGAGATGATATGGGTTAAGATGCCTTAGTACAAAGCTACTGTTGTGGCAAGGGAGGGGAAAAAACAAGCCCTTCCTGGGAAATGAATCACCAAAGGCTTTCTAAGAGTTTGTGATAGTCCTTCTGAGCTAATTTAAGTGGACTGGATGAACTGGGTGAACTCCCAGGTCCCTCCTCACCCGTAAGCCTGTGATCCTCTCACAAGGGTGTGAGAATCGCTGATCTGACTGACTGCCTCAGGGTGAACAGGACCCACCTGGTCATGGGCTCCTGGGGTCATCTAAGGTAACAGGAATTACGGATAGATGAGGAAGACAGTGTCAGGGCAAGAGAGCAGGCAGGCAGGAGTGGCCCTTCTTCATCCTCAGAGCCAGACATCTGCAGGTCCCAGGCTAACAGTATAGGGCAGCCCTCTGAAGGAAACAACTAGCCATTTGCACCACACCACCAGGCCGTTTGGGGAAAACCTAACAAAATGTTCAAGCTTTCAGTAAGGAATATCTTCTGTGAATAAATTTGCCCAAAGTGGAGACACAATGGGTTAAAAGATAATGCAAAGAGCATTTTATAGGCTATACAATAAATTCTTACGTTCTTGTCTTTGACCCACAGAATGAGACATTTTATGTGTATTAATTATTTTTAATTTTTAAAAGAGTGAATAGAGTCAATAAAGCCTCAAATGCTTGAGTTAATTAGGTGCATCTGATCCTTCACTTTGAGTATTCCAAGACAACTATGGAACATCTGAAGTCCATTGGTTTAAAATTAATTCATTAAGACCCTGGTTCAGAAAGAGTTAATTGATGTCAAGAGACACATCTTTTAGACTCTCAGCTGTTTTTGCATAGTCTTGACATCACAAGAATTTCAAGTTTTTGGTTCAAAACTCTGAACCTGCAAGGTTATAAACTTGGCAAAACCTGTTCTGCCTTTGCTGTAAACAGAACACATGCTATTTTGAAACATAAATCCACACTCAATTTACGACTCCTTAGGTTAGATGTTAGAGAAGTTATAACAAACTGGAAAATATGTGTAGCAAGTCATTCGACATACAGGGGAAGGTGCAAAGGGCCCATTTGTCCAGTATTTTAGAAAGCTTTCCGGGGCTGGGGAACAACTCTCTGAGCTCTGCTTTTACTGCCCTGGTCAGGTGAGAAGGGTCCTCAGGACTGTCCCTATGGGAGCAATGTAATGAGTCACCCGAGGTTGACTTCCGGTTTCTGCATGCTAAAATTACAGTCCAAACAAAACTACAGAAGTTCTAAGACCCCTCTATGGGCCCCACAGCCCCTCATCACACACCGATGCTCTGTGTCACAGATTTTCTCTAATCAACTGACACTTTAAGGAGTAGAAAATTCAATAATAACAATGTGGTGACAATTTAGTCTTCCCCCTCCTCCACCCTTCATAAAAACACTATCTTCTATTTGGTCTCCACTCAGGTCAGGACATTTCACTAGTTTGCTACTCATTAAAAATATATTTTTATACCCAGCCTGTAATATTATACTCCTGAGTGATTATGAAAGCTCCCAACAGAATTGCAGACTCGAAAATGAAGGATGGGAAGCTGAACTGCAATTATGATACTTTAAGTAATTCCACAAAAGTAATTTCACTGTTAAATAATTTATGGTCTTTGATCTTGTCACAGATCTACTGAAATCTTCACATCACTCAAGCTAAATATTTTCAAACAGAAGAGGGATAGTTAATTTCCCATCTACCACCCACTCATCCAGGCTGATGATACAGAAATAAAGTTTCCAGATGTTTGTTTTGAGAGTTCAGACCCCAGGAGGGGCATTTCTGCCAGCGTTAGGGGACCTGCCAAAATCCAACACTGTGCCTGGCATGGACTCTGCTTGTTCAATTTGTATATCTCTAAAAGTACAACTGGGAGAAGGTGAGAGAATAACTAACTTTAAGTTAAATTAAATTTATCTGTATTTTTGCAAGAACTAGACTTGTGGCTCTCAGAGGTCAGCCTGTGTCAGAATCACCTGCAGGGCTCATTAAAGCGCAGATAGTCTGGCTCCAGTCTGGAGTGTCTGATCCAGGAGCTCTGGGGTGGGGCACAGAAGCGCCTGGGCACTTGCCAGAAAGACAAGTTTCTGGCAAGTGCCCAGGCCATTCTGATGTTGCTGGTCCTGGCAGTGCATTTAGGGAACCCATGAGCTAAGCCTATGGCTTCTGTTTCCTCAGACACAGTTAAATTGTGACCCGAAGGAGGTTGAGTTCTTAGACTCCATCATAGCTGTCTCGGGAAGTAAGTGTGACTGAGAAAAAGGGCAAACCTAGGTCCCCCGAGACCAAGTCCAAAGCTCATTTTAAGAAAGCAGTCCCTTCTTAGAGTGCCCCCCGTCTTCACAATGAGCCCTCACCCCCTGACTGAGAGGAGGATACTGTTCTTCACCTAGAAGGGAAGCAAATGGGGACTGAGAAGTGTTAGCCTCTGGGAGAAAAGGTACCTAAAGTCACCATACTCATTAGGAGAGCAAGGAAAAAAACAAACCAGGAATAACGGTCTATGATGGTTAAGGCTCTTCCTTCTTCTGTAACTATGCATTTTATCCTTAAACAATTGTCATATATTTCAGCTACTTAATGTTCACAAATAAGTTGTTTCCAAATTCAGTTTGGGTTGTCATCATTTGCAAACTCAGGCCAGACCTTGTTTGGTAATTCATATGACAGCGATGATTGCATGGGATTTTTTTGTTAGACCTACTGTCAAAAAAAAAAAGTAAGAAGAGGGGGTGGGGGCCAAAGAGATTATTTAGCTTTAGAAACAAAGAAAGCTCCAGCCAGAAGAAATTTCACAGGCTCTCTGCTGATTTGCGTTGCAAAGCCTGCTCTAAGGAATCCTAGAGAAGGGTTAGTGATGGTATCACTGTTCCCTGATAATCTTCCTCAGTAATTATCCCCATTTTTTGCCTCAGGGATCTAGAGAAATCAAGCTAAAGCAGGTGAGTTATTTTGCAATCATTTTCCAGATAACTGCAGCTGAATCTATCTGGACAGAGTAGAAAAAGAACACCTATCAGAACAAAAAATGTTGAAGCCATTTGAGGAATTGTTCATTTACGAATAATCTTTAAAGGCAGCCTTTGCACAGAGTGGAGAGGGAAAAAGGTAACTGAATTGTCTTTGGCTTGTTTTTGTTAGGAAGGAAATATGATATTTTATCACTTCCAAACAAAAGTAAACTACAGGGAGACATCCAAAGGCTAGGAAGCTGAACTGGTAATGGTAATAACATCAAATATTTACTGAGCATGTATCTGACCTTCCCAACAACCCCACGTGGAAGCTGGGGCCTGGAGAGACTGGATAACATGCTCAGAATCACATGGCAGGTGGCAGAGCTGGTCTCCAGACCTGCAATCTGCCTCTGTCTGACTCCAAAGCCCCTGGTAGGCCCCTGGTAGGCCAGCAAGACAGAATCTGAAAAAAAAAATTTGTTTTCTATAAAGTGTGGTTGCTACTGAGGGGAAAGGTGAGAAGATGCAAATGGAAATTCTTTTGTCCTGTCATTATGTACACAGGTGGAAGCTATAAAATAAGAGCTCCTGTCACTGTGGAGAGCAAATATCAGAGGTCAGGTTCATGGGAGCTACACCTACCGGCCTCAGAACTCAAGCCCTGCCTAGTTCCATTTGCTGTCATTTGAGCAGTCATTGTCTATAATTCTTCCTCATGTCAGTCAATCTGCTGAAGGAACCAGGTGCTCTCTGCAAACAATCTACTAAATGTTCTGCCTTCCCTGGAATCTTATCAAACCTTTTCCCAGACTTTAATAGCCCACAATGAGAAACCACTCAATTTATGAAAACACTAAACTCTCTTAACTCAGTAATTCTGATCATTTTCCAAAAGGCTGAAAATACGTTTAGCATATTAGTATGCTACAGTTGAATGTCTCAGGTGTGCCTCCAAACCTGGCCCTCCTCATGTGTTTCCCATCTCAGCTTCTCAGTCCACAATGTATATCATCCTTATTGCTTTCTTTGTCCCTCTTCCCCTGCATCTGACCCGCCAGCACCTCCTAAAAACTATCTCAGTTCCTTCCCCTCTTCTCGTCTCCCTTACCACCTCCCAAATCCAGACTCCTGCCCCCTCTCACCCAGGCCAGTCCAACCACCTCCTACCTGGTCCTCACACAGCAGTTGGGGCCTTGGTTTCCACCCACCCTTCAAAAAATTCTTTTTTTTTTTAATGTGTGCAACAAGTACATAAATGCATTGTGGGAGAATGAAAATGCCCCCCCCCCCCCATCCACATCTTCACCCTGGAACTATAAATGTGACATATGAGGATATGACCCTGTATTATCCAAGTGGGCTCTCAACACCATCCCCAGTGTCCGTATAAGAAAAAAGTGGAGAGAGATTAGATAGACAACAGAAGAGGAGAAGGTGATGTGACCATGGAGGCAACAGCTGGAGAGATGCAGACAAACCAAGAAATCCAGCAGCCATCAGGAGCTGGAAGAGACAGGAAGGGATACACCATGCCTCAGACACAGCTGTGTCAGCACCTTGACTTTGGCGTCATGAAACTGATTTCAGGCTTCTGGACTCCAGAACTGTGAGAGAATAAACATGTGTAGATTTTGCCACTAAGTTTGTGGTATTTGTTACAGCATCTACAGACAACTAATAATATATATGATCAATGTAAAATTCAAAAATTATAGATAAGGTTTAAATACTTCTTGATTATCTCCTCTCCCTGCCAACCATCGTATTGCCCTCATCTGGGGTATCACTGTCATAAGTTTTGGGTTTTTATCAGTCTAGTCTTTTTTTATGTATTTATATACATAGATGTACTAAAGAAAAAAGTCATTTATTTTGGGGTTTTAGTGAACCCAAATTGCTTCCCAACATTTATGGCTTAGTTTTGTCTGCTTCTGAACTTCACATAATTGGAATAATGCTGTGTGTTCTTCTTTGACTTACTTTTTTCACTCAACATTAAGTTCTTGAGATTAACCCATGTTCCCAGTATAGATTTATGGATCATTTGTTTTCTCTATTGTAGTATATGCCATTGCATAAACACACCACAATTAATGTATGCATTTACTTCTAGAAGACTTATCTTAGGAAGGACTAGTTCCATCACAAAATTCCCTGCTTGGAGCCCTCCACTGGCTTCTCACTGCGACTATAGTACATCCCACTCCTCCATGCCCCCCCCCCCACTTTGCCTCACCCACCTCCTGCCATCCAGCTGGCCCTGATGCTCTACTCTCTTTGGGTTCCTTAAGCTCAGCAAATTAACTCCTCTCTTAGGACACTAACGGTTGCCCCTCCCTGACCACTGCATTCCCAGTGATTTGCATCCCCAGCTCCTTTTTATTCAAATCTCAAATCTCATCTCATATCTGTAGTCTTCCCACATGATCCAATCCAAATTAGTCCTATTCCCAGTCATTTGCTCCAAAGCCCTCATGTTATTTTTCTCAGAGTACCACACCTTATCTGTTCATGCCTGTGTTTTTGCTTCCTGGTCTATTACTGTCTGCCTCCCCAAACTGAGGGCATGAACCTATCTTATCCACCACTCTATCCCCAGCAGCTAGAATGGAGTCCAAGCATGGAGTGGAGTGAATGTTCAGCAGAGTTCTGTTGGATGAATAAAAGAGTGAATGAAGTTGTAAAGAAATGAATATATGGAGGGCATGAGAGCTAACCAAAATTCAGTTGCTCATTTATTCTCTCCACAGATACTATCAAGTGCTAATTTTTTGAAAGCCCTAAGTTGGTACAGGTGAGGAGAAGACACAGTTTGCTCACTCTGACAATTTTGTGTTTTACAGACTTGGTCAGCAAGGGTTGATCCATGCGATGTGAGGAGCTGCGAGAGCGTTTATTGAAGGGGGCTTTAACTTTATCTCTAACTGTATGCTTTCCCCTCTTCTGTATTTCCAAGCAGGGTGGAGTCTGTATTCTCAGGGGTGACTAAGTCTCTAGCCTATCATTAGTGAAGCAGGGGTACTGGTTACCACACCAATGAGGCCTCTCCTCAGCCAACAGGAGAGAATCTACCCAAGCCTGTCTGATTGTTTGGGCAAGATTCCAACAGGTGGAGAGGCTGTCTCCAGCTAGATCTGCATTCAAAAGAACAAAACATCATGGAGACACCAAAGACCAATTTAAGGATTGAAAAATAAACCAAATTTTTTTTTAAAAATTGCCTCATCATTTACTTCCCAAACTTTCAAGCCTCTTATTATACTCTGTGAATTCAATTTCATAATTGATCTAGTTTGAATTGCAGACATGTAGCATTCATAATTCTTTCTAGACAGTCCATTTTCTAGACTTTATTTCTCCATTCTTTATAGCCAAAAAAAAACAATAACTGAAAACTTTGCAGGAGAAAAACACAGCAAATCATTTTAGGAGTATGTCATGTTCCTTTTCTCTGGAGTCTTTTTCCTCTTGCTAAAAAAAAAAAGTTTTCAACTATTAGCCTTCTTCTCTTTTAACACGAACTTCAAAATTCAAACACCAAATTAATATGACAAAGAAAGTAAAAGAGAATGACTGTTTATAAGATGCCCTAATTCTGGGGGACTTGGGGAACAGGATGGCGGATAGTGAAACCTCTCATGTCTAAACCACAAGTCTGAGGCCAAAGCTTAGTGGGCAGTACCACTTGGAGGCACACATTAGGTGGCTTGGTGCATCCACTAGGTAAGGTAGTCTGTGGGGAGGCATTTTCACTGGAGGTAAAGGAAACTGGATTCTAGCCTTTTCAGCACACCTCACTCCATGCAGAACAGAAAAGAGGGATGACCACCAGCACAGCCACATTTACCAAAAAAGTCACTCTGTGTCTAAGAGTCCCACTATAATTGCCACAAGGGATCAGACAGAAATATTCATGAGTGAAGTTGGCCAGGTTAGGACCATGCCTATTTGGAGAGCTGATGTCCCTCCAATGGGGGTGGGGTCACTATGACCACACAGGTATTGCTAGATTGTCAAAATTTCCAAAAAAAGTCAGAAATGCAGAAATTTTCTAAAAATCTACTTCTAATGTTTGTAGTATATTTGTACCCTTTGAAACACTCTGTGGATCACACCAAATCTGTCTATTTGGCTTGTGAGCCACCAGCTTGTAACCTCTCACCAGAGAGCAGCGGCCTCGGTGGCACCATTAATCTAACCTCTGACATCCATAGTGTCCCTTTCTTACAACAAACATTTTTACACATCTGCCTTCCTTTCCTAAGATAAAATTTATAGTGATAGCATAACCTACATACACACCTCACTCAAACATTTGAATACAATGTTCTAGCTATCATGTAAAAGAGAATTAAAAGATGAATAATGCATACAAAAAATGTATGTACTTCAATATGTAAATGCAGGGACACAACTACCCTGGAAGGAACAATATAATCATCAGATGCTTTGCTCTTTAGAGCAAGTCACTGAACATGTAATAGCTACGCATCACTGAGAATATATAGTATGTTGGTTAATCATGTATTAAGTGTTTTATCTACATGAATGTCCAGTGTGACATTTAGGAGCCATACAGGATATGGGACAATTCTCTGTAGCATAAAACTGTCCTTGCATTGTTGTTCCACTTGTGACAACCAAAAAGTGCTTCCAAAACATTCCAAATGCTCCTTGGAGGCCAGTGCCACCCCTGTTAAGAAAAAATGACAGGGAGATCCAAGATGGCAGAGGAGTACATGGAAGCTGCACAAACTAAAAAGGTTTTGTATAGCAAAGAAGACCATCAACAAAATAAAAAGAAGCCCACGGAATGGAAGAACATGCTCATCAATACATCTGAGAAGGGGTTAATATCCAAAATTTATAAAGAACTTACAAAACTCAACACCAAAAAAACAAACCACCCAATTAAAAAATGTGCAAAAGATCTGAATAAACACTTCTCCAAAGAGGACATACAGATGGCCAATAGATATAGGAAAAAATGCTCAACATCACTAATCATCAGAGAAATGCAAATTGAAACCACAATGAGATGGTTTCACCCCACTCCTGTCAGAATGACTATCATTAACAAATCAATGAACAACAACTGTTAGAGAGGATGTGGAGAAAAGGAAACCCGTTTGCACTGATGGTGGGAATGCAGACTGGTACTACCACTGTGGAAAGCAGCATGGAGATACCAGAAAAAATTAAAAATGGATCTGCCTTTTAACCCAGGTATCCCACTTCTGGGAATATATTCAAAGAAACCCAAAATACTAATCTGAAAGAACATAAGTGAACATAAGCACCCCTATGTTCACTGCAGTGTTATTTACAATTGCCAAGATATGGAAGCAGCCCAAGTGTCCATCAGTAGATGAATGGATATAACAACTATGGGACATTTACACAGTGGAATACTACTCAGCCAGCCATAAAAAAGAAGAAAATTTTACCCTTTGCAACAGCATGAATGGACCTGGAGAACATTATGCTAAGTGAAATAAGCCAGTCAGAGAAAGACAAATACCTATGATTTCACTGATATGTGGAATCTAATGAACAAACAAGCAAAACAGATTCAGACTCGTAGATGGAGAGCAGGTGACAGCTATTGTGGGGGAGGGGTTAGAGGGTGGAGGGGTCAAGCAAAAAGGAAAAAAGACTCATGGACATGGACAATCGTGTGCTGATTGCAGGCAGGAAGTGAATATAAGGGGTTTAAATGGTAATAGAAAAAGTATAATAATTTTTTTTAATCTAAAAAAAAGAAACAATGACATAGACTGAACAACCAAAGGCTGACCAATAACTGTTAGTCGTTAACTGGCCGTACAACCTGGGACAGTTTGCTTAACCTCTTCAAGCTTTCATTGGTAAAATGAGGAAACAGCGATACCTACTTCGCAAGTATTTCTGTGAAAATTAAATACTTTAATAATTGCAAAATGCTTAGATAATCAAGCTCCAAGCAAATGTTAGCTTTTTGTATCCCTGTTGGGTTGATATCAGATGGCAGTAGGTCCAAGTCATATTTCCAGTCTGAAGCTGTTGCTATTACCAAGTGTTCTTTACAATTCTAGAGTGTGGTAAGGCAGCATGGAGAAAGAGGCAAGTCCTATAGAGATGTGAGGCTTTATTCATGACCCTGAACAATGTTTTCATCATTTTTCTTACTCCAATCTAGTCTGAAGAAAGCCACAAGGATATCCGCTTTCTAAATTTTTTCCAAGTTGCTTCTGCTTCAGCACTTTCTATTTTTATTATATTAGAAATTAGCAAGTAATACTGTTATCATATCTCATGCAAAAGTGACTTTCCCAACTTGTTTCATGAACTCTTTGGGGGGAGGCACAAGTGTTACTATTTTTCTATCACTGCATAGTAATTAACATGAAACAAAGGACAGCAAGGGCTCTTATCACATGGTGGGCACACACTGGTGGAAATTACCTACCTACCTACCTGCGTAAACTTGAGTCTCAGGGCTGTTTTCTGTTCTCCTCAAGATACCCACACATTTCCTGGAGTTTGCACAGCCCCGTCTAGTCTGGGCGGCAGCTGCTACGGGATGCTCATGCTCCATCTCAGGCAGTGCCACCTCCATGACTGTCCCGTCTCCATACGCTTTGTATCAATCCTGGTTGAAAACTCAGCACCATTCTTTTTTGTTGTTGTTGTTGTTGATGTCTAACATGCTTTTACTCAAGGGTGGTCAATCCACACATGCCGCAAGCTGCATGTCCCTGCATGTCCCTGCATGTCACCTGTCCCCTTTGTGTGGCACCCCAGCGTGGTATCAAGCGTGGCCCACTGCATGTCTCTCATCATCCTGCGTGGCCCCCAGAGGGATGTCCTACCCCCTTAAACACGAGATTATAGACAAAGCCAGCAAGGGCCAACAGAATTATGCAACAGAGCTTCCTACTACTCATGCGAACCCACTATGGGAAAAGTTTTTCAGACACAGGCTCAAAGCTAAGACAACAACACTAAACAGACCCATTCCCAAGGTTATGGGAAACCGCTTCTCTAGGTTGTCCAGACACCTGGGTGAGGAAGCCAGACTGCCTCCGTTTACCCTACATCTGGCATAAGTTAAAACACAAGGAGACTTAACCATGTCTGACATCCATTGGAAAGCCAGGAATACTGGCAGGAATGGAGTTAGCTGGAAGCCAAAAAGTGGTGGTTGGATCTAGAATCATCCGTGAAGTAGGGAATGGTGGGGTGCTAACTTCCACCAGAAGGCAGGGAAACGTGGGTAAGAGAGAAGCAGGGGTGGCATCAGTTGAAAATAGGGAAGAGGTGGGTGGTGTTGGTATCAGTTTAAGTTTGGTTTTGAATGTGATGTAAGAGCATCCAGTTTTTGTTGAATATGTATATTTTGTTTTTCCAGGATGGGCTGTTGAAAACTCCATCCACCCGGCAGCGTGTATCTTTACTTTCTCCGCCATACACCAGTTGTTCATGTAAGAGGGTTTAATGCTGGGTGCTCTACACTGTTCCACTGTTTTAAGGGTCTGTTTTGTGCCAATACCTTTTTAGCTCAATTATTACAGCTTTCTAGTATAGTGTGAGAACATAGAGAGTGATATCTGGAACTTTGTTCTTTCTTCTCTAAATGTATTTGCTTATTTAAGGTGTTTTTTGTTCCATATAAATTTTAAGGTTCTCATTTCTGAGAAGAATGTGAGTAGTAGTTTGACAGGATTTCAGCTGAACCAATGAATTGCTTTGGGAAATATCGTAATTATAACAATTTAATCTCTCTAATATATACGAATGTTTCATCTTTCCATTTTTGTGTTATTTTTAATTTCTTTCTTCAATGTCCTATAACCTTGAGAGTAAAGGTCTTTAACCTCTTTGTTGATGCCAATTCAGAGGCATTTATTTCTTTTTCATGAAATTGTAAATGGGATTATGTTTTACCTCTTCTTTCTTTGTTCTTTATTGTCTGCGAATGTGACAAACTTCTATACCATTAGCTTGCATTTTGTTCCTTAATGAATTATTTTATTAATTCCAGCACCATTTTTAATTGCTACAAAATTAAAACAAATCACAAAGGCCACTGTCAAAAAGAATGTTTATGCATTGGGGATTTTCCTGAAGATCTGTAATAATGTGGAATAAAGTTTGCAGCACAGTGTTGCAAATAACATACATTTTAATATTAAACCCCTATTTCTCTTGGAAGTTTTTTTTTTTTGGTCACTATGTCAGGTTGCATGACTCTCCCCTCTCCTCCTAGTCTTCCTGACATCTAGTTCCAAAAAAAAGTCTTCCATTTTATTTCATTCTGCAGAATAATTCCACTTTCCACAGTCTCCACCCCCTAGGCTAAACCCTTGCCACACCCAAAGCCTTCTTCACACCCTGCATTGTCTGCTCCAGGCCTCACACTTTCTGGCACCCCAGTAGGATCGGCTTCGGGAAGGGACACAGTGTAAATATCCTTGGACCTGCTGGTACAAATTACGCCACCCTTTTAAAGGCAGGAGAGGGTTGAGGTCATGGTTTAAAGATGATGCTGGCTCTAAGTAATAATATTTTCCCTTTGTTTAGAGGACATTTGTCACTGAGGCATTATGGCTTGACCTCAGAAGTTGACCAGATGGAGATTTTTCAGGTTTTCACTTTATTTTATTATCTTTTTTACTTATTTATCTTTAGAGGGGAAGGGGAGGAGAGAAGGAGAGAAATATCAATGTATGGTTGCTTCTCGTGGGTCCCCTGCTGGGAAATGGTTCCCTGCTGGGAAATGGCAACCCAGGCATGTGACTGGGAATCGAAGAGCAATCCTCTGGATCGAAGGCCCGTGCTAATACACTGAGCTACACCAGCCAGGCAGGTTTTCACGTTATTGTCAGCAGTTATGTAAAAGCTACTCCAGGCTAAAAAAATAGTAGGTTCTTAAAACATAACAAATCAGTACCCATATTAACTCTAGATAGTACTTCCATGCTTTCTTTGTAGACAGAATTTGTCAATCTGATCCTGCTGTCCCTGGAAGAAGGTGACTGCTAGTGAGCCAGGCACTGCCATTCTGTGTCTCAGGCCCTCATTCATCAGAGAAAGAGAAGGACTAGTGAGTCAGGTAAATCTAGGATTACAAACCATCATATTTAAAGTGCAGAAGAGGGCTGAGCAGCACTAAGCATGTTTCAACAAACAGCTGCAAAAATAAAATAATTTTATCAGGACATTGTAAGGTAAACATGTTTTATATCTCCATGTTTATATTTTCAACCTTCCAGCTATTTCCTATGAGAAACTTCAAAATCTACCAAACTAAGTAGCCAGAACTAGGGTAAAATGCAGCAAACACATGTTAGTGAAGTCACCAACTAAAATATCTTTTCCCAAAAAATCTGGACCCAGTGCCCTACCTTGGTTCAGTTGGTATTAACCTATATATATTTTTCTTATATTATTGAACTAGACATATCTGACACAACAGAATACTCTGAAATAAGCCTAAAACAAGCTAGTAGTTGAGTTCAACCCATGGATTTTCATGTTAAGAACAAACAAAAAACAAGCTACCAAACAAAAAACTTCTCTCTGACATTGAAATAGTTTTCCTTTCTTCAGTAAAGTAAATACTCACATTTTTCTTCACTGAAGTGCTGTGATCCAGCAATTAGAGTCAAAAGAGAATAATTTCCTTGGCCTCTAAAATATTGATTGATCATAACTAAAGTTTTTATTTTTCTCCACCACCTCCAAAGGAGAAAGAAAGTGACTTTAAAAAATAACTCAAATACAGAGACTATAAACTAAAAAATTAAAAATTTGAGGCCCAAACCCAAAATAAGTAGACACAATGTAAAGAACTAGACAAAGGGGGCGGGGCAGGATCTCTGCCAGCCCCGTGTTCATTCTCAGTGGCACAAGAGGTACTTTATGTTTCCTCGGCCACGTTTAAGCCATGCAAGCCCTATGGCTGTTACTATAAGTTTTCTGTCACTTCATAACCTTTACTTCACAGTTTCAACTTTTAAAAGAACTTTTATTCATCACCCCAACTCAAAAACTCAGATACATTTTAAGTATGCTGCCACCAAGTGGCAGTCCTGTACAGTCCCCTGACTCAAACAAAAACCTTTGGTTCTGCCTGCCACTTAGAGGTGTATCACTACTAGCACCTTCCTTTGTGCAGACTTATTAGGCCTCCTTACCAATTGATTTTCCATCACTATGAGGTCAAAAACAACTACGCTTGCCATCACCTAATAATATATTTCCATGTCCTTTAGCATAAAGTCTTTCAGAATGAAAGTACTAAGTAGAAACAGTATTGTCATCTATATATGAAATATGAATAGCTGGGCTTAAATGGGCAATCTCAAAGATTATATTTTAGAGCAACTTTTTAAAAATTATTTTATTTATTTATCTTTAGAGAGGAAGGGAAGGAGAGAAGGAGAGAAATATCAATGTATGGTTGCATCTCGTGAGTCCCCTGCTGGGAACTGGCCTGCAACCCAGGCATGTGCCCTGACTGGGAATCAAAACCGCAATTGTGTGGATCGCAGGCCCACACTCAATCCACTGAGCTGCGCCAGCCAGGGCTAGAGCAACTTTTAAAAAATAAAATCTAAATCACAACTAAGTATCTTTTTGCTAATTCTTAGCTCTTCTTTAACCTGACCTGAATTGCTAAGCTTGACATCAAATTCCCTTCTCAGCAATTTGTCCAAAACTTCTGAGTTCCCTCAGACTCGAACGTCTCTCTCGGCTCTGCTAACATCCATACATTCCCCTCTGTCCCACTCGTGGACACTCTAGGTTCTCATCCAGGCTGTTGGCATGAATTCAGTGCCCAACTCTCTTCTTTCTTTCTCTTCCTGTGACAGCAAAGAGTGCACATGCCTTCTTTTTTATTTCTCTACAACAGTAAGTAGCTAAGTTTCCACTTTACTCATTCTTGCCCCGACTTCCCTACCCCCTAGCAGCTACTTCCATTGAGCATATGGCAGAACTTGTTAAAGCCAATTTCTGCAGAGGACTTAATTAGTCACATCAAGCTTTCAACTCCCTTAGCAATATACTCAGATCTTTCAGCCTTGTGAAGGGTCTCAATGATACTTAGAAGGCTCAGAAACTGCTGTCTGAGCACCTGTATCCCTTACACGGAGCAGATAACTTTTACAACAAAAAAAACTGCGATTTTTTGACAAAGACTTAACTCAGTTTCATGACAGTAGAGTATTCCACATTGCTTTAGGGTATGTCTTACAATCCATTCAAACTCAAAACAACTTTGTGCATTATCTCTGGAAGAAACTGAAAATGGGATAATTTTTTAAGTAATACTAATAAATTGGCCACAGAGGTTCTCTCCTTCTGATACAAAATGTCTAAACCTCCCTTTTCCTCTGCTTTTACACTCTCTCCCCCCTCCTCTGCCTCCTCTCTTCCCTTTCTTGTAAACTTCTCCTCTGTGTAACCTCTCTCAGTGCCTGGTGCTGTCTGCACTTCTGCTGACTGAGTTCAGTACCCAGACTGCTTCTAGCAGTCTGCTCCTACTCCCAGGAGATGAAAGCAGCCTCCACGTTCAGCATCTCCTAAATCCTCTGCCTGATCCCAGAAAGTCCAGCCAGACCCACTGACAGTCCTGCCCCATGAGAAAAAGTCCACCGAGAAACAACTGTGAATTTTAATTGCAGAAGAATAAAGGTTTGATACACATACCAATGCTTAAAATTCCTACATTTTTCTCTCTCTCCTTTACTTCCATTTCCACAGATCTAGAAAACAGGAAGCTTGCCTGTGATTCAAACTCCACCTCCCTAAAGTTTTTTGCCTGTAACGTTAGGGGATGGAACTGTGAGGCACCTTCCAGCTTAAAATTAACAGATGCCATTCTTAACAAAATAAATTCAAATGCTTTCTGATTAAAAATAATACTATTTAATGGGATGCCATGTATGGGCTGCCTGCTCCGCACCAGACACTAACAGACTATGTAAGCATGACCATAACTAACACCAGTTGTGCGCCAGCCATGTGCAAAGCACTCCGTATGCATTGTCTCATGCCCTTCTCTAACAACATGGCGAGACATGTACAATTAGTATTTCCTTTTTGCAAATGAGGCCCAGAGAGAAGGAAAAACTTGTTCCAGGTTACACACAATTAGTTAAGTGGTAGAAATGGGACACCAGCCCAGTCAGTCTAACTTCAGTAGACAAGGCCTCAATCACTACACCCGACTTGGAACCACTCTGTGAAAGGAGGTATTACTATGACCACCTCCACAGTGAATAAACGTTTTCACGGTGAAGTACCTCCCAGAGTGTACCAACTAGTCATTACACAGAGAAATGCAGTGGTTTTCACTGTGGTTTGCTCTTAAAACTGAGAGCATCATGATCATGTGCAAATTGATATTAAACTAGAAAGGCTAGCAGAAGAAAAAGAAAATCGTTTAAGTAAATATCATATCGATCAATGTTTCACATGAATTAAGACCATAACGTAAATGGTACAAAACATGTTATAACATGTATAAAATGTTAAGAATAGCCACTAGGATATAATCGTTTTTTATTTCTAGAAATCCTTTTTACCAATCTGCCTGCTCTTTATTCATAGCTTACTTCATCTTATGAAACATACGAGTCTATCATCTGGGCCTGATCTTTCCAAACCCCGAAGGTTTTTGAAGGTCTTATTTTGCTATCTGTTGGTTCTATTGGCTCTTGTTAATAGTATCTTGTTTCTTTGTATATTTAATGATTTTTTCATACCGAAGAGCAAATAATCCTTAGAGTTTTACCTGTGGAAAATTCTGAGGCCTAACAAGGAAGGTGAGCTCCTCACGGTTACTGTTTGCTTCTACCAGCAAATGTGTGTATTTCCAATACTAGTACTGATGCTGTAAAACTTCAAGAAATGTATCCGCTTAACCTATTTTAGGCCACCAAGGCCATGTGACTTTGGTCTGCAAAGTTTCTTGAGAGGTGGTTTGTGGTTATCAATTTTAAAGGACATTTTTCCCCATTAGTTCATTGCCAAGGTTTGGAAAGTTTTCTTTGAGGCCCCCTGAGTGAATAGAGATAATGTTCGCTTTTTTTTAAATGCACCTTTGCACAACTGGCATAGCTCCCAGGGGCTCCAGCCTTCTGGGGGGTCTTCTATTCCATTCCCTACCTTAGGTGAGCCCTGAGCTTTGTCTTTCAAACCCCAAGCTTCACAAGGTCTAGAAAAATGATGACCATATTTACCCAGAAAATTCCCTCATGGCTGTGCCTGATTCCAACCGTCATCCAGTCCTATGCTTATGCTTTATTTTCCTGTAAGCTCATACACAAGTTATAAAAAGATTTCTTAAAATTTTATTTAGCATATTTAGCTGTTTTCAGGGGAAGGTCAGTCCGGGCACTTGTCCATCATTTTGCCATTTGGGCAAGTTATTACATGTCATTGAAACACAATCTCCATATACATAAGATAGACTCGATATCAATAATAAATCCATAGCTTGTTATTAAGGTTGAATGAGATTTGCCATGCAAAAAGCACTTTGAATATTGTCAGATCCTATGCAAATATTAGCCATAATTGCTATTCCTTCCTTTACCCCTTCACAGATAACTCTTAAAAAAAATGCCTACTATGTATCAGACACCATTCTAGATGCAAACAGCTTAGCAGAGATCAAGAGAGAGGAAAAATTTGGGTAAAGAAAAGGGCAGATACAAAGTTACAGTACATCTTAGTATGTTAAAGTTTCTGAGGCCTGACCCACATGAAGAAAGCAAGAACCACCCATTCTGATCCAACCCCACTGGTCTCCCTTGACCAGGCAGGACTTGGGTAGACAGCCTGAGAGCATTGCCATAGAACAGGATGTTTTGTGGACTGGCATGTGTAACACCAGAGTCAAGAAAACATCTGGAGGGCTAAGGCAAGAGTGAATGGCAGATGACTGCTTTGCATCCTAATTTGTCTAAACTATGATTTCTCACTGTGTGTATACAGGGATGGGCAAGAGTGGGTTATAGTTGTGAGTTCCTGAAACAGTTAATTCTTATATTACTATTTGCTAATTACTGTATTATTTATTTGTACCACAACTGTCAATGTACTTTTGTCCATCCCTGCATATTGCTTTAATAGAAAATAACAAGAAAAAATTCCTATAGTCATACTCTTATGTAATGAATTCTAATGAGTAATATGCACCTGGAGACATTGCAACTTCCATTTCAGACCACTGTAATAAACTGAGTATCACAATAAAATGAGTTGTAATCTTCTGGCTGGTGGAAGCTTCAGCTGTCATTTTGTAAAAAACACAACACCTGTGTGCCTGTGTAGTTATTTGTGAATTAGTAAGTGGGTGAGTGACTCAATGAATGAATGAATAAAGTCATGTTTAAAAGGCAGTAGGTAGTGCTTAAGGCTAGGACACACACAGTCTGTAGGCTACCTACCCAGGAGTTACCCACACACCACCCCTCTGGGAGCATACAGCTCCGTGCCAGGATGGAGCTTTGGTAAACTGAGCCTGAGCTGCTCCCAACAGCCCCTCTTAGTTTTTAAAAAACTTTTAGTTATTTAACTTTAATAAATAAAGTTAAAAGGAGGGAGAAAGAGAGGTAGAGAAACATTACTGTGTATTTGTCTCTCCCTGCCTCCTACCGGGGACAGGGCCTGAAACCCAGGCATGTGCCCTGACTGGGAATGGAACCTGCGACCCTTTGGTTTGCAGGCTGCCACTCAATCTACTGAGCTACACCAGCCAAGGCCCAATAGCCCTCTTGAATGGACCCCCTTCTGCAATAAAAAGCCTGCTTACTTCTACAGGCAGCTCTGAGTTAAAAGCACAGGTTTGGAACCAGACACAGGGGTGCAAATCTTATCTCCTTTTCCGATTAACACTATGACTTTAGACAAGCAATTAAGTCTCCGGTTTCCCTGTAGGTAATGTGGAGATCGGAGTACCTGCCAAATAGGCTTGTTACGAAGCTCTAATGAGTGAGCACAAGCAATACAGCGCTGAGAATATTGTGTTTAGACGGTAATTGGTCAGTCGATGTTTGCCATATTGCCGCCATATTCACTCAATTTGAACACATTTGCAGAATACGTCTCCGTCTGTACAATGCCTTAGCTCTCATGTCCATGTGGGTTTCATCAGCCCGTGGACAAAGCACTGAAGGTGGAGACTGAAAACTTCTTCTCAGGGACAACTCTGCCACATAGCAATATCAAGTGTCTTAGAGCAGGTCACTTTACCTTCTTGAGTCTCAAGTTTCCTTGGCTCTTAAACCAGAATAATAATGCCTCACAGCCTCGCTCTGAACGTGGAATGAGATCATGTATGCAAAAGCATTCTCTCTTCACTGTGAAGTGCTATACTATCAGAAGATACTGGAAGTAACTGCAGAGCATAAAACATAAACCCACAGACACAGGAGGCATTCAGTAGATTTCTCTGAGTTAACAAATAAAGCTGTCAATAAATGAGCATTTAACAGTGTTTTCCAAAAGGATTTATGAGTCACCTGCATCAATATCACCTGGGGACATTGTTTTAAAAACATGCCGGGGAGTGAGCTACATCAGTAGTTCTCAGCCTTCATGCACACTGAGCTGACCTGAGGAACTTTAAAAATACTGAGGTCTGCCCTGGCCAGTATGGCTCAGTGGATTGAATACTGGTCTGTGAACCAAAGGGTCACAGTTTGATTTCCAGTCAGAGCACATGCCTGGGTTGCAGGCCAGGTCCCCAGGATGGGATATGTAAGAGGCAACCACACAGTGATGTTTCTCTCCCTGTCTTTCCTTCTCCCTTACCCTCTTTCTACAAATAAATACATACATACATACATGCATGCATACATACATACAACTGAGGCCTGTGTCCCAACCCCAGAGATCTGGGTGAAACTGTTCTGGGGTGTATTGGGTTTCAGGATTTTTAAGGCTCCTTTGGCTAATTCCAACATGTGGCCAAAGTTGAGAATCAATACTCTAATTGAATGAGTCTTAGGTAAGGCAGACACTGATACTTTGCAACCGAAAAGTCATCTCCAACCCCTTCTCTCTTGCCACTCCCCTCCATGAAGGCTGGAATGAGAAATAACTCATTTTCTCAACTCTCACTAAAATTAGGAAGGACCACGTGCCCAGGTCTGAGCCAAAGTCAGAGGCCTGTTGGGCCAGAGGACGAGGCTTCTTTAGTGCTTTTCTTGTTCTAACAAAAAAAGATGAATGTACCTAATGCTTCTTGCTTCACTGTCTCCCTGCCTTGAACAGCCACATGTGACCGGACCTGTCAGGAACCGTAAGAGAAAGGCTGACCAAGAGGACCCAGAGATGTCAGCCTTGACATTTGTAAGCCTCTGAATCAACCTCAGCACTCGACTCCCTCTGACCTTGTTATGGGAGAAAAACCAACTCATAGTTTGTTTAAGCCACCGAAATCCAGCTTTCTGCAGCATGCAGATGAGCACAATCCTAACTGACAGAAAGCCATCCTGTCTATTTCCTTTTGTCCCAATCTTCAGAGAAGACGCCAATATATTAAATGCTTTTACGGAAAAGTGACTGCAAGCTTACTTAAAGAGTAATGAGTTTGCCTGGGAAGGAATGTGAAAAGTGGCTTACTCGAAGGTGCGGCCTCCTCTAATTAAAAACTCTCAGAGATTGTCCTACCTGTTGAAACACCCATGATGTAAGAGGGAGAAGGGGCTTTCGTTGAATGATTTTCTGGAGAGTTCTTTTCCTTAATTGTCCCTTTGTGGAATTGCACAACATGCAGATGAAGGACAGGCATTAGAGAAAAAGTGCGCCCTCCCCCCCAAACCTTGGGAGGCTGCTCTAGGAGAATACAGGCAGACCTCGTTTTATGGAGCTAAACTTCATTGCAAGACTCTCTTTCAGCAAGAAGATTACAACTCGCTTTACTGCAATAATTGCTGTATTGTGGTGGTCTGGAACCGAACCCACAGTGTCTCCAAAGTACTCCTGTACCTAGGTTTACCTCTGGCTGACTCTGGCAGCTCTTTGTGAGTGTCCTGGTAAGAGCTAGCTGGTCTGAGAGTGTTTCCTGCCCTCAGCTGTTTCATCTTCCACAAAGTCCCAGGGTTCTATCAGCACAGGTATGTCACTCCTCTGAGCAGCTAACACTGCTTGCAAAATACCTGTCCACTCTAGCAGGGCAGCCTCATGAGAGCAAAAGACCCCATTCTCATAATCTTGGTCAGAGGCTCTCCACCCCCAAAATACCTATTAAAAGGGAGAGAAATAGGAGAGCAGCATTTCTCTGCCAGAGCATGATTCGTACAGTGTCCAATTGTGCCCAGTCCCCGTAGGTCTCTGAGGGATGGCAAATAAAAGCAGCTGTGCTTATCCCACTGGTGACCCCCTGCTTGTAAGTTCCAACCTGTACCTTACAACATTTGCGGTTTGTTCTTGGGCTCTTCGCTCCACACTAAACCAAGAGGTTCTTGGCACTGATTCGGGCTATCCAAGCTTCCTTCTCCCCTGCCCCACCTCTTCCCCTAGGATCTCTATTAGGCTAGTCACTCAAACTCTGTTGCAAATGATATATTATCCTAGATGTCCCCTACTCAAAAAAGTTGAAAGGTACTCTCATGCTTATAAAATTCAAACTTTATGAATGGACGTGGAAGGCTCACCGTATTGTGAACCCTAACAACCCTGCCCTCACTCTCCCCCGCCACTCTCCAGTGAGGCAGACCCAGTTTGCAAATCCCAACAAGATTCCGTCAGTCAAGATGAAGTGCAGTATTTGACAAAATTGTTTAACTATTGGAATTACCTGGGGCAGTTGTTTAAAGCAGTTTCCCAGGATCTATTCCAAGAAAACTTGATCCTTTAGCTCTGGGATAAAATTGGGGGGGGGTGCCTTTTTGCAACTATAAACTTTGATTTTAATAGCTCAAGCAAGTTGTGAAATACAATTACTAGTAAAGTGGAAGAAATGCCCATCTGGCTGTGTCCAAAGCCTACCTGTCCTTCAAAGCCTAATTCTCAGTTCTCGCCTCCCAGGCCCTCAGACCACTACAGTCTGTGGTGCTCTCACCTTGACTGGCACACGCCTTCGCTTGGCACTAGGCCATCTTTCCTATGGCCCGTGTTTCTACTTAGCCTTTCATTAACTGTGTACTTTGTCTCGTTAATCCAGGGGTCCTCAAACCGAGGTTTGTAACAGAATTACCTAGGGAAGTGCTTTCAAGTACAGATGTCAGGGTGGCTTTGCTCCTGTTCACTTTATCTAGAAGGTATAATGTGATGCTAAGGCAACTGTATTTTGAAAAAGCTGTCCAGACCCCTTTACCCCACCCTCATGCCACATTTCTCTGGGGATCCTTTCACTGACCACACTACAAGATCCCTGAGCACAAGGACAGTGTCTGACACTTCTTTCTAGTTTTCACATGGCTTACTTCATCACCTTGAGTTTGGTGAAATGAGCGTTCAATCAAGATGCATGGCCTGTATGAATGATTGATGATTGACTGAAAAGGGTAAAAAATGGCATCTGTAGAGGCCAATAGTCACTTTCCATTCATCTTCTAGTCCTAGCCCATGTACTCACACTAGACCTATTGCTACACATTCTGAGATGTCTTGACAAATCTACTTGTTCCATTGGTGGGAATAACCACTGATACTCAAAAATCATTAAGAGGTGACATACACATTAGAAAGATGAACAGCTTCTCACTTTTCCCAGAGCACCAAATCAAGGGCACCTCTACGCATCCCAAATGTCACACACATTGGAAAATCTGAGGCCATAACCAGAGGCATTGTAAATGTGGACATCCAACCACCATGGGGCTACCTCGAACTTTGTTCTGACATCCTTCAAAAATCTTTCTAACAAGCTAAAGTGGAATTTATTTGACTCTTACATCCAACAAGTATCAAACCCAGCAAAGAACAGCACATTATGGGTTCAGTCCTAGTAATCAAATAGGATAATATAGCAGCCCAAATGGTACACGCTAAATCCCGACTCTTCTCTCCTGGATTGTCAAGGACTCTGCTGTAGTAGCTCTCTCAATGGAGTGTGATGTTCGTGTTGTTAACAAACAGCTACCAGGCATAAAATCTCATGGTGATTGATTTGTCATGTTGGTTTTAGGGAAACCATCAGAGCTTTGAGTGAAAGTGATATAAGACAAGTAAATTTTGATTGACTGGGAGACACTGGTAAGGGCTGACTAAGGCATGCCAGTGAAGGTTCTGGCTGGCAGCAACATGAAAAGGCAGAGAACCAGAAAGAGCTAGGGGAGGGGAGGGAAAGGTGCTGAAAGAAAGTGATTTAAGAGTCAGAGGGACACTAAGCTGACTCTGGTTGTCATCATTCCAAAAAGGATTGGGAACACGGATGTGACGTGTTGGAGATGATGAAAGTGGTATTCTAGGAAACTGTGTAAATCAAATTCCCAAGATCTAAAAGGGACCAGCCAGTGTAAATCTCCAGAAAGGAACGAAGTCTGATTCTTGTTCAGAAACTACTAGTTTAAGTGACATACACAGACCATCCACCACAGAGAGGGGGCATCCAGCCTGCTTGCTTCACTCCAAACGACTGCACTCACTGACTCGTCTGCGCCACCAGTATGCAACACAGCGGGCCCTCTCGTGATTAGACCTTATTCCTCAGCGGACCCATGTCAACAGTTCAACCTTTCACTGGGCTGAACTCACATCGCAGAAACTGCTTATGCAGGGGACAAATTGTTTTTCAATACTGACTTTTTAAAAATTATAAATCCTTGAAAAGCCAAGGAAATAAAGAAAGGAGGAAAGAGAAAGAGAGAGAGACAAATACCAAGACAGAGGAGGAGGAAAGGAGAAAGGGAGCTTGGGTGGGAGGGAGAGATGTGAGGAGAAAGGGAGAAAAGAACGAACCCAATGATTCAGCCATCGTGTTTGTAGAATCTTGGTGGGGAGGTATGGCCTGAATTGACTAGAAACTGACAGTAAGAGCCAAGAGGCAGAAAGACACTGATGGATGCTGTCTTTCCCATGGCCACTCTCAGGTTCTAGCCTTGAGTGCCTTCCCCAAAGCCAAACATCCTCTCTTCCAGTGTTTAGCTTTGGTGGCTACTGTCAGGGCACTACCTCGTTCAGCAAGATCTTCAGAGTGTTATGTGCTTGGAATCTGTCTGGGTGTGGGAAATTTATGACTCCAGCATTAGTGCATGTTTTAACAGAAACTAGAATCCTCTGTGAATCCCAACGTCCCTGTCAAAGGAGGACCCTATGTAAGCTACTATTTTATGTAGCTACATCAGACCTCTTCCAAAGAGAGCCAGAGTGAGTTAAGAGCTCTGCAAGAGTAAAACTTGGGGCCCTTGAGGATTATTTCTAGGAGGAAAAGCTCCCGGGGGGATAAGAAAGAATTGCATATTTTTATTTTCTTCCTTTATATATATATAAAGCGTTCTTAACTATGCTGATCTCTCATTGTACAAATCTCGACGATTCTTGCCATTAAAGCAGTCCCTTCACCTACTTACTATCATGATTGAACATATATATATATTTTGAGGTATAAGTCCTGCAAATTAACAATAAAATTAAAAAGCACACTGTGCTGCCCAAACCCGGAAGCTTTGTCCACATAACAAGGTGTTCTGTGGACAAACAATGAAGTGTCCACACAATGAAGCGGCTCCGTGAAGAATCTTCAGGGTCACCAGACGGGAGTCTGAGTCCACGTCCCGTAGTTAACCAGCTACACAGCAGCGGGAAAGTGCTATAAGGTAGCTAACCCTCAGTTCTTCATCCATACAATGACACTAGTAAGGAGCTGCCCTATAGGGTTGTTTGGGGAATTAGTCATTTAAGTGATATTTACCATGATGGTGACCAATAAGTCCTGCCAGCTCTTGGAAGCCACTGTGTCCCACTGGGCCAGGAGTCTGAAAGCCTAGGTTTTATGCCGAGTTCTACCATACATAAGCTATGTGGCCTTCCTTTTGCCCTTTCATCCCCTAGGTTTTAGTTTCCCCATCAGTTAAATAAAAGTGTTCAACTAGCTCAGGCTGGGCCAGCTAACTGGCAATGCATTGACTCTTCTGTGGAACATACTTTTTGAGAGTTGGAGAAAGCTGATCACCACAGAGAATCACCTTCATGTGAGGGAAGTGATGCCTCGTAGGAATCTAATCTGATCTCGATGACTTTCTTAAAAGCTCAGTTAGACCTGAGTTAGACACTCCTAAACTTTGCTGCATGATCTCGATGACTTTCTTAAAAGCTCAGTTAGACCTGAGTTAGACACTCCTAAACTTTGCTGCAAGAGAGAAGTCTGAACATGGCGTTTGCAAGACATGAACTCCATGTTCACCTTACCTGCTGGGCCCTTGACAGACCCTCCAACTTTGCTAAAAACTTGATACATCCACCTGCCTGACCCCCGTTCTCTCATCCGGTTCCCACCTCCCAAACCCATTCCAATGAGTCAAGACCTCCTGCAGAACTGGTTTGGTGAAGTTGCTGGGTGGGGAAGTTCATTACAAAATTAACACTAGATGGTTCAAGGAAGTCGCTCAGGTCTAGCATTAGGTGAAAAGTAAAGGCACTTAAGAAAAGAACCTGATTTGGACAGAATTTCAAAACAGATACACACATCATATGTCTCAATGATGAGAAAAATGTGAAATCAGAGTCCCACTGGGTGTGGTAGGATAAGGAGGGAGAGACAGATACTTTCTCTGAGCCTAGGAGCTCTAGAAAGCTGACACAGGGTGTGACCCTCACAGCAGACTCTTCAGACCTGTACTGTAGGCGTTTGGCTGATGCTTACCCAGCAGAGTTCAGAGCTGGAAATCTGGATCTCTAAAAAAGCATACAAGGGGAGACAGTTCAGCAGTGACAATTTCTAAAGAATTCAAGAAAACCATAATAAAAATGCATCCTGATATGTGTTCATACTTGTTTTGATCTTCTTGGCCATTTTAAAATCAGAGATCAAGAGCTGCAGGTAATTCACATGTTACTCTGTCCACACCTCAGCCTTCCTGTAGGCAGAGTCTTGCCCTCACTTACCCATGAATAACTACAACCCAGAGAACATTAGGTTGAAGTTATGTGGTCACGCCTGTAGTTGATAATGAATGGGAGGGGGAGTAGAAGGTACAAGGGCTGATGTTTCATAGAGGCTCTTGCTGCAGACTTCTTGCCATTGTGTTGGCAATCACCTCGAAGAAATCAGTACCAGTTTAGTTCTTTTGGGCACTAGCCTAGATCGGTGCTCCTCAAACTTAAGCCCGCATCAGTCACCTGAAGGACCTGTGAACACACAGATTGAGGGGCCCCAACCCCAGAGATTCTGACTCGGCAGATGTGGGGTGGGGCCTGAGAATTTGTAATTCTAACAATTTCCCCAGTGATGCCGATGCAGCAGATCTGGGAATGGCCTAGATCATTTCTTGGCCTCTGTTTTCTTAGACCACTTCTTGGGGTCTGATTTTTGTAACCAGTGGCTGCCTTGGTCCAACTTACTCTCTCCAGAGCAGAGAGAGGACCACTCCCCACACAGGTTGAGGAACGTGGTAATAATTCTCTGGCCAGACGCAAGAGGTCCATGGCATAATGGTGTAAGCAGAGTTGGGGAAACAATTCAATTTAAACACACCAGCAAGAGCTGAGGAAATGATGCATGTGTTCATCTGCGTTCAGAACTCCAAAGAATCTATACATAGGCTTTGCCTCCACCCTACGCTGAACCCTATGGGGGCTTGGAGTGGGTACTATTTGTGTCTTAGAAATAATAATAATAAAGGTCTCTATAAATGTCTCCCCCCCTCTTTTCCTTCTGGAATCACCAAGTTAAAAACTTAATTTCAAAAAAAAAACTAACTTAAAGTGACAAAATACAAGCTGGAAACGCATCGAGGCCTTCCCCCCCCGAAGGCCACCACTCTGCTTTTCCTGAGCTCTTTCCTAATGAAAAGGAATGGAGGTCCATCTCGGAGTTTTCCCAGGTGTTCTTTAGAGTGGTGGACTCCCGTGGTTCAGGTGCCAGCTCCACCCTGTCATCAAGTAGGACCTTAGTGTCTGGCCAGCACAAAGACAAGGACAGCTGTGAAAGTCAAAGTGGGGGAACTATCCATCTCACCGTCAATGGCATGCATCACTCAGAAGCTTCAAGCCCTATATACACACATCATTTTGTGTGATTTATGGTCCTAATTAGATCCCAGTGGCAGTATTCCATCAGCTAACAATGCATATCCTAATCACCTTTTCTTCATCCAAATGATTTCCTTAACTTTGCATGCATAACTTAACAGCTTTTATTTTAAAAACTCATGTTAACAGCTTTCCTGTAGTAACCAGTAGGGGTGCTATGATAAGAATCTAATTTGCTGTAAAAATGACTCATTTGTCAAATAAGCATTAAAATAATTGTTCCCCTTTTGACTGTTACCCTGCTGTTTCCAGTCATTTTCCAAAACTAAATTATTTACTCATTTGAAAGTTCAGCTGTGCATATTTTAATTGATATTCCCTCATAGGACTCATATTGTTAATGACAATAATTAACCCGAAAAGGCTGCTAAATAATTATGCTGGAAAGATATGAAGTATTTGCACAGAAAGTATAATCAGCATTTGAAAAACTATCAAAATGTAAAACTTTCATATTTTATGGCAAAGCACAGTAATAGTTCATAATCAAATTAAAGAGAGGAAGGGAAACTGTAGATTGTATGGTTTGATGCAGAATACTTTATGTTTTCAATATAGAAAAGTAGTCTAGCTAACAAGATTACTCTGTCATCTCAGTAATCTCCCAATATTACTACTCTAGCTGGCAATATAAATTGTTCTTCAGCACTTAGCATTGCTTGGAATGGGAGCAAGCTAGCTGTTAATAATAATACCTATCATATATGCACTGCCTTCCTTTTAGATAAATCGCCCTCTGACGGGCTCAACAAGACCCACACACTTCCCACAGAGACCCAAGAAGTAGACAGATAGTACCTCTTCCCCAAGAAGGTAGCTACTTCTCAACTTGGGAAGTTCTCAGCAGAAGTGGCAAGTCATTCTCTGTGACCCAAAGAGAACAACATTCAGAAGAAGGAGCTGTTGTCTCTGGAACCTCGGTAAATCAGACAAAGAGGGGACCACAGAGTCTTAGACTTATTAACATGCTGTCTTCCCTCATCAGTCTGTCCAGCTTCCAGTCCCTAAAATCCCACAGGCTGACATTCCCATGGAGACAGCTGGAGACCATTCACCCAAGTAGACAGTGGGGACTTCTACACACCTGAGAGTCTTAAAAGAGGGGTCAGGATCTGGCTACTTATGTTCCACAAGGCTTTTGAACTAAAGCATAAAAAGCTTCATAAAACCAGGGGCATGCCAGAGCTTCAGGCCTCCATTGATATACAGGGTTTGGCAAAAGTAGGTTTACAGTTATGTGGACACAAAACAGAGTTTATTCTTATATTTTTATCAATTATTATATTATTTTCCATACAAATGACTATAAACCTACTTTTTCCCCACCTTGTATTGGTAGGGCAAACTGGATATCAAGAAATGCCTTTGTCATTGCTTCGTTTTTTATTTTTAAAAATAAATGCCTTTGTCGTTGCTTCGTCCCTTTATTTTTACCTTGCAGTTGATATCACTGGTAGCATAATAATGTTGTAATAAAAGTGATGCTAATACCTGACATTTATATAGTTCTATTTATTTTTGCTCACAGGTGCAAAGACTAATGCTAATGGGAGGCAGAAGAATAATTTACAAATACACGATGGTGCCTGACTTCCACAAATACCTCCTGTAAGCAATAAATACATGGAATAAATGGATAGGTTAGTGTGGTGCTAATTATGCTTGTCATCAAATAAAACTGCAACTTGCATAAAGAACAAGTGATTTTAATGTATATCGAGATTGTGCATTTGTCATTATCTATATCATATCTTCAATAATTATTTTTAAATAAATATTAACTAAGCAGCTATTTTGTGCCCATCACTCTCAACAGGGTGGCCAACAGGATAGACAGGGACCCTACCCTCAAGTCGCTTACATTCTGACATTTAATCCAAAGGGTATATAAGTAAATTTATTTCTAATCAAGAAACAGTGACATTTTTTATGCAATCCCTCTCTCCAAATATGTAGAAATAATACAAATTCATTACTAAGCTCAACAGTTAAACATTCATGAACTGTAAATGCAAACAGGTGAGCTCGGCTGGAGCAACTGGCCAACTGGGCTCCAGGTTTGGAAACAAGCATTGAAGCCAGAAATTCAGCTCCATGTAAAATGAAAGTTTGAAATTAGAAACTGAACTGAGGCTCCCATACTGATGAAATAAAATTCAGAGTGGGAATGGGAGACTATGGCCCTATTTTGCCTAGCTCTTTGGCTGTGGATATAAAAAGAAGAATAGAGGCATTCTCTGCTTTACAAACAAGAACTGAGTTACGTCATCCCTCTAGCCAGTTGCCTAGACCTGTCACATTTCTAATATCATTTAAAAAGGAGTAAAAAATGCTATTATTATAATACCTTATCCTGAACTTAAGGCAGAGGGAACAAAGGGTAAGGTAGGGGCAACCAGAAACCCTCCAGACAAGGAGAGGTGATCACTGAGGGATAGAAATACAGTTAAAAGGTACCCACTCAAAATAAGACTATATAAAAAAATTCCAAAATATAGGGATTAGTGTAGCACTAAGAAAGATGAAAAATTAGCACAAGGAATGTGAATTTATGCCAGACAAAACTGATTGGATGGAACAGCATAACAAAGAGATGCATAATATATAAGGTGAAATATATTTACTTCACCTTATGTTTTTCAATATACTTACATTGAAAATGAAGTAACAGTCTTTGCCTAAAAGACAGCAAGACACTGTGAAATGAGAACACATTTCACAACATAAGAATATGTCAATCTGAAAAAGAACCAGTTAGAAATACTGGAAATAAAAATATAGTCATTAAAATTATAAAATGAAATTTAGATGGACAGATTAAAATCTAGACTGGAAACAATCAAGTAAAGAATTCTGGAACTGGAAGATGTTATTAAGGAATTTGTCCAGAATGAAGCACCAAGAGGTAACAACATGAAAGAATAGCTAGGAGATACGGATTACAGACCAAGGTGCTTTAACACAGGAGCCAGCAAACGATGAGGACCCAAAGGCCAAATCCAGTCCTCTGCCTCTTTGTGTTCATATAGCCTGTGAACCGGAGTGCTTTTTCAGTTCTTAATAGTTGGAAAAGAATAAAAAGAACACTATTTTGTGACCCACAAAAATTTAGTTTTCAGAACCCATAAGTGAAGCTTTATTGGAACACAGCCACACTTGTCTGCTTTTGTATTTGGTATGACTGCTTTTGGACTACAGTGGAAGGACTGAATAGCTGCAACAAGAACAGAATGGCCTGCACAGCCTATTAATATTTACAACCTGGCCTTTTACAGAAAAGTCTGCAGATCCCTACTCTAACATCCCAGTTTTAAGGAGGAAACGAGGAAATGGCATAGAAGCTGCATTTGAAGAGACAATAAGTGAGAATTTTCCAGAATTAAAGAAATCCTTGGTGGTGAAAGAGATTTAACACTCTGCCTCTTATCTCTTCCTTATTTTAAGAATATTAAAGGGCATTTATTGGGCATCACTGAGTTTTATAATCTAAGGTTCACAGCCAATTATACTATTTCACTGAACTGACCAATTAATTAGACACATTGTCAATCCAGTCAACCATCTGCTGTTGGTTCACTGAAATGATTGTTAAATTTTGCTCAATGGCATCTGGAAACTCAAATTCTATAAATCTCAAAAATTCTCTAGGCTTTTACCCATCCGTTTCACTAAATTCCTGTCCTCTCTTGAGACATTATTTCATGAGTTATCTCACTCACTCAACTCCTTCTGCCAGACATGCCCTTCCCATAGTGCCTCACATTACTATCTTTCATAATTCAGCTAAGGCATTATCTTGTTCAAACAATATTAGTTCTTCAAATATTTATTGTCTGCAGTGTACCAGGCACTCTTTTAAGTGCTAGGGAGACAAAGGTAAATGAGTAATAATCCCTGCCTTCAAGGATCTTACTATAGTTTACAGTCGAGCAGATAAGTAAAACACACAATAATAAGTGTGTAAAATCAGGAGCAGAAGAACATACGAAGAGTACATCATACTTTGGGCTTGGTGCAGTCAGAGAAATTTTCTCAAGAAAGGTCTAAGTTGGGGCATTAAAAATGAATCAGCATTAGCTGGACAGAAGTGGTGAGCAGTGGAAGAGAGAGAATTCAAAGCAGGTGCATATCATGTGCAAAAGTCAAGAGGAAAAAGAGTGCATAGTACTTGAAAAAGTATGTGCAGTTGGAAAGCAGACACTGAAGTGGAAATAGTGGTTTAGCACTAAATGAAGCTAGAAAGGCAAATGGAGCTAGATCACTAAGAACCATTTAAAGTTGTACCAAGAAACCTAGAGATTTTCTGCAGACAGAAGGGGAGGTTTTGAAAAGCATTAGGCAGCAAGAAGTGATCACATTTGAACTTTAAAAGGAGAAAAATTCCTCTGACAGCAGTGATGAGAAAGGTTTAGTGGGGGCAAAATAGGCGTGGTGCGTGCAGGTAAGTTGGGTTGCAGGAAGCTGAAAAACTTCTACCTTACACATTCCATTTCTCTGAAGTCAGAGAGAAGATCCTGAATGAGAAGGTGGTTGGCTAGTACATGCAAAGATGGTAGAGGAGCTTTGCCATAGCTGTCATGAAAAACAGGAGAAAAAGATAAAGAGCTGACCAGGAAAATAAAAAAAGGACTGCCAAGCGTGGTTAGGTTAGAGGTCTTGAATTTTTAGCAGTCCCATCATGCAGCAGCTTACCACAGAGATGACAGTGAGTCAAGATCCCATGGCCAAAGACATCACTTGGCAAATATGGTAAAAGGATAATGAGTCTAAAGAATTCAAGAGGCGTGAGGACCCAAATACACACAATCAGAAATGAAACAGGAGAGATTACAACTGACACCACAGAAATACAATGGATTGTAAGAAATTACAATGAAGAACTCTATGCCAAGAAATTTGAAAACCTAGGTGAAATGAACAACCTTCTAAAAAAATATAATCTTCTAAAACTCAATGAAGAAGAAACAGAAAGCCTGAACAGACCAATAACAGCAGATGTAATTGAAGCAGTAATCAAAAAACTTCTGACACACAAAAGCCCTGGACCAGATGGTTTCACAGGAGAATTATACAAAGCACTTAAGGAAGAGCTAACCCCTCTTCTTCACACACTATTTCAAAACATCCAAAATGATGGAAGACTCCCAAACTCCTTTTATGAAGCCAGCATCATCCTAATCCCAAAACCAGATAAAGATACAACAAAGAAAGAAAACTTCAAGCCAATATCACTGATGAACATAGATGCTAAAATCCTCAAAAAATACTGGCAAACTGTATCCAACAATACATTAAAAAGATCATACACCACAACCAAGTGGGATTCATCCCAGGGATGCAAGGATGGTTCAATATTCGCAAGTCAGTAAATGTAATACATCACATAAACAAAAGCAAAGACAAAAACCACATGATCATGTCAACAGATGCAGATAAAGCTTTTCATAAGGTACAGCACCCACTGATGATTAAAAACACTCAGCAAAGTGGGAATAGAGGGAGCATTCCTCAACATAATAAAGGGCATACATGAGAGACCTACAGCCAACATCATACTCAATGGGCAAAAACTAAAAGCTTTTTCACTAAGATCAGGAACAAGACAAGGTTGTCTGCTTTCACCACCTCTATTCAATATAGTATTGGAAGTTTTAGCCACAGTAATCAGAGAAGAAAAGGAAATAAAAGGCATCCAAATCAGAAAGGAGGAAAATAAAACTGTCATTGTTTGCAGATGACATGATAGTGTACATAGAAAATCCTACAGACTCCACCAAAAAACTGTTCAACCTAATAAATGAATTTGGCAAAATATCAGGGTACAAAGTCAATATCCAGAAATCAATAGCATTTTTGTATACCAACAATAAAACATCAGAAGCAGAAATCAAGAAAAAAATCCCATTCGATATAGCAAAAAGAAAAATAAAATACCTATGAATAAACCTAACCAAGGAGGTAAAAGACCTGTATGCAGAAAACTACATAACACTGAACAAAGAAATCAAGGAAGGCACAAATAGAAACATATACCATGTTCATGGATCGGAAGAATTAACATCATCAAAATGTCCATACTACCTAAAGCAATTTACAGATTCAATGCAATACCTATTAAAGTACCAATGGCATATTTCAAAAACACAGAACAAGCTTCAAAAATGTATATGGAACCATAAACAACCCGAATAGCTGCTGCAATTTTGAGAAAGAAGAGTAAAGCAGGAAGGATCACAATACCTGATACCAAACTGTATTACAAGGCCACTATAATCAAAACAGCCTAATACTGGCATAAAAACAGGCACATGGACTAGTACAACAGAACAGAGAGCCCATAAATAAACCCAAGTCTCCACGGTCAATTAATATTTGATAAAGGGGGCAGCAACATAAAATGGAGTAACAATAGCCTCTTCAACAAATGGTGTTGGGAGAACTGGACAGCTACATGCAAAAAAATGAAACTTGAGGACCAACTTATGCCACACACAAAAAATAAGTTCAAGGTGGGTAAAAGACTTAAATATAAGCCATAATACCATTAAAGTCCTAGAGGAGAACCTAGGCAGGAAAATCTCAGATATTTCATGCAGCAACAGTTTTACTGATATGTCCCCTAGAGCAAGAGACATAACGGAAAGAATAAACAAATGGGATCTCATCAAAATAAAAAGCTTCTACACAGCTAAAGAAAACAGTAGTATTAAGATAAAAAGAGAACCAACCATATGGGAAAACATATTGGCCAATGATACCTCAGACAAGGGTTTAATCTCCAAAATATATAAAGAACTTTTATGACTCCACTCTAAGACAAGCAACCCAATTAAAAAGTGGGCAAAGGACTTGAACAGACACTTCTCCAAGGGGGACGTACAGAGGATTCAGAAACACATGAAGAAATGCTCAATACTGCTAGCTATCAAAGAGATGCAAATTAAAACCACAATGGGATGCCACTTCACACCAGTCAGAATAGCCATCATAAACAAAGCAACAAACAAGTGTCAGAAAGGTTGTAGAGAAAAGGGGACCCTAGTGCACTGTTGGTGGGATTGCAGACTGGTACAACCATTATGAAAAACAGTATGGAATTTTCCAAGGAAACTAAAAATGGATCTGCCTTTTGACCCAGCAATTCCACTGCTAGGAGTATATCCTAAGAACCCTAAAACACCAATCCAAAAGAACGTATGCACCCTGATGTTCATAGCAGCACAATTTACAATAGCCAAGAGTTGGAAGCAACCTAGGTGCCCATCAGTAAATGAATGGATCCAAAAACTATGGTACATTTACACAATGGAATTCTATGGAGCTGAAAGAAAAAAGAAGCTCCTACCCTTTGCAACAGCATGGATGGAACTGGAAAGCATTATGCTGAATGAAATAAGCCAGGTGGTGAGGGACAAATACCATATGATCTCACCTTTAACAGAAACCTAAACAACAAAACAAACAAACAAGCAAAATATAACCAAAGACACTGAAATAGAGAGCAGGCTGACAGTGACCAGAGCGGAGGGAATTTCAGGGGGAAAGGGGAAGGGTCTACAGGAACAAGTATAAAAGACACGTGGACAAAAACTAGGGAGGGTGAAAATGGGAGGGAGGTGGGGAGTGGGGGGGTGAGCTGGGATGAGAGTAAAAGACAGAAAACTGTACTTGAACAACAATTAAAATAAATTAAGTAATTTTTTACAAAAAGAATTCAAGAGGCATTCGAGAGAGTAGCTGAAAGTGGACCATGGGACCAGGATGACTGGGACACCAAAGTCTAGGAAGCAGCTATGGGAGTAGATGGACAACACCAAGTGCAAGGTAAAACAGGAAGTGAAGTGATGAAGCAACTGAGCAGCCAGGGTGTTACTGTGTGATCATGTGGATGATATTTTCACCCTGGATGGAAAATCATAACTTGAGAATGGAGAAGATTAAGCAAGATGCCAGTGTATTCAAAGATAAAGAAGGAATGAAACAGATAGTGAAAAATTACAATAAGGAGAGGAAGGGGCAGTATAATTGGATGGTATTTCCTCATTTCCTCAAATGAGGAAAAATGATCATATGTATGATATGTGTGATATATATTACGTATAATATACATATGTATATATGTGTATATATCACACATATATGTGATATGATATATCCAAGAGGTATTCAGCCATGTCATATGAAAAACTGAGACATTTATTAAAGATACAAGAAACGTACAACATACAATGTACAATAACGCATCAGTCCCCTTCGAAGTACGCACTTGAAACTTCACACAGTTTTCCCAATTGCCATCAGTTGTCCCATCCTATTTTCCTGAATCTCATTGACAGTCTCAAATCTCTCCCCTTTCAAAGGTGATTTTAGTTTTGGGAAAAGCCAGCAGTCACAGGGCTCTAAATCTAGGCTGTAGGGGGGCTGGGTTACCTAGGCGATTGGATGTTTCACCAAAAATCTCTGCATGACACATGATGCATGAGTGGGCACATTGTCAGGATGAAGCTACCAATCACCAGCTGCCCATAGCTACAGCCTTCTGAGTCATATCAATAGTTTCCACAGAGGAATGTGCAAGCTTAATGCAAAATCTAATGCAGATTCATTGCTCTACTTGCTCAGTCATTTTGAATGTGATGGCCACACAGTACACATGCTTGCTCCTTCAATGGCATCTGCTGCCCCCCATTGACTAGTACAGTGAAGTCATCATTGTTCATGCATGTGCATTCCAGTGCACTCTCCTTGGCTGCCAGGTTACATTGATATCACACACACTGGTATGATTATATTAACAATGGCTGGAATTTTTTTAGACAGACCTCCTGTATCATTCATTCATTCAACAAATGGTCACAGTGCCTTCCAAGTGCCATGTGCTTAGTGCTGGGGACATACAAATGGAGAAGAGACTAACTCTCTCTTGAAGGCGCTCTTTATCCATTTATCACAAGCTATGCTGGAACCCTTTCCAAGCACTGTCCCTGCAGCCCCGTGGTGGATGCTAAGACTACTGGGGAGACTTCCAAGAGGATGCTGGAGTTCACTACTAGTCTCCGAGCAAAGACAGAAGATGGTGGAGGCACTGACTTCATGAGTCTCCTACAAGGGGGGGTTCTAGGGCACTCAGATAAATCAAGCAGTGCAGTCTGCTACCGTCTTTCAGTGCAGTCTTTGCATCTCAGTGCAGATGCAAAGGGGAAATTCCACACAAGGTGCCCCAGTGTCTACCTTTGCCAAATCCTTTTTCTTAAGTGCCAATAATAAGCAAAATGAAGAAGTGAGATTAAAAAGTTCCTCAGAAGTAGGAGCAGTGTCTTATTTTTCTTTCTGTACCTAGCTGCACTTAGCACAGTGCCTGGCACACAGTAGATATTCAATAAGCATGTGTTGAGCTGAAATGAACTGAACAACTGACATGTGTATGATATTTAACAGCTGACCAAGTAACTACACTCTAATCATCCCAGGATTATATAATCTCTGCAAGGTAATCATTCTCATCACTACTTTCTTGAATGTTTAGAGTCAAGATAATTAGAATCCACCAGTTAGGATCAACATAATTATTTCCCTTGCTTAAGAGGTAAGAAATGTGAGATACAAAAAGTGAAGTGACTCGCCATGGGTTACACAACTAGCTACTGATGGAGCCCTGACTGGTGTGGCTCAGTTGTTTGGCCATCATCACACAATGTGGGGGTCCCTGGCTTGATTCCCTGTCAAGGCACATACCTGGGCTGCAGGTGCAGTCCCCAGTCGGGGTGTGCATGGGAGGCAACTGACTGACATTTTCTCTGGCATCAATGTTTTTCTCCCTCTCTTTCTCCATCCCTACCCCTGTATCTAATAAATAAAAAAATAAAATAAAAATCTTAAAAGAAAACCCAATCAACTAGCTACTAGTGGAGACAGAACTAGAACCCATCAAATTCTGGGCAGTTTCTATCACAAAAGGCTGTATAGAATAAGTTTCTTGATGGTGAGTGTGAGAAAGAAGTAATGATAATAATGTTATGTAATATAATAGCATTGATGGTATAGAAATGATAATATATGAATCATCATCATTATCACCACTAACTTCCCTTCTATCCTGTTTTGGGCTTTATCTATACAATGCTTAATTGAAAAAAAACACCAAACCTGTAGGGTACCTATCATCATTCCCACTTTATAGATGAAGAAACTGAGAATCAAGGAGGCTAATTAATTGTCCTAAGGTCACAGAGTAAGAGACAGATTCCAGCTCCAAACTCAGGTCTGTGACCAAAGTCTAAATTATTTCTCTCATTCCATTCTGCCTCACAAATCATCCCAAGTCTGCCTCTGAATGCTATGTTCCCTGAATCTTTATCCTAAGTGTTCTGAAATTCATGGCCAGATAGGATTTTGGCAGTTGTGTGATACGAGTGCTGAAAGTGAACCATAGGTACTGACCATTACGCATTATTACTTGGGGAATAAATAAGACAATGAACAGAAAACAGAAAGAGAAATGCTCATTCAGTATTTCTGTGTTTCTCTAAATATTTTGTGAGTTTTCACCTTGTGCTGGTTCCTGTTCTAGGCACTTGAGGATAAAGAAGGGAACAAAACAGGCAACCCACCCCCGTCCTCACAGAATGTCTGTTCCAGCACATCTTTGTCCTCTGCGGTCCATGCTCAGTCACAGCAACCCCCTTCACTCATCCGGAGATGTTCCCACCTCTACAAAGGATGCTCATGCTCTCAGCCCCCAGGTCCTGAGGAGAAGCAGGCCATCTTGTAATCAGAGCCTGCACAAGGATGTCCAGGGACTGCATTTTATAGAGCCGAGAAAATTGTACCCACACGGCCACTTGAGAGAATCTGCGGCCCTCATTTCCATTACTCAGAGGGGTGTGCATGTAGTGAAGCAAGCAGATGATGAGCAAGCTTCAAAACACCGAGGCTGAACCGCACGTGCTCTAAAGATCCACTGTTCTACCAACCTCAGCTTCGAGTTCACTGTGCGCTGAACTAAGGGTTATGTTGAGCTCGTGCCTCTCAACCTCAGTCATCTGAAACGGTTGTGTTTCCTCTTAAAAGGCTTTTGTAATGCTGCCCACTCCTCCTCCCACAAGGCAGTCCTCCTCTTTGCCAAGCCTATTTTTATGGTCCGTTTCCAGAACAAGTGCAAAATAGTATTGGCCTCAGATGAGCTCTCCCTCTCGCTGGCCACTGGAACACCATCTGCAAGTTGAGTGGGAACAGTAAACACTGTAGGTTAAGTAACTCATTACTAATATTTTCCTTGAGCTCTGAAACTTTTTAAACAAACAACAACAACAATTGTATCATACTAACCTTCCAGAGGTTAACTGCCGGCAGGTGGTCCAGCTCAGTTGAAATGCAAACCAGACAGCTGTTTGATTATAAACTGTTGATTCTTATGGATATCTGGGGAAAAGTTCTTGCCCAAAAAGGGTCTTCTCTTAAAGATCCCTAATGAAACAACACATAAATGTCAAAATGACAAAAATAAGGAAGTGTGTCATAGACTAAGCATTTTAATGTCCTTTCTGGCTTCCTCCAGAGTGTACTCTGGATCTAGCCACATTTAATGGCACAGTCTTAAAGAGGTGGTGCACAGCATGAATTTTTATGGCCCAAATAAAACTTGGAGAGGGTCACTTTCTCCGCCATAGTCAGTGTCCTCAGCAGATGTGTGGGAGGCTCACGTTTCAAACCAGCCACCCGCGCCAGCGTTTTACCTGGACCTGGAGGCTACATGCAGTGCACATGGGCAGATGGGAGGAAATCCTGAGGTGTATAGCATTATCCTGTCTGTCTCCAAGCCATTAAGACACTGCGGGTATTCCCCTGGGAAGCCTTTGCAAAGCTAGAGAAAAATTCCAAGGGCTGATAAAATGGTCCGAGAGTGGTGGATAAAAAGTTTCTAATCAAAACCTTACATTAGCACCATAGGGCCCCAGAGATTGATGGCTATGACTGTTTTCTTCCCTTGATGATGAAATGGTACAAAAGGCAATCACTCCCTAAATCAGTATTTAATTACTGGTCTATTATATTACAGTCTGAAATGTTTCAGAAAGCTCAGAAGAGAAAACAAAGTTGAACCTTTTTATACTGAAATCTGCAGCAGTAGTAAAATGCAGAACCTTAGAGTTAGGATTCTAAGGAATAGCAGATAGGCAATGACAACCTTCCATTTTTTTTAAATAAAAGAGACATAAGAAACCACAATGAAAAATGTAGAAGGGAGAATGTCACAGCTCCAAGTTCAGTTGTGCAATAAGTTAGCAGAAGTATGAGATCAGAGTGTATAAGGGTGGAAACTTTTTTGTTTGACCCATATTTGATGGGGTTTTCCTGACATAACCATAGAAAAGGTGGCTCTGAGCCAAATCCCCAAAGAAAGAATGAGTAACAAATAAATTTTTTTAAACAAGTTTAGAAAAAAGAAGCACCCAAGATGCTTATCAGGCCCTTGATATTTTCTGCTAGTGTGTATAAGGAGAGCAGTGCCTTATTTGAAATAAAGCTCAAAGCCTTTTGAGGGCTTTTCATACAACACTGGAACCAGCCTGTGGCTGCTTTTAAATTCCTGGAGGCTCTGAAGATGAGACAAATGTAATCTGATAACTATTCATTGAAGGTCAACACAGAAGACATACTTTGCTAGGCAATGTGCAGGTAGAAAAATCAAGGCAATTTTGACCTCAAAGCTTTCCATGCCCAAAGGAAAAAAAACACCTGAATAACTAACTAGAAGAGAAAATATGGAAATGTAAAGGCATGAAGGCTTTCTCTGCACTTCATTAGCACATTTGTTATATTTAAGTAGGGAGCCTCCAGGAATTCTACATGGGGGAAAGAAACTTTGAGCTTGACTTGAAAGTTTGAGAAGAATTTCAGCCATGAAGGTTAATTCCAGAGTAAGCCCAGAAGTACAAGAGCAGAGAGCAGAAACAGAAGAGATACAGAATTGACCTAGTCACTGCACATTTCTTCACATGTTGTTTTGATTCTTTTTTAAAATTCTAAATGTAAGTAATTAGTGCCTCTATATTTTTTTATTTTAAAGAGTTTATTTTTTTACACACGTTCACATGGCTCTCTCTCTGAAGTAGTTGTCTACCCTGGAACTAAGCTACTGCAGGCCTACTACCTAGCTATAATTCCTGGTAATGTAGCCATAGCCCTACCTCGAGAGGTTATGCCCCACAGCTTGCATTCTCCATGTGGAATATAAATGTCCAGTTCAATCCTCGTTGGCACACAAGGTGGTATTTGCATTTTTGGCATTCCCTTTCAGTACCTTCCTCACACAGTCTGGTCAGCCCAAGGGCTCCATCAGCTTTGCCCTTGCTTGTTTCGCCTTTTCTACCCTCATGGCCTTCTAACTCCTCCCACCACATGGCTTACCTCCCATTTCACCAGGGCCATTCTCTCACTGAGAGTTGTTAACTCTTGAGATTAGAAGGACTTCAGGGAAAGTTCTGCTGCCGACCCAAGTAAATGCACCTGTATTAGTATTTTAGGACTGCTGGAACAAAGAGCCAGATTGGGAGGCTTCAATGAAAGAAATGGATTTTTCTCACAGTTCTGGAAGCTACAAGCCCAAGATCAAGGTGTTGGCAGGGTTGGTTTCTTCTCAGAGAGAGATATCTTCTCTGTCTTCACACGATCTTCCTTCTATGTCTGTCTCTTTCTTAATCTCCTCTACTTATAAGGACACCAGTCATGTTGGATTACCACTCGAAATCAGTACTAGGGGTTATGACTTCAACATCTAAGTTTGGGAAGCGGGGATACAATTCAGTCCATAAGAGTTCCCAAGTCACTGAATTTCTCTGATTATCCATTCTTATCCCTGTAGAAAGAGCGGATGCCCTAGGTATGTCTCAGTTCTACAAGGACATGGGTAGAGACCGTTATATTCCTGCCGCCCGTTCCCCTGGCTACTTCCTATGGATTCACCAGTGTGTTTCATGGCCTGATGTCATCGTCAAGTAAGGCATGAAACTCCCCACTCAACACCACTGAGCGATCTGAGATTCAAAATGGCTGAGTGATCTGATAAAATCACCTCAGTTAATTGAAAAAGATGGGATTTTTCTGACCTCTAATGTAGTATCATATGTAAATGGGTGAAAACAAGCCAAGTTAAATGTCATCCCTCAGGTTAAAAATAATAAATTTTAACATTGATTTCCTAGATAGAATAACCCTAATTTCCTAAAAAAATAACCCTAAGGGTAATAATTTAAGACAGATCTTGGCAAACAGGTATCTTCATGGTGTTTTCAAGATGGCTAGGAAGGATCTGCCGCTCAAGAATTTAACTCCCGTACTTGCTGCAGGATGGCTAGAGATTACTCTTAGAACAAAAGTCCTCCAAGTGAATATTTTGTTTAGTTTTATTCATTTTGATTACACAAATTCTCAAACAAATGCAACAGTAGAGATTATAATGAGCCACCACGTGCCATCAGCCAGCTTCAGCAATGATCAACACAGGGTCTGCCTGACTTCATCTCCACCCTATCGGCTTCTTCCTTCATGGGTAACTTTGAAGCAATTCCCAGATATCATATGCATAAACATTCCAGTATGTGTATCTTTAAAAATTATATAAACAAAACATCACCATGCCTCAAAAAATTAACAATAATTTTATGTAAAGTAAACATAAAGCTTTTAAAAGTGTATGCTCAGATTTCTAATAATAATTCTTTAATAATATCAAATATTCATTCAGTATTCACATTTCCCCTAGTATAGCAAAAAAATGTTTGACAACTTGCTTGAATTGTTTCCAAGTAAGTTTCAATGTATCAGTTACCTACTGCTGCATTATTAACCATAGCAAATCCTAGTGGCTTAAAACAACTATATATTATTTGCATTATTTTGTATAATGCTTGAGTGATTCTTTTCCTGGTTCATGCAGCTGTATTCAGCAGGCATCTTGCCTGAGCTGGAATAACCAAGGTTTTACTCTCATGCTGATGGTCTTGATGAGGACCTCTCTCTCTCTCTCTCTCTCTGGCTCTCTCTCTCTCTCTCTCCATGTATTCTCTCCAACAGGGTAGCTCTACTTCTTCATTGGTGGTCAGAGTTCTAAGACAGCAAAAGCAGATGATGCTGAGCGTCCTAAGACTCTGGCCCAGGACAGTGTCACTTCTCTGACATTCTATTGGTAAAAGTAAGTTAGGGTCACTCCACATTCAAAAGGATGGAAAAGAGACACCATCTCGTGAAAGAAGGACACAATTTTACAGAGATGAAAGAAATTGTTGGGACCATCTTTATAGGAAAACAACCACATTCAGCCATTGAAATTATTCAAGATGTTTCTTAAATCATTTTTAACCTATAAGTTACTCCATATTATTTTTCCTCCTACATTTGTTTTAAGAAATTACTTTTTTGTTCTCTAGTTTCCCAGAGCAGAGATTTTGCTGATTGCCTCTCCCTGGTTTTTCTAATATATTCCCTCAGTTTCTTTTATTCTCTAAAAATTCATAGCTAAATATAGAGGTTTGATCAGATTCTGGTTTGGTTTTCCTTTTTTTTAAGATAGAGTTGTGTACCTCCACTAGCAAGCACAAAACCTAGTCATCGCTTTTATTGTGATGTTATCAGACACTGATGATTGTTCTGTAGATCACGGCTCTGCAGACTACAGCTCACAGGCAAAGTCCAGCCAGTGCACCCTGTATTTACAAATGCAGTTTAACTGGAACAGAATCCTGTCCACGTGTTTATGTATTGCCCATGGCTGCTTTCGTGCACCAGCTGTAAACTTGAGTAGTTGCAACACAGACTAAAATATTTGGCCCACAAAGCCTAAAATATTTGCTATCTAAGTCTTTACAAAGAAACTTGGTTGACCCCTGCTCTAAATTCAGATTGCAAAATCATATTTTAATTCTATAATTTCTCCTGTTTTACTAACTGAAATATTCCTATAAAGAGAAAATTCTCAACTATCTGGTTATCCAAGATATAGATATTACAGGAAAATCAGAATGCGTGCTACATCCTTTCCCCCTGCTGAAGCAGTTTGAATATGAAGCAGTTCCCTACTGTTCTCGAAACCTGACATATGAGGTCTGGAGGTTTGGGGTTGGTTTCAGGTGGTTGTTTTTTTGGGGGGTGGTTTGTTTGTTTGTTTTAAAGCATCATTAAAAACCCATAGATTTAAACATATTCCACTGCATAAATCACTGTATTCCATTCAATGTTTATTAACTGTTCAGATTGCACCATCTTTTCTAAGTAGAAGGGTGTTTTTTTATTGTTTCCTGGGTCCTTTTAAAATAACCCCCATATTACTGAGAGTTTTATTAATATGTGGCCAAAAAGATGTTTCCAGCTCATCTACATCTCTTTCCCCGCACACGGAATTGTCCACCGCTCCAAGGAGAGTGGGCTCTTGGTGAGACGTGGTATTTAGTGAGCAGCATCAGATGCATGGGACACGCATTACACTGCAGTGGTTATTATTTATAACTCTTCTGACACTAAAGATTGAAACTATGTGTTTTAAAAATATTACAAATTTACACGGATTCTTCTGATTCAAATAAAGCACTCTGAAAAATCTCAATTCTGAACAAGGCAAAATGAATCCTCACATCAATCACCCCAGACACACAAACCACCACTGAAGGACAGCAATTCAGGACCAATAACATGATCACCAAAGCGTTTTAAGTTCTGTTAGCTTGTTTCCTCGATCCATTTATTTGGTGTCATTTAATTCTATGGTGTTTAAATGTAAAATGACACACCCGTGATATGTGAATTTGCAGAGCTTCTAACAACATTAACATTCAAAAATAACACCAACTGCTATTATAATTATTAATCTACCACCAATTAAACACTAATTGTGACTCAGTAGGTCTGAAGAAATGCTCAATAGTTTGTATCCCGCACAAGTTTTTTTTTTAAGGTGGATAGATTCCCCATGTGTAATGTAGCTGTAGAGTCACAATATTTTTCTTTCTTTTTCCATTTTTTTTTCTTTTCACCCATCTGTCAGCCCTTTCCCCTTTGGCAACCATCAACTTGTTCTCTGTATCTATGGTCTGTTTCTGTTGTGTTTTGTTTATTCATTTATTTTGTTTTTTGAGATTCCACATATAATGAAATCATAAGATATTTGCCTTTCTCAACTGGACAGCTACATGCAAAAAAACGAAACTTGAGCACCAACTTACACCATACACCAAAATAAANATTATAAGACAGAAACCTGTACTTGAACAAGAATTAAATAAAAAAAAAAATAAATAAATAAATAAATAAATAAAGATATTTGCCTTTCTCAGTCTGACTTATTTTACGTAGCATAATACTCTCTAGTTCTATCCATGTTGTCATAAATGGCAAGATTATCTTGGCTACTGCTAATAATGCTGCAATGAACATAGGAGTACCTAGGCATGTGCCCTGACTGGGAATTGAACCAGTGACCCTTTGGTTCACAGGCCCGCGCTCAATCCACTGAGCCACACCAACCGGGTCTGCCCATTTTTTCATTGGGTTTTATGTTGTTTTGGTGTTAGGCTGTATGTATTCCTTATATATCTTAGATATTAATCCCTTATCAGATACACCATTTGTGAGCATCTTCTCCCATTCAGTATATTGTCTTTTTGTTTTGCTGATGGTTTCAGTTTAAGAGACATTTTGGTAGTTACATGTTTTTTATTAGAGTACATTCCACTGGGATTATCTAATCAAATCATTCTGTTAAAAAGTTAAGCTAATTTTTCTCATGAAATAGGACATTTTGACATGATCATTTCAAAACAACTCAAACTGCTGAAGCTTTGTTTTTATTACCAAGTAATATTTGCAACAGAAACCAGGGATCCTCACCCCATCTCTGGACCACACCCCAGACAGGATTAGCAGTGGGGTGAGGCTTAGAAATGAGGTGTGTCCACGGTATAAATTATTTTTAAAAACCTATTTCTTAGGAGAAAATATTATGTTCTTTCATTTCATTTTATTTTCAAGATGCGAATTCCTTTAGAAAGAGTAATAATCTAAGCTACTACTAGTAATTTATCCTTTCATGTGAATGGGCTCTGATAGGACTAGGGGAAGAAGTATGAAGTTACTATCTACCCAAGGAAAGGGGAATCAAAAAAGAATGTGAAGGAAAAGGGGCAGAGCATGAAGATCCTCTGATTTTAACTCAAAAATCTTTCCTTCCTCCTACTTTTCCCAAGGGTCACCCATTATAAGGCAACCAGAGAGAGGAGTGAGAGAAATTTAATAATATTCAGCACCCTCGAGCCTCCTTTAAATTACTAAATTGCTTTTGAAAGACATGACTTCTCACCTCACAGGTACATTTCTGTTTCCTTCTCTTTTTCTCCTTCCTTTCCCCATTTCTTCCTCCTATGGTTTGAACCAGAGGTTGGCAAACTATAACCAATAGCCAAACCCGACATCATTCATTGTAAATAAAGTTTTACTAGAACACAATCAGGCCCATTTGTTTATGTGTTGTCCATTGTAGCCTGCAAGCTCTAATGGCAAAACTGAACAGCTGAGAAACGGACTGTATGAATCGAAAGTATTTATTATTTGACTCTTTACATGAAAATTTTGCTGATATCTGCTCTTAGCTATGGGACCCTAACTTCAACCTTCCAGGATATGACTGAGGCTTTTAAAAAATATTTAATATTTAAAAATATTTAATATTTAATATTTAATAATCAATATTTACTATTGATTATGCCATTACAATTGCCCCATTTCTCCCCCTTCATTCCACTCCACTCTGCATACCCCCTCCCCCCATTCCCCCCCTTTAGTTCATGTCCACGTGTCATATATATAAGTTCTTTGGCTTCTACATTTCCCATACTATTCTTGCCCGCCCCCTGTCTATCTTCTCACCACCATCTATGCTACTTACATTCTCTGTACCTTCTCCCCCACTCTCCTCCTCCCACTCCCCCGTTGCTAACCCTCCATGGGATCTCCATTTCTATGGTTCCACTCCTGATCTAGCTGTCCTCTTAGTTTGCTTTTGTTTTAGGTGTGGTTGTTAATAACTGTGAGTTTGCTGTCCTTTCACTGTTCGTATTCTTTATCTTCTTTTTCTTAGATAAGTCTCTTGAACGTTTCATATAATAAGGGCTTGGTGATGATGAACTCCTTCAACTTGACTTTATCTGAGAAGCTCTTTACCTACCCTTCCATTCTAATTGAAAGCTTTGCTGGATAGAGCAATCTTGGATGTAGGTCTTTGGATTTCATGACTTGGAATACTTTTTTCCAGCCCCTTCTTGCCTGGAAGGTCTCTTTTGAGAAATCAGCTGACAGTCTAATGGGAACTCCTTTGTAGGTGACTGACCCCTTATCTCTTGCTGCTTCTAGAATTCTCTCCTTCATTTTCATTTTGGCTAATGTAATTATGACGTGCCTTGGTGTGTTCCTCCTTGGGTCCAACTTCTTTAGGACTCTCTGAGCTTCCTGGACTTTTCTTGAAGTCTATTTCCTTTGCCAGATTGGGGAATTTCTCCTTTATTATTTGTCCAAATAAGTTTTCCACTTGTTGCCCTCCCTCTTCCCCTTCTGGTACCCCTATAATTCAGATGTTGGAACGTTTAAAGATGTTCTGGAGGTTCCTAAGCCTCTCCTCATTTTTTTTTGAACTCTTATTTCTTCATTCTTTTCTGGTTGGATGTTTCATTCTTCCTTCTGGTCCACTCCATCGACTTGAGTTCCAGCTTCCTTTCCATCACTATTGGTTCCCTGTGCATTTTGCTTCCTTTCACTTAGTGTAGCCTTCATTTTTTTCATCTAATTTGTGACTAAAATCAACCACTTCTGTGAGCATCCTGATTATCAGTGTTTTGAACTGTGCATCTGATAGGTTGGCTATCTCTTGGTTGCTTAAAAGTATTGGCTCTGGGGCTTTGATTTGTTCTTCTGATTGAGCCATTTTTGGTCAAGTCACACCTGTTACACAATGAGGTGCAGAGCCTTAGGTGTTCACCAGGGCAGGTCAACCCAGTTGCTGAGTTGTGACGCTGTATGTGGGGGCGGGGTCCGAGAAGGGCAATGGCACTTGCTCCACTCTCTCTCTCAGACTTTGGTCCCCTCTACCACTTTCCACAAGCAAATTGGGCCCTTCTGGTGCTAATTCCTGGGTGGGTGGACTTGTGTACATTCTAGGACCCTGTGGGTCTCTCCAACAAACTCTCCTGTGAGGCTGGGAGTCTCTCCTGGCACCTCAACCCCCACAAGTTTTTTCAATCGGTGCTTGTAGGCTTTATTTTCTGGCGCTGGGGCCCTGAGTTGCACGGTCTGTCTCACTGTCCTTTTTTTCACCTGGTTTATCTGCACATGAATATGTGACCGCGGTCAGCCAGTCACCTTGCGCCCTCACTGAGTCTGCCTGTTGCCACCCCACACCTGGGATCTGCCAACCGCTGCCTGTGTGCCTGAGTCAGTCCGGCAGCCACTGCTTTTCCCTGCTGTGACCCCTCTCCCCACCCCACCACTGACTGCGTCCCTCTTACTGGTCTGGATGAATGGTTCATTGTTGTTGGACTTCAGTCCGGTTCAATTTTCTGTCTGTTTTGGTTGTGTTTTTGTTTCTAAGTCTTTGTTGTCCTTAAATTTGGTTGTGCAAGGAGGTACAATATTTCCACCTACGCCTCCATCTTGGCTGGACGTCTGACTGAGCTTTGTGAGCTCAAAAGATTGCTAAGCTTCCATTTAAACTTGCCAATCAGAATAAGCTCGCTACCTAAACAGGACAGAATATGAATTCTATAAAATGAACTAAACACAGGCTCAAGAGCAGTGCCTGCTGAGAGTGATGCAAAGTCATAGGTTCAGTTTACAATTTTTTGAGCAATCTGAAATGATCTAAAATTTTTCTTTTAGGTACAACACAACCAAAATTAACCAAATATCTCAATTAAGGATGATATGACTACTATCATTATATGCTTTTCATGTGCTAGGCACCATGCTAACACTTTACAGGTAATGATAGGTAGTCTATTGTCTTCTTTAGTGCTTATACTAACCTTAGGAGGTGGGCACTATGATTATCCCCATTTTATAGCTGAGGAAACAGAAAGAATAAGAAACTTGCTCAGGGCCACATTTCAGCCAATGGAGCTGAAATGCAAATGAAATCCTTCTCAAACAGAGCTCATACTTTAAAACACAGGTGGCAAACACAAGGCCCAAGGGCCGAATCCAGCCCTCCGCCTTGTTTTATCCAGCCGGCACCTTGTTTCTATCCAGCGGCAGCACCAAGCTCCTTTCCCCTAGTTAGGGAGTAGTTACATGTATACAGTCCTAAAATCACATTTGGCCCTTTGAAGGCAACTGTGAGGCTGATGTGGCCCCCGGTGAAATTGAGTTTGACACCCCTGTTAAAGCCACTAAGCAATGCTACTCCCATGCCAGGACATCAGAGTTGGCCATAGTCTCAAGTCTAGAGTCTGAAGGGCTCCTGAGAAAGGGCTGATATTTCTTAACCAGGGCTCAGACTGCCTAGAAGAGAACTGTTGTGAAAGACACAGGGAAGAGAGGAATCTGTCAACAAAACTGGGAGGTAACTTCTTTCATTAAAGAGTCTTCCAGTTAAATATGGCAGCCTGACCACAGATGTATAACTTTTCTTCTTCCTGAGTCCCCACTAAAATGATGATAAAAGGAATAGAAAGGATATATATTCTTAAAAACAAGGAAGAAGGAGAAGAGATTTACCAGATGATAAATTTAATACATTTTGGAAGGAAAACATATCAAGAAGGCGTGGTGACCAATTTAGCTGAGCAGGAAAAGTTAGAACTAGATGTCCCTACAAAGGGAGTTAACACAATCAGAGGAGCACAACGATCACCTACAGAATCTCCAAGAAACTCAGGAACCAACAGTGCTGCATATTACACAAGGCAGGGGGTCAGGCTCAAGTCTAAATACAGATTTAGGTTTGGGGTGTAAAAGACTTCATATAAAATGATGACCTTCCTAAATGCCTTTCCTCATACCACATAATCTCCAGGCAGAAGAGTGTAAGTGTATCCTTCTTAAAGGAATAAACTAGAGAGGCTCCAACTATAGCAAAGAAATTGAGTAGGATGAAGAAGTAAAAACTGGGAGATTAAGAAAGCTTTGTGGGCCTGTCAACTAACCTACTTTATTTGTCCTGTCTTAAGAACTCTTATGGCAAAGTGTGTGCCCCGCCCTCAGCGCTCCCATTGTCAGATTCTTTGCTGGGGATGGTGAGTAGCCCAGACTTCCACATGCTGACATGTGGGTCATTCTTTGATGAAAATGCCACTCTCTGTGCCATGACGTCAAAGTGAAGCCCACCTGTTAACAGACCCACAAAGCTTCCCACCACCCCCTTCTTAAATAAGAACATGTACCCAAGGAGTACCAGATTTGAGCAAAATCTCTAATTTAAAAGATAAAAACAAACCAAGAGAGAAGAAGGGACCAAGATGAAGCATAGATAATGTAAAAACAAAACGGAATTACAAACTATAATTAATATCCTCAGGGAGATAAGGAGGAATAATTAGAGAGAAAGAAGAATCCTTGAAAACTAAATTATGATAAATAAGCCTCTTTTGAAAACTCAGTAGATTTGGAAAATAAAATCATGCAAACCTCCTAAAGAAAATAAAAGAACATAAAATAATGGCAAATAGGAGAGAAACAAAGAGACATAGAAGATATAGTTAATCCAACATCTAATTTGTAAAACTTCCATCAAAAGAAAACAAGAATGGTGAGATAGAAATTATCAAATACATAGTGTAAGAAACTTTTTCTAAACAAAATTATAAATTGTTTTGATGGCCCCATACTTTTAAAACCCAGGTGAACATAAAATATCCAAAAAGAAATCATTTTTAAATATCTATACTAAGGCACATCATTGTGAAATTTCAGAATAAGAGTAAAACAAAAAATTCCAAAAACATTCTACTCAAAATACTCAGTTCACATGCAGATATAAGATTCAGAATGACACAGGACTTCTCAGCAACAACAAAATGCAGAATGACAATGAAGTCATTCCTGCAAAATGCTTAGTCAAAAGTGATTTCCATTCCAGAATTTTTGTTCATAGTCAAATTAAAATTGAGGTGGAAAAGGAGGGAAGACTTCCATGAAAGACTCAGCTATAACTTTCCCATGTTTTAAAGATCCCCATCCCCTTTTTAGGATGCTACTGAAATAGGACTCTGCTGATGAGAAGGAATACACTAAGGAAGGCCTATATTTAAGGAGATCTTAAAGTAGAGGATACAACCCAAAAGAAGGGCAAAGGGAAGTCTCCATTATGGCAGCTATGCAAGCTCTGAGCAGGAGATGGGGACTCAAAGATTGGAGTCAAAGATGAACAAAGATTTTGTTCATCTTTGTTCATTTGTAAAAGATTTGTTCCAATCTTTTACAATGGAATGAATTAAATAAGTTTAAACATTTGGAGCAAATAAATATTTGAGAGATCTGACAGATCAACTTGAGAAAAAATAAGATTCAGTGCTAATTTTAAATGTTTTGCACCAAATATTTGTAGTGCTCTACCTTTCGGACACATGGTAGACTTGTTCTTCAAAGGCATCTTTGGTTGGCGGAGCCTTGTGACTAGTGCTGACCACCAAATGGCAAGCCAAAGTGAGGTGTGTCACATCTGGGCCAGATCCTTAAGAGCTGGTTTGTTACAGTCCAGAGCACATTTCTCTCGTTCATGGAGACCTATTAAATTCCAGGGAATGGGTGCCCCAAGGGCCTCAGACTCTTAGTGACTGTGATGAGCAGGGTCCCTACCCAACCCCCCTTTGCCAACCCACAATGGACATACGACATGAGCAAGAAAGAAACCTCTACTGACCACTAAGACATTGGGGTCATTACTTAACAGAATCGAGCCCATTTTGACAAGTATGTAAAAATCCATACATGTGTAAAAACAGGGAAATTATTAGAGTCATAGTATACTACTAATTCTACTGTGTAATATAATTATCATTGTGATCATGGAAATTCTGACTATTTAATTTAAATTTTTGATATGACTACATTGAGAGAAAATAAGTGAGGAGGTGATTTAGGAGCCCTAAATCATTACCTATTATAAATGCAGGGCCAACAGATAAAGTATAAAATTGGTAAGTTAAAATATAGTATGTAAAGAATACACTATATTTTATATTGTATAAAGACCTACAGTGTATGCCTGGGTAATGGAAGTGAGTGAGACTGGAGCCGGGGGCTTCTCTGTTATCTAGAACCATTTGCTTTGGACTGTGTGCGCATGTCACTCAGAATAAAAAGAAACTTTAATAGTGATTTGAAGCATTATTACAAATAGTTGAGTATTAGGTTGGGTTCCTCCCTCTTTGATTGAATTTGTACCACAGAAGGCAAAGTTGTAGTTTTCCAACCCTATCTCTTAAGCCTTCTCTTGGACTGCCCTGTGTTTCCAAGGCCCTGGGTTGGGAATAGGGGCCTCTATGTCAAGCCTGAGCAAAGGTGTCTGGCTCCCTTTAGAGGGGAATAGTTGTCACCAAGTCTGACTCATCTAAAAAAAATAAACCCCTTGCGGAGCCAAGACTGGTACTGCTGCTGGGGAGAAGCAAGAAGAAGCCATGCGCTTTTCTGGATGGATTCTGATCCCTGGCAATGCGGCAAACGCCAGTCTGAAATGAGGCCCAATCTGTGAGTTCCAATCTTTGTTCATAAGTAGGTCAAGGTAGGGTTTCAAGACCCACCCTTTCAGTGGGCTGTATCTCCAGTGAGGTAAAACCCCAAGGTCCAGGGAGCTCAAAGTAACCTGCAAGGCTGTAATAACAGCCTTCTCAAGCTGCCCTTTGGTCTGGATTCAGTACCTGGAAGAGGAGTGCCTACCCATGTGAGTGAAAACAGCCGGGCTCAACAAACCACCCCAATTAATGGCCAGAAACACTCCAAGAATGACAGATTGCCAGAATGGATGTTATTTCTTCAGAAATTACTAAAAAAAAAAAAATACTAGCCTTACTAAGGGCTAGAAACAGTTCTAAGTGTTTTATGTATTATCTCATGCAGTTGGCATTATTCTAATCATCATTTTACAAATAAGGAGACTGAGACAAAGAAAGGTTAAATGTCTTGCCCAAGGTTGCAGAACTAGTAAGGTGCAGAGGTATAATTCAAATCCAGCTATGTCATTGGACCTAGGATCTCCAGTGAATCACAGGTAATATTCTGAGGAAAAAAATCTTTTTCCAAAATTCCACATCAAAGTGTTGCATCAGACAGAGTGGGGGCTGCTTTTCAAAAATGCTGTTGCTACTCACACTTCCACTAAGCATGGATGCATATGTGAAACAATCATTCCCCCGACTGCTTAGGTCTACTATTTATATGAAGCTATTTAACTTAATTACAAATAATTTAGGCTACAGATGGGAGCAAAGCAACATTAAGGATCTTGATTTTGAAACCGTTCTAAAATAGCTTTTAAAATCTAGGAGGCAAATTGTCTTTCCAAATGGAAATGAATGTGTGATGCAGTGAAGTCTTAAAGTTATTAGCATCTTTTGCTGAGCCCCCATCTAGTTCCTTTGTCATTTACACGATGTACAGTCTTTAATTTCAGCTCTGTGATCAAAGAGATGAAACTCGAGAAGCTCGCTATTAAAACCAATGGTTGTATTTGGCGAGAGAACAGCAGCGACATGATGCCTGCTTCTCACCTACAACAAGGGGAGACCAGACTCTCTTAATGGTTTCAGGCAGAGAGGCCCAGCCCAATTTTTAAAGGAGGAGTGCGAAGTCACACACGGAAACACACACACACACAGTTCCAGAGAGAGGCTCAGCCTTGCCCATCCCATTCCATCGTACCTGTGAGGGCGCCATTGCTGAATGCAATGCCAGGGAACATGTTTTTAGAAATTCAGAGTATCACATTTCATAATTTGATTTAAATCAATTATCCCATCCCTCCCTGGAACAGACACAAGCTCCAAAAATACAAAATGTAAATGGAACCAGCTGCAGCAAAAGCCTTTTGCCAGGATGGATTTCAGTCAACGTAATCAGCCTCCTTTTGGAAGTACATTATTGTTGAGAACCCGAGACTGCGTGAAACACTTTCAGTGTCCTGGGAGGGACCAGAAAGGTACCAAGTATGAGAAGGGAGAAATATAAGGAGCTAATCTTCTCTATCCTGGCCTGCCTTTGCCCCAAACTCTTAGGAAGAATTAATTGACTCCTCTGGAGGATACTGGGAGACTGAGGATATTGGCAGCCTTCAAACACTATCCTTAATTTATGGATATTTACTAAACCACATAATCACCCCAAGTGATCCCATTACAGGGCTCAGCAGAGCTGAGGTCTGCAGCTCTGAGTGTGAAGATCACTTGTGAAAGGTTTTGTTAGAGTGTGTGGGTGTTTATTAAAGAAGGCAAGAGTACACCACACAATTATTTAGGCTCCCAACATGCTGCCCGCCATAGAATAGGGTTTGGCATCCTTCCCTGGAAATCCTTCCCCTTAATTGATTCACAATGATAATTCAATTAAAATAATTATTCTAATCAAACTTCTTTTTGGCAGGTTCTATGGGACCTCTGCCCTCAATCTTATTTTAGCATTTTCTTTATTTGTTTTCTCACCAGGTTGACTTTGGCTCTCTGAATCTTTGGAAAATTTTACGTCATTGAGTAATCATTGCACCTTTCTGAAGCTTTCCACTCAAGACAGAGGGAATGGGGGCAAAAAAGACATTCTAGAACAAGTTATATTTTGAATTTTAGCCAAGTGGGGGCCAAGAAACGACCGAAGATCATGCATGGTCTTCTCACCCACCTCTTCACCCAAAATGCTTCCCAGCGCGGTGTTACAGCTGTGAGGCAAGGGTGGATGGTCGTCCCCTCCATCAGCTCTGGTCTTCTGTGATGCCTTCGTTTTTTCCCCAGTGACTACTACACTCTTGAAGAGTATAACAGTTGTATTAGATCGTAAGAAGTTTCATATTACTCTTCTAGTTTTCTCAAATATTAGCATAACAGGTATGTTATTCCTTCCACACAACTAGAGCTAGGAGGGGCAGAAAGCTAGGTAGGGCAGATTCTCTCAGGCCCATTTTAAAGATGAGGAAAAGCAGCACAGCGAGCAAGGTAGCTGCACCAACAGCACACAGACGACATTGAAAGGACTGTCACTCCCCACTTGGAGAACCACACAGCCATGCAAGTGAAAAAATAAACTACTTACGTTTTCATTTTTAGCATTAATAAAATTTGCAAGGACATTGGGTCACCATGATTTGTACAATGGTCAATTTGTTGCTTTAAAAAGTGTTTGTCCTGAAGAACACTAACGACTCCAGGTGCATTTTTGCCTGAGGGATGCTGTTCTCTTGACCTGAATCGCAGATGCTTGGTAATCCAACTGTGGCCTTTTCCACTTCTTGGCCTCGCAAATGAGCTCACCAAAAAGATCTTCCACAGAAGAGCCAGGCGCCTTTCTGGTGCTACTCTGAACCGAACATCAGACCAGGGGTCTGGAGCTCTGTCCCTGATAAGTAATGTGACTGTGGAAAATCCTTTTTATCTCTCTGGGCTTCAGGGTACCCACTAGACCTTCAGATTTTAGTACTACTTTAGCCCAAAGTGCCTCAATTTTTGAGATTCCAATATTTATCCCATTTGAAAATCATTTCTAAGAGAAAAACTGAGTTTCGACAAAGCAACAGGCCAATCTTGGTTAGTACCTTCCTGGCAAAAATTTAAACCTCTTGATCCAAGAGAATTCCTATTTATCCACATAAGTACATCTTAAATAAAACATAAGTTTTGAAAAGATTTTATTTATTTATTTTTTAGAGAGAGAAGAAGGGAAGGAGAAAGAGAGGGAGAGAAATCAGTGTGTGGTTGACTCTTGTGTGTCCCCTGCTGGGAACTGGCCTGCAACCCAGGCATGTGCCCTGACTGGGAATCGAACCAGGGGTCCTTTGGTTCCCAGCCTGTGCTTAATCCACTGAGCTATACCAGCCAGGCATTAAAATAGCATCTTTGATGGAGTTTAAAATATATTTGATGGTGTGTAAATTGAGCTATTTTACAAGTGGCAAATTCAAACCTTGAGTCATATTTTGAGCATCTCATCCTGCACCTAGAAGCAAGGTGGAGCCCAAAAATGAAAAGAAGGAATGAGGACTAAATGGTAATGGGAAAAACATACATAATAAAGATTAAATTTTTAAAAAAAGAAAAGGAAAGAGTTGTGACCCATGGAGCCTGAGTGGAAAGCCAGGAAAAAAAAACCTATGCAGGGACTGGGACTCTGGGTCACGGACTCTGGCTACTTGTTTATGATGCTTCTCTGTAAATCCTGCTCTGGGTAGAGCCCAGCTCAGGATTTATATTAAAAGCCACATGGAAAAATCAAAGGAAGGAAAAGAGGCTTTGGGAGAGATCATTAAAACATCATTCAAAAGGAAAAGAGGCAGAGAGAAAGTTTCTTCCAAATCTCATTCTTTTCCAAATTTTTTGGTGCAGGGTTATCCATCTCAGGTGAGCCATCTTCCAGAGGGAACCCCTTTGCACATACACACTTCCTCCATCACATTTGTATGAAACTAAAAAACTGAAAACAAATTACATGTATATAATGTATGGAAACAAATTTTAGGTACACATATTACATATGACCCAGCCCAAACTATAAGTTCAAGGAAAAAAGCATTTTATAAAGTGTACCATTGTTTCTTGTATTCCTTTTAAATGTAATTTTAAGGGTCCAGAAAGATAAAAATAACAAAAACAACTTTTAAGCAAGTAACTAGAGGAAATGGAACTAAATCATCTCCTAAAGGCCCTTTTACACACAGAGCCTACTCAAATACACTATGATTTTTACTGCAGGAAAACATCTGGCCAGCTGGCCCATTCATTCGGGGGTATGAGTATTACCTGGGGAATGTGCAGAACATGCAGAGTCCCAGACTGTCCTGCAGGTATTCTGATTCAGTGGTTCTGAGGAGAAGCCTAGGAATATGCATTTAAATAACAAATCAGGCTAATTCTGATAGTACATGACCCACTGACCAGATTTTCAGAAACACTGCCTTGGACAGTTTCCCCTGAAGACTCTTTTTTGTTGTTTGTTTTTGTTTTATTATTTTTTTAAGATTTTATTTTTTATTTATTTATCTTTAGGAGGGAAGGGAAGGAGAGAAGGAGAGAAATATCAATGTATGGTTGCCTCTCGTGCGCCCCCTGCTGGGAACTGGCCTGCAACCCAGGCATGTGCCCTGACTGGGAATCGAACCACGATCGTGTGGTTCGCAGGCCCGTGCTCAATCCACTGAGCTACACCAGCCAGGGCCCCCTGAAGACTCTTTTTCTCTCTCTTTTTAAAAAATCCTTATCCGAGGATATATTTTTCTGATTTTAGAGAGGGAGGGAGGGAGGGAGGGAGAAACACAGGTGTGAGAGAGAACATCCATCGGTTGCGTGCCATATGCGCCCCGACCTGGGATCAAACCCGCAACCTTCTGATGCACAGGACGACCCTCCAACCAACTTGAGTCACATGGTCAGGGTGAAACTCTAAGTTATGAATAATCACTAAGTTTACTTGGGAGTGCTGTCACCTACCAGGGCTTCAATAGAATACTGGTTTAAAGAACAAAGCACTGGACTAAAAGGGCCAAAAGGCCCAGATTATATTGTAAACTCTGTTACCAAAGAGCTGGATGGCCTCATTTCTCCTGTAGTAAAATGAGCTAATAAATGCAGCTGTCACTATATGGGGTGATTAACATTACAGCAGTGAAATCTATATTTCTCTCTGCTGAACAATGAAAATCAGCAGCAAGTATGACAAGATTCCTGGTGTGCTGCTTTAGTCTAGGTCTGGCATTGGTTCACCTGCTAGATACTGGGAGGAAATATCCAAATCTGTTTAATGCAAATGGAATTTCTCATATACCCATTCTGAGCCAAACCAAAACACAGAGCAAGGAATGAAAGAAATAAGACATGCACCCTTACCTTTCCTAAACAGTTAATGTGTAAGCTCACAGAATGTATTCTATACTAGAACTCATTATTAGAATTAGGAATTATTCCATACTAGAGATATGCAAAACCCACACAAAGGACTGAGAAACAGGGCAAATAAACAATGTTCAGGATGGTTCAACAATGTTCAGAATGTTCAAAGAAACAATGGGAGGTCAATGTCTGGGAGATCTTTGTGGAGAAAGTAAGTGATGATGGGTAAGGTCTTTACAACACATGATCTTTGAGTTCATGAGAATGAGAGAGACGAACTCTGGGTGTTGGCTACACTCAGGCAGACTTCCTGGGACTATGGGACATAATAACTTCCCTCCTAAACTGGACAGGTTCTTTTCTCTCTCCTAGTTCATCTCCCCAAACTGGGCCGATGTCAAGTTTAAACATACATACATGCATGCACACAACTACCATTCCTTCGATGGTTTGTTCTTCCTAGTTCAGACTGTGCTTTTTTCACTGGAGATAAAAAATAGGATGAAGCCATGGCACTGTTCTCAAAGTCTCCAGGAGAACCACACAGTTCAGCTGTGAGAATTTCACAATAGCTACAGGTGTGTCCCAGTAAGCTCAGATTAAGTAACCCAGAAGATTCCATGTCTTTATACTTCTCTTTTTTTCCAGATTAATTCATTCTGCCCAGTGGGAGAGTGATTGGAGAGGGTTAGCAGAGATTAGCACAGCGTTATGATTCTGGTGTGGATCCTGGAGTTCAGCTGTCTGGTGGGGAACCTGGTGCTAAGTAACCCATAAACCACTGCCAGCTGTGTGTTCCTGGAAACTCTATAGAACTTTACCTGCCCTCGGCTTCTCCTCTGTAAAATGGGAACAATAAATTAATACATGTAAAGCATGGAGAACAGTGCCTATAAGCTCTGCATGGGCACTATGTAAGTGTTCACTATCAAGAGATCACCTGCTCCCACACCAGTTGTCAGATGCTTGAGAACAGAAAATCTGTAACCCCCAACCCTATCACAGACAGGCACCCCCCACAAGAGCATCTACTACATACAAAACATTCAGTATGTGCATTTGTATGTCGGCTCACCTGGGAGTGCTTCCTTTAAACAAATCTGCCTTTCCTTCTGGCCTGAGGTCCACTGTTGTCAGTGAGATGAAAAACAGCTGGTAAACCCCCTTTTCTATTGCCCCTAGCACTTCATGACCATTCTCAGGTTACCCATCAGGCTCTTCCTTTCCATGTGAATCCATTCTTCAACACTGCCACACACAGATGCCCTCCCAGCCCTTTAATGATCTTCTTTCCTTGGCCCAGAACCTGCCCCAATTCTCCGGGTCCACGTTGCCCAGGAGAGCTCCAAACAGGACAAGCACACACTTTTCTTCAAAACACCTTTTCCAGTTTTGATCCAAAAAGTACTCTGGTGCATATACACTGAAATACTTTTGAAAACACGATTCCACATACTTTCTGACTATTACCTGTACCTTAACCTGATGGGTTAAGGTGCCCCAGACGGAAAGGAGCGGACTGTGCTCATAACTGAGAAAAGATGTGAGTTGATAAATATCTTTGCCCACTATGACTTATATCAGAGCTAGAAAGTAGGCTTCGTTTTCATTCTCCTTTTTACTCTTTATTGTCTGTACTCTTTCCAGATTCTGAGGTTATGTCTAAATTCAGTAAGAAAGGAGCACTCATCAAATTGTAGTGTGTGCCATGGGCTCGGGAGTTGGAAACAGTTTTGATATTTGTTAGACCTGCCCTAGACCTTTCTGTCAGTCTGTGTACCAACCTGGTAAACTTATAATATGCTGCTATGCACATATTCACATTTAAAGAATGCAGTAATAAGCATTTCTGGTCAAATATTTTATCAATTATTCTGATTTCTCAAAAATGACTTTTAGAATTAAAAATGTTCAACAAGGTTGCAATTAGCCTTAAAATGTGTTCCTTGGAAGGAATGACCTAAGCTCTTATCAGCTTATCTATCACTATTCGACTTTAGAATAACTAGCTGCTCCCTGAGCCAGGGCCTACAGGACTCCAAGACAGTAAGTTTTGACTTGGAAGATAAAAAAGAAAGGGATTTGGAGTACAGTAGGTTCCTATAAAACATCAGGAGGTTCTTGAAAACTGCAACTTTCAACAAAATGACGTATAACAAAACCAACTTCGCCAAAAGCTAATTGATACAAATAAGAGTTAAGTTCCTAAGGCATATTTCTGGTTACACAAACATCCCCAAACTTCTAAATAAAGGCCTAAAACACTTTTAATATTAAACATTGAAATAAATGTGAGCTATACATACATTTGAGAAAGATGAATAAGAACAAGTAAGAGAATTATTTTCCAACCCATTTAGTCCAGTTCAGGGCTGCAGGGGGCGGGAGCTGCCCGGACAGGACGCCCTTCCTTCCCAGCACACACTCACCCCCACGCTCCCTGGGGCCAGGACGAGCAGACACGTCAGTTCACCTCACAGGCACATCTTTGGGGTGTGGGAGGAAACCAGAGTCCCCAGAGAAAACCCACACAGACACAAGAGAATGTGCCAACTCCACACAGATAGGGGCCCCAGCCAGGAATAGATTTTTTCTGTCATTGTTATATAACAAAATGATGTTGAACAAAATGACATCATTCGAGGACTTGTTGTACTTTCCCAAAACACACACATGGACAGAGTTACACAGTGTAGTGTGGACAGTCATTATGGGACACGAGGGCACACAACATTGGAGAGAATAATAAATGAAGCGTCACAAAAATTGATTGGTTTTAGCAAGATAGAGATATCTAAAAAGTATACAGCATCTGTTTCACAAATTTCCTCATTCCTGTGCTTAGGGAATAATTCTAAGTTCCCAAAGAGCACAAAAGCTATGCAACAGGCCAAAGTCACTAACCAACCAGATGAAGTCAACCAGCTAAGGCCTATGTGGCCTGCTAAAGAGTAACCCAAGGAAGTACAGGCATTCAGCTCAGTGTTTCGCTGAAGGGAACTGAATGAAGGAGTGGCGGTCTTTCTTCCTTCTGGGATTTCTGGATCTTTCATTACTGTATTTCTCCTGCCCTAAGGATGTTCTCATATTAACATCTCTAACATTAGGATGCATCTTACAATCCATGGCACACTTGTTTTTCCTTTCATAATGGAACATAAAATAATGCCATCTATTACATTTGATGACACCTTAGATGTAATGAAATACGGTATATTGGAAGGGGGGTTTAATACATGGGAATATAAAAGAATCCTTTGCCATCTCTTTTCTGGGCTTCAGTCACATCAGCACGGCCTTCCAAGCCTTTGTCTTAAATCCATCAAGTGTTTGGAAAGGCCCTAAGACTTCTAAGCACAGTGATTATGCTTGTGTGGCTACATGAAAAATCTTGTCAGAAAGGGAAAAGGCAAGCTGGCCCTATTTATTTTAGTATGTATTCAGCTATTTTAAAGGGTTTTTTCTTACTTCCATGCTGGAGGTCTTTCTACCAGTTTGGAAAAGTGCTTCCCTTCCTCAATTCCCCAGACACACCAGTTAAATTTTAAAGCTTCAGGGTTTTCTATGTGGCCCTCTGTTTCTGTTAGATCAGGGAACAGCCACTGAAGAAGGAAGGAATGCTTTCAGAGTGTCACTTACACCCCAGAGGCTCTGTACCACCCACAGTCTTCCCTCTCTGCCTCTCGAATGAATCAGAGCAGAATTAAATATCAAAACTCACTCAGACACTCCCAGTTTCTCCAGGCCTTCGGTCCAGCCTTTGCCACCTGGTGAGGAACACGGCTTAGCTGAGCTGTGGGAATATAAAATAGAGTTGCTCTTGGTGCCTTGTCAATCAACGTCTAATCCCACGCAAAGGCAGATAGTGCAGCCATGTGCCTGCCACATGTAGAATGTTACTCAGCCACCTTGGAGGGAGGTACCGCTCCTCCAGGGAAATTCTAATAGCCCAGATATTTGACTCAGGGATTCAAGTCGGGGAAGAGGGGAGAGGTGGCTCAGCAATGAATCCATGGCAAGTATTAATGTGCCTCTGGCTTCTGCTGTCTTGACCATCCAGCTCTGCATGGGGAAGAAAAAGAAGGAAAGAGGATGGACAATAAAAAATAAAAAGGAGAAAAGAGGGAAAAGGTGTTCTCTTCTGGAAGCATAGACAGGAAGCAAGAGGAGCACATTCTCTCAAAGTTACACTTCAAAAAATAAATTCTTACGGTACTCTGTTGACATCACTTGTGCTAAAAAAAAATAGGAGAAAAGACAACAATGGGAAAGCAAGAAGCTAAGAGAAACCCTCTGTGAGAAAACCTGGAAGTACAGAGCGGGCTTTTCTCTTTCCCATAAAGAATGCCACGGGGATGCCATGACTCTGTTTATGGAAGTGGTTTAGTCAGGAGCCAAGAGATGGTGATAAGGAAGAAGCTAAGTTGACAATCATTCAAGTGAACTTCAAAGAGTTCAAGCTCAGTCACAGAGAAAAATTAAAAATCTATCAGCTGCAGTAACTAGCTAACAGAACAGAAAACATTCATACATATGTGCGTGCCCCCCAGTGAATGCAACAGGGGTCTCTGCCTCTGTTTGTCTGGGGAAGCCCTAAAGGAGGGTGATAGCTTTCTGAAATCCTCCCTCCCCATGTTATATCTCTTTAAATTACATTTGATCATACCTACAAAATATTAAGACACTCGCTAATTTATCAAAGGAACTCACGGGGATGAAACCATCTTCAAACTGAGACTTTGACAAAATTGACAGGTGCAGTAGTTCCCTGTGGAAGAGCTAAGACATGCAGAGGAACTTGGCCTTCACTGTTCTAAATTATCCAGAATAAATTGCCCAAGTTCCCCCACTTAAGGATATGAATACGTCTCTTTCTCCAGGGATTGTGTGAGAAGCAAACATACCTTTACTTGTCTGATCTACTCCTTTGTGGTTTTAAGTAGGGGGAGAACAAGTAATACATCCTCATCAAAAGGAGTATTTTTCTTCTCTAATTGAAAAAGCTTAAGAAGAAATCCTTATATGTGTATAGAACCTTCTACTGTTCTAAGTACTCTCAACTGTTAGCACATTTGATGCTCACAGGCATTAAAGCCCATAAGTGAGATGTGCATTTACAGTTATCTTAATACTACCAAGCAAACCAGAAATAGTTCTGAAACTATTACATACCAGTTGCTCACGGCATCAAGTGATCTTTCCATCCACTATCTTACCCTTCCCTAAAGCCTTTTTCCCTTCCTGGTCATTTCTGCCTCTTTCACTTTTTAAAAAAATCTTGATTGTATTTATTTTATTTAAATTTTTAATCCTCACCTGAGGATATGTTTATTGAAAGAGAGTGAGAGAAACATCAATATGAGAAACAATGATCAGTTGCTTCTGGTATGTGCCTCAACTGGGGATCCAACCCACAATCGGGATTGAACCTGCAACCTTTTGGTTTACAGAACAATGCTCCAACCAACTGAGCCACCTGGTAAGGGTACTCTTTTACAACTTTTATTATTGTCGTTATACATACAGGTATTTGCATTTCTATTGCCTCTGAAGATCTTTATTTATAAGACAGTAAGTCTCCCCCCTTTCCCTTACTCTGTCTCTCTCTCTCCCCTCTCTCCCCTCTCTCCCTCTCTCTATTCCCCCTCCCCTCTCTCTTCTCCCCTTCCTTCCTTCCTTCCAACTCTCTTTTCTGTACTCCCATAACCCTGATCAAATGATGCCCACATATTTGACAACAAATTTTGTCTTGTTTTCCTTCCATGACCTTATCTCAGCTCTTGGCCTTACTCTTTAGTACTTACTCTTATTTTTCTCGTGATTTTTTCTACAATGTTTACTTGCACTTCCTCACCCTGGTTCTATTTCCGCCATCACAAAGATAAGTTGATGTTAGTCTCAAATCATCAACTTCAAAATGGAAATTACTTATTTGTACAGAGAATCATTCCAAAACGTTTCTTCTTAAAACTTAGCCTGGACTTCCGGCCAAGATGGAGGCGTAGGTGGAAACACTGTGCTCCCTCCCACAACTAAATTTAAAGACAGTGAAGTTTTAGAAACAAAAACGCAGCCAAAACAATGAAAACTGAACTGTATGGAAGTCCGACAACAACAAACTGGTAAGAGGGGCGGAGTCATCGGCAGAGCAGGGTCGGGCAGGAAAGATCCTTTGGTCCGACTGGCCCAGGAGTGGAGGCAGAGGCGGTTGGTGGATCCCAGGCATGGGGTGGCGACAGGCAGACCCAGTGAGGGATGAGGGCGCAGGACAGCTGGCTGACTGCGGTCACACATTCCCGTGCAGATAAACTGAGCAAAGGAGTGAACAGTGAGACAGACCACTCAGGCTAGGGCCCCTGCAATGGGAATTAGAGCCTGAAAGCACCAACTAGAAAGACTTTCTTGGGGACAAGGGGCTGGGAGAGGCTCCCAGGCTCACAGAGAGTTCATTGGAGAGACCTACAGGGCCCTGGAGAGTACAGGGGCCCACACACCCGGGAACCAGCACCAGAAGGGCCCAATTTGCTTGTGGGAAGCCCCAGAGGGGACAGAAATCTGAGAGAGCATGGAGCACAGCAAAGCACCATTTTTTTCCTCTCTGATCCCGCCCCCACATACAGCGTCACAACCCAGCAACTGGGTTGCCTGGCCCTGGTGAACACCTAAGGCTCTGCCCCTCAAACATAACAGGTGTAAACAGGCCAAGCATTATGACTCAAGAACAGCTCAAGGCCCCAGAGCCTATAATTCTAAGTGACCAAGAAATAGCCAACCTTTCAAATGCACAGTTCAAAAGATTGGTGATCAGGATGCTCATGGAATTGGTTGATTTTAGCCACAAATTACAGGAAAATATGGAGGCTAAACTGATTGAAATGAAAGGAAATGCATAGGAAACCACCTGTGATGGAAAGGAAACTGGGACTCAAATCAAGGGAGTGGACCAGAAGGAAGAAAGAAACAACCAAATAGAAAAGAAGGAAGAAACAAGAATTCAAAAAAATGAGGAGAGGCCTAGGAACCTCCAGGACATCTTTAAACGTTCCAACATCCGAATTATAGGGGTACCAGAAGGGGAAGAGGAACAGCCATGAGTGGAAAACTTATTTGAACAAATGATAAAGGAGAACTTCCCCAGTCTGGCAAAGGAAATAGACTTCCAGGAAATCCACGAAGATCAGAGTCCCAAAGAAGTTGGACCCAAGGAGGAACACACCAAGGCACATCATAATTACATTAGCCAAAATTAAAATGAAGGAGAGAATTCTAGAAGCAGCAAGAGACAAGGGGACAGTCACCTACAAAGGAGTTCCCATCAGACTGTCAGCTGGTTTCTCAAAAGAGACCTTCCAGGCAAGAAGGGACTAGAAAGAAGTATTCCAAGTCATGAAAGGCAAGGACCTACATCCAAGATTGCTCTATCCAGCAAAGCTTTCAATTAGAATGGAAGGGCAGATAAAGTGCTTCTCAGATAAGGTCAAATTCAAGGAGTTCATCATCACCAAGCCCTTATTATATGAAATGTTCAAGAGACTTATCTAAGAAAAAGAAGATAAAGAATATGAACAGTGAAAGGACAGCAAACTCACAGTTATTAACAACCACACCTAAAACAAATGCAAACTAAGAGGACAGCTAGATCAGGAGTGGAACCATAGAAATGGAGATCACATGGAGGGTTAGCAACAGGGGAGTGGGAGGAGGAGAGTGGGGGAGAAGGTACAGAAAATAAGTAGAATAGATGGTAGGTAGAAAATAGACATGGGGGAGGGCAGGAATACTATGGGAAATACAGAATCTAAAGAACTCGTGATACATGGACATGAACGAAAGGGGGGAATGGAGGGGGAGGGATGTGTAGGGTGGAGGGGAGCGAAGGGGGAGAATGGGACAACTGTAATGGCATAATCAATAAAATACATTAAAAGAAAGAGATGCAAATGTAAAAAAAAAATAAACCTCAGCCTTTACTCATCAACCCTACCACAGGATTTTAAAGTTGAAAAATACCTATGAAATCTAATTCAACTATCTCATTTAAAAAGGAGTAATCTGAACTCAGATCTCATTGTCTTTGGTCTTTGCAACAGATACTGATACTTGCTCAGTTACATCTGCTATGTGAATTTTATACTTAACATTGTCACCTGGTGGCCCAAATGTAGTCTTAACTCATTCAAATTCCTTCACTGAGTTCCTCACCCTTCCCAACTCCCCCTCACTCCAAACCCTGCTGCTCCTCCTTGGTGAATATAGCAACATCTACTACATGTCATCCTTGACTTGGTGTCATCATTATTCCTCTCCCTCCTCTCTCCATCCCCAGCTCGTCTCTTGATCTGTCCCCTTCTTTCAAGCATCATCACTAGCCTTGTTCAGGCCACCAATAGCTCTTACTTGAATAACTACAACAGCCTCCTAAGTTCCCTGTTCCCCTCTTGTCCATGTCCAACTGCAACCTCACTACCTTGCAGCAGCTAGAGGAAATTCTCTAAAATAAAAATCTGATTATGTCACTATACTGATTAAAACTATGAAAGAACCCCACTGCCATTAAGGTAAAGTCCAGACTCTCAACTGGAGTACAAAGTGGTCTGCATTTGGCCTCTCTTCATCTCTAATTTCTGCATCTTTCATTGAAAGACTAGAATTAGCCCAACGCCTTGCTCCTTCTCCTGCACTTTTTCTGAAAACACCTACATAAGGAATTCCTTTTCTCTCACACAACTCCACTCCAGTAAGATAAACAACCCAATTTTAAAAAATGGGCAAAGGACCTGAACAGACACTTCTCCAAAGAAGACATACAGAGGGTCCAGAGACATATGAAAGGATGCTCAGCATCATTAGCTATCAGAAAGATGCAAACTAAAACCACAGGGAGATACCACTTCATACTGGTCAGAACAGCCATCATAAATAAATCAACAAACAAGTGTTGGAGAGAATGTAAAAAAAGGGGAACCCTGGTGCACTGTTGGTGGGAATGCAGACTGGTACAGCCACCGTGGAAAATAGCACTGAATTTCCTCAAAAAAAAAAATGGAACTGCCTTTTAACCAGCAATACCACTGCTGAGATTATACCCTAAGAATCCTGAAACACCAATTCAAAAGAACCTATGCACCCACTCCAATGTTCATAGCAGCACAATTTACAATAGCCAAGTGCTGGAAGCAACCTAAGTGCCCATCAGTAAATGAGTGGATAAAAAAACTATGGTACATTTACACAATGGCATACTATGCAGCAGAAAGAAGAGCTCCTACCCTTTGTGGCAGCACAGATGGAACTAGAGAGCATTATGCTAAGTGAAGTAAGCCAGGTGGTGAAGGACAGATACCGTATGATCTCACTTGTAAGTGGAACCTAATCAACAAAGCAAACAAACAAGCAAAATATAACCAGAGATATTGAAATAAAGAACTGACAGCAACCAGAGGGGAGGGAGGAGAGGGGTAATGAAGGAAAATAGGGGAAGGGTCATCAAGGAACATGTATAAAGGACCCATTGACAAAGTCAAAGGGCATAGGTTCGAGGGTGGAAGGTGGGGATGGCTAGGGCAGGGCACTGGTGGGGTGAAAATGGAGACAACTGTACTTGAGCAACAACTAAAAAAATAAAATAAATTTAAAAAAGAGAACTCCTGTTCTCTTCTGTGTCTCTCATGCACCATGTCATTGCTCCCCCTGAACTTTATGTGGGTAGCATCATTATCCTCCTCTGGCCTCTAGTCCCTCATCACTTTCACATTAACAATATAGCATCTTCTCTGACTTATACTATTTTTCCTCAGCTTAGTTCACTTTTATTTTACAGAGACTATTTGCTTTCTATTCTGGGTTTCCTCTGCACCTTCCTATTAATGATTTGAGAAACCTGCCCACTAGACAGAAGTTTAAAGGCTTTACTTTTCTTTCCTTTTTGATACAAGGACCTGTACTCACCCACCTAACATTTGCTCACCCCTCTCTCAGCCGCCCCCACCCCCAAGCTGATCAACCAGCACTGGCAGTGACCTGCTGTCTCGTGTGCAAGAACACAGAAAGGCGCCTGCTCCAGCCAGGAAATTAGAATTCATCCAGAGCAGGGAGGTCCCCGGATCTGTTCATTCACATGGAGCCTCAGTTCCTTCCTACTGATGTTTGTTCTTCCTTTTACAGCCCCAGCATCATTCCTTTTGGCAGAAGAGATGAATGTAAAATAGGACTGATGAAGTTTTCACTGCACTGGTCATTCATCAACAGTGCCCTGGTGCTGCCAAGCACCCGGCCCAAATGGTTTCTTTTCTTCTTATTCCATGCTTAGTATTAAATCCTTTTCCCTCTGCTAAGTAAGCATTTTTGAAAGCCTCTGTTCACTTTGAGCTTCAGCTTTCTGGCCTTAAAGGGTTTTTTTTTTCTTTTCACTCTTTTCTTTTTCATGCTGGACATTTTCTTTTATGCATCCTCAGGTTCAGGGTTATTCTTTTGAATTTTGTACCTCTTTAAAAATCTAAGTTCATTGGATAATGACCTATGGAGCCCACCTGGACTCTGTGGGTTTCCTTTCTTTTTCAATCTCACTTAGATCCAGTCCTCTGAAATCATCAGAGGAATATCAGGGTAGCATCAAGACTAATTTAGCATGGAGCTGTTTTTCATTTACTTTTAAGGTACTCATTGTAAACTTGATTCATAAAACATTGTAGAAAATAACAGAAAATCAAAAAGAAAAAGACTAACTATATTCAAGAGTTGGTCAACTAGGAGTAATCATCATTGATATTTTGGAGTATATACATGCAGGGTTTTTTTTTCCCTGTGATTAGCAAAAAAAACAGGATAGTTTGTTCATCCCATTTTACTGCATGCTACATTCATTCACTTAACATTCTACTGTGCACATCTTTCTATGTCAGTGAATATTGTTCTACAACATCAACTTTAAAGACTATGTAGAATTTCAAAATATATACAAGCTATTATCGAATCAACAAATACCTATTATGAGACTTAGGTTGTTTTCAACATTTGGCATTTAGAAACAATTGTATGGCAAACATTGTTGTAGGGGAACCTTTGTGCATATCAGTGATTATTTCTTTAGGATTCATTCCCAGCAATGGAACTGCTAGGTCAAAGGGTATGTGAATCAAATTTTGGAGGTATAAATCAAAATCACCTTCCAAATGAGCTTTCCATTCTCTGTAAATTTACAATTTACCTTCTCCAGAGGTAAGTATGGTCACTTCCCATATCCAGGATAATAATAGGTATTAAAAATTTTTAAACCTTATCCACTTTTATAGGTGATATATTATTTGTTGTTTTAATTGTATATATTTACTAGTAGGTAATAATATTATCCATATTTATTGACTTTATTTTTCTGCTTTTGTGAAATAGCTGTTCATATCATTTGCAAATACTCTTACTGGAGTTCTTGTCTTTTTCTTAAAATAGGCATTCTTTATAGGATATTAGTAGGCCTATCTTTATAAATATTTTACTCCTAGTTTTTAGTTACCTGCAAATTTTCATTATTCTTTATGAAAAGTATTTTTATTTAATAAGAGAAATTTATTATTCTTTTCTTAAATATAACCTACCTTTGGTACTATGCCTTACATGTCTTCACCACCAAAAGACAATTTTTTTAGAGCATCCACATTTTCTTCTTGTACTTTTATAAATTCTTTTTTCTAATTAACTACAGAATTCATATGGAACTTAATTTGGTATATGGCATGAGGTCAGAGAGATTAATTTTTGCCTCAAATAGGTAGCCATATGTTTCAAAGCTATTTATTAAATGATCTTTCCTCCACAGTGATTTTAAGTACCATACTTATACACAAATTAATACATTTAGTTAGGTCTATTTTTGAATATTTTATCCTGTAGTGTTGAAAAGAATTATCACTTTTAAATCTCCTTATTCAGAAATGAGATAAGTTTCTTGTTTTTCTCAAATAAGTCTTTACATTTCCCATTAAGTTTGTGTGAACACATTTTGTATTTCCAGTTGCTATTATCAATGGGGTTGTCTTTCTCGTTGTATTTTGTATTGAGTCATCACTAGCACACAGGAACTAACTGCACTGGTTGTTGTGCTGGGCAGCTCAGATCCTCCTGTTTGGTTTGTGCACTCATTTCCCGAGCTGCTGGGTGTTGATGGATAACAGACGGAAGCTAAGTCCCTCCCTGGAACTTCTGTTAGCAGTACAGAGCCGCTGCCCAAAGTCAGCCCGGACAGCCTGCTACTAATGATTGATAGGTCAGGGTATCAAGGTCTAGACTCAGTGATTCAAAGAAGGGAGAGTCTCAAGAACCACTCCAACTCCAGAGCCCCCCACAGAAGTGGATGTAGTTCTTGTGGCAACTGCATCACAATCTAAACCCCCCTGCATTTCCCCTAAGATACTGATACTGAGAGCACTCACCAAAAAAGCTCCGTTATGTAAGCCTCTGTCTCAGAGTCTGTTTCCCAGGGCAAAAGTCAGTCCTAAGAGAGTTGTTGTCAGGAGTGATCTGAGAAAAAGACTGAATGCAGTCGTAATGCAGTTTTGGAACTGGATCACCTGCTAACCAGCTGGCAATGAGGACCTCATGCCCAGTGGTAGGTGGAGAACTGAAAACTACAGCCTTGCTGTAGTGGTGCAATTGCTGACACTTTTCACTAGTGACAATCTGGGATAGGATATCCTGGGAAGAAAATGCACTGGCAGGTGTAGCAGCTTAAGGTTGGAGAGGTTCTGAGGAAGTATTAATTATAAGGACAATGGAATCTAATGGCTTGCTGAGTGGCTCTGAGGCATTGGAGAAAGACAAGAAAAGGCTGAGGGTAATTAATCACTAATTGAAGGCTAAGTGCAAAAATCAGAGGACCTCCCAGGCAGCATGTAAAGAGGCTCTGATTTCTGATCTCCTGGGGGACGAGGGGGTTAAGGATCAAACCCAAGACTTAATTATAAGAGTAGCAAAGCTTAAGAGAAAGCTGAATTCTCGGCCCTGGTAAAGATTGCTTTGCCAAGGTCAGGGCCCTGATTGGTTAGGAATGGGAACCTGAAATTTTAAATGTATCATTTGAGTCAATACACCTGAAAACCATTACACTCCAGATCTCCCTGACCTCTCTGGGCCTACAGAAGTGGCCCACTGCTTCATTTCATTCTAGAGCACCCCTTGATCAAAGAAGACACAGAGGCCCCTGTCCTACAAAGCAACATATATCCTCCCCCACCTTCCCTGCTGGGAGAGAGAATAACACACAGGGGTAAGTCACAAGTAACCTCAATGATGCTGTGCTGGGCCTTCAAAGGAAGGAGAGAAACCATCTCCCCAAGATGCTGTAAGACCCAGCCAACTTATACTCATAAGATGTGGGATGCTGAGGGCTCTCGAGTGTGAGTAGATGAAGAACATAAAGTTGGGCAAGGGAGAGTTTTTTAGTATAGGGTCACTATCCTATAACACAGGATCTAACTTAATATCCTGGCCTAGAAAATCACACTAATGCAGAGCTAGGATTGCTCCTGGAAGATCAGAGAAAGAAAGAGCCCACACTAAATGAAGTAGAAATGCCAGAACTGCCTTAACAGATGGCAGATGGTTTAAAATCCCAGGGCAGCAGGCATGCTACTGTGAATATAACTACATAGGGCCAGAAAGTTCACCTGCTGATTATGTTCTGCATTAGGGTCCAGAGGACACCCCATTCACAAAACAATAAGGCAGTAAAGCATGGGCTGGTGAGAGGGGCTGTCAATTGTAGGCCAGAGCAGAGGAAAGGAGAGAGTTAAAAAAACTGGGCTGTCATCTACAGACTCACAGAGATCATTCTGACAGCTCTGAGGGGGGCAGTTAGGGGGTGGAAGGGTCGAGGAAGAAGTACTCATGGACATGGACAACAGGGTGATGATTTTGGGGAGGAACAGTTACAAGGGAGATAAATAATGGAAAAACACAATAAAAATAAATTTTAAAAAACTGGGCTCACTGGCAGCCATTAAGATGAGAGATCCAAACTACAGAAGCCTAATAGTGACACTTAACTGTCAAAAGCAAGAAGGGCACACGATGAGTTTCAAGGTCCATGTGGCAACCAGGAGGGTCTGACTCACGTGGAGCTAGGTAGATGGCATCCCTATGAGCACTGCAAATGGGCATCCAGTAAAGGCAGTGCTCAATATAAACAACCTAAGAAATCATGGCTGGATGATCAGGAGGCCTAGGGCAGACACCTTCCATTAAAAGGCATGATCCCTTGCCCACTTTCTGAGCTTGAGTTACTTTGCCTACTCAAGCCATTAACTCAAGGAGAGGCTACCCACTCAGAAGGAAGGACTCTGCCACACCAAGGCAAGTAGGCATAATAATTTCCCCAATCCTTTTCTAAAGAGACCTATAGTCACTTAATCTTGTGACCATATACTGTGGAAAGTGAAATAAACTATCACTCAAGGACTCCTGAACAGAGGATCTGAGTTGGTATCTGGGCACACAAAGTACCCTTATGGCCCCTGTTAAAATGGGAGCTCTTGGGAGCCAAGTAGTAAGTGTAGTCCTGGTCCAGTCTCATTTACAGGCCCAGTGGGTCCACAAATCTGCCCATGGAAATGTCCATGGATGCCAACGTATAAATGAAATGGACATACTTGGTCATTGGCAGAGTCATTTCATGGGTTCCTTGGCCTTTAGGGTAAGAGCTATTGTAATAGGAAAAGTCAAGTAGAAGCCTCTGAAACTTCCCCTTTGCAGCCAAAAATTACAGATAAAAAACACTATCATGTCTCAGGTAAAACAGCAAAGACTACCGCCACTCTAAAGACCTCATTATATCTAGGATGTGGGGGCTGGGCGTCATGCCCATCATACCCATTTAATTCACTAGTCTAGCTACTAGAGAAACTAGACAGATCTTGGGGATGACAGTGGGTGACATCAAACTTTGTAGCTCCAATTATAGCTGCTGTGCCAAATGTGGTACCTTTTCTGGAACAGATTGACATGGCCTCAAATATGTTGATACATAGCCATAGATCTGAGAATCCCTATTTCCATCCCTACCACCAAAGAATGATCATAAATAGCTCTCTTTCACTTGGGAACAGACAACAGAATACATAACCATCCTGCCCTGTCATATTATAACATTAGGAGACTGGATCTACTGGATGTTTTTCAGAATATCACACTGATCCATACTGATCAGCATGAGTAAAAAGTAACAAGCATGTTGGAAGCCTTAAAAAAAACATCTCTCCAGAGGGTAGGAGATAAACGAAGATTCAGGACCTTCGCTGTATCTGTGAATTTTTTAGACATCCAGGGATGCCAATTCACACCTTCCAAAATAAAAGACAAAACTCTACATCACACACCTCCTATCAATAATGAGGAAGTGCAATGTCTGGTAGTCGAGGTTCTGGAGGCAGCATTTTCCATATTTGAAAATACTGCTCTGATCTCCCTACTGGGTGACATGATAGGCTACCAGTTTGGAGTAGATCCCAGAGCAGAAAGGGGCTGTTGCAAGGCAGAACATGTTGTAATTGGAAGCAGGACTACCAGACCCTGTGGAATTAGAGGTACCAGTGTGGAGGAAAGATGCTCTATAGAGATTATGGGAGGCCCACTGAAAGAGTCACAGAACAGGCCCCCAGGGCTCTGGAACATGGACATGCCACCTACAGTGGTAAAGTGAGGTCAGCTGAAAAATGGTTCCTGTGTGCTACTGACTTCTAGTAGAACAAACTACGGACATCAAATGACAGTGTAGCCAGAGCTGCTCATGATTTCCTATAATCAGGTATTGCACCACTGGCCAGAATTGTTCAACATGAACTAAGCTCTGTCAAATCTAACAAGTAACGAAGTGAAGGGAGGCCCAGCAGCAAGGCCTAATAAAGTGAATGTTGTCCTACAAGCAGACCCAGAGAACACGAGCAAGCAGCACAGCAGGTGGCCTAAACCCCCCACTCATTCACTGCTATTACACCAATGCCTCACCTTCAGTTCAAATGTATGGTCATGTGGGCAGAGTCCTTTAAGACTCTTCCATGAGACCAAATGACAAGGGGAGAAGAGGCTGAGCTGGGGTCACAGAGTGAAAATGGACAGGACTACACAACAGGACTCTAAAATGTCAATGGTACAGAAAATCCTCCCAAGGGGCAGAACTTCAGAAGATGTACCTGGTAATGCACTTGTGTGGAATGAGAAGTGGATCGAGGAAACAATGTATGTGGACTTAAGGCCCAGGTGAATGGCTTATCTGGCATGTCAGGAGTCTGAAGGAGAGAAATTGAAAGCTCATGGACAAGAGGAGTTCGGGAAAAAGCATGAAGATGAATTTATAGAAGCAGGTGTGAAATGTGAAGGTCTTTCTCTCTCATGTTAACTAACCCACTAAACCAACAGGCAAGCAGGTTGCCCTGTCCAGCTGATGTTACAGCCAGCCTCTGCATCAGCCACTCCAATGCTGGCAGAATGTGTATAGGAACAGAATAGCCACAGAAACAGGGAGGTAAGGGCTGTGCATGGGCCTAATGGCATGAACTCCCGGACATCAGAACTGATACAGCTACTGCTGCCACCAAATGTCTAATCTACCAACAGTAAAGACCAAAGCTGAGTTTCTGAAGTGACACCATTTCAGATGGCCAATGATTACACTGTACTCCTTCCATCCTAGAAAGTGACTGACCTTGATTATAACTGAAACAACATTCTAGCTACCCATTTGCCTTTCCTGTCCACAGGCCGTGGCCAGCAACACAATTTTAGGGTAGATATTTGATCTACTGACCCATAGCCTACAAATACCACTTTAGAGCAAAGGAAGCACAACAGTGGCTATGTGGTCATTAGTACCCACTAGTCCATCCACTAGTCCTATAACATATCACATCACCCAGAAGCTGTCAGCCTGACAGAGCAGTGGGATGGCCTTTTGAAAGTGTAACTGAGCTGCCAGTTGGAGAAGACACTCGGTGAGAATGGGGCATCCTCTTCAGGATGTAATAGGTACCCTAAATCTATGCACATTACATGGTGCTGAATTTCCATAGACAGAATATATAGGTTCAGGAAAAAAATAGCTGGAAACAAAAGTAGTACCACTTACCATCTTTCACAGTGACTCCCTTCAGGAAATGTGTGACTCCTGTTCCTGAGCTCTGTAGACTTGGCAACCCTGGGTCCCAGAGGAGGAAAATTTCCAAGGTGATACAGCAAGAATCCCATTAACCTCTATGCTATGACTTCTACATGGCTGTTCACTTCAGGATCCTCACACCAAGAAACCATCAGCCAATGAATAACTAGGGAACTGACCTAATCACCAGGAGGAAACAGGGTAGTTGGTATACATTGGGCCACGGAATAATGTTCTTGGAAGCCAAGTGGTCTAACGGGGTATCTCCTGGCAGCACCTTGTTCAATTTTGACAGTAAGTGGACATGTACACAGCTATCACCTGAGAAGACCATGATGACCAGGGGCTCTGCCCACTCAGACATGCAGGTCTTATCCCCTGGTAAACACCTGGACCAGCAAAGGTGCTAGACAACGGTGAGACGAAGCTGAGATGTGTAGTGGAGAAGGACAGCGAATACCAGTTGATGTCTTGAGACCAGGACAGAAGTAAGGGCTGTAACTCACTCCACTCACCTACCTCTTCGAAGGCTCTCTTTTCTTTTCCATTAAAATCTTCTTTTATATTTATTGGTTTCTTTTTAAGATTATAGTTGATTTTTCTTTCTTGAGCTGAATACTAGGTTTATTTATTTTAGTCTTTCTTATTTATTAATTAAAACACTTCCGATTGTACATTTTTCTTTGATAATCGCTTTGGCTATATTCCATTAGTTTTTGTGTGTGTGTGCACAGTATTCTCATCTCATGTGTAAATAATCTGGAATCACAGTTTTATTTTTCTTTGAACTAAATTTAAGAGTGCTTAATTTCAATTTTTTAATTTAACTAACATTTTCTCTTTAATATATTTTCATAGGGTACCTACCTTTCTTAAACGTTTATATAAATTCAATAATCTACTAGTCTTGATTTCTACAACCAAAATATTAGTGGCACATTGCTACACACAAGTGATTTCTTAGATCGTATTTTCACCTTATAGAATACCCTTGGTCTAGCCCTTCTCCATCCTGAAAAAAAAAATTCTGGCAGGTATTACACACCATCCTCCAACTTGCTACAGTCCAACTTCCCATTCACATTGCCAAGTTCAAACCTCAAACCAAGCTGCTTTACTGGAACTGTTACCACAAGCAAAATGCCTCCTAAACAAAGTTTCAGTGTTTTCTATACTTTCCCTTTCATTCATGAATGGAATAAATAGAGCCTCTGACCCTGGCCTGCTCGAGTAAAACCTACCACGATCTCCCAGCAGTCCTTTTCTCCCACTAGAACCTTCATGCCAAACCCAATTCCTCTGTGGCTCTGAACTTTACATCGAACTCCTTGCCTTCAGAAATATGGAATGCTAAAAATAGCGCCCTTTCACTGAATTCATAATCAGGATTCCCACACTATATTGTCTATGGGTAGCTGCTTTTTGCCTCAAGATCAAGACCCAAGATTGAAATCCAGTATGTGACCCACAGGTTTATCCCTGTTGCTTCTTCTCCTTCCAGGAGCTGCACAAATTCTCTTTGCTTCTGAAAACAGAAAAACAAGCAACACCAGCAATGCTCCCATATATTTTGCTTTCCCCCTTGCCCACATTCCCTATACCCTTCCCATTTTGTACCATGACACAATACTAGAACATTTCATTTTCAAAGTCCCAATACGAACGATCGCTAGCACTCTCATGTTGCCACAACAAAAGACAGATAAGAAAAATCTCAGGTATCCAGCTAAATTCCTGTAGTTCTGCATTTTGAGTCCTCCCCCAACCCTAAGGAAAAAAAGTTGAGACCAGCCCAGGCCCCGGCAAACAGGCAACTGCCAAGACTTTAGTACAAGGCAACCCACCACGATGAGCCCAAGTTGAATTCCTACAAGGTGCATGCGGAGCCAAACTGAGAAACACATTAAGATGGCAAGGCCAAAAACAGTGGTTTCCAGGGAACACACAGTAGGAGAAGCAGTTGTCATGAAGCTGGCACAAAAAAATCTGGGTCTGATGGAACTACTCTGTACCCAGCTGCGGTGGTGGATGCATGGATCTACAAACGTGTCAATATCCAACAATAATGAGTGTTACCATAAAAAATAAAATAAAATAAATGGAAGCAGAGCCAGAGTTCAAACGTACTGGATTAAAATGGGGATAAATCAGCAAAAATGGCCACCAATGGCATTGAGTATCTCTTACTACCCTCTGCCAATCAGTGAGAATATGGTGTGTGGATGGTGAGCTGATGTAGAGAAATATCATCTGCATCTGCCTGCTAGTAGACAGGCATTTTTTTTGTTTGTGCCAGATTCTACATGTCTTATAACCCCACGGCTTTCCCCAGCCGCCTCCGTTTCCTGATGTATTCCATTGGTACCACTGAGGAATCTCAGTTTTCCACTCAAATATTTGGAGGTTCTCTTGGCTGGCTCCATCTCAGTATGTACTGCCCATTCACAGGCAGAGCTCACCTTGTAAGAATGAGGTGAAGTATGCAGGGCAGATATTGTGCCCATCTTACAGATGAGGAAACAGAGGCATTAAGAGACTAAATGACTTGTTCTAAATTTGTGGGAGGGAAGCATCTGGGCTAGAATTTGTATCTTATAACTTATCCAATTAGTTATCTTAGAATTATACTGAAGTATGTAGACTTGTATTCATTCTCAATGGCATCTTCAAATGGAAAGAAGTAGATGTCTATGCTTCGGTAGTTACATACTTTGCACAGACATAAACTCATCACCATCTCAAATTAAATATGCACATTTTGTAGTCATGTATCCTAGGGCTACCAATATAGTCCCTTGTCATTAACAGATGACTGTTCTTAGTTTGACCCTGTTTTGCCTTCAACCAGCAACCTACCTAGTCCTGTAACCTAGAGCTTCTTTTGATCCTCATTAGATTTTCCAGTGTAAATATTAAATGTGTAAAGTTCAATAATTCTTATAGATGAGAAACAGCTACCAGAGCCCCTAGGAACAACAGCCTTGCTCTATTCTCTGTTCAAACACATGGGCCCCTTATTCCCTCCAATATCAACCAAGTTCCAGGGTGTTGTGCAATGGCACTATTTATAAAGGAGAAATTGCTTCTAAAGTGAAAAGATACAAGGCAAAGGAGAAAGATCAAGCTTTCGTGTTGATCTCTCCTGTGTTTCAGCAGTATTTTATAACTATGTCTACACACAGCTCAAATGCTTTGGCAGTAGATGAAATGTGTTGCACTTTGCACATACAGCAAGGATGTGTGAAAATGCACACTTCCTGCCATGTCAGACCACTTGAACTCCTTCTGCCACAGGATACCTACCTGCTGGCCTCAGGGATGCAAGGTAACCTCTGATGATACACCCATGATTGCGTTTACACCCGCCAAGAAACATGCACTTTGTACTAGTTTTTCTGGGGCACACAAGCATCATTCAATAGGGTTCCCAGATCTGAAAGCTTCTTGGGAGAATCTATTCTAGAGTAGTTCACCTGAGACACTAATCCTAAAGTCACCCACTGAGCTTCCATGAGGAAGAAATAACTCAGAAAGCTTTTATTCAAAAATAAGAAGCCCTCCAGGAACTTATGAGCAATATGGCAAACTGAGATACAGACATGTGAAAATGTGTGTTTTGGAAATCAAGATGAAGACAGTTTTTCTGTCTGTATGCCCCCCACACACACACATACTCACACCCAGCTGTTTCTCCAACACAACCATCCTAAACACCACTGTTCATCCATGATACTTCCCAATGTCAAGTCCTTCACACTACTCTATACATTTGAGGAAATCCTATTGCCTAGCAAGTAGAAGTGGCAAATTCCTGGCAAGAAGGTGGTAATGTTCTCCTCCTATATCCTCCTATTTGACTATAGTGCTCTTACCTGCTGAACGCTACTTTAATCTGGCATTCCTGAAACACAGTGGCCCAGACGACCACTACCGTTAGACCCTCGTTGGCAAGGGAGTAGAACCACACTTAAACGTTAACTGCCCACATTTTTCTTTTTCTCTACTTACCATTAATATATTGACTTAGTCATTCATTGATTCAACATACGTTGAACTACTATTATATACTGTCCACTGCGGGGATAAAGGAATAAAAGTGATGTGAAAAAGCCCAGGTAGGAGGCCATATCAGGTACATGTGGGAAGGGAGAGATGGGCATGATTTGGGAGTAAAAATATAAGTGGATGATCAGATTTAGAAAGAAATCAGTGACTATGGTATTGGGCACTTTTTGTTGGAAGTTTCTTTATAATAATTAAGTAGACATATCTATTAGGCACCTGGATAAAAGAGGAGAAAGGTATGGGTTTAATCTATAGGTTAGGGAGTCATCAGAGGAATTGGGCTGAGAAGGCTGCAAAGACCAAACAAACCTGGAGGCATGTCAGACTACGAGGACTGAGGACAAGGTGAGGACACTGAGGAAGGCGGTCAGGCGACTGGAGGAGGAACTGAGAGAGCAAGGAGCCAGGGCACCTCAAGGAGCAGAGGTTTCCCTTTTTTGAAGATGCAAGACATAAAACATGCTTATTCTAATTCAAAAATTTTCTCAATGAAACAATTCGAAATATTCGTTGAGGGTATACCTTAAAGGAATAACTGATTTTACAAGAGACTGTCCTCACCTTCAAGAATTCTGAGTCTGAGGGACGTGTGCACATTAACAGATATTATATGCAAGCATCTTGTTTCTCACCAACAGTGAGTAATGACTGTGGATTGATTACAAATTATTCAAGTTAATGGGATAAATGAACAATATGCTAGTAATGCACTTGCATTAGGAGTTTGATCTTTTAGTCTCTAAATATATGTGTTTCTCTACCTTAGCATGATGTAAAGTTAAAGGTAGCATTACCTCTTTGAAAGCATATGCTGAGGCTTACCCTTCTAACACAGTCAGGACCAAATGGAGTGTTTGCTAAAGACAGCTGAAAGCAATATAATTAGACAGAGTCTCAACTGTGGTAAAGGAGGGGAAAAGGGTCGATCTTAGAGCAGCGGTGCCTGACAATTAGGTCAATGGGATGGAGCAAGACCATCAAGGGATTAGAAATCATGAAAAGGGCAAATAGGCCAGGAAGCAGAATGAATACAGGATGCAAAGGGGACCTTAGCAAGGGTGAAGGAAGAAGGCAAAATTGCCAAATATGGGTGTGGGGCAGATTCATGGCTCAGGAATATGCCTGAGGACCTAAAGGAGTGATGGGATTAGATGGAAGGGCTGACACACACCAGAGTCTGAAGTTCCAAGTACAGCAAAGCCTTGATGAAAGAAGACAACTCTATGTTTGACGGGCAACCAACTCCACCTGCCAGGTGGCAGCACCCCACTTACCCACTTTGGAGTCTCACATTGCCTGTGATTGAGTCTGACTGGGACCAGGGAGAGCCCATCTCCCTTTGTCCACCAGGCTGCAATCACTGTTGAAGACTATGTGTGGATGATATATTTATAAATGTGACAGAATGTTCAGTGACTGGCATTTATCTATATAATTAGATAAGTAAATGAATGAAATAAACCAACACTAATCAGGGCAGCTGAAATCCAGGGTCATCAGAAAATGTTTCTGATTAACAGAAAGGTATGAAAAAGGGGAGGGTATAGAAGACTCTTCATGGCTTTTCCCTTCTATTCCTTTCATTTACTTTTAATTTTTTTTCCTTTCAGGTTAAAGCTGACTCCACATCTTAAGGGACCGACACAAGCCATCAAGTTAAATGATGTCCCTGATAGCTCTGTGGATCAATAGTTATATAGGCCTATTCCTCATCCGAGCTCTGTCAGGGCCCAAATTATACACTGTACATGAAAACCACCTCCTGGATTTACTGCCCCTACACCACCCAGCCATGGCAGGGGGCTTATTGCCCCGCTTTTATTTCTTTTAAGCTTTAACTAAATCTTTGCTACAGATTTTTCAGCATTTTCAAAGTGATAGGGCTGCAATTAACTGAGTTCTCCTTCCTTCCACAAAACAGTAGTGATTTCCTTGACTTCCAAAGAAACCATTTAATGTCATAGTTCTCATGGAGGTATGAGAAATCTTCATGCGCACACACAATTAGCAGAGACTGAAACAGAAAGCCGGCAGATGAGAACTTGGCCATCTACAGTGTTTTTGGTGCTCCTAGGATAATCCACTAGAACCTGGACCGTTAGCATGTGTGGGAGAGTAACAGAGGAACTGACACCTCTAGTTCTACTTCTGATAGGTCCTGAGTAAATCACTTCATCTCTCCACACCCTGGTTCTTCTCTCTCCTGACTGGGAATGATTCCACTTCCCCACATTACCTCACAGAGAGGATAGTCACCTAAATCAAATAGAGTATACATAAAAACATTTCATACTCTTGGGAGGGAAGATGTCCTATAAATTCTAGGTTCCATTATTATTTAATATTTCTATATCTCAGATTGATCTGGTCTCATGAATCACTTTCTAACAAAATGGACTTGAGCGATATTGAACTGTTTTTGAGCTTCCTAATCTCCCAATTGTGTCAGATGTCTAGAATTATAGCCCTCTGAAATAATGTGTGAAGCATGCGTCAAAAATCCAGACTCGCTCTTGTGTGTGGTTAAGCCACATCACACACCCTTCTAATCAGAGTCCAGGGCAGAGAGGCTCTGCAGAGGTCAGCCCAGTAGCCAGATCAATGAGTGCCCTTGTTTCCTTGACCTACAATCTTCAGCTGTGTCTCGGTTTGACCTATCTTCCTCATCTTCTTGTGTGTATTTTTGCAACATTTCTGTTTGGTGAATAGCAATAGCATCCGCTAATTATTTTTAAAATAAATAAACAAAAGACCCTATTTTCTGTTGGTCCTATATGTGGATATGGTTTCTTTCTTTTAAAAAAAAATACTTTATTGATTATGCCATTACAGTTGTCCCATTCCCCCCCTTTCCCTCATGTCCATGTGTCACGAGTTCTTTAGATTCTGTGTTTCCCATAGTATTCCTGCCCTCCCCCCTGTCTATTTTCTATCTACCATCTATGCTACTTATTCTCTGTACCTTTTCCCCCTTCACCTCCTCCCACTCCCCTGTTGCTAACCCTCCATGGGATCTCCATTTCTGTGGTTCCACTCCTGATCTAGCTGTCCTCTTAATTTGCTTTTGTTTTAGGTGTGGTTGTTAATACCTGTGAGTTTGCTGTCCTTTGCTGTCACTGTTCATATTTTTCATCTTCTTTTTCTTATATAAGTCCCTTTAACATTTCATATAGTAAGGGCTTGGTGATGATGAACTACTTTAACCTGACCTTATCTGAGAAGCACATTATCTGTCCTTCCATTCTAAATGAAAGTTTTGCTGGATAGAGCAATTTTGGATGTAGGTCTTTGGATTTCATGACCTGGAATACTTCTGTCCAGCCCCTTCTTGCCTGGAAGGTCTCTTTTGAGAAACCAGCTGACAGTCTGATGGGTACTCCTTTGTAGGTGACTGTCCCCTTATCTCTTGCTGCTTCTAGGATTCTCTCCTTCATTTTAGTCTTGGCTAATGTAATTATGATGTGCCTTGGTGTGTTCCTTCTTGGGTCCAACTTCTTTGGGACTCTCTGAGCTTCCTGGATTTCCTGGAAGTCTATTTCCTTTGCCAGACTGGGGAAGTTCTCCTTTATCATTTGTTCAAATAAGTTTTCTACTCATGGCTGTTCCTCTTCCCCTTCTGGTACCCCTATAATTCGGATGTTGGAACGTTTAAAGATGTCCTGGAGGTTCCTAAGCCTCTCCTCATTTTTATGAATTCTTGTTTCTTCCTTCTTTTCTATTTGGTTGTTTCTTCCTTCCTTCTGGTCCACTCCCTTGATTTGAGTCCCAGTTTCCTTTCCATCACAGGTGGTTTCCTATGCATTTCCTTTCATTTCAATCAGTTTAGCCTCCATATTTTCCTGTAATTTGTGGCTAAAATCAACCAATTCCATGAGCATCCTGATCACCAGTATTTTGAACTGTGCATTTGAAAGGTTGGCTATTTCTTGGTCACTTAGAATTATAGGCTCTGGGGCCTTGAGCTGTTCTTGAGTCATAATGTTTGGTCTGTTCACACCTGTTATGTTTGAGGGGTGGAGCTTTAGGTGTTCACCAGGGCCAGGCAACCCAGTTGCTGGGTTGTGACGCTGTATGTGGGGGCGGGGTCAGAGGGGGAAAAAATGGTGCTTTGCTCCACTCCACACTCTCTCTCAGAATTCTATCCCCTCTGGGGCTTCCCACAAGCAAATTGGGCCCTTCTGGTGCTGGTTCCTGGGTGTGTGGGCCCGTGTACTCTCCAGGACCCTGTGGGTCTCTCCAATGAACTCTCTGTGAGCCTGGGAGTCCCTCCCGGCCCCTTGACCCCAAGAAAGTCTTTCCAGTTGGTGCTTTCAGGCTCTAATTCCTATTGCTGGGGCCCTAGCCTGAGCCGTCTGTCTCACTGTTTTCTCCTTTGCTTGGTTTATCTGCACGCGAATGTGTGACCACAGTCAGCCAGCCACCCTGTGCCCTCAGTGGGTCCGCCCATCGTCACCCCACACCTGGGATCCGCCAACCACCTCCACCGCTGCTCCTGGGTCGGTCAGACAGAACAATCTTTCCAGCCCAACCCCTCTCCGCCACTGACTCCGCCCCTCTTATCTGTCTGGCTGAGTGGTTCATTGTTGACGGACTTCCATACAGTTCAATTTTCACTGTTTTGGCTGCGTCTTTGTTTCTAAAACTTCGCTGTCTTTAAATTTAGTTGTGGGAGGGGGCAGTTTCCACCTAAGCCTCCATGTTGGCCAGAAGTCCTGGATATGGTTTCATGGTACATTCTCCCCATGTCTTGTGAAGCTGTATATATTTTATTTTATACTACAGTGCTCCAGGGCCCATTTGCTGATTCAGTCATAATCTGTCTTGATAGCATTAGCCATTTAACAATAAGTAAAAGTGATGCAGTTCTCTAATTTCAAGCATAATTCTCATTAGCTACTGTATTCTTGCATCCAAACATACCAACCCAATGCTTTCCACACCATCCTATTCTGAGTTTCTATAAGCAAACAATTCATTGTGACCTGTCATTTTTAGCTCATTTTAACCAACATTTAGTTAGCTAATTAGAAACAGTTGAGTACCCTCAATTTCTAAATCTGACTCAGCTATAAAACTGTGAGGAAGTGGTCATTGCTTTTGTATTTCCAGTTCCAGACCAAAGTTTTGTGGCCCTGGGTACAGGTCAACTTCTGAATGTTTGAGTTTAATCAGCATTCAACTTTGCAATCTGTGCAGAAAATGAATTGAAGACGTTCACTGACTCTCCTGCCTGGAGGACAGAAAGATGCTTCCTATTGTTACTCACGGAGAGTCAACTCAGATCACTTTCCCAGGACTTGCTGGCACTGCCTGGGGCCCTCGAGGTCTGGATCGGGTCATGTGTTCTATGGTACATTCTCCACTGAGTGTTAGTACACAGCAGTGGCCCTCACCTTATTCCCTATATTATGTTGAATCCATTCCTCTTTTTCCTCTACCTCCCTGGATTGCTGTAAAATTCAAATGAAGTATTAGAATAATAACTAACATATACACCTTTATAGAATTGAAGATTTCTTTTCTGATAAATGGGAGGGAAATGCCTCAAAAATTTAAGTTTGCTGTTAATAATAATGGTAAATGAATGTTTTATTCAGTTTCTTCTATTGCTGGGTGGTAGGTTTTCAGAAATACTGGCACACCCAAGGTGTTAAAGGGTTCTCCATTAGTCTTCTGAGTTCAAAATATTTCAGTTTTTTGACCATGACCCAGCCATCAAAATAGAATCTCTTTTCATCATTTGGACTGACTTGCAATCATTGATACCCCACTCCAACTGCAGATCATCTCTAAGTTTCTTATCCTGCTTGACAGCCACATTGCTATGCTTTTGAGTTGGCAGAGAGCTCAAAGTTACCCATGCACAGCAAATGGCTTATGAAGTAATATTGGTCTTGATGTCTAATCTTAAGCCCAAAGTCGGTGCTATTTAGTTTTATCCTTTGAGGATTCAGTCCACAAGCAGGATTACAACAGACCAAGCAAGTCTTCCTGAAACAGTCACTGTTTTAGGAGTACAGCCTTTAATTTGAAGGTGCTTTCCCCAGCTGAAAGCTATAATAATGTTTCATTCCACTTGGCAACAAAACACAGAGCTGGAGGATTTATAAAGTGAAAGATCCTCTAATAACTGAGTGAGAGATCAAATTTGCATTATTTTATGTGACTGGGTGACATATCTCATCACCTATTCTGACTTTGGGACCTTATTAATAGCCAATTTGCACACACAAAATTGACATGATGACCCAAATCAATCATAACAATCATGGAAAATGCTCCACAGGACAATGACAAAATCCATCAGCACCCAGGTTGTACAAATACGGCAGGCTGTGAAGGTAACCTACCTGAACATCTCCTATTCCTGAAGATTAACTCAGCTACTCTGACAAAGAGGTTTGTGTCCTTCCTCACTGATCTACAAACATCTCTGACACAACACCCTGGTCAATAAAGGGATGACTTCCCCAGATAGAGATGGACAGGATACAAAAGCCAAAGGCACCTCTGGTTGGTTTAAAAGGACTCATGGAAAGGCCATGGTGATGAGTTCCAAAAGAAATGAGTTTTGTGCGCATCCGACCATGTGTGGTTTGTAGACATGCACTTCAATCCCCGTGTTCACATGGAAAGAGACACCCACTAGATTAAAACTCTGGTCTCGGGGGTCACCCTTTACTAACATACTATTCACAGATGAAAGATAAAAAAATACTGGCCTGCTTCTAAGTTAGGAAAGAACTATGAACCCTGAGAATTTTGTTTCTTTTTCTTTCCTCTTCCTTGGACCAGAGTAATGACACAATCTTAGATGAGTATATTTGCTTTAAAAATGCTAATCTACATTTAAATGGGCAAGCTTAGGGTCTACACTAGGGGATGGGCAGTAAATCATACTAGCAAACCCATTCAGCTTCCATACGACTGGCTCCTCTACTGATTTTCAGTTAGCTCTGAATTCAGGGAAAGAAGAGAGGGGTATTATTTACAGGTTCCTTCAAATTCCAGAATCTTCATTTGATCTCCGTAGAACTGATTTAACACACTTACCCCTACCTTTCACTAGCTTGGAGAAATAAACTCATGTAGCAGCTCAATTTAGCAGTTGAGTGGCTATCCTCCAAGGAGTAAATCAAGGGCCTGGTTCCTTCCCTACCTGCTCAGGTTCTATTGTCTTCAACACGTGATTCCAAAGCCACCATAAAAGTCGATGTCATTCTAACAAGTCAGAGAACAAGGGAGACTGGAAGATGCACCTGGGAGGATTTTAAGAGCCAGGCCTGGAAGTGTGCATACCACTTCTCTTCACACACCTCTGGCTAAAACACAGTTGCACGGGCACAAAAGGAAGGCTGGGAAATGCATTAGAACCATATGCTCAGAAAGAAGAGGAAATGGATCTGGTGGGCACCTAGCTGTCTCTGCTACAGTGACAGTCTTGAATAAACAAAAGACCAATTGGTTAGGTTTCAGATCATATCGAGATAGTTATATTTGGATGAAGACAACTCTAGAACAAAAGGTATGAGAATTTTCAAAATAATATATAACCAACACCGTTATTACACAACCAATCAAATAAAGACTTGCTAGAGGCCAACCTTGGGGCTTACACAATTTACCACAATTACACACTTTGAGCCTGCTAACTACTTCTCTGTCACGCCACCTTCCTGGTCCCCCTGCCTTTTCCCTGAATGCCAGCTTTTTCCCACCTTGCACTGCACTTCCCACCCCAATCCTGAGTTCCCAGCTCTCCAATTCTTTCTTCATTCTTGCCCATGGTGTTACCCCTAGGTGTCCCCTAGACTCTGACCCTTATACTGTTCTTCTGTTCATCAACCAGTCCTGATGATCGCCACTCGCCCCTCAGGCTGAGGTTTCTGGCCACAGAAGCTCACGACTCAGTCCATTCCTGGTCTGAATCAATGAACTCAGACTCAACACCAGCCCACAAGCCTGCAGAGGTTTTCCCACTCTCCACAGAAGAAACAGGACAGGTGTGCTTTAGGAAAACATATTGCTCATGACTTACAAAATTCCCCACCCAGGAAGATTTTGAATTTTAGCTGCCAGAAAGCACTTTAAATACAGTATGTGATTTTAATCTGATCCAGACCTTATAGTAATTCCAAAGATGTTGGTACCATTTTCATCCTCATCTTAACAATGAGGGAAGTAAGACTTAGTGAAGCATACTACCTTAGAAACATCCCACCAAACGGCTTCTATTTAACGCAGTTACTCCTGACTCCTAAGTTTAAGCCCTGGAATGAGCAGTGATTAATGTTTAAAATAAAACAGAAGTACACAGGGTTAATAGTAGGTTTCTGGGTGGTAACTTTGGATGTTGATCTGGTTCTGGGCCATACAGGTTTCTCCTCAAAGAGACAACTATTGAAGAGCAGTATGGTAGGCCAGCTCATTGACAAAAAATCCCGGGCCCCATTATTTTTGAGGAACCAAAATCACATTCTCAGATGGCTCTATTTTTTAAATATTTTATTTATTTATCTTTAGAGGGGAAGGGAAGGAGAGAGGAAGGAAACATCAATGTATGGTTGCTTCTCATGCATCCCCTGCAGAGAACTGGCCCCTGCTGGAAACTGGCCTGCAACCCATGCATGTGCCCTGACTGGGAATCGAACCGCGATAGTCTGGTTTGCAGGACCACGCTCAATCCACTGAGCTACATCAGCCAGGGCTACATTCTCAGATGGTTCTAATGGAATTCACTGTCCTTGACCTTTTGGGGGGATATAGTTGTCACTTCTTGGTCCAAATTATAACATACTTTCTGTTTATTAGTCATAACCTGATTTTTCTGATAATGTGAGGAAATTTTGCTCAGCCCCAAATGTCTGCCAATGATTTATGGATGGCAGGTAAGCATATTATCAGGCTATATTTAACACAATTTGAAATTTCATTGTCTTTCAGTAAAAGGCAGCTGTTTCCAGATGTAATGAATCAAGCTTTATGTCTGACTGATGTGGTGTTTGCAGGAAACATCTTGTAATATTGTCACGTGCTATTGGGAGCTTCTTGAACTCGATTATTTGCAAGTCAGATCCTGAAGCTTTCTAGTGAATTGTTATTTGTATGGTTTGAACCACCTCCTGTTCAGATATGACAATAGGTTGGCCATCCATGGTCCATCTGCCCCGTTTGGTTCTCTCACTACCTCAGTGCTGCAGCCATTTGGTACTAAGAATCTTGCAAACATTTCAATCACACATCATATCTGAGGAACACAGTGAGAGTTAATTGGTGCTGTCAGTCCAAGAATATTTTATTTGGTTTTCCTGGAATTAATTAATTTTTAAAATCCTGAATTTCCTTCTATTTCTGCAATGTTTTGAATATTGAGTTAATTTTTGTGTGCATTTGTCAATTATTCCTATCAACTTATCTTCACTTAAGTCACTCAATGTAAGATGCTAATTAGCTGAGCAATTTTATTGTTTAGTCTGTCAGATCCATGGTTATTTTTATACCACATAAGTCTTCCCAGGCTTTTGGTGGCTTTGCCAAATTTCTGTCCCTCTGTTTGACTACATTTCACTCCATTTACCCCTTTGCTGCCAGGATATGAATTAATCTAAGTAATTTTTCCTACTGCTATAACAATTCAATAGGAAATGCTTTATGCACTCATTTCAGGCCTGACGCATCATTTGGCTATTGAGGTAAGGTATAATGGCCTGATTATTGTAGAGTAGAAAATTTTGGAAATGCGATGTCTTTCATTAGGTCAGCATAAAAGAAATTTAAAGCCACAGTGTAATTCCTATAAACAATCTTTGGATGTCATGGTTTCCAAAACCTATGAGAACTCAGTTCAAAATTTATACCTTTCTTTCCCTTTTTTCAGTGCTCTCTACAATTATCCAAATTTCCATTCAGTGTACCCAGAACTGAGCATTCACATCTGATGGTATATCCATTTCTGATTCCATAACTAGGTATCTCTTTACCATGATGAGTTTCAGATTTACCACATTTTATTCACTTAGCCTGGCTGTCAGTTCAAGATATTTGGTAATAAAATGTGGCTACCTTGTCAGTCTACACATCGTCACCTCAATGCTCAATAGAGAGGTCTCCAATAACCATGCATTTACTGATCTTCCTTTAATGCCCTCTCAGCAATCTGGCTTGAGCGGATGACTGACTCTGTCGGCCATAACACTTCTGACAGTCACAGCTCGCTGGGCTTGGGTGTGCCTTCAATCTCTGGTTCCAGACCATCAGGCCCAGCCAGCTTCTTGCAACTATTTCCAGAGTGCGGGGCCATTCCTGAGTGAAAAGACCATCAGTCTCTCCATGGCCTCACCTCTAATTCCCCTTTCTCTAACAGAGAGACTATTCTGGCCTCACGATGAGCTACTAAAACCTTCATGGGGTATCAGAATCCCATGAAGTAACTGTGGCACAGCTTGCCTCTCACGCACAAGGGCACTGAGCTGGGTTTTGAGAGGCTTATAATTAGTATAATTACTTTATTCTGATTGCTGAGGTTAACAACATGGGCAATGCCCAAGTATATTATCGTCATCAATTGATGAGTTGGAGTTTTAAAAATCTGATTATATGACATGTGTTCAGCCATACCACCCTGTGTGTTGCTCCTAGGGAATAACTAATACCTTGTTCCTTAAGATGCTTAAATAATTCTGCCCACAACACGGTGCCAGGTGTGAGCAAATCAAAAGACACGAGCTCCCTGATCATTCTTCGTGTGGGAGTGTCTGTGCCAGCATGACTGCCATTTGAGAGCATCCAAGAGAGCAGGAAGCTCACCATTCAGCTGACCAGGAGTATGCCAGCAGGGCTAAGAACATCTCTGCAACACAGACGGCCCTTCCCCATGGTTCTCTTCAGAGGGAACTGATAAACAAGTGATTCTCAACTTGGGTCATTTTGGTGATGTCAAAATTGGACAAAATTTTGATAAACAGTTTTGGTTGTCACAAACAGCGGTGGGTGGAGTATGCTACTGATATCTAATGGGTAGAGTCCAGGGACACTGCTTAAGCTTCCTACAATGCACACCATAGCACCCTCAAAGAGAGAATTCTTTGCCTCAAAATGTCAATAAAGGTAAGGCTAAGAAACCCCATTAGACCAAAGAAGAAGACTTTACAAGGTTAAGGAAATTGCATAGGATTATCCAAAAATAATAAGCTTAAACAATTCAACCATTCTAAACTATTCAACAAGGACTGTAAAACTTATAAAACAGTAAGCTTCATTTGTTGAAGTACCTAAAGACTTAAGAGATCTCAGCTTGTCTTTTAATAGTTAAACATTTTAGGCATGTTAAAAACTCCCCGAAATTAGGACTTGAGATTCAAATGAACAATCTGCCTTTATCTCAGGACCAAAGGTTCTTTCTCTCATAAAGAAAGATAGGATGGTGAATCCTCTCCACCCCCACCCACATTATTCTTCACTTATACAAGGACCCCTCAGTGAGATCACGCTGTGTGTGAGATAGCCAAAAGGCAGAATTTTATTTAAAGATGATCATTCCCCAAGGTTGTAAAACACAGTCCCTACTCAGGGTAATCAAAAATGAAGGGCTAGCCTTGTACTGCAAATTGACATATGGTTTATGTTAAAATAGGCTACTGTGGCCTAAATTCTGACTCTTCCCAAAATTATTCCCTTCCATGTGCACTGTAGCTCAAATAAATGAAATAAAAATTAAGGTTAATTCTTGACAATTTAAAATTAACACTACTTTCAGGAGTAGACTTTTAATTGTTCAGATCTTAGCATAAGGGAGTTATAAAAGTTTTCTAGGCTCCTTACATCTGTTTCCAACGATCATGGGGAAGACAAAGAGATGAAGCTGTAGATGAACACGTCCCATAATCATCTAATCTTCAAAAATTAAGGCATGTGTTCAAGGAGGCTTGGGAGCCCAAAAGCCCCCATTTCAGCTAACCATGCCACCCTGGGAGGAATGCAGAGACAGATTTGCACAGAGGACAATAGTGAGGACATTTGTCCTCTGTTAGCAGCCTGGGCTTTGGCCCCAAACCCCAAGGTGGAGCTCAATCCCTGGTGAGCTCCACTGCCCAACAGACAGCTTCTTGGCGAGATGAGACAGGCTGAATGAAGTAGCTTTCTTCCCTCTGAATATTATCCCAATTCCATTTAGCTTTTTAAAGGATATGGGAAGAGGGGAATCTATTCCAGAGTGGAAAGGGGGCACCTTTTACCTCCAGTCTTGTAAAGGACTGAGCATGAAAGAATAGGCTATCCAGGGAGAAAGAGAAACAGACAGATGGAGCTTAACAGGCTTTCCTTGAAGCAGACAGTCTTCACACAGCCCTGCCTTACCTCTCTAGACCCTAGGAAGGAGCTGTATCCAAAAAAACAAATGGGGCAGTTGCCACAAGGTAGGCATATTTAGTTCATTCCAGATAAGGCTGTACTTCTTAGAAAATGAGACTCAGTGAATGACCTCAAGCCTCACCAAACCATGCAGAGCCCAAACCCTCCTCTTTGGAAGTGGGAGCCGAGTGAGATAGGGGAACTGGAACCTCTTTTAAGCACCATCAGCTGAAATGATTAATAGGGACTTAGACGGGAGTGTATAGAAATGAAGAATCAAGTGACTCTGTGTTTGTGGGTTTTAAGAGCAAATAAGCCAAATGGAGAAGAAGTACAACCAGGAGACAACCTGAAAGTTCAAAGCATCAGGAAAATGGAATCAAGGGGTCAGAAAGGAGGATAGAAAGTGCCTGTGAGAGAGCCAACAGCAAACAGCTTTTTCAAAATCTCACTTAGACCAACCTCATGTCTGAAGGTCTTTTCACGATGGCCCTGTCACCGAGGTAGAGCTGCTCTGCAGGGATGACTGCTCACCCAACCAGGTTTCTTACAGACATGTCCACTCACACCTGGAACTTCTTACCCAAGCACCAGTAGTTCACGTTGCACCTCAGGCAAATGTAAACCATGGCACTGTGTGTTATAGCTCCAGTCTAAGTCTACTTGTGGAAGACTCTGGGCTGCAAATCAGAGACTGCTGAGACATTAGAATAACCCAGAAGACAACCACCAATGTGGATTTATGGCCAAAGCTTCAGGAATTAAGATTGGCCACAGCAAAAAGTAGGTAGTTTGAACAGATTGACAGTTTCTGAAAACATTCAGAACAGTTATTTGGGATTAACTGGACAATCATGTAGACCCCACTTCAACATGACGTGCAGGTTAATCCTGCACAATATCCACGTTTGCCTGATATTTTCGATGGTGCCATGCTTGGCTGGGGAGTGGAAGAAGGACCACAGTGTGTGAGTACAGCTATTCTTATCTACCGAAAATTTATTTCTAGTTACTCGTTTGCTCCCAAAGTGAACAGGCCTGTTGTTGGACTGATCTGAGATTCATAAGTACTCTGCTACTGAGAACAGGGAGTATGGCCTCAGAAAAAATGGCAGAAATGTGAAAAATAAGGGGCTAAGAAAATCTACCTAGAATATACACAGTAAATGCTCCATTCTGTTTTTATTGTTGAGGATTTTTGCCTCCCATGAGCTCAATTGGGCCAATGTACTTTTACGTCCTTGAAAGAGACAGTCATGAGGGAAAGTCAGCCAAGATTAAATCGGGGCTTGCAGAATTATTGCGTGCAGGCTGAAAAGAGTTAATTTTAAATACCTTAGGTAAAAGAGTGTGCTAAGGACAACAGTTGGGGAAAACGCTTCCAAAGTAAATTTGCCCTCGGTACGAGGACACAAATTCAAGGCTGGCTGCTACTCAACAGGAAAGTAACTTGAGCTCTTATGATCATTCCTTCAAATTGAGGTCAGTCCTAAGACGTGTCCACAGCTCTAAAGATGCACATTTGGGGCCCCAACTGAATGGGGCACCTTGTTGGCAAGCCATAAAAGTAACTGGCCACCCAGCAGAGCTTGTCTCTGAATTTCAGAACCTCCCTTTTATCTTTCTGGCCCTCCTCCCCACCACTATTTTCTGTCTTATCCTAGTCAATCACTCCTCTTCCTCCTTTCTCCCTCATGTGTCTTGGGCCCTTCCCTGTGGGGCTGATTTGGCAATGGCAGCCAAGCTCTAGCTTCTTCATTTGGTTCACTTGGAGTTTTCCATTATAAAGCTTTCAGGAATTTCATCTCACATTTTAATTCTGATTAAATAGCTCCTGCTTTGCCTCCTTCCTAGACTCGCTATAATATGCCAGAGGAGTGTTGGGTTCTTCACATCTATAACTGGCCCAGAACTCCACAGAGGGAGGTTTTATATTTAAGACAACAAAATAACTTTCATTACAATTAATAAAGGAAAAATGAGACTTCCCATGTAGAATCTCAGTCAGCCTCCAGTATATTAAACATTCAGGAAAGAGATTTGCTGAAGACTTAGCCTGGGAAGCAGACGACACTAGGTGAAGTTCAGAGCTGCCAGTGGCCACAGCAACTTAAAATATCTCCAGCAAGATTCTCATTCCCATGTTAAGAAACCACATTCTCAAAGCAGATTGGCTTCCCTCTGACAACCACACTCTAACTCACTGACCTTCCATCTATTAGGTGTGGGGCTTGGGGAGGTACTTCTAAGATATTCATTATCTTACTTAATCTTAAGCCTGCTCTTATATGAACATTTTTTTCCAAACAATAATGGAGTTTTGTAATGAGGTAGACCATGGTTTGAATCTAGCCTCTCCCTAATGTGCTATTTCACAGTGATTCTAGCCAAGCTGCTTAAATTCTTAAAACCTCAGCATCCACTTTTAGAAATTAGGATTGTGTGTTAGTCAGTTTTTGCTGGATAACAAATAATAACAAAAACTCCATGTTTTAAAAAACGTTGGCTCTCTTGCTCACAGTCCTACCAGCAGTTGCAGGCTAGAGTCAGCAGAGCTTGGTTCTAGGCTGTGGGTTGGATCCACATTTCCTTATCCTCTTTGGACCAGCAACAGCCCAGGGCATGTTCTCATTTCGAGCCACAGGAACACAGAGGGGCAAGCCAAACTGTGCAAGCACACCCAGAGTCTCTGTTCAAGTCATGTCTGCTGAGAGTAGTCACTTGGCCAAAGCAGTCACATAACCTAACCTAAAGCCCTCCTCCCATGAAGTTTCTATAAAGTCACAGGGGGAGTGAAAAAAACAAGAGACGATCTTCCACATCTGAAATAATGATCACACTGAGGAGTTGTAAAGATTAAATGAGATCAAAACATATAAAGCCCAGGACGGAGTACTTGCTAAATAAATGATAGTTATTATTATAGGTTAACAAATAGTGTTTCTGATATCTATGCCTACCAACACAAAAGTTCAAAAATGAGACAGTTAGATATTACTACTCTTTAATGAATTTTATTAACTGTAATTACTAAGATGTAACCCCGGGCTTCTGCAACTCTGGTGACACAAATAAGTCAGGACAATCTACCAAGAGGTTTGCACAAACTCAGAAGCTGAAGATGTTTATTCTTGGAACCCCAGGCTCCCTGTTCGAGCAGCTTCCACCAACTGCTCTGGCCTTATTTAACACCCAGCCCTTGTCTCCATTAGAAACCATTAGTGCCCCTTGAAAACTGATGGTCCCTTCTTCCTGTACCCAGGTAGGGTCAACAGGAGAGCAGGTGGTGCTATGGTGGCTAATTTCTACCTGGTCTTTTCTCATACAAATCTCTCTCTGTCTCTGCTTTCTGTGGGAAAGGGCCTCTCAATGTAAGGGGAGAAGGTGATTTTGGAGCCCCTCCCTCCTACCCCATTTTATATACATACTCCTCTACCTCCCACCCACTCTTTACAGGGAATTTAAAACCAAATTACCTAAAAAATTAGGGACAATTGGACTCAGCAGGGACCTGAGATGTTTCAGAACATCTCACAGCACTCTGGCAACGCTGAGTCTTTGGACCTGATACAACATTCCTGGGTTGAAATGGCCATGCCATCATCCCTTTGGTGGACTCAAGTCGTGCTGTTTGAATTCTTTAGGACTCCTATTTAGCAATCAGGAAATGGAATTAAAAATACTTGCATTGAGAGTGTTACTGTTCTTGTATATTATGATTCCACAGTGCAGCTTTCTTTGGTTTATAACTGGAGGCTTACAACACTCCCGAAATGTTTGCAATGAGTGTGTTGATAAATAGTGACACAATTGTATTACGATTCTTAATTTAGGTGATGTGTTAATTTATATTTTTATTAATAAAGGTGAATGTACTAGAAAAAAATACTTGCATTGAAATATCACCAATGGGGTCAGATGAGATGGTTGCCACTGAGGAAATATTCATTGAGTGCTTATGTGCGCCACATCCTAAGGATGAAGGACTTGACCACTTCCCTCCAGAGTTTGTAAGGCAGTCCCAGGCACACTGTGGGAGCTCAGTGAACCGTAACTATTAGTACCATGTCCACTTGTTTGGCAGCAATGTACAAGTATTTAACAAGTGTCATGGTACTAGAACCCATACAGAGGAAGGAACAGGCAGTCTTAGAACTGTAGCAGGTGCGGGAGGCCACGTGCTACGCCAGGACCATGGGCAACCCGGGCTGGGCAGCCAGGAGTGATCACCAGGGAGCCTGTGGCAGCACGACCACACAGCCAACTCAAGGCAGCAACTATGTGCCACCCAGTAAAGAAGTGTTTTGACATTTTAACAACTGGTATGACATTATCAGAGATATTATTCCATTTTAAATAACAAATGCACATTTATCATTTAAAGCCATATCATAAAGTTTTGATATTTCTTTTTTCTACCTAAATGTTACAATAAAGGAAAAATGCTCTCTTATATATATATATATATATTGCTTTTCCTGACCAATGATGCAAGGTAAATTCACCCTCAGTGAAGCTAATATTCCAGTTCCAGCTCTGAGGTGTACATGAAGTCTGGCCAAGGAGGAGCCATTCTGCCACAGGCCTTAAAGGTCTCTTCCCAGCCACCACACATGGCCCGAAGCAGAATCAAATGACTCCAAAGTCAAGACTGAAGGAAGCATCACTGTGACGCATGTTCGGGAACACAAGGCAGTGTGTTTGGAGGCTCCACCCTCCTGAGGGCCTTCTGCCCCATGAGGACTCACTTCCACAGGGAAGTCTGAAGTTCTTCTGAAGTCCTTCAGTCAATAAATGGCAAAGAGGGACAAGGAGAGCCAGTTGCAGGAAAGCAGAAATGCATACTGCAAGAGATCCATCCATTCAGGAACAGATGAAGGACCCTTCACGGTGTTCATCTCACACAGAGTAAAACAATGCCTGGGGATGACACCGACCTTCTGCCAGCATCATGTGTTTACCTGGCAGCACTCCCCTCTCCCCAAAATTCTGATGATTAAGGTAAACAAAGCAACAAATTTCAGAAAATGAAAATATACCAGTCAATGAAGGAGCAAAGAATCAGAAATTTCCCATGCATGATGGACACGATTCTTATAAGAATCACAGCAAGTAATGGCACATTCTTACTTAATTTAGGTTTAGGGTCATGGCACTTCAGAGCTTAAAGAAATCATCCAGTCCATTTAATCTGGAAAATTAAATGCCAATGAGGTTAAATGCCCTGTACTAACTGAGGATTCTTGATCCTCAATCCATGGGCTGGTTACATCATGTTAACATTTCTTTCTCCAAACTGCAGAAAACAAACACACACACACACCCAAGAAAGACATTGAAGAGTAATCAGTGCATCATGAGACAGGCATTCTTGGAAAAGATTCGTGATAAAATATTCTCCAAAGAATATACAAACACAGACATTAAGATTATTATTCTAGTTTCCAAGACAACAAAAAACAGAATTAGAGAAAAATATAACCAAGAAATCTTCCCCCAAGTTTTGCATCCAAACCACAATGATACTAAGGATGAAACACCTTTTACCTCGGAACTGTTGGCCCAAGGAAGGCAACGCTGATCACAGAAACCTGGGCTGCCTACTGCCACGAAAGTACTACAAAGCAGAAATATTCGCCACCAGTGTGCTGCAGACCAGAGTGATCTGAGGATTAATTCCACTCACATGTGCCCAGAAGATTTGTGTAGGAGGAAGCAATCCAAAGGCCAAGTGTAGAGTTCATTTTAATAGCACTGAGGTTTGCATGCATGTCTAATCATGGGATCAGCAAATTACATGCCTGATGCATGAACCATATAACCTTTCTGGTAGTGTGGAACAATTGAGTGTGTTTGGGAGAAAACCTAAGAATAGAAAACCCACCAAGCAGAAGGACAGGTCGTGAAGCTGCTGCACAGAGCAGATGAGCAGCGATGAGCAAAGCATTTTTGAGAATCTTCTAAGCCTGGGACACTGAACTAGGCACTGGAGAAGAATTCATTTCCCCCCAAAGTCACTTGAGGAAACTGCAGTATCCCCTTTAATAAATGGGTAGCCCTCATAAGACACTCAAGAGGCTCATCATCAAAGGCAGACTGGAGGTTACAGTGGGGAAGCAGGTCTGGGAAGAATCTCCTTCCACCCCCATCTACCTGGTGGTGCTCCCTCCAAGCTCTCAGAACTCATGGAATTAAAAGGCCTTGAGGCCCCTATTTAAAGGCTCTAGTAATACACTAACACAAATTAAGCAAACTGACAAAGCATTAATAGGGTCACTGATGGTGAGTTAGAAAAGGAAGAGCTAACAGTTACACATTATCCTGCTCTTTCTGTTGCTGGCCCTGGTCTCCATTCCTCTCTCCCAAACATCACCGTCTCCACACATGAACTCCCATATGTGCACACACGCATGCACATAGAGGAAGTACCAATTTGTGGAAATAAAAAAAAGGCCTAGGCAAGATTAAGTTCTAGAACTTCGGTGATAGTCTACCTTGAGAGACGTTAGAAATGTCAGGCAATGAGAAGACTATGCTGTCTGAGAAGCCTCTGACCTGAGGTATGGAAAAGCAGTATTGAGAGATCCTTTCTCCCACAGAATCCTCTGGAATTTAAAAAAGACCTCAATATCCAAACAGGGTCAGCAATATGGAAATCTGAGCTCCTCTTTTTAATATTTCCCAAGGATACACTCTGTGCTGAGGACTAATTTTGGAGTATCCAAGAAGTCAGGTTTTGTAAGCTCACTAGACTCTGAGTTCCTCAAAAGCACAGACTGTAGTTCTGTTACCATGGACATCAGTAGCCAGCACATAAGAGGTCTACCTAAATGCCTATTACTGGAATGGCCTACCCACTCCATGTGCCCACCTACAAAGAGGTATTCACTTCCCTGGTGCACACTTCTGCCTTTTACCTGAGATCAGGCAGAGCTCAGTAACCCATCACTATTATCATGTATGCTAACCTGATGGCAATGAGTGAGAGATTTAGTAAGTGGCACAGGGCCAGATTCCACTTATAGGAACAAATAGCAGCCTTAGAGCTGCAGTAGGGTGCTGGGTGTTGCCTCCTATCCCAGTATCATCCACCCATCCATTCAACAGACACATATACACCAGGCACAATGACTGGCACAAAGACATCTTCCGCCTATGTTCTCTTCCTGCAACAGGCATCGAGCCAGTCCTAACTTTGAACCAATCAGTAAATAAACATGGGTGCATAGGTGCTGACTATGCCATCAAGAACCTAACCATTTAGAGAAGCAGCTAAGACCACACACAGCAAAGGAAAACTGGGCAAACAGCAGAACTATGAGGTCCTCAATGAGAATAAAAGTCTCTGGATAATTTAGTGTGGAGAGAAGAAAATCTGCTATTTAGCCAGTTCCAGCCTGTTAGATCTGGGGCTTGGTTGGAGATGCTTTTCTGAAGGCAGAGAGACTTACAGCCCTGGGCAGAAATGTAAAAATTGGAAAAAGAAACAAACACTGAGCATAGTGATGGGCCTTCAAAGTTTCACTCCATGCAAGTCTCTCACCAGCTCTCTGTCATGAACTTTTGTCATTTTCTTCAGCTGTTCAGCACCAAGCCTTTCTCCTTCTGAAAAAAACCTCCACTGTCTAGCCCCAAGCAGGCTTTAAATGTGGAGCTAGTGGCACCAAGAAAAATGGGCCTGAGAGCTAAGCAGCATCAGACAGTTGGGATGTCACACAGTAGGGCAACCAGAGACGTCAGCATTCTGACTGCACTGTTCCTTCAACTGCACCTTAGCTGAGGTGCAGGCTGTTGGTTGCCGTGGTCTCTGCCCATTTTCCAGACCTGGTTCCTCAGCCTTCTCCTCAATTCTACGAGTTAGCTGATATCCTTCCAATGAAGAAAGTTAACTAGAGTCATGTCTGACAGCTCTTTTAGTTTGCAAACTAAATACATAGCCAATTAGTGATAGAGATAGGGTTTAAGCTCAGGTCTTCTGACTTCAAACTTAGGGATGCTTCCTCTGTGAATCAGGACACCTCTGGTTGCAAGTGATAGAAAAAAATGACTAGCGAAGCAAAAAGGATATGTATTGGCTGAATAGTTGAGATGCAGAAAGCATGCCTTGCTCTATTCCCCAAATTGAGTCTATCCATTGCTGATATGTGCTCTCACCTATGTCGACTTCACTCCTAGGAATCTCTTCTATAGTGGTGGCCTTCTCCAGGCTTATATACTCATAACCAGAAATCCAGTAAAAAAGGGGGAATTATTTTCTCCAAATGATTGACGTCTAGGGTTTGACTCTCACCACACCGTATTCAGTGGCCAGGGATGGTGCATACAGATGTCCAAGCCTGGTCACAGGTGCTGCAACCCCCTCCCCCTGCCCCAAACCCAGTGGTGGAGTCAACACTTCTCAAGCTGTTTTTTTTAATATACTTACTGACATAAAGAACATAGGCATTTTCCTCTAATCCTTACCCAAGGACATTCTCCCCTTGCTTCAAGAGAGAGAGAGAAATATCAAAACATCGACTAGCTGCCCTCTCACATGCACTCCAACAAGGGATCGAACCAACAGCCTGGGCATATGCCCTGACCAGGAGTCGAACTCGCATCCTCTCAGTCCACAGGATGACACTCCAACCAAGTGGGCCACACTTTCCAGAGCAACACCACTCAAACTTTATAAGCTGACACTGGTGGAGCAATAATTCTCAAGGAGAATCACAGTACTTTACCAGAAGAAAGGTGAATGGGCACTGAGTGGCAAAATCTACAGATGTCCACTAGTATCTATTGCCTCTATAGTATGGGTAGCACTCATCTTCTCGGCCTTTTGCCACATGGCAATAGATCCTTTCTCCAAAGCGAATCCTGCCACCCGCCCACCAACCACAAGCTCTCTCTTCTTCCTACCAACCAAAAGCTTCTTGCAAATTCTTTTACACACATTATACATACTAGAAACATAAACTACCCCATTCCGTGGCTTTTGCATTTTAAATCAAAGCAGCAAACATCTCTAGAGGCCATTCTCAAAGCTGTGTGTTAAGAGAGGAAATTCAGAGAGTCTAGAGAATTGATTGGTTCATCATGGCTTTACCAGTCCCCTGAAATCCTCTCCTAGAGGTGGCTAACTGCTCTGGGTCCAAGTCAGTAGGGACTTGGTTCTAGGATCCCACAGCAGAGGTTAAGGGCCCAGGCATGTCCAAGGGAGAGTGCTAGGGGTCAAACTGCTAAGAAAAATCATGTCCAAGCAGTTTATGGAGAAAGAAAGCCTTGAGGTGGGCATTTAGAGCTGGAGCTTGCAGCCAAGAGATTAGAAAGTCTTGGAAGGTAACAGCAAGGAGCAGTGAAAAGCGCGGAGTATGGACTGATGTTGAAGATGGCAGGCAGATTAAGAGAAAAATGTCTATGTTTCCTTTGCTGTGCAGTAGAGTGGGCTGGCTCTACATAAGGGACAGACTGAACAGGAACTTGACCCCATGGAAGGCCACCTTTAAGACCCTGCCCAGTTTATTCCCTGGGTCCAGACTTTTCCTCTCTGCCCTGACTCTAAAGTTTGTCCTAGAACTGAGTCTGTGCCTAGCAGCTGATCCTTACTTGAAATTGCAAAACTTCAATATTTACCAAACACCATGCGCTAGCTAAGCCTTGGGCAAGGGGCTGGTGATACGCAAATAAAGATGTAATTTTCAACCTTGGAAAAATTTTCTGAGGGTGAGAGAAGCAGTTGAGCTTTAATAAAAATGAAGACAGAACATTAGTTCTATAATAGAGGTTTATATAAGGTTTCCATAGGAACTCATAAATGAGCAATTAACCCAAGTGCCCTTAAGGCTGTGGGAGGAAACAGTAAGTAATGAGCGTGGAGGGCAAGTTGGACCTGATCTTGCATGGGATCGCACAGCTTTGAAAGGAGAAACAACAGGAATTAAGGGTTGGATCAAAAAGAAGCCCACACCACGATCTGAAATTCCTCCCTAAAGCACGAGCCCTCAGTGCTGTATGCTGGCTGCCTGGCATGAGGCCTTTTACTTGGAGGTGGCTCAATAAATATTTGTGAATTAAACAGAGAATGCTGTTTTGCCTTTGGAACAGAAGGTAGACCTGCTAGTCCAAAGGACACTGCTTCCTAAAACATTAGCACAGCATTTAATTTCTCATTATGACTCTCTGAACAATTAATTAATAATTGTTATGGGAAGAGAAGAGCAAAGTGATAATTAATAGCTATTGGCCAGAACTACTGCTGAATTGAGTCCAATTATGAAATGAACTAAGTGCACCCAAAAAGAAGCATGAATTCCAGAAGTGGAAGGCCATGAGCAATGGGGTCTCTGAGGGATATTCTTAATCTGAGTAGCTGTAAGGGAAGGGGTGTGCAAAACAGGAGGAATGGAGAAATGATAAATGTTAAATGATAAATATGGTCCGTGTTTTCTAGAGGGGCCAACATTGCCACTGGGCTCCGTTTCCTCCCTACCAACAGCACAGAATAAAATGAGAACAGAACAAGAGTAAAGGCTAGAGCCATCTTACCCAGATGCCAAATGCCCAGGTTGCCAGCAGCCCGAGGGGGCTCTAGCCTCTAGCACTTCAGAGGTCAACATACCCCCATTACCTGATGGCTCTTGATTCCTCCTTTAAAAGGCGACACGCTCATGCTTTCAGAAAGATGACTACAGGACTGCGTATACATAAAAGACCCTCAAAAACACATGTTGCTCGGGTAGTTTGGGTGACTGACTACCCCATTGGTCCTTGGGGTTAACTTGCCCACTTGCTACCACTGTTCCCACCAGGGAGTCTCCTTTGCACACTCTTCCATGCACACTTAACTCCCTACACCAGCTGGCTTCTCTCCACAAACTACCTCTTCTCCACAACATAGGTCTTCCATTTTCAGTCTCTGGAAATTCATAACACCCAAACCATTAATAAAGCTAATGTTTATGTCTTCTTTCATGAAGAGCCTTTTACGACTATAAGATCCTTGGTATTAGGTAGCTACATTTTTTTCAATTAAATCACTTGAGGCTGCAGGTTAAAGAAAATCTCAATATATAGATTCTGATTTTTTAAACACAAAATGTAATTTATAAAACCTTATGCTAAAGAAAAAATTAAGAAAAGCAGGCACACAACTCCTGCAAATAATAATGGTAACTGGAAAAACAGGCTGAAGAGAAGAAAGGAAATGTTTAAAATACCAATGGTGTCTATGACTTTACTCAAGCACTGATTGGGATAATTCTGTACCTTAAAAGTAGCCCCTTTAAGAAAATTCCATTTTCTACCCCCTAGGAAATGATGTTATCCAGAGAGTTACGTGATGCAAAGGTGACATTCTGTGGCTGAACCAAGGAATTGCAAGGGTTTGATGCAAATATCCTAGGAGTCCATCCACCCCTTCCCTTCAGGTCTTCATTAACTTGTAGGCTGAAGGGTAAAAGTTAATCTAACAGACTATTGCTTTACATTTTACAGACTAAACTGCAACAAATTTCAAGTGTAAGCCTATCTGCTTTCTTGGCATCTTAAGATCTCAGAGTCTACACCAACTGCTGTAAATTACCCCTTCATCAGAAGCACTTCATGTAGCAGAAGAAGAAAGAAGATTGGAATCAGAAAACTAATTACCAGCTCTGCTCTTCCTAGATGTTACCTTGCCTTCTCTGGGTCTCTCTTTTCCCACTGGTATATTATGCCATCCATAGACCATGGAAAGGTGTTCCCACCTTGGGTGTGAAGGACAGAAAGACAGGATATGCAATGCAGTGCTGTACCAAGACAGGTTTTCCACTTCTCAGTGGAGAAGCACCTCTTTCAGGCAGAGAGCTCACTCCATTTGCAGTATCCATACCTGCCAGGTAAACTCCAAAGCAGGTAGACTTGCTTTGTGCCTTCCACAGATCTCTCCAATCTCCCTTCCTCCATTACTAACGTGAGCACTGGAACCATCTCAGACACATAATGAAAAATGCTCTCTTCCTCTACAGAAAACATATTGCAAATACAATGTCTAGTTCATTTCCCAGGGCATAGGTTTCCAGAGTCAATATACTAACATGTCACTGGGTAGCATATAACAGCAGACTGAACTTGAATCCAGATTACTGAATTGAGCAGACTGGTTCCCGGCAACTTTATTTCCCAAGTCATAGGGCAGTATTTGCATTGTCTCATCCTTTTCTTTTTGGAGGCCTGGAACCACCAAAAAGTTATTTGGCTAAGTATTTTCCAGAGTGTAGAGACTTGCTTAGTCCTCCAGCCAGTTTTATTTTCACAGGAAGAAGTCTCATTTTCCAGATGTTCTGTGGGAGCTTAGGATTTTTCTTCTGCCCCTCTGAAGCAAAAACCAAAACCACTAATGGATTGAAACTTTAAATAGATTAACTTCCAACATCACCTGGCTCAAAAATTCATCTGCATCACGATAGCTGTCCTTTCGCCCACTGTACTTCTTTCACTTTCATTGGATTTCTACCTTCCCATCAATAAGTAAAGAAACAGGAAGGAATAAAATGAGGTAGAGACTTAACATCTAAACCTATGACTGACTTTTGCCTTTTCCACTTCTTCTGTTAGAAGGAGAGGGTATTTGCGGGGAGTATAGAGAAAGAGAGCCATGCATCAGTTATTACCTGCATTGAAATAAAAGGGAAAATGAGTATTTTTTTAAACACTAAAGCTAGATGAAAGTCTGGCGGGTGGAGAGAGATGACAGAATGGTGAAAATTGGCAAGAACTGGGCTAACTTTGTTCTTATCTGTTTTCATAAATACATAGTTTTGGGAGTTTCCAGTTATATTGAGAAATTTTCTCCCTGTCTTCTAAGAGATGCCAAAAAATTGCACTTGAGGGTAAGCAGACACCTGACAACCCAAGAATTCTGATAACGCACCAAGAGGAGCAGGCTCATAGCATTGTACATGACCAAAGGGTCCCAGGTCCCCTCACACTGAAGACCAGAAAACATGTTTTTCAAAGTAACTAGAGTTGGCATCAGCTTAGAAGAGAATTAGGTGCAAGTGGCCAGTTCGAATTCATTTTACAGGAATCAGATATTAGAGAGAAGACTGGCTGTGGACAGGTCTGCAGAGTCCCGGTTCTAAGCATATGTGCATCCCCTATACATGCAGGCTCTTCAGAGGCTGCCTCCTTGTGTCTGGTGAAAACCAGAGCCTGATATTTATGCACACTCTGCTGGACATCCCTCACGGCAACGGTTATGCCTTCAAAGGTTAAAGCACAGAGCTCTGATGCTTTGTAAAATTCCAAAGGAAACTTATCATGGAGTTCAAATGTATGTGGACAGGTCATTTAGGCTTTTCAGGTTATACAGTCTCTTTCACAATTTTTGTTGCAAAACATAAGCAGTCATGGGTAATACATAAACAAACGAGCATGGCTATGTTCCAATACAACTTTATTTACAAAAACAGGCAGAGGGCAGATCTTGACCCATTTGCCAAGTTTGCCAAGCCCTGTGTTAGACAGCAAAGAACTTCTCTAGAGGACAAAAGTGTTTCTACTAAAGCAAGAGTTCCTACTGAGGCCTCTTATTTGGTACTTTAGATATTCATCAGATAAAGTCCCTTTTATCCGTTAGGAATGACTTTGGCTGCAGGCCTCAGAAAACCCAACTCAACTGACTTACACAAATAGCAATTTCTTGTTTTCATGTAACAGGATCACAAGGTTAGATGGTTGCTGCCACCGATCTGCTTGCTCTGCCCCCCCTCACTGCTTCCTGGGTGCTCCCCCCTCCACCACTCTCAGCCTATCAGCTGGTCGACTCTCAGCCACCAGATGGCTGATGCTCAAAAGAGCATCACATTTGACTCTGAGGAGGCAGAAAAAGAGAAGGATGAAAGGATGGGTCAACCACAATTCCCCCCTGAAAAGGAAAAGTGATTCCAGGAACACCTTTCTAACTCAGCTGATAAAAGATTTGTACTTATATCTCATTGGCTAGAATTATGGCATGTGGGTAGAGCAAAAAGAAGGGGAATTTGGTATTTGCTTTTGTAGCCTTTGAAGTAGGAAAAGCAGAGGGAAAAAGGTATTGGGGTGAGAACTGAGATAGCCAAATTACACCTCTGTGTGTAGGATACTGTGCGGGTGATAAGAAAAGCATCCTAAAGCAGACTTTCAGACATACGCTAACCATGGAGAGCGGTAAGAATGACCCCTGGTGAGGAGGTTCTGCAGGTTGCCTCCGTTAGCAAAAGCCTTGACAACAACGTCCTGGTGCTTTTGATGGACTTTACTGGTGCTGATATTTTAGCCGTGTCGATAATGATCACATATCTACTAATCAATATTCCTATTACCAAAATTTGTGACTTTCTCTCACCCTTGACCCCACGAAAAATATAGAAGAGGGTTTGCTATCTGTGACTGTACATAAAAGCAGGTAATATATAGGTGATCCTCTCAGCCACCACAAAAAGCATTTTACCACAGAAAGGCAGAGGCTAGACATAAAATACTGTTCTGTACACAGCATAGATTCTAGGGAGGACTTTTGGTGACTGGAAAGAAGTTATCTCAATACTGGCATACTATCAGGGTTAAATTACTGATTACATTTTTGACAAGAGGTAGCCCTTACATTGTAATGTCCATAGAAGTGAGCACTTTGGTTTGCAGTCTGGCCTTGAAAATAGTATGACACATGACTTCAAACCACAACCTCGTAGTTTAACTCATTTCAATTTCCAGGCATTGCTTTTCTGTTAACAGTCTAATAGTTCAAGCTCAGAGGCAACCTTTAAAATAGTGGAGTTGTTCTTTGGGGATGTTTGCTCTGTAGGAAACAAACAGAATCATTTAATTAAAAGGAGGTAACTTTTTGGAAGAGTGATGGGAAAAGAGATACCCAACCATGCAACTGTGACCCATGTGCAGAAAATGCCCCCACATCTGAGCTGCAGTCTTATTTTCAACGCAAGAAAAATACACCCATGGCCATGGGAGTTCTGCAATTTGACCAAATAAAATGTAGATAATCACAATTATCTGCGGCCTGTTTCAAATAATTCCTTTTCCTGTCAAAGCAAGTTCATTACTATCATCTCATCTGATCTTTATGGCTAGTGTTTGGTGTCTACCTGCTTCTGTCAAAGGGGAACCCAACACAGAGGGCAACAATCTGCCCAAGAGCTCACAGACCTTTCCTGTGCCCTCTGTCCTGTACCAACAGAGTGTCTATTATTTAGTTCCAAAACACAGAACACTGGTTCATCTCCTTTCCAAGATCACGCTGCATTTCCATGTCAATTCCTTACCACTTTAGGCAGCCTTTTAAAATATTTAATTAAGTGCTGAACTTGCACTTTGCTACCTAGGCCCCCTGTTTTTCTTTCATTCTATAAATGAATGTGAGTCTGAACTGGTTTTACCAGCTCTGAAATACCTCTTTTGGGTCCCCATGAAAATAATGTGCTGTCACTTTTAAAAAGAAACAAGTTGAGTCACCTCCTGGGGTTTTTCACTCTTCAGGACCCAAACTTCACAGATTAGATGAACTCTCCTATTCAGGGGTAAGGGGAGGGGGAGTCAACGCTCCTGTGTCAGGGCAACACCTCAGTGGAGAAATACAAAAGAAAAGAAAAAATCCCAAGTGCCCAAGTGGGTAATGAGAACAAGGTGAGGCCAGGTTTCAGGGTCCAAGCCACACCCCAGAGACAAGCTGGGCTGAACCCACCCATGACTCCTTCCTAAAACACGAAAATTGCTTAGGAGGAGCCGCCCCTCCCAATGGCAACCGCATTCCTGGGCCTCAAGCTCCCGAGCCTGCCTTCCTAGCAGGGGCTTCCTCAGTGCGGCCCATCCCCTTTCTTTTGTTTTCATGACGGTCCATTTGGCCCACTAAAGCCAGCTTTTTGCATATTAAAACTTAATTTGTTTAAGGACAAACAGTTGGAGGTCTGCTTCTCAGGGGCTGAAGTGACACAACACTGGAGCTGCGCTTTGGCCTTGGGGGCTGCCGATTTGGCAGGTCCCTGATTCTGAGAGCCCAGCCGTGAGCTGCTCACTGTCAGGATTCCAAAAGGCTCTACGCTGAGCTCCAAGGTGGAGCTGTTTACCAATACCGTGATTTCTCCCCAGATGCAGTTGCTACTGCAGCTAATTAAGAGAACAATTAAGACCCAGGCAATCAGTCAAGTACACAGACCTCAGTCATCTTCCCAGATCTCAGATGCTGCACTGCTCCCAGGGGGCTGAACTGTATTCAGTCATTCAGAAAATGACAGGAAGAAGCTATTAAATATCTGAAAACCATAAAAATGCAATCATATTGTTCTTTAGCTGAGCCATCCACCAGAGAGCAATGCCCAGCAACTTTAGAAACTTAGCAGTCCCCTCAAATTCACACACTCACAAATAAGATTAATCAAAGCAACTCAAATCAAAATTTAATTACAAGGTGGGGATGGGAGAAGCCATGCTGGCCATTCTCTTTTTTTTTCTGTTTATGACTGATCAATACCTCTTGTATCAGCCAAGTGCATGACAAAGTCCATGGGGTATCTTTAGAAAGGAAGTAACAGATTAAATATTGAGCTAAACAATTTAATCTTCTCCTGGAAGAATTTTCAGATATTTATAAAAGTAAATCCTATTAGTGAGGAACCATCTCCATGTGCTAGACTATAGAGCCTCACTGGGAGAAGTTCATACACACAGATACACAAGCCACTAAAACAAAACTTTTCCTAATAGCATAGCAAATAGAAACCAGATAAAAAAATTTCCCTTAGAAAGAAAAACATCACACACACACACACACACACACACACACACACACACGTGCGCACCTGTCCAGAAAGTATCCATCCACTTAATATGCAAAATAGAAGCATTTATTGAAAAAGATACAATATACAAGAAACACTGTACATAGGACAAGGATGCTTCAGTCCCCTTTAAAATAGGTACCTTGGGACCTCGCACAGTTCTCCCGTTCACCACCAGCTGCCCTGTCATGTTTTCCTGAATGTCATCAACAGTCTGAAATCTCTTCCCTTTCAAACGTGATTTTAGTTTTGGGAAAAGCCAGAAGTCATGGGGTGTCAAGTCTGGGCTACAGAGGAGCTGAGTAACCTGGGTGATTTAATGTTTCGCTATGAACCTCTGTGAAAGACATGATGCATGAGCAGATTCATTGTCATGATGAAGCTGCCGATCACTAGTTGCCCATAGCTGCAGTCTTTCTGAATCACCTGAATAGTTTCCGCAGAGGAATGTTCAAGCTTCATGCAAAATTTGATGCAGATTCACTGCTCTACTTGCTCAGTCACTTTGAATATGATGGCCACACAGTACACATGCTCACTCAATGGCATCTACCGCCCCCACTGACTAGTATAGTGAAGCTGTCACTGTTCACCCATGCACATTCTAGTCCACTCTTCTTGGATGCCAGGTTACATTGATGTCGCACAAACCATTTTTGTTATGTTAACAATGGTTGGACTTTTCCTGTACAAGCCTCATATACCTTTAGTAAACTAATTTCGGAGCACTCTAATTTTCTCCTATTGAGTACTGGCTTTACCTCTCAATAGGTAAGTATTCTCTTTGAATCCCCTCACCAAAAAAAAATGGAAATTTCTGGTGACCTGGAGCTAAGAAATGAGGCTGATCATCTTAGAAAGAAGCACCACAAGCAATATCATCAAAACATTTTTTATTACAGACTTCTGGCCAAGATGGAGGCATAGGTAGATAAACTGTGCCTCCCTGTACAACCAACAGAAGGACAATAATAAATTTAAAAACAATAAACAACCAGAACTGACAGAAAGTCAAACTATATGATAGTCCAACAACCAAGGAGTTAAAGAAGAAACATTCATCCAGACTGGTAGGAGGGGCGGAAATAGACAGCTGGATGGAGAAGACTCACCATAAGGCAGCAGCTGGTGAGGTGGGCAGTCCCACATTCATGTGTGGATAAACTGGGAGGAACAACTATGGAGCAAGACAGACCACTCAACCCAGGGTTCCAGAACGGGAAAATAAAGCCTCAAAACCTCTGACTAAAAGATTCTGTAGGGGTTATGGTGGCGGGAGAAACTCCTAGCCTCACAGGAGAGTTCATTGCAGAGACCCACAGGGTCCTGGAATGTGCACAAACCCACCCACCCAGGAATCAGCACCAGAGAAGTTCAATTTGCTTGTGGGTAGTGGCAGAAGGGACTAAAAGCCAGTAGAGAGCTGAGCAAGTGCCACTGTTCCCTCTCGAACCCTCCCCCACATACAGCACCACAACAAGCAACTTGGGTTGCGCAGCTCTGGCAAATACCTAAGGCTCCGCCCCTTACTATGTAACAGGTGTGCCAAGATAAAAAAAAAATGGCCCAAATGAGAGGACAGATCAAAACTCCAGAAAAAATACAACTAAGTGATGAAGAGATAGCCAACCTATCATATGCACAGTTCAAAATACTGGTCATCAGGATGCTCACAGAATTGGTTGAGTATGGTAAAAAAAAAAAAAGAGGAAAAAGTGAAGGCTGTGAAAAGTAAAGTAAAGGAAAATGCGCAGGGAACCAACAGTGATGGGAAGGAAACTGGGACTCAAATCAATGGTTTAGACCAGAAGGAAGAAATAAACATTCAACCAGAACAGAATGAAGAAACAAGAATCCAGAAAAATGAAGAGAGGCCTAGGAACCTCCAGGACAACTTTAAACATTCCACTGAATCATAGGGGTGCCAGAAGGAGAAGGGCAATAAATTGAAAACTTATTTGAAAAAATAATGGAGAACTTCCCCCAATCTGGCAAAGGAAATAGATTTCTAGGAAGTCCAGAAAGGTCAAAGAGTCCCAAAGAAGTTGGACCCAAGGAAGCACACACCGAGGTACATCATGATTACATTACCCACGATAAAAGATGAGGAGAGAATCTTAAAAGCAGCAAAAGGAAAGGAGACAGTTACCTACAAAGGAGTTCCCATAAGGTTTCTCAAAAGAAACCTTATAGGCAAGAAGAAACTGGCAAAAAGTACTCAGTAATGAAAGGCAAGGACCTACATCCAAGATCACTCTACTATCCAGCAAAGCTTTCATTTAGAATGGAAGGGCAGATAAAATGCTTCCCAGATAAGGTCAAATTAAAGAAGTTCATCATTACCAAGCCCTTATTATATGAAATGTTAAAGAGATTTATCTAAGAAATAAAATATCAAAACTATGAACAGTAAAATGACAACAAACTCACAACTATCAACAACTGAACCTAAACACACAAACAAAAACAAACTAAGCAAACAACTAGAACAGGAACAGAACCACAGAAATGGAGATCACATGGAGGGTTATCAACAAGGAGGGGAAGGAGAATAATGGGGGAAAAGATACAGAGAATAAGAAGCATAAATGGTAGGTACAAAACAGGCAGGGAGAGGTTAATAGTATAGGAAATGTAGAAGCCAAAGAACTTATATGTATGACCCATGAACACGAACTAAGGGGGTAAAATACAGGTGGGAGGAGGAATACACAGGGGGGAAATGGGGCAACTGTAATAACATTATCAATAAAGTATATTTAAAAAATAAGCCCTGGCTGGCGTAGCTCAGTGGATTGAGCACGGGCCTGCGAACCAGAGTATTGTGGTTCGATTCCCAGTCCAGGCACATGCCTGGGTTGCAGGCCAGTTACCAGCAGGGGACTCATGAGAGGCAACCATACATTGATATTTCTCTCCCTCTCTCCTTCCCTTCCCCTCTAAAGATAAATAAATAAATATTTCAATATATATATTTTTAAATAAATAATTAATTGATTTTTTTAAAAAAACATTTTTATTAAATATCTTTGTCCAAGTCAAGTGAGTTCTCCAGACACTGCTCTTTCAATCTCCCCAACAATATCTTCGTCCACGTGCACAAAACCCTTGTATGGTCTACTACAGACCTTTGTGGGGATTGGCCAAGAACAAAATATACCCACTTCTATATACTGCTGATGGGATAATCTGAGTGTCACCTTATTAGCTCTTGCCAGACTCATCCCAGTGTCACAGATGAGCTGGTGACCTACAGGTGGCCAATTGCAGGCTACTTTCCCTCCTCATTTGGTGTCACAGACCAGAATACTCCTCTAACCTCATTACAAAATCCATCCAATGCTCAGAAATTGAATGACCAACACCCACTCAGTTCAGGGATATTTTTTCATTCTTCTTCTTCTTCTACTTGTTTATTTACTTGTTTGTTTATTTATTTATTTATTTGCGTTACTGTCTGCTTACAAACACATATACACTTACATACATTTACACTAAAGAAAGCTCATGTTTTAAGCTCAATATGGTACTGCTCTTCTGAAATGTATAATAGCTGTAGAATGATATGCTATAGTCATTTCCTGATACAGAATGAAAGCCAAAAAACACATTCTTTTAAGAAGTAAATTCTGCACCAGCTTTAGTTCTACTATGATATTTTAGTGCACCCATGTTACCATTAAAATTTTTTTAACTACCACCTCAAATATCCTTCAGCCAACTACTACAATTGGAAAGGAATTTGTCCAATTCTTACTGCTTCTCCTTTCCTTTGAGATGGAAACCAACTGATCCAAAATCAATTGCTCAGATCTCCACAAGGAAAAGCAAGTTCAAATCTTTTCATTAATACTCCAAATTTAAGGTATGTCCACAATGAATAAAAATTGTAGGAATTCAAGGGGGGAACAGAAGGCAATGGTTTTCAAACTCTGCATTTTTCTCTGAGTAATTCAAGAGGATTTCACAATGATTTTTCCAGGCCATTAGCCCAAAATTTCTGATAACTATGACTATTCTGAAAAGGAAAAAGAAAGCAAGCAGGAATCAGCCGCTGAATTTACAGAGATAGTTATGCCTTTATGTAGCAGCCTTTTCACCTTTGCCCGCATTGTAAATAAATTTATTTTTTTATCAGAGAACCACTGATCTCTACTTGTAAGGTACAATCTTTCTACACAGTATTTGTGACAAAAAAAATCTATTTCTACTTAAATAGGAACAAGCAACCACCAAATTTTTTGTTAACTACCATTCAGAGAAATGTCAAATAAAAAGGTAAGAAGTAAAGAATGGCCTCTATAAAAAAGGAAAGCATTTCATAACAGACAATAATATACCTTCCTCTCCAGAGTTACCAAGGTTTGTTCACTTATATTTTTTAAACAAGTTGTTTAAAAACTAGGTAGAAAAATATAAAGCCAACAAAAAATAAAATGTTCCAACAATTCTTGAAGAACAGAGATGAGGAAAAAAAACTTCTTCCTACATATTTTCATTTATCCCCTTTCTACCAAAAATACTCACACAGAAGCTCTCAGGACAGCCATTCCTCTGACAACTGAATTCTTAGTCTTCATATGACATAAAAACCAATTCAGAGGCGAAAAACCTGAGTCCAGACTATATTTAGGCATACTATTTATTATTTCCTTACTAACCAACACAAACCAAGCCCATGCACTTGTTCTGAAGCTACGTACACGTTTAACTGAATGCAATTTTTCATACTTATTTCAACACTTAGAAACCCACTGGACTAATAAAAATAATCTAAATAATTTTTGCAAAAACAATTCACTTTGAGTATTGTTACTAGGATACTCCTGGAAAACACTGTGTTGATATGTAGCTTCCATTGACTACCTCAAATATAGGCCCAAGGAAGTTCCTACTAAAGGAAAAAAAGACATTTCTAAGGGAAGCACTGTTATCATCACAAACCTCTGGTTTCAGAGCTTAATGATATTTGAACAAAACTGGGTATTTTTATTAGTCCATGTGCATTTTCTGATAGTATTTAATCTGTTAACCTATTCTGCATACTTAAAATAACAAAATGAGGAGTAATGAAGGATACATGCCCAGTCATTGAGAATGCTATGTGGATTTCCCTTCACCTTACATCTCAAAACTCTCTCAGTTTTCAAATTTCCATGGCAGTTGTAAGGGTGTTTATGAAGGAAAAATCAGAGAAATCGGGAGAGCTCAGAATTGACTCAAGAGACTCTAGGATGGACCACATAGCAAACTATGTTTTTATCTCATACATAAATTATGATCAAAATCAACTGCAAAAAAATATGTCTATCAAAGCCATCCCAATACCAATTCTTCCCAAGAATTGGTATTCTCTTCCAACTTTCCTATTTGGGTCAGTGTAACCATCTCTCTTCCACTTTCGCAGGCTAGAACCTTGAAGTCATCCCTGAAACTCCTCTGTCCACCCAACTCTGCCCTATTCCCAAGTCTCCTCATTAGTTAGTCAAGTTATTCCTCAGGTTCAGTCCTTTTTCACCATTTCCAAGGCCATCTGCCTACTCACGCTTGAGTGACTAAGACAACTTCACACTTGGTTCCCAACCTTACTCCAGCCTCTGCCACACAAATCCAGAGGCCACACCACTGTTAAACCAACTTCTAAAACTCTGTTGCCCTCAAGTCTTTCTGTCCATAGACCAGCAAAGATCCCTGATCTAAATTCCACCTCTCCTACTACCATGTTGCTCCATTCTTCCCAACTCTGGCAGACATAACTAGCTGTCCCCCAATATCCATGCTCTTCCTCCTTTAGTAATTCGAACACCCAATTATAGTTGGGCACATCAGCACCTGAATAAAAGCCAACTCTTCTACACTCCTTTGCAACCAGGTGTGCCCCTACAATCAAGTTCTGGCCAATACGATCATGGACAGAAGTATTATGTGCAATTTCAGGTTCAGGCCCTCAAAATGTAGTGTGTGCCAGTGATCCTCTTTTAGTCTTCAAACCTAGACTAGGATGCAGGTATGAGAGCAGGATCAGGAAACAGCCGCTTTGCATGCAGAAATGGAAGCCATACAATAGGGGATGGTAGAGACACTCTACCAGCCCTCCCCGTTCTGTGCTTTCAGATTGTTCAGTAAAAAGAAAATATTTACATTGTCTAATTCATTGTTAAATTGTGGTCTTGTGACAACAACCTAACCCATACCCTACTTTTTACCGCAATGTGTCCTCTATTGTTTGATAAAATTCAACAGTACTAATTTGCTAAACTTATTTGGACATATATAAAACCACAGGAACTGAAAGAATGGCCTGGATTTTTCCATTCAAAATCACATTGACTTTTGGGACAGAGCCCAACACATACTAGCAATATGACGATATCCTCATCAGTGAAAATTGTTTATTAAACTCTCTGGTTGAAATAAAGAATATTCCTTTATACATATTAACGTTGCTTGTTGCAATTGTTAGAATTTAAAAAAACTTAATAAAAGCATGAAAAAAAACCAAAAACCTGCATACAGAGCCATCCATCTAATGGCTCTGGAGGGCTCTCATAAATACAAATAAGAGCCTCCCCATTTCTCAAGTTCACTCGGTATGCCTGTTTCATTCTCACCCCTCAGCACAAACCAGCTCCCTATGCTTCTCTGTTGGAAGGTGGTATACAGCTGCCTACCATTCCCAAGTTTCACATATTATAATCCAGGCACCCAAAGACAGAAACCCTTACTCTCTTACTGAGTTTTACCATGTGGTAATCTAGGCAGACCCTGAAATCAGAGCTATATGAAATAAAATTGACTAGCCATTCTTAACATATTTGCTTTTTAAATAAACCTGCTGAGCCACTGAAACATGCAAAAAGAGCCCCTAATAACAATTACATTTTGTCTTGGTCAGCAGTTCAGGGATGTGCACCCAGACCTGCCATAGAGCTGGGATGCTTATCAAAGAGTTCAATGCATACAAATTTATCTGAATGAAAGAGATTCACTCCCTTCCCACTGTCCCCAAGAACCATAAACTCAATGTGGAAATGCATGAAGGCAGCCAGCCAGCTAGGAGATGTTAAGTAAAGCTGTAAAAACATACTCAGTGTCCTAACATCCTATTTGCCAATGTAACTATGCTCCATTCTCACAACCTCGAGGGACAAGGTACTTCTTGTCACTCAAACCACAGAAAAATGAGTGTGGGCCAAAATGGACTGTTTCATTCAAACTCTGATGCCCTCATTATTTAATAACAGGTTTTACAGAAATGGCCAGCTACAGCGAGCTAGTTATTTATTTATAGGTTTGTTTGTTTTCGAAGGCCCTCCAGGGGAATCAACATATAGCTGCAAAGTCATCTTTTTCTGCCCCTGATTTTACTCTTTAGGTTTTACCCGATTCCTCTTAAGCTCTAAATCTCTGAGTTCTGATGAGTGTATATGGATGCTACACAATTTTGTTTAAAAACCACAACTAGGCCTGGCTGGTGTAGCTCAGTGGATTGAGCGCGGGCCTGCGAACCACACGATTGCGGTTCAATTCCCAGGCCACATGCCTGAGTTGCAGGCCAGTTCCCAGCAGGGGACTCACAAGAAGCAACCATACATTGATATTTCTCTCCTTCTCTCCTTCCTTTCCTCTCTAAAGACAAATATAAAATCTTTAAAAAAAAACACACAACTAATGGTTACCTACTTTCTCATCTAATCCTTTCAACAGATTTGAGATAGATTATCATACCCATGTTTTAATTAACTTTATTAAGATAGTTTATGCACAATAAAATGCATCCATTTTAATTTCAAAGTTCAATGAGCTTTGAAAAATATACATATGTATGAATATAATCAAAATCAAAATCTAGAACATTTCACCACCTCCAAAGAGTTCCAGTATACTCCATTCAAGTTACTCACCCTACCAATCTCAAAAATTTTGACCTACAAATAACAACTGGTAACTCTTTCTCCATTAGAGATTAGATTTGTTCTAATGTTTCATATAAATGGTACTCTTTTGTATTTGACTTTTGTACTCTTTTGTATGACTCTTTTTTCACTCAGCATTATGTTTTTGCAATTTATCAATGCTGCGTATATCACAGTTCATTCCTCTTTATTGCTGAGTGCTATTCTGTAATATGGATATACCACAAATTTTTATCCATTTTATCACTGAGAGATATTTGAGTTGTTATCTGTTTTAGGTATTGTAAAAATAAAACCACTATGAAGAGCCCTGGCCAGGTACCTCAGTCCGTTGTAGCGTCATTCTCAATATGCTAAGGTTGTGGGTTTGATCCCTGGATGGGGCACATATAGTAAGAATTAGCCAATTAATACATAAATAAGTGAAATGACAACTCAATGTTTCCTTCTCTCTCTCTCTCTCCCCTCAAATCAATAAATAAAAAATTCTTAACAAACACTATGAAGATTTGGGTGGACATATGTCTTCATCTCTCTTTGGTAATGCCTCTTAGGTGGAATTTCTGGGTCATATCATAAGGATATGCTTGTGCAGTATTTGTATGATGCGGCAACACTATTTTAAAAAATAGTTGTATTACTTGCTCTACATCCTCAGCAAGACTTAGTACCTTCAGTTTCTTTTTAAATTAAATTTATTGGGGTGACATTGGTTAATAAAGTTATATAGGTTTCAAGTATACAATTCTATATCACCTGTATATTGTATATTTAACACTGAAAGTAAAATCTCCTTCCATCACCATACATTTGACCCCCTTGATCCTTCTTTGCCTTCTTCCCAGCCCCGTTTACCATCACACTGTTGTCTTCGTCTATGAATTTTTGTTTCTTTTTTGGTCTTACTTGTTCATTTGTTATTGTCAATTTTATATCCTACAGATGAGTGAAATCGTGTGATTCTTGACTTTTCTGTCTGAATTACTTCACTTAGCATGATATTCTCAAGATCCATCCATGTCGGCAGTATTTCATCTTTTCTTATGGCTGAGTAGTATTCCATTGTGTGCATGTACCACATTTTCTTTACCAAGTCATCATTGTCTCCATGTCCTGGCCACAGCGAATAATGCTGCAATAAACATAGGAATACATATATCTTTACAAATAAACATTTTCAAATTTTTCAAGTAGCTACCCAGAAGAGGAGATATTGGGCCATATCGTAATTCTATTCTTTATAATTTGAGAAACTCTATACTGTTTTTCCAGAGCGGCTATACCAGTCTACATCCCCACCACTAGGGAATGAGAGCTCCTCTTTCTCCACAGCCTCTCTCTAAAACTCACTGTTGCTTGTCTTGCTGATAATAGCCTTTCTAACGAGTGTGAGGTGGTATCTTATTAAAGTTTTGATTTTCGTTTCCCTCATAGCTACAGTGAAGTTGAGCATCTTTGCATTTTGTGTGCTGGCCATTTGTATATCTTCTTGAGAGAAATGTCTGCTCAGGTCTTCTGTCCATTTTTTTAATTGATTTATTGTGTTTTAATGTTGTCGTTGTTGCCAAGCTGTGTGTGTTCTTTGTACATTTTGGATACTGACTCTTTATGGAAGGTTCTGTTTGAAAATATCTTCTCCCATTCTATTGGTTGCCTTTTTGTTTTCTTGAGAGTTTCTTTTGCTGTACAGAAGCTTTTTAATGTGATGTAGTCCTGTTCTCTTTTTTGCTTTTCCTTCCCTTCCCTTTGAAGTCAAATTCATAAAACCTTCTCTAAGACCAAGGTAAATAAGTTTAATACCTATGTCTTCTTCTATATAATTTATTGTTTCAGGTCTTACGTTTAGGTCTTCGATCCATTTTGAGTTCATTTTTGTGTATAGTAATAGACAGCAGTCCAATTTCATTCTTTTGCATGAGGCTTTCCAATTTTCCCAGCACCATTTGTTTAGAGGATTTCTTTCCTCCATTGTGTATTTTTAGCTACTTTGTTGAAGATTACTTGCCTATATACATATGGGTTTATTTCTGGACTCTTAATTCTTCTTAATTCTGTTCCATTGCTCTGTATGTTTGTTTTTCTGTCAATACCATGCTGTTTTGAGTACTGTCACTTTCCAGCATACTTTGAAGTCCTAGAGTATGATACCTCCAGCTTTGTTATTTTTTTCTCAAGATTGCTTTAGCTATTAGGGATCTTTCATGATTCTATACAAATCTGATCTTTTTCTTCCATTTCTTTAAAACATGCCATCAGGATTTTGATGGGAATTGCATTAAATTTGTATGTTGCTTTGAGTAACAGGGACATTTTAACTATGTTGATTTGTCCAATCCGTGAACACTGAATATCTTTCCATTTCTTGTGTTTTATTTCATTTCTTTTAATAGTGTCTTATAGTTTTCAGTGTACAGGTACTTCACATCCTTCATACATTTATTGCTAGGTATTATAGTCTTTCTGTTCCAATTGCAATAGGAGGATTTTTTTTCTTTTTCTGAAATTTCATTGTTAGTGTATAGGAATGCAATATACATTGTACACTGCAATGTACATTGATTTTGTATCCTGCAACTTTACTGTATTTCTTTGTTGTTTCTAACAATTTCTTGTGGAGTCCTTAGGGTTATCTACATAAAGAATCATGTTGCCTACAAAAAGTGACAATTTTACTTCTTCATTCCCAATGTGGATGCCTTTTATTTCTTTCTCTTGCCTGATTGCTCTATCTAGGAGTAGGTTAAATAACAGTGGTAAGATCCTCCTAGTCTTTTTCCTTGTCTTTTTCCTAATCTTACAGAAAAAACTTTGTTTTTCACCACTGAGTATGATATTAGCTGAAGGTTTGTCATATGTGGCCTTTATTATGTTGAGTTCTTTCCCTTCAACACACATTTTACTAAGTGTTTTAATTTAAAAACATGGATATTGTATCTTATCAAATGTTTTTATGCATCTACTGATATGATCATCCAAATTTTATCCTTCATTTTATTAATATGGCATATCACACTGATTGGTTTGCCTATGCTAACCCAGCCCTGTGCTCCTGGAATTAGCCCCACTTCACAGTGATGTCAGCCTTTTTCATTTTAGCCATCCTATGAATCTATATTAATGTGTAATTGTGGGTTCACACTTCCCTAATGAATAATGACACTGATTATCTTTTTTATGTTTTATTAGCCATTCACATATCCCCTTTTGGAAGTGTCTGTTCAAATGCTTTGCCCATCTAAAAAATAATTTGTGCTCTTATTATTGAGTTGTAACAGTTTTTGTGTATTCTACATACAAATGCTTTATCAAATATATAAACCTTAACCATTCTCAAGCTGTGGCTTATCTTTTACTTTTTTTTATCTTTTACTTTTTAATAGTGCCATTCAAAAATCATAAATTTTTAATTTTGATGAAATCCACATTTATCTGTTTTTCTTTTATTGTTCATGGTCTCCTCTATATAAGAAATCTTTGCACAGTCCAATGTTGAAAAGGTTTCCTATTGTTTTCTACTAAAAGTTTTTTGATTTAGCTTTTGAAAATTTCCACAGTCCACGCTGGGTTAATCTTTATGTATGATGTGTTACAATGATCAATATTCATCTTTCCACATGAAAATACATTTATACCATCAAAATTTTTTGAAAATATTCTCCTTTTCCCTATTAAAATTTTTTGCACCTTTATCAAAAATCAATTGACCATATATATGGCAATCTATTTTTAGAATAACTGTTGTGTTTCATTGTCTGAACATGTCCATATGTCTGTTCTTATGCCAATACCACACTCACTGCCTTGAGCGTTACTGTACCCTTACTGTCAGCCTTGAAATCAGAGAGTTATTCTTATGTTTCAAACTTACTTTGAATTTATTAGGCATTTTCTATTTCCATGTGCATTTTAGAATCAATTTTCCATTTTCTATTTATGAAATGCATACTAAGATTTGGGATTGCATTAAATCTATATAGTAATATAAGGAAAATTGACACCTTAACAATATTAACTCTGATCCATGAACAAGACAGATCTGTCCTTTTACTTAGGTCTTCTTCATTTTTCTGTCAGCATTTCTTCAAATACTTTGTAGTTTTTTCTTTTTTGTTTTGTCTACTCTTTTCCCCCCTTTCTTTTTTATTTATTTTTTAAAATATTTTATTGACTATGTTATTACAGTTGTTTCAACTTTCCCCCTTTGACACCCTCTGCCTGGTACCCCACCACTCCCTCCAGCAATACTCCCCCTTACTTAATGTCCATGGGTCATATATGTAAGTTCTTTGGCTCCTTGACTTCCTATACTGTTCTTAACATCCCAGTGTCTATTCTGTACCTACCAATTTGTGCTTCTTAATTTCTGCACCTTTTACCCTATCTTCCGTCTTTCCCCTCCCAACTGATAACCCTCCAAATGCCATCCATATCTATGATTCTGTTTCTGTTCAGCTTGTTTACTGAGTTTGTTTTTAGATTCAATCATCAATAGTTGTGAATTTATTGCCTTTTTGATGTTCATAGCTTTGATCTTCTTCATTTTCTTAAATAAGCCCCTTTACATTTCACATAATAGTGGCTTGGTGATGATGAACTTCTTTAGCTTCACCTTGTCTTGGAAGCACTTCATCTGCCCTTCCATTCTAAATGATATCTTTGCAGGATTGAGTAACCTAGGTCGTAGGTCCTTGCTTTTCATCGCTTTGAATACTTCTTGCCAGTCCCTTCTAGCCTGCAAAGTATCTTTTGAAAAATCAGCTGGAAGTCTTATGGTAACTCCTTTGTAGGTAACTCTCTGCTTTTCCCTTCCTGCTTTTAAGATTCTCTATTTTCAACCTTGGAAATTTTAATTATGATGTGTCTTGGTGTGGTCCTCTTTGTGTCCATCTTGTTTGGGACTCTCTGTGTTTCCTGGACTTGTATATCTATTTCCTTCACCAGATTAGGAAATTTTTCTTTCATCATTTTTTCAAATAAGTTTCAATTTCTTGCTCTTTCTCTTTTTCTTCTGGCACGCATTATTTGAATGTTGGTATGTTTGAAATTGTCCCGGAAGCTCCTTAGCCTGTCTTTGGCTTTGGGGTTTTTTTTCTTCTTTCTGTTTTGATTGAATGTTTTTTTCTTCCTTATGTTCCAAAGCACTGATTTAATTCTTGGTTTCATCCGCTCCACTGTTGATTCCCTGTATATTTTTCTTTATTTCACTTAGTGTATCCTTCACTTCTACCTGGGTCTTTTTTATGCTATTGAAGTATCCAATGTGTTCCTTGAACATCCTAATAACCAGAGTTTTGAACTGGTTTCAACTCAGCATCTGATAGGTTGCTTTTCTCCATTTTCCTTAGTTCTTTCTCTGGAGTTTTGTTCTGTTCTTTCATTTGGGCCATATTTCTTTGTCTCCTCATTTTGGCAGTTTCCCTGTATTTGTTTCTATGTATTAGGTAGAGTTGCTTTAACTCCCTGTCTTAGTAGCATGGCCAATTGTAGAAAGGCACACCCAGAAGCAAACTGGATGGGGTAGAGCCTTAGGTAATTGCCAGGGCAGGGCACCCTGTGTGAACCAGTATAATGAAGTCTCCAATATGATGTAACTGCTTTGCAGCTCTGTGTGAGGGAGGGCTCAGAAAGGAGACAATGCCACGGCCTGGCCTGCGGAATTTTGTCCAGGAGAAGCTGTCCCTCAGCACTCACCCTGATGCCTAACACTTCCATCTCCCCCCATATGCCACTGGTGCCTTTCCAGACACTGCCCTGGTGCTAGAGCCCACAGGCAGTTAGTCTGTGAAAGCCCTAAATCCATTGCAGGCTCTTTAAGAAGAGACTCCTGAAAATCTCACAGTTCCTTCAGCCACCGCAATCCCTACTGGTTTTTGTAGCCAAAAATTATGGGGACTTGTCTTCCTGGCACTAGAACCCTGGGCTAGGTAGTCTGGTGTGGGGCTGGGATCTCTTGCTTTTGAGGTATCTTTCCCAATTTTTATCTTTCCCACATGGGTGTGAGACTACCCATTCCACATCTCCGCCCCTCCGACCTCTCTGGATGAATGTGGCTTCTTTAATTCCTTGGTTGTCAGACTTCCATACAGCTCAATTTTCTAATAATTCTAGGTGATAGTTGCTTTGTAGTTTAGTCATGATTTTTGCTGTGGTTGTGCAAGGAGGCCAGCCATGTCTACCTACACCTGTATCTTAACTAGAAGTCCCAAATACTTGGTAGTTTTTAGTGTATAAGCACTATGCATATTTTGTTAAAATTTTTACTAATTATTCTATGGGTTTTGATGCTATTCCAAATAACATATTTTAAATTTTTAAACTGGAACTGGTTTTTTGCTAACATATAAGAATACAATTAATTTTTGTACATCTTCCTTGTGTCATGCAATCTTGCTAATAAACTCCTTTTAGTTCTAGTAACTTTCTTATAAATTCCTCTGGATTTTCTATAGATAATATCATGACACTTTTATTTTTTCCTTTCTAATCTATTTTATCTTTTCTTCTTGCCTTATTACACCAGTTATATCAGTAAAATGTTGAACAGAAGTAGGAACAGTTGTGATCTTATTAGAATGTCTTCAGTTTCTCACCATTAAAAATAATACTAATTGTATGTTTTTCACAGACTCTACAGCTGGACCCTTAAGCAATGCATTTAGAAAACCCTTTGATCTACCCAATATTCTCATTCCATATGATAATGCCCTAAGCATGTACACCATTATATGTATAAACTACATGACATTATATAATACCAAAATGTTTACATCAATGTCTGAAAATTAACTGTGATTTTTTGCAAAAAAAAGTATATAGACAAAGTGAGGCAAAGTAGGTTTACAGCTGTAAGTACACACAACACTTTATTCTTGTATTATTATTTATTAATTATTGAGTTATTTCCCATATGAACAATTATAAACCTACTTTTATCCCACCCTGAATATTTAAAGGTAATATATAAAGTTGGGTGTAGGTGAACTTTGTACTTATTGGTCAAGGATATTGAAATTCTTAAAACTAACTATTTCTGCAATTCTTAAACAATCATAATATATGTTTTTTTGTTATTAACTTCATGTTATTCTATTTTATGTACTCCAGAAGCTTGTAAACAAGCTTCAGAAGAGGAAAATCACGTCTTAGTCCTCTTTCATACACCCTTCATTGTCTAGAACAATGCCTTCTATATATGAGGAGGAACCAAAAAAAAAACTACCTTCTGCAAGGCTGTCCCCTTGTAGTACAGGCTTCCCCCACTAGGTCAGTGTTCCAGGATCCCATCTGTATCAGTGTACCTGTTGTGAGAGGCTGTGTTCAGCTTCAGTGAATTTTTCTGAAGACTCTTTCAACATGTTTGCCTAGTTCATGATGGGTAATTAACAAGCACACCTGCCCACACTGCTGAATGTTCAGCAGTTTTTGACCAAAAAAAGGCATGACCCCCATGTCCTACCCTCTCTATTTACCCAATCTCACCATGAGCAACATTTTTTTTTGTTTCCCTGGATAAAGAAAAGTCCTCAAAGGTGGAAGAGGTGAAACAAAAATTGGCAGAAGCACTGAAAGGCATCAAAATCGATGAACTCAAAACCTGTTCTGAGCAGTGGGAAAAATGTCTCCATAGGTACATTGCTCAAATAAAGAGAACTTTGAAGGCAACTGAAGTTTAAACGTGTAAGAATAAATACACAATTTTTTATAAATTCTTGGGTTTTACGCAGTACCCCTTCATAGTACATACCAAATTTTTTTAATTGCTTGATGATTGATTGATTGATCAAGAGAAGCTTTTTAAAATCTGTATTGTATTTTTTCTATCACCATTTAGTCCCTTTATACCTCCCACCCGCCAGCAATCAGCACACTATTGTCCACGTCCATGAGTTCTTTTTCCTTTTTGCCCAATTCCTCTACCCCCTAACACCCCCCACTCAACTAACTGTCATCTGCTCTCCATCTATGAGTCTGTCTTTCTTCTGTTTGGTAGTTCAGTTTGTTCAGAAGCTTTTTAATTTAATTGGCTTGATTTGTACTTTGCTTTTAAGCATAGATCCCAAAGGATACCTACTACTATATTAGGTATTTCTTGCTAATTCTTCCTAGATTACAAGCTCCCTGAGGGCAAAGATATGTTTTATGTATCTGTGTCCTGCTCAATACAGAGTATGGACCCAAAGAAGCTCTAATACACAACCGACTGCTGGTATAGGCACAGGTCCCGGAGCTGAAGAGCTCACTAGGCCTGTAGGCCCCTGACCAGCACAAGCTGGGCCAAGCTCAAACCACCACCGCATTCTGCATTTCACAGTTCCCTTCAGTTATGAACGTCCTAAATAGTAATAGCATAATCTACTACATCTATATTTACACCACAAATTAAAAAGCACTTTCATTTCACATGTGTTAGCCACCTTCTAGTCAAGAAAATAGAAATTGCTAGTTCTCCTACAAATAGAGGAACGTTAATACAGGAGAATTGGTTCAATTTTACGAGGGACAAGTCAGAAAAACAGTCAGGGTCATTGAAGGAACTTTGGCATTATCAACAGTAGGAAGCCACTATCACTCTTATGTCTGGAGGGCAGTGGGAGAAAGTGATGAAACAGCTCAGAAGTTGGAGCCATCCACTGGCGGCTAGAGTCATGAAGGAAAGAATTAACCAAGGATGCTGCAGGGAGCCAAGAGGAAGAGAAACACCTGGCTTCTCTCCAGTAATGCCCTCTAATATTACACTGCTGTCTCTCATTGGTCAAATCACTCAAGAAGTCAAAGGACAGGGAAGTCTGGAAAACAAACGTACCTTCCTATCGTACAGAGCAGAACAAGGGAAGGCAGAGAAAGGATCTGACAGCAATCAGGCCACCGATTCCCCTCTTCACCTTGTTCTGTAGAAGAGAAAACGGAGATTTTGAGAACTCCACTGATTTACTCCAGGTCACACAGCCAGCAAGTTGTGGAGCTAGAATTTCTTAAACTGCAAACTAGGTCCACACATTTTTTTCTATAAACTATGGTTTCCTTTTACAGTAAAATAAGAGGCAGTGAAAAACTGTATTTACTTTCCTGGACTGTTACAACTGCCTCTTAGTTGATTTTGCCATTTTCTATCTCATCTACTTCTCTGTTTTCACTACACAAGACTGCATTTCTTCAGAGTTTTATTTAAAGTGGTATTCACTTTGGAAGTCCTAAACTCTACAGAGGATTATTCTCAGGACCAAGGCATCCTCAGGACCAAGGCATCCTCAGGCCCAAGGCATCCTCAGGACCAAGACCGCTGGAATACCCCATTCCTCCAGCCTTGGCTCGAGGGTTCCTTTTGCTTCCTTCCCTCACAGCACACACTACAGTGAGCAGAAATTACTTGTTGCCTGTCTCCCCTCTTAGACTTATGAGAACCAGTTCTCAGTTATCTTGATATCCTAAGAAACTGACATGATGTCGAATGCACTGTCAGCGCTAAGTGTCAGTGCTCTGCAAGTACTAGAGAAGATGAATGAATGTAACCAAGGAAAGCCTCCCAACAGACAGTTGAAGTTTTCAGACCAGAGGCTGCTAATCTGTTTAAGTTTGTGAAGACTGTAACATGTGCAAGCTGACAAAAGGTTAGAGTCACTGGGAGGAAGAACGTTCATTCCTTTAGTCCCCATGTGTTAGCCTAGGGGCCCTGACTTCACCATCATCCAGTACAAGGTTTTTGGAGTCATACCTTTTCATTTGGTCACACAGATGAGAAGAATGAGCACAAGAAACTGGCTGCCTAGATTGAGAATCTATTCAGATGCTAATATAAAAATAATTGAAAAACAAAGCCCTGTTTTATCACTTTCTCTGCAGTGATACACGAGGCATTTGTGGACCCACAACAATTTTGAAAGCATAGTTCCAGGGAATAGTGCTGCGTAATCATAAAATTATTCTTGAGATAAGATTTAATTATCATTTTCACCTCTCTAACACCTTCCACAAAGTAATGCTTGAAAGCTTTGCAAGACAAAATATTACTCTTAAAGTGATAACACACAACGATGAAAGGACAAGAAAGACAAACCATCAGACCAGTCTTTCATGGGAGCTTAGGTTCAGGGCATTATTCAAAATTATTACAAGTGACTACCATCTAAGGGAGTTTATAAATTGGTTTCAAAGGGGGAAGCTACTGGGAAAAATAAATGAACCCTGTTTCCTAAAAGAGATATTCTCTTTTCTCCAGAGAGCTAATGAAAGCTGCTCGCTACCACAATAAGCAGTCACTGATCACAGCATAAGAAACGTGTCCTCAAAATCATTCCATTTTCACTATAAATCACAGTACAGTCAACATTATCACTGAAAGACATGCGCAAGGTAGAGGGTGGAATCAGGCAGAGGCCCTGACCTGTCTTCTAAGGGAGGAGACCTGTACAATGACAACCGGCACTTGACAATAATTCGTAACCATCCTGCATGGAAATAGAAGACTATACGTGTTGTCTTCATTGCACTCATAAATTTCCAGCTCATTTTAAAAGTGATGAACTGCTAGGTCATGAAAAATAAGTAAAATTTAAGAAACTGCCACAGATTGAAGGATACTAAGGATATACAAAGAGTAAATGCACTCTGGTATCCCAGATGTAACCTGCATCAGAATGAAAGCATCGGTGGGGAAACTGGTGGAGTCGGAATGAAGCCCAGTGTTCGGGTCACAGGAGTGCGCCCATGTAAAGTCTTCACGCCGGAGGGAACCGGAAAGCACGTGGAACTCTCTACACTCAATCTATAGCTTGTCTTAACTCTAAAATTATTCTTTAAAAATAAGTTTATTTTTTCTTTGTAAATTAATTTATTTTTAGATGTTTTATTACTGATGCCATTACAGATGTCGCTCATTTTCCCATCCTTTGCCCAACTCCACCAAGCCCCCCCCCCCGACCCCTCCTCCACTGGCCTTCACCACACTATTGTCTGTGTTGGTGGGCTATGCAAATGTGTTTTTAGCTAATCCCTTCACCTTCTTTTATTTACTTATTTTTTAATTTTGTTTATTTATTTATTTATTTTTAATATATTTTATTGATTGTGCTATTACAGTTGTCCCATATTTTCTCCTCCTTGCTCCCCTAAAACACAAAAATGAACTCAGGAAACAACTAGAACAGGAATCGACTCACAGAAATAGAGACCACATGCAGGCTTATCAGCAGGGAAGGGGAGCGGGGAGCATGGGGGGAAAGGCACAGGGAATGATGAGCATAAATGGTAGGTACAAAATACACAGGGGTGTGTTAAGAATAGTATAGCAAACAGAGAAGCCAAAGAACTTACATGTATGACCCATGGATAAAAAGGAGTTTATTTTTTAAATAAGTAATAAGCAAAGTCCACTGGCTATTCTGGTGGTTTTCTCACTTTGATAATGACAAACTCAATATTTCTTTCTAGTTTCCAACTTTCCAAATATGGGGAAGTGGACTGACCAGACAAAATGGAATATGAAAGGAACAGGGCAAGAATTAGTTCATGAATGACCCTACAACGTGGAAGGAGAATCTGCCACCATTAACTTTTGAGCGATGACCTTAGTTGAGGGATTTACCTAGCCTGGGGTTCTTGATGGACTTCCCAATTTGCTGATCAATTCAAACCACAATCAGGCTGTACTTAGAAATGAGGTAAAAATGTTTCTCAATTCACTTGCATATGTACAAATATACTCTCTTTCAACATAATGATGATTTGCACTACGACTTTGTGCGCTCACTTTCTTTTCTCAGAATGCTGAAGTACAAGCTGCTAAGGGGTATGCCCCCAAGTTTTGATAGCATGTTCCATTGTTAGGTTTAAAGGGGAAGGCCGAGATTGAATTATAGAGGCACACCGGTCCTGGCAGGAAATACATGGCATCATTAAACTGAGAACATTTTAATGAAAGACTGATTCCCAAGGTATAGACAAAATTTAGAGAAATCAGCAAGGCACAGTACAGCATCTTGGAGCCAACAGTTGTGAAGAGCTATTAAGACAGCTCTTGGGAAGACATCCTTAACCTGAAGGAACAAGGGGAGGACCAATTACTGGAAACTGTGAGATGAATATATCTAGGTGGCCACCTGTACAGAACCCACTGGACACAAGCCTAAGGAGCTACTATGCTGACCATACTCTCTTCCTGCCCTCTGATTCTCTGCTGATGCCTCCCATTGGCAAATCTAACTAGAAACCAGAGCACAGAGTTGCCCACGGCAACCCCCTACGCAGGACAGCTTTCTGAAGGCTCAGAACAAGCTGGAGAAGTGGGGAGACCAGATCTGGATGGCGCAATTGTACCCAGACCACTGACTCTGTTGCCTGCCTTGTCCTGAATGTTCATTGCTTCTGCACCTATTAAAAATAATGCTAATCTACTCATTGCTTAGCTGCAGAATTTTTCTGAATCCAATGTGGCCAAATGATTTTGCATTTTTTAAAGATTTTATTTATTTATCTTTAGAGGGGAAAGGGAAGGAGAGAGGGAGAGAAACATCAATGTATGATTGCTTCTCGTGTGTCCCCTGCTGGGAACTGGCCTGCAACCCAGGCATGTGCCCTGACTGGGAATAGAACCGAGATCCTTTGGTTCGCAGGCCTGTGCTCAGTCCACTGAGCTACACCAGCTAGGGCTGATTTTGCATTTTTTAAACTCTTTGATGGAGGTCATGCTACACTCTGACAAGATGCAGTCACCTCTGCAAGAAAAGGCATTATCTGTCAAATAACTCAGGCTAGCAAATCGCAGAGACTGCGTATTCTTTCAGAAATAAAGTAGACTTGGAAAGTACCCAGATCCCCTCTGTGGACTCACCTGGCTTCAAATAATAGTCTTCTTCCCTCTTTTAAGTCTGTCTTTTATACTCCCTTTATCTATGAAACCCTTTAAAGAGGCGAGTAGCAAAGACTTCTCCCTAGAGACAAAAAAGAGATGGGGCAGAGGAACTGTGAAAGCATCATTGGATCACAGAAGAAACAAATGCCAATAACTACAGACTTCTGGCATTTACAGATTCACCAGGGTTTGGACTGTCTCTTCTACTACAAGCTTTGGATTTTGAATTATGTGTAAGAAAAACTCCAAATTGGACAAATACATATATAACCCAGTTAGAAGAGAGAGAAGTGGGACCCATGACCTGAACTTGGTACCTGAGCTAAGGAAAAGATGTCTAAGGAAAAACTGGATAGGATAGAGAGAGAGGTGAAGTCAAGCCTCATTTTGGATGTGGGGTAATGGCATTCTCACCTTCAGGGGCAGTGAGAGGCATAGGGAGATGTGTGCCAATGAGCTGGCCAAGTGGTCCAACTGCTGTTCCCAACACACAGACAGAAAACACATGCAACAGGGATGCACTGCTTCAATAACTCAGATACCAAGAAAGTCATGTGTCTTTAATGTTCATATGCAATAACGCCAACGCTAACGTAACCATCCAGGTTAGCAATGTTTCCCTTTGCCGGACATTCCTAAGAACACACAGGATGCTCAATCCATACTGTTAGTCTTGGTTTTTTCATCTCACAGCAGAATCTGTATTCATTCTATCACTCACTTATTCATTCATCCAATAAATATTTATTGTGCACCTGCTTTGCATCAGGCACTGCTGTAAATACTGAGAAGCAGCAGAGAAAAAAAAAAACAAGATCACTTACTTTCATGGTCCAAACATTCTAGCAGAGTGACATAGACCAAACAAACAGAAAATGGACAAGATACTTTCAAAGATTAATATGCCTTTGAAGTAATTAAAGTGGGAAGGACTGTCAAAGAGGGTCTGCTAGTGGGAAGGAGATTACTCTAGATTGAGTGGTCTCAAAAAGCATCAATGATGAGGTGGCATTTGGGCTAAAATCCTAGATGACAAAAAGGAATTGTCATCAACAAATTGGGGTAGAATATGGAGGACTCATGCCTAGAACAGCAAGTGCAAAGGTCTGACCAATCCCTATTAGGACGCAAATTTTAATGGACTCGGGTAACCCTGACAAAGGCCACCTGGGAGAAAAGAATCATGTCCTTGGAAAAGAAGTTTTTACCTCTTCCCAGAACAGTGCAGGGAGGGAAATTTGCTATACTTCTGGAGACTAACTTCATTTTGAAGATACGTTTTACAAAACAAAGGCAGCTGGTAGTGAAGTTATTTGACCCCTCCACCAGTTAAAAACTAGACCGTCCACAAAGCCTCAAATGGCTGTTCTCTTAAAATAAAGAATTTGGGTGTGCCTGGTGTGGTTCTCCCCAGACAGGGAAGGAGAGAGTTAAAAAACTAGTTGCAGCTCCTGGACAGACGTCACGGTACCATCATTGGTGCCAGTGGAGAGTGAGGAGAACTTACAGTACAAAGAAGAAATAAACACTCAGATGTAGAGCAGGTCACAGTCTTAAAAATATGTCAGCAAACTCTCTGATACATCTGTCTTCACAAAATGGAGCCTGATTCCTATTCCCGTGAGTGTAAACTGAACTCGGTGACCTGAGGAACAGAATGGGTGGAAGCGCAGTAGCGTAATTCCTATGACGAGAGGACACAAAAGGCCACGTGGCTTACTGCTTGCTCTCTCTCTGGTCACTCACTCTGGGGAAACCCAGTTGCCACGTCAGAAGGTCACTCCAGTGGCCATTGGGAGAGGCCCATGTGACAAGTAAGTGAGTCTTCCTGCCAACAGCCAGGCAAGTGATCCACTTCGGAAGGTGATCCTCTAGTCCCAAACTCTAAGCTGATGCAACCTCAAATGATATGTGATCATAATCTCATGAGACACCCCGAACCATCGAGCTAAATCACTCTCAAATTCCTCGCCCACAGAAAACTGCATTTTCCGAGGGAATAGATGTTTGTTGTTTTAGCCACTAAGCTCTTGGGTAATTTGTTGTGTGGCAGCACAGGCAGTGAGGTCTGGAAGCATGTATGTGGGGCTCGACAGGAAGGCAGCAGGCCTCGGAAAAATGCCGCGCTAGTGATTAGGACTCAGAGTCTATCCCCAATCTGGCACGGCCCGGGGCCACATATATTACACAGAAAAGCAAGGGGAAACATATCTAAAGTTATCAAATGTGTCTCACATATAGAAAACACCCATTTTTTCCTATCTGGAACTGTTAACAATCATACTGTGCTTATATTGTTATTGTGTTTTATTTCTCACACAAGAGGCAACTTATTAGTCAGTTGATGGGGGCAAGAAAACAACTCTCATATCAAATCTGTCACAAGATTAGGAGAGGTGAATGTAAAAAATTCAACTGTGAGTAAAAGACATCAACCCCTGAGGCAGAGAATTTCAGTATCTTCAATTCAAGCTTATTAGTCTGGTGGCAGATAGAATCCTGCCATTTTGAATCATCTGATTCACTAAGCTCTAGATTACATCTTTCCATGTGCCAATGTCTTTCTGTAGGTTGAAAAGTTAAGAGAATGCAAACAAGCAATATTATTTTGGAACCGAGATGTTATTATCAAGCTTAAACTTCTTTACCCTCATCACATCTGCTTCCCAAAATATCAAAAATATCAAAAATCAGGAACTGTCAAAGGCAAATCAACTCAGATGTGCCTATTCCGAGACTAGCATGTCAATAGTGTTTATGCCCCTTCTTACACCACATAGTCTAATTACATCTGATTATATATTTAAGGAAACTTCCATGCACGGTAAACACTGCAAAAATATATCCCTTCAGGTTCATATTCCCTCCATCTGGCAGAGACTAGGAGTCCCCCAGTCACCTAAAGCCCTTGACTAGGACATATCATCTATGAATAAAGGGACAGGAAATAAATAACAACAATCACTTATGAGCAATGCATATTTCTCTTTTTTTAATCTCACAAACTTTGTAGGAGAAATTTTATTTTTGTTGCAAGCTCCCCCCATCCCCAACTCCACAGTAGTATTAAAGCAAGTTGCCCATCTCTCCATACTCTAAAAGCCTCCAGCCTAGGAGAGGTGCAATGACAAACTGAAAATCCAGACACACCTGCATTACCAAATATGACCTCCCCACAAATGACTGGGTGCCAATGATGCTACAACTCTTTGCCAGATTCACAGGCAACTGTTATGGGTGGAAAAACTATAGCCAAAGAAATAAGTGAGCTGAGCTGAGTGTTGACTTTAATATGGCCCTTTGTATACAATTTTTTGGTTTTGAGTTTTTTTCCCTTCTTCCTTAGGTAGCTTTCCAGTGAGTCTTAAGAAATTCTTGCAATTCAGATTCTAATCTATTTCTCCCTGTGCTCCTGTCACCAGAGTCTTAGAGTCAAGTGGTTTAAATTCCCAACTGGCAAGCTCCAACCATTTCAGCTTGGGTTTTTTCCCCAGAAAGACCAGGCTTCAAAATTACCCAATAAACAAAAGGAGCATTCTTAGAGGGCTTCTCTCCTGGGAGAGCTCATGATTAGCGCAGAGCCACTGGGGAGAGCTGGGGACCTCGGGGAGTTTAAGGAAAAGGCGAAGTACCTTCAGAGGAATGTTATGTTTTTATACAGAGAGAGACTTCCCTTAGAGTCCTCTCCAACAAAACAGAGAAAAATGATTGTCATTTTCTAATATTTAAATGACACCTATGATAAGCCCAGCAGTGAATTCAGTATTTCAGGAACACAATAAAAAACGGACCATTGACACTGGTTCCCAAGATGCTTCTAGCTTCCACTCAGTAATAATGAATTATCAAATCATATGCCCACGTGTCTGTATATTTATTCATTTATTAAGCATCTTTTACATTCCAGGCACTATGCTAGATGTTAAGTGAGTATTGTTGAACAAAGAAAAAGACATGACTCTGGTATTGATGAAGTTTCCAGTCTAGAAGGGGAGACAGAAATTAAATGGATATGTGGGGGACAAAACAAAAAGAAGAAAAACTGATAACTGGGAACATGTATATTAAAATGGTACAATTGACCCAGTCAGGGAAGCCAAGGAAAGTACCCATGAAGGAACAGTGATTGAACTCAATTCTGAAGAAAGAATACATGAGTTTTCTGATGGTAAGAGAGGAGAGATAATATACCAGATAAAGAGAGAGCATGTAGGATGGACCTGTGGTAGAAAAAAAGAACAGCACATCCCAGAAACCAAGAGGCCACTGTAGCCGCATTACAAAGACGAAGAGGAAGCCCAGTGTCAGAAAATGCTATACAATGAACAAGGGACAAACCACGCAGGGCCTCTGAGAGCATGTATGCAAAAGATACATACCCTAATGTACATGAGAATCTATTGGAGGGTTTTAAGCAAAGTGACACAGTTAGATTTTTGTTTTAAGGCTATAGCCTTCTGGCAATAATACAGAGAACGGATGGCAGAAAAGGCCGGGAAAGATGTAAGAAAACGAGTTAGTACTACTACTGGTCAAGTGGTAGTTGTTCAAGTAAGAGACAGATGTTCATGCCAGCATGGTCTGTGGGCTCCGATGCCAATATTGACCTGTTCTCTCTCGGCCCCATACCTGCCTTTAAATACTGTGAGCTACTCTGCTGAGCTGGGAATCTGTGAACCACATTCCCCAGGTTCCCTTGTCCACCACCGTTTTGTTCAGTTCTGCCAATAGGAGGCAGTGGCAGGAGGACAAAGAGTCAAAGAAAAGATTCCCACTCTGGCTCTGACGATGTGGACATTGCCATGGGCTGCAGGTGGTTGCTGCTGTGACGGCAAAGACAAGGTGATTCTGCCCTGCAGCAGTCTGGCCTGAGGCAACATCCTTTCAGGAGTCACGGGCCTGGTTAATGCACCTCTTCTTCAACACATCGAGACTGAACTGCCAAAGGTCTCCCACAGACCTTTGGAAGATCTGTGGAAGGTGCAGATTTATGTGCTTTACCCTGGGACACTGGCAGCTTCTTATGTTTGAATATCACCCCCTCTTCCTTTAGTTTCCTCCAGGATGCCTCTCTACTTCTTTTGCTCTTCCAACCTTCTCTACAAACTTTTCATTAATTCCCTTAGTTTTAAATACCTAGGGAGGGTCGAAGATGGTGGTGCACTCACCTCCCGCCAGGACTGAACTAGAATTATAATTACATATCAAGTGATCAACCTGAATGACAAACTGAAAACTAGCTCAACAGAGCCTTCTAACCAAAGATTTACAGAAGCCACATCAAGATGGGCAGGAAGGGCAGAGACACAAAGAGGGCTGGCCCCACTCCCAAGAGCAGCACCTGAGATCTTGGAGGGACATCTCAATGGCAAAGGTTTCCCCTGAGGAGTGTGAAGTCACAACCCCACACTGGGCTCCCCAACCCAGAGCATCAGAGTCCAGAAGAAATGCTCACATAACATCTGGCTTTGAAAATGAGTAGAAATTCTGTCCACCAGGGAGGAACACGAGTCTGCTAAATAAAACACAGGTGACCACTTCAAGGACAAACACACAAAATCTTGCTGACAGCCTCTCACCCTGAGTTCTGGTGGAGGGAGGATAGAGCTGACTAGAGTTGTGTGAGGAGAGACTGGAGTTTGTGATTCTTGGAAGAGAGCTGAAGGGACAGCCACCAGGATCCCTGTGCTGAGTCCCTTTCTCATACCACAGATGCCATCTTTCTTGGACAGAGCAATCCCCTCCTTACAGCATCAGCCTGGCAAAATGCAACAGCCCCACCTATTGGACACACTGTCATCCTACCCTGTGCACTACCCTGTGGAACTCTTGCCCTGCTGAGGAGTCAGCTGCCTGGACCAGGGTATACAAGTCTGGGAAGAGGGAGTGTCAGTAACTAAGTTGTGTGGCTTTGGGATGAGGCTGTTCCCCCCATTTTCCCATGAATCTGACCAGCCGTGCCTCACCTGCAAGTGAGATCTTCCAGCCCCACCTTCTGAGCTCCTGGTAGCCCCACCCACTGAACTCCGGCTACTGGCAGAATTTTGGACAGACTGAGTTGTGTGGCTCTAGGACGGGGGTCATTTTTACCTTGCATGCTCAACCTCTGCAGAGCCTTCCCTTCACACAGCCAAATCTTTGTCTGCTTGGGTCTCATAAACACTGTTGGCCTCACCCTGATGACGCTCTAAAACCCTGCCCCACCACAAGGTCTATAGGCACTTATCAGGGGCATCAGAACTTGGTATGCCCAGGGACATTTGCTAAGTGGCCTTGGATCCAGCACTAATATCAAGTTCAAACCTGTATCAATCTAGTGAACACTATTCACCCCTACCTGGTGACTCACTGAGAACCTACCTAATGCAATTCGAATGCCAACACAGCATCTTTCAGGGACCGAGCCTAACAAGCAGGTGGCAAGTGAAGACAGGCAGAGGTGGATCTTGGGATGCCTTGGGCTTTCTGTTGAACTGCCCCCAGACTTGGTGCTAGTGGAAGCCGGCCTTGGTACACAGATTGGCCCTCCCCACACACATCCAGGCTCAGAATAGGTAGCCACAAACTGTGGATCACTTTGTAGCTTCAAAAAGGTTGCCCAGGGCTAGTCACAGACAGTATTTGACCTTGACTTTCACCAGAGTTCCTCACAAGAGGCCCCCAAACCAACACACCCAGTGGCCAGCTTAAGACAACATCGAAGCAGGACTTAATTAGTTTCACAAGCAGCACAGCCAAAGGGAGATCACACCCTGGGTGGGGAAGGGGGAAGAGCTGTCCGGAACATGTATAAAGGACACATGGACAAGACCAAGGGGAGGCAGGACCCAGGGTGGGAAGTGGGGATGGCTGAGGTGGGGAGGGAGTGGTGGGGGAAAATGGAGACAACTGTACTTGAACAACAATAAAAATGTGGAAGAAATAAAAAGATATGTTTGTGTTATTTCCTCATTCTATCCAAGTAAAAATTCATGAATAAAAAAAAGATAAGGTAGCTAAATAGATAAGAAAACAAGACCCATCTATATACTGTCTACAAGAGACCCATCTCAGATAGAAAGATACACACAGACTAAAAGTTAAGGGATGAAAAATATATTTCATGCAAATGGAAAAGGAAAAAAGCTTGGGTAGCAATACTTATATCAGATAAAATGGACTTTAACACAAAGGCTATAATAAGAGACAGAAACACTACAGAATATACATTCTTTTCAAATGCACATGGAACACTGTCTAGGATAAATCACATTTTAAGACAAATCTCAATAAATTTAAGAAGACTAAAATCATATCAAGCATCTTCTCTGACCATAATGGAACAAGACTAGAAATCAACCGTAAGGAAAAAACCTGAAAAACACACAAATACATGGAGGCTAAATAACATGTTACTAAACAATGAATGTGCTAACAATGAGATCAAGGGAGAAGTCAAAAGATACCTTGAAACAAATGAAAATGAGAACGCAACCACCAAAAACCTATGGGACACAGCATGAGCAGTCCTAAGAGAAAAATTCATAGTATTATAAGACTACCTCAAGAAAGAAGAAAAATCTGAAGTAAACATCCTAACTTTACACATAAAAGTTCTAGAAAAAGAATAACAAAACACAAAGGGAGTAGAAGAAAAAATATTAAAGATCAGAACATAAACAAAATCATCTTAAAAAATACAAAAGATCAATGAAATCAAAAGCAGCTTCTTCAAAAAGATAAAAAAGATTGACAAACCTTCACCAGACTCATGAAGAAAAAAGAGGGCAAGTAAATAAAACCAGAAATGAAAAAGGAGAAGTAACAACTGACACTACAGAAATAGAAAAATTGTAACAAAATATTACAAATAACTGTATGGACAAGCTGGACAAAATGGATACATTCCTAGAAACATACAATCTCCCAAAACTGAATCAGAAAGAATCAGAAAACCTGCATAGACCAATTACAATTAATGAAATTGAATCAATTCAAAAAAACTCCCAACAAAAGTCCTAGACAGAATGGCTTCACAGATGAAATTTACCAAACACCGAAAGAAGTACCAACACCTGCCCTTCTCAAACTGTTCCAAAAAATTCATGAGAAGAAAGGACAACAAAGGTCATTTCCTAAAGCCAGCATTCCTAATCCCAAAACCAGATAAAGACACTACAAAGAAAGAAAATTACAGGCCAATATCCCTGATAAATATAGATGCTAAAATCCTCAGTTAAATATTAGTAAACCAGATCCAGCAAATTAAGAACAAACTGACAGTAACCAGAGGGGAGGTGGGAGGGGATAATGGCGGGGGGAAGGGGGAAGGGTTTTCAGGAACATCTATTAAGGACACATGGATGAAACCAAAGGGGGTTAGGATTGAGGGTGGGAAGTAGGGATGGCTGGGGTGGGAGCAAGTGGTGAGGGGAAAATGGAGACAACGGTACTTGAACAACAATAAAAAATAAGTTTAAAAATATCTGAAAAAATTAATAAAACCACATTCCAAAACTCAAAAAAAAGTCATACACCATGATCAAGTAGGATTTGTTCTGGGGATACAAGGTTGATACAACATCCACATCAATAAATGTAATACAACACATAACAAAATGAAGGATAAAAGCCACATAATCATATCACTAGATGCAGAAAAAGCATTCGATAAAATCCAGTACCCATTTATGATTTAAAAAATACTCTCAGCAAAGTGGGAATAGAAGGAACAGACCTCAACATAATAAAGGCCTATAGGACAAACGTACTGCCAACATCGTACTCAAAGAACAAAAACTAAAAGCATTTCTCTCAAGATCAGGAACAAGACAAGGATGTCTGCTTTCATTTCTCTTATTCAACATATTCCTGGAAGTCCTAGCCACACCAATCAGGCAAGAAGGAGAAATAAAAGGCATCCCAATTGGAAAGGAAGAAGTAAAACTGTCATCATTTGTAGATGACATGATACTGTATACAGAAAACCAAAAAAAGTAAGACTAATAAATGAATACAGTAAGTAGCAACATACAAAATTTATATCCAGAAGTTGGTTGCATTTTTATACACCAATAATGAACTATCAGAAAGGGAAACTAAAAACAAATCCCATTTACAATTGCATGAAAAAAATACCTAGAAATAAGTTTAATGTATGATGTAAAAGACCTGCACTTGGAAAATTATAAGACACTGAAGAAGATACAAATAAGTAGAAATAGATACCATGTTTGTAGAAAGAATTAACATTGTTCAAATGTCCATACTATATTCCAAGCAATCTATAGATTTAATGCAACTCATATCAAGATTCCAATGATGCATTTCACAGAACTAGAACAAATATTAATATTCTAAGAATTTATACAAAATCACAAAAAAACTTGAACAGCCACAGCAAACTTGAAAAAGAACAAAGTCGGAGAATCATGCTTCCTGACACCAGACTATATGGCCATAGTAATCAAATAGCATGTTAGTGGCATAAAAACAGATTATATATGTGTATGTGTGTATATAAATAAATAAATAAAATCATATCTCAGTGGAACAGAATAGGGAGTCCAGAAGTAAACCAACATTTTTATGGTCAATTAATATTTGACAAAGGAGACAAAAACATACGATAGGGTAAAGACAGTCTATTCAATAAATGGTGTTTATAAAATTGGACATATACATGCAAAAATGAAACTAGACCACCTTCTTACACCATACAGAAGAATAAACTCAAAATGAATTAAAGACTTAAATGTAAGACCTGAAACCATAAAAATCTCAGAAGAAAACATCAGCAGTAAAATCTCAGGCAGTGCTCATAGCAATATTTTATCTGATATATGTCCTCAGGCAAGAGAAACAAAAGAAAAAATAAACAAATGGGACTACATCAAACTAAAAAGGTTTTGGACAACAAAGAAACCATCTACAAAATGAAAAGACAATCCATGGAATAAAAAAACATATTCACCAATAATACATCTGATAATGGGTTAATACACAAAATTTATAAAGAACTTATAAAATCCAAGACTAAAACAACAGTCCAATTAAAAGATAGGCAAAGGACCTAAACAGACACCTCTCCATACAGAACAGAGGGCCTATAGACATATGAAAAGATGCTCAATGTCACTAATCATCAGAGAGATGCAAACTAAAACCACAATGAGATATTACATCACACATATCAAGAATGTCTATCATCAATAAATCAACAAGCAACAAGTGAGGATATAGAGAAAAGGAAATCCTAGTGCACTGTTGGTGGGAATGCAGATTGGTGCAGCCATTTGTAAAAACAGTATGGAGATTCCTCAAAAAATTAAAAATGGAACTGCCATATGGCCCAGCAATTCCAATTACGGGAATATAACCAAAGAAACCTAAAACACTAGTTTGAAAAAATATATGTACCCCTGTGTTCACTGCAGCGTTATTTACAAAGCCAAGATTTGGAAGCAGCCCAAGTGCCCATCAGTAGACAAATGGATAAAAAAGCTGTGGTACATTTACACAATACTATTCAGCTATGAAAAAGGAGGAAATCTGACCTTTGGGCCAGCATGAATAGCCCTGGAGAGTATTATGCTAAGTGAAATAAACCCGTTAGAGAAAAACTAATACCACATGATTTCATTTATACGTGAAACCTAATGAACAAAATAAACTAACAAAATAGAAACAGACTCACAGATACAGAGAACAGACTGACAGCTGTCAGAGGAGAGGAGGGCTGGCAGGGCTGGTGAGAAAGGTGAAGGGATTAAACAAACAAAAAAACTCATAGACACAGACAATAATATGGTGATTACCAGAGGGGACGGGAGGGGGAAGAGGTAAAAGTAAACGGGGGGATCAAGGGTGACAGAAGGAGACTTGACTTTTGTTAGTGAACACACAATACAATATACAGATGATGTATTATGCAACTGTATACTTAAAACCTACATAATTTTATTAACAAATGTCACCCCAATAAATTCAATGAAAATTTTTAAGAGAGCACCCAGCCCCCCACCAAAAAAATAAAGTACTATGACCTTATTTTTCCCCTAAGACAGCTCAGAAATTAAAAAGTGGAACAGATATACTAAATTCAATCTTATTCAAATTTACTTATTCAACCTATCAAAATCACAGCAACCTTCCTAACAGAAGGCTACCTATTTGAGCCTATCTAGAGAATTTCAGCGATAGTACACTACTTAGTAGGGGTCCATGTCATTGATAGAAATCTCTGTTATTTAATCTTCCTGAGAATAACTCCAAATCTGACTATCCATTCACTGTGGATCAATCACTGGGAGCTATTCAGCATGAGTCCTTAATGTACCTGACACTCCTTCAGTTAAGTATAAATAGGAATCATGACTTCTTATATGTAATTCTCTTCTCTGACATGCCTAGATACTCCCAGCATCTCCAACAATTTCTTATAATTTCTGAATTCCTCACTTACTTTGCCATAATCCTTCTAATTTTATTTTACCCCCCAAACTTTATCTAAATGAAATTGTATATAGTAGACCTCTGTGAAGGTAGAACTGCTTTTGAAGAGCTGGGAATCTTGGGATCCATCCTATCCTGACCTACCAGTATCTCTGCCACTGGCAAGGCCCTGGAGACACCTCCCCAGACCGATATTACTCCAGTACGAGAATTTCCTCCTAATATGTCATCCTCCTAGAATAGTGCACAATGCTCATGACGGGGTATGAACGGTACAGAGAGTTCAGTGGGATCACTCTGGATCCAAACACACTACAGAATAATGAAACCTAAGAATAAATCAGATTTTGTTTTTGTTTTTTGTTTTGGGGAGTTGTTTTATTCTTGGCTCTTAATAATCAATAAAGAGATTTTGAATGTACATTATCTATCATAATCCCAAGAAGAATTAAAGAAAGAGGAGAAGAAAGAGGAGGATAAGAAGGAAAGGGAGAATAGAGCACTGTCCTGTCCTAATGGATCTTAAGAAGTAGTTGAAGAAATTATATAAAAGCCCATGGAGGATTATGAGTCTTTGAAATCAGTAAACACTGAGAACATGTGAGTAGTATAAGCAATGCATTATACTGACACTCAAGGTAGGAATAGATTGCTTAACTGTGGGATAAACAAGGAAAACTTCAGCAAGTAATAACATTTGAACTTAGTCTTTTAGGATGAACAAAACTTAAACATGTGGAAAGGTGCAGGAAAAGTATGTCTACCTAGGAGAATGATGTCATTCATTTAGTCACTGATTTATTTTTTAAATATTTATGAAGTTATTTTACATAATCTTAGCTCTGTGCTAAGTCCTGAGAAATATTATCCAAAGATCTATTCAAGGACTTTATTATCTAATAAGCAAACGTGTAGAAGAAGGAGAATATGACTTTTTGTGGGGACAAAAAATAAGGTATTTGGATATTTTAGCCATGAGTTCATAAAGGGATAGTGGAAAAAGAGAATGGAAGGGAAGTCTGGGACTACAATAAAGAGGAATCTTTAATGTCAAATTAATAATCTGGAGTTTCAACCTTTTGTTCCAATGCCTATGGCTGTGTTACAAATTAATCTAAAATTTATTACTATAAAACAGTCAATTATTCTCAAGGCTTCCATGGGTCAGAAATGCAGACAATCCCAGTCAGGGCACATACCTGGGTTGCAGGCCAGTTCCCGGCAGGGGACACACCAGAGGCAACCATACATTGATATTTCTCTCTCTCTCTCTCTCTCTCCTTCCTTTCCCCTCTAAAGATAAATAAATAAAATATAGAAAAAAATTTTTAAAAAAGAAATGCAGACAAAACATTAGCAGACAAAACAGCTTGTCTCTGTTCCATGATGCCTGGGCCCCACCTAGAAGATTCAAAAGCTNGTCAGAAATGCAGACAATCCCAGTCAGGGCACATACCTGGGTTGCAGGCCAGTTCCCGGCAGGGGACACACCAGAGGCAACCATACATTGATATTTCTCTCTCTCTCTCTCTCTCCTTCCTTTCCCCTCTAAAGATAAATAAATAAAATATAGAAAAAATTAAAAAAAAAAGAAATGCAGACAAAACATCAGCAGACAAAACAGCTTGTCTCTGTTCCATGATGCCTGGGCCCCACCTAGAAGATTCAAAAGCTGAGACTTGGAATCACCTGACGTCTCATGCATCCACATTCTGGAACTTGATGCTGATTGTTGGCTGAGGGTTTCAGGTCCTGTCCACAAGGGCCTCTCCAGGTGGGCTAGTTCAGGCTTCCTTATAGCACAGGCCTGAGCTCCAAGAAACGGCCCTGAACGAGACAGAGATGGAGCTGGAGGTGATGGAAGTGGAGATGATGAAGATGAAAGCGGAGACAGAGATGGAGGGAGAAGGGGGAGGGGGAGAGAAAAGTTGTATCTTTTTTATGACCTAACATTAAAAGTCACACATATTTTCACCATATAATGTTGGCTGAAGCAGTTACAAGCCCCCTCCCATTTTCAAGGGAAGGCTTCACATCTTAGTTGGAGGAGTGTTGTCACAATGCAAAAAGAACATATGGGAGAAGTATCAGTCAATAAGAAGAAAATGGATGACTGGTTGATAGACAGACAGACAAATAGACATGGAAATACGGAAGATTAATCTTTGAAAAATACCATCTGCCACAGCTTTAGATAACTCAGAATCATTTGAAGAGAACAATCTTAAAAAAAGTTGTATTTTATTCAATCTGAAGATTAATCTGACATCAAGCACAGAAACAATGAAACGATGACCAAAGTAGAACTAAAGGAAAATCTGGCATCTTGGCTTCTCGTGTATGAAGTCCATTATTCTGAGTTTCATTCCTTTTCTGCCCACCAGTCTCTGTTGGTGATCTTAACAGCGTATGCTCCAAAAAGTTTTCTGTGGCCTATCAGTCCCAGAAGATTCTCCTACAAAAGAGGACTCTCTGTTCAGAAGGAGGCAGACACATTGCTTACTTAATCTCCCTCTTGGAAACTCTCAATGCATCTTAACGTACTAGAACCTCTCAGAAAGTCAGGAGTAAAAAAGAAAATTTGTTTCACATTGTTTTATCCAGCATGTCTCCAACCTCTTTGACGCTGACCTTCTTTTTTTTCTTTTTTTCTTTTTTCTTTTTGCTTTTCACTAATTAATATCCTATGAAATGGGTCTAAGGTCACTGTCCTGGCTGCCCCTGGGCGGAACAGTGAAAAGCCAGGGAACTAATCAATCAATAAGTACTCATCAAATGCCTGATTGAAATTAAGACTCTGAAAACAAAGGGAACATGCATTACATTGACAATACTTTCAATTCAATAGAGTAAAATTTAAAAATAATAAAAGCAATGGCAACTTTGAAGTGGTTTCAAGAACGTCTAAGAAAGTTCTCAAAAAAAACCACAAGTTTTCCTTGGGAATTTAGTTTTGCTTGTTGAATGTTTTCATACCTCTTAGACTTCAAGTAAGGTTAAATTGTTAGTAAAATCTATTATTTTAAAATGAAAGGTGAAAAGGCATTTCTTCTCCAAAAGTCACTTGGTTGACATATTGCTTGCACACAAAGAAAATTTCAAAAGAAAATATGCCACCAACAAAGCAGCCCAGGCACCGTGAAGTGAGCTGCCAAGGTGGTAGGAGACCTTCTGACAAATCAGCACCTGCGTCTTCTCACCGGGCTTCAGCTGGTAGAACAGCGATGTTTCAGAAGGGCAAGGCTGTGTCGGAGGCATCCGTGCTAGAGTGGCCGATCACGGACAGAATCAGCAGCTTTCCTTTGTGAAAGCTCCCTTTCTTCTGCCCTGTTCCCTCGCCACCTCACTTCTTTCCAAGATCCCTCCTCCTGGCGTTCTCAACAAAACGCTTCTGTCCGAAGAAGGCAAACCCACTCACACAGACTTCCCTAATACCTCCTGGCCTGCCAATGTGCCAAGCGAACATCTAGAACTCAGACTGCTGTTGCTGAATGAAAAAAACTAAAACTCTACTGAAATTACTCCCACAATTGTTTTTCAATCTCAACGAGGATTTTTAATCTATTTTGCCTCAGGCTTTTATTTTTTTTAATATTTTTTAAAGATTTTATTTATTTATCTTTAGAGAGGAAGGGAAGGAGAGAAGGAGAGAAACATCAATGTATGGTTGCCTCTTGTGAGTCCCCTGCTGGGAACTGGCCTGCAACCCAGGAATGTGCCCTGACTGGGAATCGAACTGTGATCGTGTGGTTCGCAGGCCTGGGCTCAATCCACTGAGCTACACCAGCCAGTTGCCTCAGGCTTTTATACCTGCCCCCTTGGCCTCTCTTCCAAAAGCCTCAACTCTATACTCAATCTTCAAACTTACCCATCTGCACTCTCATTACTTTTGCATCTTTATCTTTTTTCCAAATCCATTCTGAAAAACATCATCCTGAGATCAATGCAAGAATCCACTTCTTCTGAGCCCACATACAGCACAGCCACTATGATTAAAGCCATCACAAACTCTGATCCCAGATGTACAGGGGCCAAAGCTCCAGCCTCCAATACTACCCTCGTCCTTGGTTCCCCCACTCACTTCAGTGACTGTTCCAAAATTCCCCACTCTCCTTACCACCTCTACAGCACCTACAACACACCCTGAGTCTTAAGACTCCGAAGGAGATTGAGTTATCCTTCAGAAAATCAAGTCACCATGTGGAAATTCCTGAACCTACAATCACCCCACATCTGCGATTCTATACCTGTGTATAACCACATGCTACTCTTGTTTGCCTACTATGGCCTGGCCACACTAGTCTTTCTGTTCCTTGCACAAGACAAGCCCAATCCTATCTCAGGGCCTTTGCTTCTGCTGTTCTCTGCTTGGAATGTGCCTCCTATGATCTTTGCATGCTGGCTCCTCTTTGATATTCAGATATTTGCTTAAACATCTTTTCAATGAAGTTTTTTCAATGAGGTTTCTTCTAACCAATTTATATAGTCAGTCAGACCCTCTGTCAATTTACCCAAAATCCCCTGCATAGCTCTTAGTAAACAGATCTGATGTTTACTTGTGCATCATCTGTTTACTACCTTAAATGGAAACTCCAGGAAAAAAAGTATTTTTCAGTTGTGTTCACTGATCTGTCTCCAGCACCTATAACTGTGCTACACATAGAGTTAATGCTCACCAAGTGGATCTTGAATGAATTAAAGAAATAATCACTTGGAGGCTGTGAGCATGCATACACTACTAAGGAAGTGTAGCAGATGGCAGGGTGGTGGTGAGTAACCATTCAAGATGTTTTCTCATGCATCAAAGGTGTGGCCAGGTGTTGTTCTCCTGCTTATTAGTTGCTTAGGTGCAGGTACGGGACAGACAGACAGGCAGGCAATAGGTAGATGGTATTAAGAATGGTTAGGGTTTTGCCAGATGAGTATCAAGGAGCGAGAGAGAAACCAGGGAGCAAGGTCTTCATAAGGAAGGGCTTTTAATGTTGGATTGTGGACTCTGTGCTGGGGAAGGAAGTAATTATGACAAGGGGAGGGGGTAGGAGTGAAAGAGTGGCATATGGACACATAAATTAGGGTCTAGAGGAGGATGAAAGGCTAATAAATGAGGAGGTACTGCTCACAGAATGGCAGGTTTGACAAACAGCTTTCAGAGAAGCAGTGATTACAGGGCGGAGGAAGAAAGAAAAGGGGCAACCACGTTGTAGCCTGAGAGTGGAACATCTACAAGGCCATAACACTTTACTGGCCACCACTGACCACCTCTTGGCACACCTCCTGTGCATCTGTATGCCCAAAGGATCCTCGTCCCATGTTTTGCCTTAGTTGCATCACCAAAGGCTCCTTCTGTTTGTCTAACTTTGGAACATGCCATGCTCACCTAGAATCAGAGGTAAAAATAAATAAATAAAAAAGAAGCCCTGGCTAGTATAGTATAGCTCAGTGGATTGAGTAAGGGCTTTGAACCAAAGGGTCACGGTTCAATTCCCAGTCAGGGTATACACCTGGGTTGCGGGCCCAGTCCCCAGTGGGGGCCATGTGAGAAGCAACCACACACTAATGTTTCTCTTCCTCTCTTTCTCCTTCCCTCCCCCTCTCTCTAAAAAAAAAAAGAAATAAAATATTTTTTTTTAAAAGAAGAAAAATGGCATCCTACTGAGTATCTAGTAAGATGCAGGTTATTTGTCTCCTTGTAATGAAACTTCTTCCTGACACCTCTCTCTACTCTGTAACCAGGACTAGAGAATTTTGCTTATGCATTAGAAAGTTCAGGACATTTTCTCTACCATGTCTTGATCCACTGCTTCAAAACATCTATGTATGGGATTGTTTCCCCCACCAGACTCTGAGGGCAGGTTTTGCCAGATGAGTATCATGTTTCCCAGCACAGAGCCTAGGGCTCAGCATATAGTAGGCAATCAGTAACTTTAGTCGAATAATTGAATGGATAAACAAGTGCATAAATGACTTCAGGGAACAGCAGACTGGCGTGAATGCTGTAACATGTGCCAGGCAGACTCCCGGAGCATTCGGTCTCCTGTAAGAACCAGGAGCCGTAATGTTTCCTACTCACCCCCGCTCCGTGGCACCAACCCCACACCCCACTGAATGTGAAACAGAAATGAAAGGCCTCTCTGAGACGATCCGGACAACATGCACACAGAAGCCACCTCCCAAAACTGTGAGTCCTTTGGCACAGACCATCTACAAACACAGCTATTATTGATGAACTGGTATTTGCTCAGTTCTCAAAGGTCCTTGGGGAAAATAAACTCTAGGAAAGTTCAAAGTACGACTGAGCTCAATGGGAGGCAGCCCTGTTTGTTTCTCTAGAAATAGGTCTGCTGCTCCTACTTGCCGTCTGACTTAGAATTGCCAAATCATTACTTCCAGTTATGAGCATTTATTGTGAAAACTAATGAGGTGCCTCCAAAAAAATATTTTCACAACTTGTTTTTGAACATTCTGAGAAGTTCTCTCCTGGAAGCTACAATTGGGGTCTTTGTGAGAGGACCTGCCTCCTGCCCCGGCCAGGTGCACCCGGCCAGCTTCGTGCTGACGGGAGCACGGGCCCTTCTACCAAGGGGCATCATCTTCTTTCAGGGCCTGAAATGAGTCCCAGGAAAAGCAGAGGCAGCTTGCAACCCCTTCGCTTAGACAGGGGAAGACTTGCCTCACTGTTCTCAGGACACATGGCCTGTGCTACAGTTCCCTGGGATGAGGATGAGTGGTCAAGTCAGGTGGAATTGGCCCTCTTGGGGTTTCTTACACACTCCAGATGCTTTCCAGATCTCTCTTCCCCCAAGGGTTCCCACACTCGACAGTGAGATGAACGCCTGGGCCCAAAACTGAGGATGTGTGCTCTGTTTCTCAACCCAGAGGTCGCAATGTTAGCAAAACCTAGGGAACTTTTAAAAATGCACGTGTCTGGACTCCCTCCCAAGGATTCCAATATACTGGTATTCCAAGAATATTCCTATATTCTTCTCACACTGGTAACTACAGACACAGTTATCCACCCTTATCCGAGGTATCACTTTCCAAGGCTTCAGGTACCCATGGTCAACCTTGGTCCACAAATATTAATATCAAATTCCAGAAATAAACAACTCATAAGTTTTTTATTGGCTATAGCTCCCCAAGCAAGGGAAACAAGAGAAAAAAATAAATGGAACCACATCAAACCAAAAAGTTTTTGCACAGCAAAGGAAAATCATTACAAAATAGAAATACAACACACGGAATGGAAGAAAATATTCACTGACACATCTGATAAGGGGTTAATATCCAAAATTTATAAAGAACTTACAAAACTCAAGACCAAAAAACCAAACCACCCAATTAAAAAATGGGCAAAGGAACTGAGTAGACACTTTTCCAAAGAGAACATACAGATGGCCAATAGATATAGGAAAAGATGCTCAGTGTCACTAGCCACCAGAGAGATACAATTTAAAACCACAACAATACTATCTCACACCTGTCAGAATAGCTATCATCAATAATCAACAAACAACAAGTGCTGGCAAAGATGTGGAGAAAGGAAAACACTTTTGCACTGTTGGTGGGAATGCAGACTGGTGCAGTCACTGTGGAAAGCAGTACAGAGATACCTCAAAAAATCTAAAATGTGTCTGCGTCTTAACCCAGCAATCCCACTTCTGAGGATATATTTGAAGAAACCCAAAACACTAATTTGAAAGAACATAAGCACCCCTATGTTCACTGCAGCATTATTTACAATCACCAAGATATGTAAGCAGCCCAATGTCCATAAGGAGATGAGTGGATAAAACAACTGTGGGACATTTACACAGTGGAATACTACTAAGCCATAAAAAAGAGGAAAATTTTACCCTTCGGGACAGCACAGATGGACCCAGAAAACATTATGCTAAGTGAAATAAGCCAGTCAGAGAAAGACAAATACCTATGATTTCACTCATGTGTGGAATCTAATGAACAAACTGAACTAACAAGCAAAACAGATTCAGACTCATAGATGGAGAGCAGGTGACAGCTATTGTGGGGGAGGGGTTAGAGGGCGGAGGGATCAAGCAAAAAGGAAAAAGGACTCAGGGACATGGAGTCCCGAACAGTGTGGTGACTGCTTGGGGAGGGGGATATAAGGGACTCAATGGTAATGGAAAAATACAGTAAAGATTAAACTTTAAAAAATAACAATTCATAAGTTTTAAGTTTCCACTATTCCAGGTAGCATGACGGATGAAGTCTCATGCCATCCCACTCCCTCCTGCCCCAGACGTGAATCATCCCTTTGTCTGGCAGGTCCCTGTCGCATATGCTCCCTGCTCGTTAGTCACTTAGGAGCCATCTGGGTTATCAAATTGGCTGCATCACGGTGTCTGTGTTCAGGTAACCCTTATTCTACTTAATAATGCCCAAAGTGTAAAAGCAGCGGTGCTCACAATTCACACATGCCAAAGAGGGGCTGTAAAGTGCTTCCTGCAAAGGAAAAGGGAAAAGTTCTCAACTTAACAAGGAAAGAAAAACAGTCACACGCTGAGGCTGCTAAGATCTACGGTAAGAACAAATCTATCCACGAAATCATGAAAAGGGAAATAGAAAACTCATGCTACTGTTGCTGTTACATCTCAAACTGCAAACACCTCTCGTTGCAAAGGCATCATATCATCTCACATCATCACAAGAAGAAGGGTCAGTACAGCACAATAAGATATTTTGAAAGATATCACATTCATACAACTTCTATTGCAGTATATTGTTATAACTATTCTATTAGTGGTTTTTAATCTATGCTTAGATTAAAGCATAGATTAAAATGTTTTTTAACATTTTAAATCTGTTTAAATCTATGTTAAAGATTTTAACCTGTTTTTAATCTATGCTTGTGCCCAGTTTATAAACTGAACTTTATCATAGGTACGTATGTGTACATCTAGGGTTTGGTATTACCCAGGCCTCAGGCATCCACCGGAGCATCTTGGAACATATCCCTCACAGAGAAGGGAGGACTACTATATTCTCTTATGATCCTGTTATATTTGCCATGCTAATATGAAGAGTAAAATAAGAGCATTTTAAATTAGTTTAAAGTGTATGGTGGGCACAGTAAAGGCAGCTGTCAGCAGAGCGTTATTCTGATTGGTTGGAGATGACAAAGGTTGTATTCACAGGTCAACCCCGGGATTCAGCAGTGGCTGCCATTAACTGAGAAGGACCCTGGGGCCATATCCAGATGTAAGGTGAAAAAAATGCCAGGTCCAATTATTGATGTCTGCTGTGGCTTAGGGAAGGGATGGTGATGGCACATGCGCCTCAGCAACTAGATCCTCTGCAAAGCCAGAAGCAAGGCTCAGGTCTCCAGCCCCTGCATTCCAAGTAAAACCCCTTCCACATAGCCAGAAACAAGTCTGAGTGATTCATCTGCTGAATAGTACTTATTTCAAGATGTAATGGAAATGGCTGAAATAAAATTTAAACACAAAGTCAGACCATGTACTTCCCCCAATAGCAAACAGAAAATATCCTTACAATGAGGAAAAGGGAGGTTTCCTCGGAGAAGCACAGCTAGGATGTACAAGAGAGTGTTAGCAAAATGATGTCTGCCAGTTCACAGGATTTTCTTTGCATTGCTCAAGGGTAAAGTGAAAATAACAACAGCGTTTTGAACATGTTTAGATGTTCTGTTACCAGAGGGAGCTACAGACAGCCTGAATTCTCTGAAATGGAAAGGAGAGAACAAAAAGGCACGTTGTGCATTTTGCTTACTCTCAGTTATTTCACAGCATTTCTTAAACATCTGAGGTGCGATCTGGTGAGGAGGGGTTGCTGAATACCATTTTAAATGAAGGCAGTTTTCAGGTTAAAAAAAATACCTTCAAATAAAGGTTACTGGGGACACCCCAAGGTCAACATCAGAAATTGGTCCTCAGAGGTCTTAGCTCATTCTGAGTCTGCCGGACTAGAGGTAGCAATGAGTGACCAACTGCACCCTCCTTTTCTCCAGGTGAACACTTCTGAGGTCCCATCCTTCCCAGTGCTTCCCCCTAGGCATTTAGCAACTTCTCTGTGTGAACTGACACCCATTCTGGCATCTGCTTTGGGTGCACTGGTGCACATTTACTGGCAACTCTGATCTGCTGTGTGCAAGGGAGACCACTTCGACTGAGGTGGTCGGAGTCAGGATGCAGCTCTGAGCACTGCACCTAGTCACTTAACCGCCCGAACTCAGTTGCTTCATCTGCAAGTGGGGATATCAGCATCTTCTTCACAGTGCTGTTGTGTGAGAACTGAATGACATGTTCAAGTGCTCTGTGCATAAAAAGCAAATGCAAAGCATCCAACGCTGAATTTCCCCACTTCATTAACTGCAATCTCAGCCCCAACATCATCTCCTCTGAGAGGTCATCCCTGACCACACTACAAAAACATTTACTCCTCTCCCTGTCTATTACCTTTCCCTGCTTCCCTGTTTACTACTTACTACTCCCTGACATTTTAAGTTGTATAGTTAGTTGGTTATTTATTTACTGTCTGTCTCTCCCATCAGAAATTCATGGGCAAGGACTTCTGTCTTGTCACCACCTATGATTCCAGGCCCCAGAACTGCACCTGACCTACCAGGTACTCAGTAAATATTTTTTAAACAGATTAAGTGGCTCTTTTCACTTTAGGCCACCTAGCAGATGAGGACAGGGCATGTGACTCTTCTTAGTGCCATACCCCACCTAACCAAGAGGAAAAAAGGAGACCCCTACTCAAAGACAGAAGCAATGATTTTATTCCACTATAATGAATCTGGAACATTTTCGTATAACAAGGAAACAGGACCAAAAATTCACCTGAATAAATCCTGAAATGTATGTATTTCAGTGTGCCAAGAAGTTCTAAGTTAACAGCTATAAAATCAAAGAAATTTCTCCCTAGGAGTTTTAAGTAGAACCCAAGCTATTTATAAATTTGTTACACAGAAAAGAAATTCACTAAGAATGAAAGAAACATAACCTAGGTCAAGCTCAGTTTAAACAATGGCTAAACTCTTTTATAATATTTGACTGAAGTTAGCCTCGACTGGTCCTTATGGACATCAGCCTCAGAGAAATACCCTGGAGAAGTCGGAAAACACGACATCAAAGAGCCTGCTCATCACTTGCCGATGTCAACTACTTCTTATTCATGCCAAGGAAAAACCTCTACTCACAGTGCCAAGGCCCATTAAAAGTCTTCATAATGTCCCATCAGCCATTTTGAGAGTTCATAATTAAATATGTTCAGCTTAGAGAGCAAATGTATTTTAGTCAGGGAACCTGGGAAGCAAAATAGTGCAAATACAGTTACCTTTAGAAATCACTGTGCCAAAAATTACCTTCTAATTGGTCTACCACAAGCGAAAAAGATGACAAATTTAGTCACCTTTCCACAAAACTCAAAGGACATTCCCTCCTTTGAGTTTTGAGAGAAGCAACAGCTATTACTTCACATATCTTATTTTAAATAAATGTTCCAGGATTCAAAAGAATCCATTTGAATCACTCCTGAAATATTTACCAAGCTCAATCACAACTCTTAGAGAAGTGCCCATCCTTAAGTATTGATCCTGGCAGACATGAGAACAGAAATAGAGAGGGTAAAAACAAGTGTCATACTGTACTGACTCAAAAGCAATAAGGAGGTAAAGCTCCTCTTGGGCTAAGCCTAAACCATCACAATATACCCACAGTCCTCTAACTGGATCTTCGATTCCCCACATAGACCCTCAGAGTCGACTCCTTCTCACACCTGCAATATCACCATATGAGACGTCAAAGCACCACTAGGGCTGTATTTCCATTTTCCGACCTCTCTCCCAATGCACCCACCAAACAATTTCCCTCGTCTTGAAATCCACACTTCCCATTTATACTGAACCACCCTTATTCTGGTCGTAGCTGTCTACTGATCCTCAGGAGATCCTGCTTTGATGATACCAACTTGTGGCCTACGGTTTCTCTCAGAGCAGCACAGGCTTGGGACAAGACTCATATTCACAGCATGTTTCTAGCATGTGCTACCTGGGAGACCTTGGCCACCTTGAGAGGCCTCAACTTCTCATCTATAGTTTAGAAGGCTACCATTCCAAAGGCTGTTGTGGGCATTAATGCTGTAACAGATGTGAAAAACTTTTGCATACTGCCTGGCATGCAGTAAGCCCTCAACAAATAGTACTTTCTTTCCTCCCTTTTCTGCTCCCCTGCCTTTAAACCTGGTGAGTTCAGAATCCACATTGATGATTTTTTCAGCACTGACTTACCATCACTCACCCATGTGGAACTTCGAAAACCTCATCCCCATTCTATTTCAACACCTTCTCAGCCACACCCTCAGATTCACAATACTGGAAACTACCCCAGCTAAAATGTCCAAACCCCTAGAATTCCCTGCCCCTAATAGTCCTTGCTTCGCCATATGTTCACTCCTACTAAATATATTTTATGCTCTTAACATCCCACCAACCATTCACCCTCTCCCAGCTCTTTTAGATCAGGGCCCCATGCCTACCAACCTACCATTCATCCTACTGCTCAGGCCAAGCCTCATGCCAGGCATTTCAGCCTCCTCCTCTACAAGACCATAGAGCTCCTCAATTCCTTAGTCTGCTGCTGAAAATACCTTGCCACTCTCCAATCCCTGGGAATACTCAGCATCTATTTTCATCTAATAAAATTCTCAAACCATGCAGATTGGATTCAACACTCACTACTGTTTCACTTTAACTGGTCCCTCACTACCGATGAATCTCTCCGCATGGCTCTTCTGAACTTCCTTCCACTTAGAGCCCCATTCTCATCTGCAACCCTCTAACTTCCGGCAGTGCCCTTCCCTTCTGAACATGGAGATACTCAAGCTAATGGGACAGGAGCTATCACATCCTCTCTCTAAATGCATGTGCTCACTTAAGAATCTCTGGTGACCTCTAATAGCCACATTCTCAACCACTTCCCAGCACCTGATCCTATTCTTCACCACTTCCTTTTTGAAGCTCACTCTTTTCTTGTCATCCTTTACACTGTACTTAATTCCTCTGTCTCGCTCCTCTTTGGTCCATTTCCTCCTCCAAGCCCTAAAAGCATAAATTCCCACCATTCTGAACCAAGGGCTTGACCCTCTAACCTTTGGCGATCTCTTTGGAAATCTCATTCATCCCCATTAATTTTGCCATTACCTCCAAGAAATTACTTTCAAATTCCATGCTTTCAATTCTACCAAACTCACTAGAGGATTCCATCAGGATATTCTATGGGCATCTCAAATGCAACATCTTTTAAAATTTATCTTGTTCCTTTCTTCCATCATCTTTCTCCTATTTCTATTATAACACTACCAATCTTCCATTCATTCAACCATTCTTCACTCCTCCCCTTTTCTCTTCCTTAACAATCTAAACATGTCAAACCACACCTATTCTAACTTTTGAGTCCATCATTGCTTCCTATTCCCCTCTGCACCTCTCTGCTTCTAGCTCTCAGAACTCTCACCTAAAATAATATAGGAGCTTTACAACTGCTTTTCCTTCCTCCTAAATCTCAGGGTTCCTACCACCAGATTAGTTAGTTAACAAATTCAATCTAAATCAGAGTTTAGCTTGGAATTCCAGAACCTCCACAATGTAGCCAAAACCTAGCCTTCCGGCTTAATCATTCTCTACTCTTCTCAATCAACCTTAAACCAATCCAAAATTGTCCTCCAGTTCACTGTTCCCCAAACATATGCTTACATTTCCTGCTCTGCACTTTTGTTCTTATCATTCACTCCACCTCATTTTGTTCTCATCACATGATTTCCCCAAATGTCTGCTTGGAAAAAAATTTTACACATTTTTCTAGACTTTGCTCAAATATCACAGAAACCTTGAAGCCTTCCTTGACCTGCCATCAAACATGATTTCATCTCTTCCTAAGCAGAGCACTTTGTCCTTCCCTTGCTTATAGGATTTAAAACATTCTGTATGACTTTCTAATGTCTCCTTCTCTTAGAAGTATCACCCTCAGCAAGAGGCTCACCTTCTCCTCCAGCCAACCTCTGACGCCCTCTAAAACTGTCCCCTCTAAGCTACTGCAGCTGATTTGGACCTCCCCCTTCCCCTTCCCCTTGCCTTGCTCTGCTTCTTCTCTGCAGCCTCTCAAAGACTCCAGCCCTGACTGTCACTACCCTCCCCTTTCAAGAGCTCAGTTCTCTCCACCTTATACCGTTCTAGGGTCCCTTAATCCCATTCATGCTGACCCTGGAATATGTTTGAAAATCAAAGGTATGTAAGCTAAACCACGAACCTGCATGGAGTTCTGTTCTTCAGAGAGCTAGAAATAAGCTTACAGAATTCCTCCACAGTCTTTCATACAGAGTCTCTAATCTCTGTTGTATCACATTATTTTCTTCTTTCCTTCACAATTGAACACTCATTTGTCTAACTTAACATTAAGGATGAAAGAGTCTAGAGTTCCCAGTTACAACATACCAAAAATGATCCAACTTGTTTCATTTACATAAACTTGATGAAACCTATGCCTTTAGTCACCAAACTAACATTTTTATTCTCTTGTTTTAAATTACTTTTGTTTTTTTAATAATCCAGGGGAAACTAGATAAAATACTTAAATAATTACATAGATAAATATATGGTAAAACTAGAGATTTAAAAATTGCATAAACTGTTAAAGGTTGGCAGGCAATACCAAAATTTGGAAAGATCCTATTGACCTTTGTGAAAAAGCCTAAATCTGGCCCACAAAAGATACTTTCGAGGTAGCAACCACATGTGCCAAAGTGAGGGGTTTAGAGAAGTTGAGACCCACTGGCATTCCTCACCTAACACTCAGGATCACATCTCGACACCCTGGGAATCCCACTCCTGAGTGAAGGAGGCAAAGGGCAGCTCAGGATGCCAGTGGTGACAGTTCTGGGTTTTAACAGAACTGGTTTTTCGTTGCATTGTTTCTACATAAAGAGCTAAAGAGGCTTTCGTTTTCTCACCTAGGATTACAATAGTACTTTGTAAACAATACAGTATTATATAAATGCAATGTGTTAGAACCTTGTTTATATGGAAAACTCATTCCAAATTCCAAATGACTTCAAAATGCATTTTAAAATGTGTCTCCTTGTAAGCTCACACAAGGCAGGGCACATTTCTTACTTATACTTGTATCTTATCTCCCACAATATTTTTAATATAAATGCTCAAAAGTTCTTATAAGCATAACTGGATGAATCAATACAAAAGAGAAGCCAGAATCAAAGATCTTTAAAATGTAATCACTTGGCAATATGTGAGCTTCTATAAGTTACTTCAAATGGGTGTATTCAAATCAGACCCTTTCCAAATAAGAAACAGAAAGCCTACAGATAAGAAAACAATTGTGTACATTTACATCTTCATCAGAATATATTTCCTCTCATGCAAATCAGCAGAATCAACTTGCAGGGAATTTGACAGCGAGTCTTTCAGCAAAGACAAAGGAAAATTCTTTGGCTCCCTTGGCTCAAAAGCAAATTTGGGCTGTGGCTAGAAGGGGAGGAAATAAAAGGCAAGAGAAGGCATCCACAGAATGCGGGTCCCTTTCAAGTTTTCATTCATTCTCTCACACTGGCCACTATGAGAGCAGGAAAATGCTTAACTCGTGCTTTAAATGGTGCTGAGTGGAGTGTGCTTTCTATTCAGGGAATCACCTAGCTTGAGACCTCTGCATCCTCACTGCATGGCAAGTGCTAGACACACACACACCCCATTTAAACTGCCACAACTTCCTCTGAATCCAGAGTTGGCTCTTCTACTAAGAATCTCTTCCCTGGGAGAGATATCAATGGAGCAAGGAAATTGTCTCTACCTCTGGTTGGGTTACCAGGGTTCCCTCTTTTCAAGGCTCGCCACAGCCCTGCTCTGAGAAACATTGATCCGTGCTCCCCTCATTGTCCTGCCGCACCAGAAACAAGCAGCAGCAAAAGAACAGTCATTATTTGCATTTGGCAAGAAAGGCGGCAGTACTAGCGGAGAGGCGGCGGCCATGGAAATGTCAAAGCGAGGGTCTGAATGAGACAGGGACAGCAAACAGAGGAGCAGTCTCAGAGGAGACACATCCTTGTTATAGACAGATGGTACCTACCTATGATAGAGAAGTAAAGAAAGAGAGAGGGACGGAGGAAAACAGGGGAAGTCTACTACACCTGGGAGCAAACTAACGCAGGTTCAAATGCTGCTTCCACCCCCAGAGGTATATAGCCTAATGAGTGGGGACCACCCAGACCCTGGAGCAGAATGTCCACAGTTTAAATCCTGGCTCAGCCTCTTGCCATTTTATGTAATTTGCATAGATACATTTCTTAACCTCTTTGCACTCCAGTTTCTTCATCTGTAAACTAGTGATGATGAGGAGGAGGAGGAGGAGGAGGAGGATACCTAACAGAACGGTCATGAGGCTCAAATGACCTAATGTTCAAAATGTTTAATGTTAGAACAGCGTCTGGCACACAGTATGTGTGAGTCACTGTTACAATGATGATCTAGTAAAAGTCATTTCAACACTGCTGGCTTCCTTTTCTTATTTAGAAAAGAGAAGAAACTGAAGCATTTGCTTCCATCTCTAATATTCTACCATTCAACCATCAAATGTGTATTATTTGCCACATGCCTTGGGAAAACTGCCTACTCCTACAGGGGTAGGTAACCCTGTGGGTGAACGTCCTGTACATCAGGACTCCTAGTGCTATTTAATACAAAATAAGCCTCCTCCTGTCGCCAGCACTGTCCTTACACAGCAGGCATTGCCTAAGGGATCTCCACTGGACTGGATTCCCGCCTGGAGGCTGCACACCAGGCTCGGAAGGAAAAAGTGCTAGGAGGAGGCGTCACTCCCAAAATAGCACTCACCTTCAACAAGGGAACATGCTGCTGCACAGGACTGTAAGCCAAAATAAAGTAACTACTGCATGTTTCATTTTTTCCTTCAGATTTGGCTTCAAGGTGGGTCTTTAGCCAAATCGATTAGGTACAATCTGCCCTCCATCCACCTTCTGTGGTACTCTACCCTGAGCCAGTTCTGTGCCGCGTTGGAGTAAACAGCAGGCTAGGTGAGGGGGGAGTTCGGCAGGGACACTTTGTAGGGGGCACTGAAACATCTCTAGAACACACAACATTTCTAAAAGTGTCATGAAATGGTGAAAGACTTGCTGGTCAAAATTCTTATCTGGGATTGTACTGTTCTCCAGGGGTGTCTAGAAACGGGTGCAGAGGGCGATTTGGGTAGTCACAACTACAGGGAGAGTGCTATTACCACCGATCAGCATGTGATGGGTTGGACCAGGAACAATAATCCACAAAACAGAACTTTTCTGTCCAAATTGCTACTGGTCACCTTGTTGAGAAACATCATTAAATGCTCCCAGAGGGCATGCACTTTCTAAGGATAGCGGTCCAGCTAGCCCTTGGATCCCTGTTCCTGCCCCACTGCTAGTAAAATGAGCATGTCCAGGGGCCAGAGATGGATTTTCCAGTAATAGAGAGGACAAGGCTGCCACTTCCTACGCCTGGATTTCAAGGCCTAGCACCTGTCTGTGGAACGGAGGAGTGAATTTTGGCCGATACTCTCTAACTGTCCCCCATATGGTTTCACACTTAATTCTCACAGCTACTCCCTGATGATGAGATAGTTGTTTTCACAGGATCTAGAGGACTGGAGGAGAGTGACAGCATTGCATCACAGATCCTGCCCTGAGCTCTGGATCCCATGTCAGGACCGTCATCCCTGCTGCACCTGAAAACTCCAGGTAGCTCTAGAGAAGACCCTGCTTCTTTGCATCATGAGCACCAAAGTCCCTGTGGGCATGTCTGCTGGGCAAATCAGGGTTACATGTTGGTGCCCTAGTGCAAAGGGGTCTGAGAAAACAAACAGTGAAAGACAGCCTCTGACTACTAAGACTGAGGAGCTGAATTCACAGCATGAAAGAGGCTCAAATGCCAGACACCAGAAAGGAAAGGCAAACATTCGAACACAGAACTGTGAGAGAATTCATCTTTAGGGCCTTGACTGCAATCACCCCTCAAACTAAGGTGACTACATGTCTGTTTGCCAGGGGCCATCTCACTTACACCGGTTGTCCTGGCTTCATTCTTAATAACATTCTTTTCACTCTTGGAAGTACTACAGTTTGGACAATAAATTGTATTGTCACCCTCCCTAAGACTCATGTCTTGCACTGAGCCTCAAGTGAAGTGTGCAGGGATTTTCACGTGTGCATGTGTATGCGTGTACATGTTCCCAAACCGCTGTGACTCGTGCTGCACAGAACAGGCACTGATGACATGGACACCACTCCTCCACTTCCAGGAACTGCTCGGGACAATCTGAGACTCCAGCTTAAGAATGACTCACAGGAACCACTTCCCTAACAACAGAATTGCCTTGACTTGGTATATGATTTGCTGCTTCACAGTTGGAAAGCTGGGACGTGATAATTCTTGGAAAAGACTCTTTCCACTGTGTCTGTTCTGTTAAGTGCATTTCTCAGACTCTGTTATTTTATCTTGCTTCCCTCAGGATTCTGCCTTCAGCTGCCTTCCAAGTAGCAATAAAATTCACCTTTTTTGCTTTAAATTTAAAATGCCAGCATATTCTCAGCATTTTAGACTTTTGGAGATCTGTGGCTGGCAGAGAAGAAAAAAAGAAATCCAAAAAGGAAGGTGGACAAACAAAGTAGAGAAAAGATGGGGAATGGAGAGGAGAGGGAGAAAATTAGAAGAGAAAGGAAATAAAAAGGAAGAAGAAAACTGAATGACAGGAAAAGGAGAAGAAAGAAAAGAGAATCATCTTACACTATACATTACTGAAGTGTTTATTTCTCTTGGACTAGAGCATGTGCTGGTGAAAGCCATTCATCAAGCATGGTGGTCTCGGCCTGATTCCAGCGGGTTTCTCCTACTAAAGCCGCTCCCAGTATCTGAGCCAGTAAGCGCTTCTGCCCCATGTCACAGGACCATGGAGGCCCAGAGAAGACCAAGAATCCACCCTGCAGATTGCTGTCTAGTAGGAGGGGTGGGTATCTGGGTGTATCCAAGCTGATGTTCACAACAAACCCTGAGCACAGTCCCTTGTGATGTTAATTTTAAGGGGAAACATATCCAAATATCCTACCTGGGTTTTTAGTCCCAACAAAGCAAAATTAAAATACATTTCCCAAGCTACATATTACCTTTACCTGGAAATATTAACTTCTTGAGAACATCCTTCCTCATCTTGAAAAATCCTTAAATCAATCCTTATGTCTTCTGTTATTCTCAGTAATGTTTTATTTTTTTAATGTGAATGAATTTTATTTTTAATGATATTTTATTGATTATGCTATCACACTTGTCCTCATTTTCCCCCTTGGCCTCCCTCCACCCAGGACCCTTCACTCCCTCGGGCAATCCCCACACCATTGTTCATGTCCGTGGGGCATGTGTACAACTTCTTTGGCTACTCCATTTCCTATACTGTAATTCACATGGCCATGGCTGTTTTGTAACTACCTGTTTGTACTTCTTAATGCCCTCATCTCTTCACCCATTCCCCCTCACTCTCCTCCCATCTGGCAACCATCAAAACCACCTCTGTATCCATGATTCTGTCTATGTTCTTCTTGTTTGCTTAGTTTGTTTTTTAGGTTCAATTGTTGGTATATATATATATATATATATATTTTTTTTTTTTTGCAATTTTATTGTTCACACTTTTGATCTTATTTTTCTTAAATAAGCCCCTTTAACATTTCATATAATAATGGTTTGGTGATGATGAACTCATTTAGTTTTTTCTTATCTAGGAAGCTGTTTATCTGCCCTTCGATTCTAAATGATACCTTCACTGAGTAGAACAATCTTGGCTATAGGTCCCTGCTCTTCATGGCTTTGAACAGGGCTTTTTGCCAATCCCCTCTAGCCTGCAAAGTTTCTTTTGAGAAATCAAAAGTCCTATGGGAACTCCCTTGAAGGTAACTAACTTCTTTTCTCTTGCTGCTTTTAAGATTATCTCCTTATCTTTAACCTCAATGCATTTTAATTATGATGTGTCTTGGTGTGGGCCTCTTTGTATCCACCTTGTGTAGGACTCTCTGTGCTTCCTGGACTTGCATGTCTATTTCCTTCACCAAATTAGAGAAATGTTCTTTCATTATTTTTTCAAATAGATTTCCAATTTCTTGCTCTTTCTCTTTTACTTCTGGCACCAATATGACATGAATTTTGGAGCTCTTGAAGTTGTCCCAGAAGCTGCTTATACTATTCTCATTCTTTTGGATTCTTTTTTCTTTTTGTTGTACTGTGGCGGGGGGGGGGGGGGCTCCTAATGTTCCATATCATTGATTCCTAGCTTCATCCACTCTACTCTTGTTTCCCTATAAATTGTTCATTTCAACTAGTGTATCCTTCATTTCTGACTGGATTTTTTTAATGCTTCTGGTGTCCTCTCTCAGTTCCTTGAGCATCCTTAGGAACAGTGTTTTGAACTCTGCATCTGATAATATTGCTATGTGAAATATCTCCATTTCACACAGCTCGTTTTCTGGCGTTTTAGTCTGTTCTTCCATTTGGGCCATATTTCTTTATCTCCTTGTTTTGGCAGCCTCCCTGTGTGTGTTTCTATGTATTAGGTAGAGCTGCTTTGACTCCATGTCTTGCTAACATGCCCTAATGTAGTAGGTGTCCTTTAGGGTCCAGTGACGTAGCCTCCTCTATCACCCAGGCTGGGTACTCAAGGTGTACCCTTCATGCAGGCTGAGTATACCCTCCTCTTGTAATTGAGCCTTGACTGCTGTTGGCAAATCAATGGAAAGGGTTTACCCAGGCCGATCAGCTGCAAGGACTGGCTGTGATCACTTACCACCAATCTACAGCCTCCATGGAAGATGTGCTATGCAGGGACAGGGTGGTAGTACTCCCACATGGTCTGTAGTTGTCCACCCGGTGCATGGGTAACTGGGGTTTCCTGGGTGGTGTAGGCCAAGGTCAGCCCCCACCTATGTTTTGCCTGGAGCCACCCTTCCTGAGCAATAAAGCAATCCGAGGTGGTTGCTATTTGTGCTGCACTTGGACATCCCCAGGCAAAGCCAAGCTGTGAATCTAAGCTATCTACTGCAAGTGCCAGGCCTGGGGCTCACTGAAGCCAGCTCTTGCTTGTTTGGGAGGATTTAGGAGGTTGTGAAGCATGAACCATGACCAGTAATTCATATGGAAAAGCAGCTTGGTTGGGCCTCTAAATTGGGTGGGATGGAGTCTCTGGGATCTCCAAGGCAGGTCAAATAGTGTAAGCTGGGTTAATGGAGTCTCCAACACAACAGCAGCTTGCTGGCTCTGTGTCTCAAGGTGTGGGAGGGGTTAGAAAAAGGACAATGCTCTCTGCTCATCTTGATGCCAGGCATCTCAGTTTCTCGTAGTATGTCACTGGTACTTTAAAGCTGCTACCCTGGTGCTGGAGGGTAGAGAGACTGAGTCTGAGTAGGTGAGTCCGTGTGTGGGTTCTTTAAGAGAAACTGCTTGGGGACTCCATACGTTTCTCCACTGACTCAATCCCTGCTGGTTTTCGCAGCCAGAAGGTACGGCCACTTACCTTCCTGGCACTGGAACGCCGGGCAGAGGGGCCTGGTGTGGGGCTGGGACTCCTCACTTCCGAGATATCCCTCCCTAATTTTATTCATCACATGTCAGAGGAATCAGCCAGCTCTGCGTCTTCAACCCTCCTCCCAGTCTGGATGAATGTGCTTTCTTTCCTTCTGCAGTTGTCAGACTTCCATTCAACCCTGTCTATTCCTGATGGTTCTAAGTGATGGCTGTTCCGTATTTTAGTTGTGGTTGAGCAAAGAGACAAGCTATGTCTGCCTATACTGCCATCATGACTAGAAGTCTTCTCAGCAATGTTTAAAAAGAATGGAGCCCAAATACATAATCCTAAAGTAACACAGGGGAGATCACACTTTACAAATTAAGACAACGCTACTTCTGGGAAGGCTGTTGGGGGACTGCGTGAAAAGGTGAAGGGATTAAACAAAAAAAAATCTCTTAGACACAGACAACAGTATGGTGATTACCGGAGGAAAAGAGGGGCGGGTGGGAGAGGTTATGAGGGGATAAGTGGTGATGGAAGGGGACTTGACTTTGGGTGACAAACACAAAACAATATACAGATGACGTATTACAGAATTGTACCTATGAAACCTGTAATTCTACTAATCAATGTTACCGCAATAAATTAATTAAAATTTAAAGAAAAAAAGACAATAGCACTTCTCAAAATAAAACCCACCTTATGACCCTGCTGTGTTACCAGGGGGCAGAACAGCATTTTCTCTTCCTGTTTACAGGTGATTTAGCCCAGGAAGCATGTTATGCTCACTAAATACTGAAGATTTTTAAAGCTTCTGTTTTAACCCACAACCCCATTTTGATTTGTGCATGTCTACAAGGATAGAGAAAGGGAAAATATCACTTCTTTTGAATGATCCAACCTCACAATTAATAATTGAGAATCTCTTTTTCCCTTTCTCCCTTGCCTTTTTTCTCTCTGAACTAGAGTGCACTCTTCAGCTTGTTAAGCTCAGCTCACTCCCACTGATAATTCACTAGAGATCATAATTTATGGACAATTGAAGCTGCAGAAACATCTCTTAGAAGGAAGAGAGCAGATCCATAGCAACAATTCTTCAGGGGAATATTAATCCCCGGCTTTATGTAGTGCTAAGTGTACAATAGTAATCAGAACTTGAGTAGAAGCTGCTAATCATTGAGGGAAAAGGCTGTATAAAGAATTCATAATGGAATTAGCCTGCGGCAAACAAAGAAAGACAAAATTAAATCAGCCATCAAATTGCACCAAGGAATTTTAATTTACAGGTTAATGTAGGATTATGTAACTAATCACAGCTAACATTTTCAATGAACAACCAATAAAATCCTGCTTTTTTTCCCTCTCTAATCTTGCTAATGGTATTCCAATAACATGCTTTTATTACCCAGTAATATGTTAGAAATGATTCTCAGAAATTTTAAAAGTCTTTCCAACGGTCAGAACTATAAAATCGTAGCTTTGAAATAGTCAAAAGTGTGGATCTAGGAAGATCCACTCCTCAGTTCAGTTCAGACCCAATAATATCTGGGTGAGTTTGCATAAAGTAAATTTACATAACCATATAGCTTTAAAGTATATACATGTTTTTCATGCAGTGCAGGGGGCTAAAATGGGACAAAAGAGACTAAATTAAATATGTGAAACTAATTTGGAGCACAAAGTATATCAGTTAATTCTAAATAAAACCACTGCCATAGATTTATGTGTCAATATTGCAGTCATATCCAATGACATAAACACCAAGGACCGCGCTAACAGAGTTTTCACAGTTTATAAATGTGAACATCATAAAAAGAAATAAGGTTTCTAGGATAAAAAGTTGATTAGCATTTCCCCTGGGAGGGGGGTGGACTCTTGTATCCTCCCCAGTTATATTTTGATATCAACCAATGCATGACAAAGACAGAAAAAACCCTCTACACAGTTTGAAAAATTATATGAAACCCACTGCTTCATAAATATAAATATATTAAAAAAAGACAGCATAACTCTTTGCACATTGGCAGGGAAAAACTCCAAAATTATACTGTATGCTTAAAAAGACATCAGTTTAATCAAAAAGATCTTTTTCCAACATATGGCAGAAGGAAAATTATTATAAATGGAGTAAAAAGTATGTTCATAAGCTTTACTTCACGAGGGAAGAATGCTGGGAAGAAAGGCGACGGCATTCTTCTTGCATATGTTTTTCTTGTCGAGAACAATGTGGGAAAGTCTCATTTTCCTTTAATCTAAATGTTCATTTTATGGAAGCAGCAACATTCGGCCCAGTTATTAGCAAAGGAGTTTTGTTGCTTTATAAAGTCTAATTTTAAGATGCTCACTTCCAAAAAAACATTATGGTGTCAATTGCACTACCCTTCAGCAATCCTGTAATAACTTTATTCAACCATTTCTAATTATAATTATATTTTCAATTCCTTTTAGCTATAGAAACTCTTTATCAATCAGAGCACAAGACAGAAAATTACTTTATTACAGCTACAGCTCGTTAGGCTGAGTGCTCTTAATGAAGCAGCCTCATAATCAGATGAAAATCATGCTGGAGAAAACTTGCATCATTAGTCTGGGCCTTAATTACCAAGAAATATAGTCACTAACAATGATATTCCATTTCATGATATGGTGCATGCACCTTCTACACTAGTTGCAATTAATAATTCCACCGACTGCTACAGAATCTTTTCTATTTATTCATAACAATGGAGGGGGGAAATTCTAAATTTAATTGAGCGCCTCAGATTGCACTCTCTTTCTCCCTCTCTCTCATGTTCAGATTAAAATGTCACAAGGCTAATATTCTATCTTACAATAATTCATCATTTTAATTACATATTTTATGTATGTGAAATGTCTTTTTTCAGCTTTATAGTTGAGGCTGACATTTTTGGGGATGCATCTAGGAAAATGCGTGACTTTTCCTGAAGGTGGTCCCTACCACCCAAGACCACATCAAACAAATTTAAAAAATAAAAAACAAAAAAGTCACTGCCATCAGTCCATCAACTCCAACTATGTCGGGAAAAACTGCCACAAGAGCAGGGACATTCATTTAAATTAATATCAGCGTCTTCTGATAGGCCTTGGAAGGCAGAACGGCGATGTTCCGGGAGGAACAAGGCCCTGTGTCATGGGTCTCTTTGTTAGGCATGATTGATCACAGACAGAATCAGCAACTTTCCTTTGTGAAAGCCCCCTTTCTTCTGCCTCATTTCCTTTCACCCTTTTCCTGCCTCCCTCTCTCACCAAGATCTTTGCATTTGACCTCCTGAGAAATACCTTCAGCCACCAGGGGAGGAGATCTGGTCCCTTGCCCCCTGCTGGGTTCTGCACAGCACCAGGTCCCAGCAGAGACCCACCCATTTCTCCATCCTCTCTTCAGGCTGGATTAATGCTGGAATTCAAGGTACTGTTGCAATTGCTGCTTTTTTTCAAACGCAAATTAGGTTACTGGGTGAGGGCAAAGAGCACTCCAGGGAGGGCAGAGGGCAATGGGCTTGGCATAGATAAATGAGATCCCCATTGACCTCAAACCCAAGTGTGCCTAGAGCTGAACTTCCTGCCTGACATCGTCTTTCATAGGAATTGTTGCCAAACAGCTCATTTGATTAATCTGGGCCGCACTTTCCCCAATCATTTGCCTTATGAGCACAGAGCAGTTTGAAAAATGAAATTGATAGAAAAAGAGAATGACTTGGAAAAATCCACAAGCCACAAGATGAAGAGTTGGCTATTGCACAAGAATACTAATTTTTTAAAGAACTAAGCATCCAATCTCTATATCATGAACAGAAAGGTCCCCAGTTTAAACTAATTCGTGTTGAGCAAGCAGTGGCCCAGTTCCTAAGGCAGTCTAAGGAGGCAAAAATTCTCCCCACCCAATTTCAGACCCCACATAAACAAATGACTGAATAAATCAATAAAGAAAGACCCGCCACAACAAAAACACCAGATGACAATTAGCTTAAAGATGGTAAAGAACTCACTGTGTTATTAGTGAATCTTTGTTCCTTCTGGCATTATTAAGGTTTGAGGGAAAGTAGTGACAGGCAGCGTCCCATGTCACATAGACTTTCAGAGAAAGGGGGTTCGGGGGAGGGATTTGGAAGATGAGAGCCAGTAGAACCTGAGAGTCGTGACCCACGCAGAGCAGGAAGATGCAAGCTGCTTGGAGAAGAATGCTAGGCAGACAAGAGGAAGTGGACCTAGGCCAAAAGGACAAAAACCCCGCGAAGCAGCAGGAAATGAAAGCTGACCAGGAAGACAGCAAGAGAAGCACATTAACCAGAACCACACAGAGCACATTTCCATAGGAAAAACGACTGGCATTTTGGACAGCACAATGGCATGCAGGACAGCATGAGGTGGATAGGGTCCCCAAAGAAAACAGGTTTGTAAGGCCCAGCCTGACACCCTTAAAAGCAGCCACAGGAGAGTCAAGCAAGAGTTAAGGGGAACTGGCTGTGTTTCCACATTCTCCTATTAATGCAGTGTCAGGAAAAGACCTCAGCATTATTGTCCTCCCCTTCAATCATTCCTTCTTTCCTCTTAACAGCACTTCACTTAAGCACAGAAGTCACTGCAGGCATTTCCATCTGACAGTGGCTACCCACATGGACATGAGAGAGACCCCAGGGGTGCTCAAGACCTTTTTTAAGGGCTGTCTCCTACTTTCTGGTGTCGACACTCTTTGTGTCTGGCAGTGTCCATATCCAGTTCCACAATGAGACAACAGTACAGAAGCTGGATCTGAGGAGGCTGGGGGCTTCTTCTACTTGAAGGGTCTTCAGAGGGAGGCACCCAGCCTAAGAGCCCAGTCATCCTTCATCAGTACAGCAGCTACAGCATGAGAAGCTGGGCTCTGCCACATACTAGCTGGGTGATCTTAGGAAGGTCGCTGTGCACCTCAGCTTCCAAATCCCCAGATGAGGGCAATAATAGCACTGGTTTCACAGGGTTGCTGCAAAGGTAACCTGAGATGAGGCATGTGAAAGTGCTTAAACACAATCTGGCATATAGGAAGTTTCAATAAATGCTAGCTCTGATCCACGGCATCAACGTTACCATTACAATTATTACTCCAGACAAGAGGCAGGCATGGCTTGCTCTGAAATAGATTTAAGGATTTCAAACAGTGGTTTTAAAATCTGTCTACACATTTTAAAAAACCACCTCCCCTGAATTCTCCCTCCTGACCAATTAGATCAGAATCTCCTAGTTGGTAGTCTTCGAAGCTCTTTGCATAATTCCAGTGTGCAAACAGGACTGAAACCCACCGACATGGAGTCTCAATGCCTATGCCTGATATTTAAACACGGTGTTTCTATCTAAAGGCCTATATATTGGTAAGGGGCAAAGCCCTTGTCTGGGTCTCCCAGAGAGCCATGGGAATGTTGCAGCTACGCTGTGAGATGTGAGTTTAGAGCATTTATGGCCCATGAAGGAGCAACCACAGCCTTGGCTGAAGGAATGTGCCTGTTGGCTTTCCAGCTGGCAAAGTGGTCCATTTCCAATATACAGAGCATAATGCATGCAGCCAAATGTTCCCACAGGATGGCCACCTGTGACTTCAAAACTCTTCTGTCTGGGGCCAGGATTCGCACATGCCACAAGGCAAAAGGTTGCCTATGAGCACCACGGGGAAACTGCTTTTCCCTGTGGTTTAGTAAGGGCAGCCTATGCAAAATCTACCCAGAGAGATCGGATTAAGGCTATAGGGGAGGAAATGACTACCACGCTAGTCTCTAAGAACGAAAGTTAATCTGTCAGAATTGACAAAGTTGGATTCAGGCTAACCCTGAATGAATGTGACAAACCTAACTGTTTAAATCCTTAGTTATCTTGATGACTTTGGCAGCTGTTTGACACTTGCATTTACAGGATCTAGAAAAACTAAAAAATTTCAACTACTTAGACTCTTGAAACCTAAATAAATCTGCCAGCCGCTCAAAAGACAATCCCCTATTTATTTATTTGCTTTCAATATTTAAGACACTTCCGCCACAGAAAGACCTCCAAGACCATGCATGAAATAACAGAAAAACCACAATTTAAAAAAATTAAGAACACTGAGCAGCATCTAAACTCATCATTCATTCCAACTCATACTGTTCTTCCGGCAGGAAGGGATTTACTTAGACGGCGGCGATTACCAGAAACCCAGGGGATCACTTCATCCCCACCCAGGAGTACAGGTTAGCACAGCCCTCCTGCCTTTGCAGGTAGCAGGGAAGTACAGGAAGGTTCTAGGCCTCTCCCAGCCGGAGACATGAAAAGCCCTTCTTTGGCTGCTTTTTCACCCTGCAAAAGGATCATGGGAGAGAGACAAGCTAGAAGAGAAAATAATCAACAGTGGTTAGGAAATACCAGCAGACTCATTTACAACCCTGAGGTTTAGAATGGAAACTCAAAATACACTGGCACACCAAAGAACTTAAAATCAAACACAAAAAGAACAAATATTGTATGACTCCACTTATATGCGGTACACAGAATAGCCAAAATCCCAGAGACAGGAAGTAGAACAGCAGTTATCAGGGACGTGGCAGGAGGCTGGGGGTGCGGGCAGAATAGGGAGTTGTTTAATGGCTCCAGAGTTTCAGTTGGCAACATGAAAGAATTCTGAAGACGGATGGTGGTGATCGCCGCACAGCAATGTCAATGAACTTAACGCCACTAAACTGTACACATAGAATTGGTTAAAATGGAAAATTTTATAATATCCATATTTTACCACAATAAAAAAATCAAACGCTTATCTTGAGGTCCTAAGGAAATTATTTAACATTTCACTTATTTTCATTTCAGTGATTAAAAGAGAAAAAAATACAAGAACTTAAGTTCTCCTTTGAAATGCCAGAGGCAGATCAGAAAGGGAAGGTCTGAGGGCGTGAGAGAGAGACCACCTGAGTCAGTGTCCTGGGCTGAAGACTTCCCTCCGACCCAATGCTCTGAGTGACCGCGGGCAGTCACTGCATCCCTCCGGTCCTCGCTTTCCTCATCACTAAAGCCAGAGAGTTAATGACACCAAGTCCATGCCAGCTCTACAGTCCGCAATTCTACACGTTCTTTCTATTCCAGCATGGCAATATTTGTATAGAAAATATTTTTATGGAAATATTTTTATAGGAAAACCACAGCAGTCACTACAGGCAAATGTCAGTATTCTCTCTACTGGCTAAATAAAGAAAAGAGGAAAGAGCTGGGGACAATTAGATAAAAATAACTTCTTTGTCAAATCTGCAGGTGAAGAACCCACAAAAATGTGCAAACTCCAAGAGTGAATATTATTTTTTTCATGTTTCACTCCTTTATCAGGAGGTATTTCTACCTGATGAAAGTGTTTTCTTTTTCCTTCACAAATGCAGACTATCTAGGTAGAAGTCCTTGGGTCTATGCCTGCCCTTGAATGAGTGGTGAGCCTGATCCTTAAGACTCAGTAGACCAGAGTTCATGAACAGGCAGGTCACCACAGCAGAACTCGGTGTCTCTGCCATCACTAGGCTGTTTCTAAACTGTGAGATGGTGTACTGTCTCCGTACACCATCCCTCTATCGCGTACTTTTGGCAATCAATGCCATGGTTCCAGGGGACCAATATCCCAACCATAATTTGCATTGTTAAGTATCTTTTCATCTGACTTTGTTCTTTCTTTCCACTTTGACCCAAAAAATGTCTGGGAAGCATAAACTCCACTATTTCTCTCCTTGCTAAGCCCCATGGCATCTCGGGGACGGTAGAGGTTAGCACCAACTAGCCTCCTTCTAAGCACTACTGACCATGCAATCTGCACTCCACTCTTTATGCCAGTGATTCTCAACGAGAAATAATTCAACCCCCTTCCCCCCTCCAGGGACATCTGACAATATGTGGAAACAGCTGTCACACTGAGGAGAGGGGAGCTACCGGACTCTATTGGGTAGAGGACTGGGATGCTGCTGAATACACTATAATGTGCAGAATAGCCTCCACAACAAAGAGTTATTCCACCCAAAATATCAATAGGGCTGAGAAACCCTGCTTTAATACAACTGAAAATTTCACAGAAATTAGTTTAAAAAAAAGAGATATAAAGAGATTAAGTAACTTCTCCGACATCACCTAGCATGGACATGGACAGACCAGGAATGGATCTCAAGTCTATGGGTCTAAAGAGCCACTGTCTCTCCCCAAATGAATGAATGAGCAGAGAATGAATAAAGTCAGCCCACTGCTCTGTGCCAGGGAAGCTGAAGAGGGGCAGCGAGCACTAGAGACAGATGCAGGCTGACCTGAGACCAACTCTGGATACCACCATTTATGCCACAGGCCAGATGCTCAGGCAAGACGTGCTCGCTGCCTTCACTGCTCGATGCAGCAGCCCACCCGAGTAGAGCGGAGACAGAGAGGTCGGCCAAAAGTCCTCGTGTCGTCCCCGACACCGCCCAGAGCCAGAGGGTCTGGGGAGGGCACGGTTAGCACCCCCCACAGTGGATCATTAGAAAACTGAGAGCTGGGGTTGCAGAGCTGCATACACGGAAACCCTAGGGCAGGAGTGGCTGCCTGGGGAGGCGGCCCCTACCTCTGGGCTTGCCCTCTTGGGTCCTTCCTTTCAGGAAATGGAGATGAATGAGAGAACAGTGGTTGGGACCGGTCCCTGAGGTTCCCTCCGTGGGAAAGCCACCTCTCTACCGGCTAAGTGCTTTCAGCTCCTCTGAAAAGCAAGCCATTCATTAAGCAGAACCACCCACAAGATGGTGGTGGTTTTAAAAGGTAACAACCCTCCCCTCCACCACTCCCCAAAGATCGATGGTGACAAGAGCCAAACTTCACGATGAAGGGAGGTGGGAATGGTTTGTTTCTAAAACCTGGTCAATGGGGGCCCAGCTTGGGAGGCCCCGCTCCTCTCAGTGCCTCCTGCCTCCTCACATCCCCACCAGCCCCTCAAGAACAAGAGCCCACTGTCTAAGGCTTTGCAGACTAGTGATCTGGATGAAGTAATTAGGGGCTGCTTCTGTCAACCATTTGTGCTAAAAAGTCTTAAGTATATTGAACTCCCACAGGCCCCATGTATTAATTAAGTCATCTTTACCTGCTTTTTCAAATTTTTCTAGAAGCAGAAGACTTGTGCAGAGAGAAGAGACATTCTACGGTATGTCACACTACCAACATTAAACCCCATCTGTCAGGGCTTTGGAAAGTGCCTCCTAGATGCCTGGCACTTTGCCCACCAGTAAGGACCACTTTCCCAGGGCACAGACCAGAGCAAAAGAGATGGACACAAGCCTGCAGCAGCCTCTTAAGGACACTGTGCTTCTAGGGTCATCCCCAAAGCACCCATGGCTGGGGGAACTTTTTTCCTTACTCCTGAGCAAAACAAACAAAATTTATTAAATAAGTCATGAATTGTTTGTCAGAATTGTTTACTATTAATTAAGCTTATGACTTGATTTAGATTTCACTAGTTTTCCCATTCATGTTCTTTTTCTGTTGCAAGATCTAATCCAGGATAACTCACTGCATTCAGTCAACTCAGTCTCCTCTCATCTGCGTCACTTCTCATTCTTTCCAGGCTCTTCGTGACCTTGACACTTCTGACTACTGTCAGGTATTCTGTACAAAGTCCCTCGGTTTAGGTGTGCCTGATGTTTTTGTCATGATTAGACGGAGGTTACAGGCTTGGGGTAGGAAAATCACGGAGGTGAACAACCCTTCTCATCACATCGTATCCGGAGGTATTTGATATATGCACATCCACACAACACCACTGGAGATGTCCACCTCGATCACTTGGTTAAGATGCTGTTTACCAACTGTCTTCACTACAAACTTACTATGGGCCCCTTTCAGCACTCTATTCTTTTAAAGTACAACACTAAATCCAGTCCACATTCAAGAGGGAGTGAAGTGTTTTCAGCGTTTCATCACATTCCCGTGTTAGGACAGACTCCTCACTAAGAAATAGAAATCCGTTTTTTAAAAAAAGCACAGTCTGGAAGTCAGGGTCTTGGGCTCCAGCCTCAGCCGTGTGCCCCAGGCTTTGTTGCAAGCTCTCCTCTGTGCAATACAGGGTGGCCCTGCCCTCCCCACGGGGTGATTGAGGGATCAAAGGGCAAGTTTCGGGAAATGAGTTTTGGACGCCAAGCTCCATCCCTTGGCCCCCAAAGTTAAATTCCTGCCACCTTCCCTGTATTTCCCCTGCAGCAGTTGCAGGCTGCCCTGATATTACCAGGCAGTCCCAGGGTTTTCCTGCTTCTGGCCTCTGTTCCCTTTACTGGAAATATGCCTCCCTTAGTATCCAAAGAACTTTCTCCCTCACTTCACCTCCCTGTCCGCTCAAATGTCACCTCCCCTGGAAAATCTTCCTTTACCCTGTTACTTAAAATAACATCCCCACACACTCCATCCCTTCACCCTGCCTGGTGTTCTCTGCACTGTCCGCACTACCTGCCCTTACAGTCTGGTTTCTACTATTTGTCCTCTGGTCCTTGAAGAGGAGGGGCTTGGTGTGTTTTATATCTCCACTGAATCCCAGTGCCTAGAACACAGCCCAGCCCATTGTAGGCTGAGCCTCAAAAGACATTTATTGAATGAAAAAACACACGGGAAAGTCTTTTGTTGTTGTTGTTATCTTCAGCGTTTGATGTCCTTGGAGATTCATAAACCCTTACAATAACTCAACATCACACCACCTCTCACCAGGCCTAGAACTGACCTGGTAATGACTCTGGTTATACTTTAGGATGGCAATACCTTATATAACAGAAAAACCATAATACAGGGATGGAACAAATGGTTTTCTCTGCCACAACACCTGTGGTCCATGAGGATTAGCTGCCTAAAAACTGTTTTGAGAAAGATTCTGAGACGAGACCTGGTACAATAGCAAAATATGCCATGACTGATTTGTAATTTTGTAATGTCTGCTGTGAATAAATAAATGGCACAGTGATGTACATGATATATGAATATTCCTTGTCCTCAAATCATTCCATTGTGAGTAGGTATGGCTTTCTAATTTATACAAAATGACTGCCACTTAACCAAACTTCTGTTAAGGCCATCACCTATATTAAGGATTGGCACCTTTTATATGTAAAGGGTTAGAGACTAGACATTTTGGGTGCCATGGACCAAAGAGCAGTCTTTGCAGAAACTACCCAGTTCTGCCATTGTAGCAAAGAAGAAGCCACCGACAATAGATGAACAGGGAGGGGAGTTGTGTTCCAATAAAACTTTATTTACAGAAAAGAGGCTTCAGCTACATTTGGTAGGCCACAGTTTGCCAACTCCACCCCCCATGGATTTCTCTTCAAAGAACATCTTTCACCTCCCTACTCTCCCCACCCTCCAAAGAGCAACATCTTTAGAGAAACCAAAATTATTATTCAGCGCTTGCTAGATCTGACTTTTTGCTCTAGAGTCCACAGAGATTGTTTACATATCAACATCTTCTGGCACTTTAAGAGTTATCAAAAATGTCACCAATCACCAAACGTTTCATTAATTATTGCAAACATCTTTAGAAAAAAATACCACAGCGGGTTTCTTTCACCAAATGATTTCTTTCAGACATAATTTCAGTTTAATTAATAGGGGATTTCACTATGACCTGGAGGGTGTGAAAATCAGCAGAGAGTCTGTGGTTTGGTTAGAAGAAAACTAGAAACTTGTCCATGCCTGCAGAGGAAAAATTTACAAACAAAGAAAGAAGAAAAGCTGGCATTTTTTTCAGCTAAGAACACTGAGCCAGCCGATGCCCTCATTAAAGACATCAGTGGAGCATCTTGAAAAAGCAAATTAAAAGGATGTGGAGAGGAAACTAAGACATAAAAATTTGGGGGGGGTGGGGAAGGCTTGTGAGATAAGATGTGGCTTATTTATTCCCTGAAAACCATCCTGTTTCTGAGCCACACGGCCTTACAAAAGCAAAAGGCAACAGATGGACAGCAAGACTTAGGAGACCCCTCCCGGCCTCCTACAGCAAGTCCAGAGATACAGTCCCCGCACTCGAGCGGCCAAGCCTTCCTTCAAGTGGCTTCGTGTGAACTTCCCGGCATTCTGAAAATGTGCACTCACTTATCTAAGCAATAAAGCTTATTTTCGAGGGGTGCCTTTGGAAGGCGAATGTTGTGTTCAATTACCAATATGCAAAATGCCTCGTCCACATATCCCAAAACACCAGGTTACATTAGCTGCAGTTTTAATATCCTGCCAAAGAGAAAAAAGTCCCCAAATATGAAACAAATACAGCTGTCTAATATTGCTGTTCAAATGCCACTGCATTAAATAAAATTCCGCACTGTAAAATTTTGTAAGGTGCTAAAACAAAAATGATATAATAAATATAAAACATCTGCATTTTTTAACAAGACATTTGGAAACCAATTTCACTTATATTTAAGCTTGTTTTGAAGCGTTCTTAGTTTTGAGAAACATCCTAGTTATAGTATATTAGATTCCCTGCCTCGCGAGGCCAAAGATTAAAGTGCTGACACCCAAGTGAAGGATGAGGGATGAAGGGGAGGAGAAACCACCATGTCTCTTTCAGAATGAACCTGGTATTTGGATCTCCAGCTGGTTTTCAGTCATGAAAACATGGGGGTGGTGCGGTGGGGGCGGGGATAGTGAGCACCCTCCATTGTTAGCGCTAAAAAATGGATTCTCACACACGCACAAAAATCCATTAAAACAACATTAAGTTTCTGGCAACGACACAGGCACACCCCCCCAAGGAAGTGGAGAGTTCACAGCATCTCGGCCGCCCTCCCTGTGCCTAGATGGAGCCGTTCCCAACACAGCGAGAGAAGAGTAAGGCCACCCACCGCTTTCGGCTCAGGCAGGCTTTGGTATGGAGGGAAGGGCTAAAATGCAGGGGGCTTTGCCTCTGTATCAGGCTGGGAAGCCCAGGCTCTGAGCATCTGGGCACTGGACTTAGAACAGCTCAAAAAGGTCCCCTTTGGAAAACCAACAAAGGCCAATGACATCTGACAGAGGGGAAGAGGGAACAAAACATGTGAACCCGTCGCTACAAGGTTAAGTTCCTTCATTCTCCATTGCAGAGCGAAGGACCCATACCGAATTTTGCCATGTATCAGGCGAACTCCTGTTTTTGTGTGCACTATACACAGGATTATTATACCCATGGTATGTCATCATTAAACCCATATATAATGTGCATCCCTATTTTTCCCTCAAAAATCTGAGCAAAAAAGTGCACATTCTACAAGGCAAAATACGTAAATACCTGAGTTCACGGATGAGAACTCCGCCCACCCCCAGTCATCTACCCAAACACCGTTTCATCTACAACACCCACCTTTTGACCCAAACATCATGTGTAAAGCTGCAAATTTAGGAGCCAGATCTTTGTTTATTTCATGGCTCGAAGCAGTATGAATAAACTGCACTTGGAACAATCAAGAGAAGAAAATCTGGCCTGAAAACTGTTCGTAAATGAGCGTTCAATATTAATGCTAGCTAGCTTTCACTGAGCACTTTTTGTGCCGGGTGCTTTACAAACACTGTCACATTTCATCCGTGTGACTGCTGCTGCTGTAGGCAAACATTATTGTCACTTCCCAAAAGAGGATGATGAGCTTCAGCGCGGCCACATAAACTGACCTGGGTCATACAGCTGGGCCGCACGCAGCACGGCAGAAAACTGAACCAAAGTCCGGCTGACTACAAAATCACCGCGGGACACTCCTCAGGGTCTGATGAGTGGGGACTGGGGGGCTGTGCAAGTTGCACACAGGAAGTGTACTCACCTCAGCCACTAAGGATAGGACCTTGGATTGGAACAAAATCTACTTAACAGAATATCTGGAGAGAAATGCAGTTAATATCTCTGGGGTAAGACTGCATTTAGAACTGGGTTAACCACATGTCAAGTAGAATTGGAAGACCACGCCTTGATGAGCAGTTGATGGTGGTTTGTGTACAACACACAACAGTGATACATAAAAGCATCTTTCAAGGCCGTTGCAGAGAACTTGCTCTCATAAACAACCTTTTCTACCATCTTACTTATTAATTTGTTTGGAGAACTTTCTCTTCATAACGAGTTTAAAAGTTATTTTCATCCCATCCTCTACTCAATTTACATGAAAATGCTTCATGAACGTGTTCCTTCAACACTATTCCACATATGGAACTATCTGCCAAAAGCTTAACTTCCCATGCTCACTCAACCTGGGCAGTGGAGTCCTCCCCAATTACCTAAATAATTCAGGGTTTTGGTTTGTTATGTTGTTACGGAAGTTTGCTATGTGACTGTGATGGACCCTGTGATTTTTCTCCCTAACATCTATTCTCTGCTCCCAGTGAGGTTGGAGTGGACTGCCCAGACTCCTCAGCTCCAGGGAGCTATTTCAGGCTGTTGCAATAATCCCATTGCTCCTAACATTGTCAATTTAGGCCTAAATCAAAAATCCCAGGGTTTGGGAGGACCCATTCAGGATTCTTGTTTGATGCTCCTGGGAAGAGACTTTCCCTCTTCCCAGATGTGAATTAGGAAGCAGGTAGCTCCAGGCACTACTGCCCTGCTCTTTTGCAGTAAAGAGGGAAACCAGACTGCGAATGAACTGAGAATGAAGTCCAATCCACACACAAAGGAGATAGCTGAGAAAACCTTAAAGAGTCAGAGTCCTGACTGAACTACATACTAAAGCTTGACCTCAGGTTGAATATCTCAGTTACATGTACCATTAACCTACTTCATTGTTTCGGCCAGTATCGGCTGAGTTTTGTTTTGCTTACAAGTAGAATTCTACCTGATACATTTAATTTCCTACAGCACTTTGAGAAGGTACTAGGCAACTTCTAGCACTGATTTCTATAGCATCCACTCAATACAATGGAATTGCACCTTAAGTTAAGAGTTTAGAATAATAAAATCCCACAAAGCAAAGTTATGAAAAAATATCCCTAAAGATGCTATACAGTAATTCTCATGTACATTCAAGTTTGAAACTCAATTATAGGAGAAATGCTTACACATGCTCTATTTGACATATTTTGCCCATGGATTAGTGTACTTCAGATTCAATATTCCTGCATTGAAACCTACTCCCTAAGGAGATATTCAAGGGCCTTCCCGATCTGACCCCATCTACCCTACCTGCCTCACCACATTCCATGCCTTCATGCTCTTGCACATGTTGTTTCCATTGAGGTTCCTTTTACACTTTTCTTTGCCTGGTGTACTCCTACTTATACTTCAAGGCCCAGCTCAAATACCACCACTTGTCCTGAGTCTCTCTTTTTAGGAATCTTAATCATTCTTTGCTCTGGACTCTCACAGCCCTTTGTTCGTATCTCTATCAAAGCACTTACCTCGTGGCATGTGGCTTAACCTGTTTATACATCTTTCTAACCCACAGCCCATGAGCAATAACAGAGTGAGAGCATGTCTTACTCAATGTTGTATCTCTTACTGTAGCACACAGGACCAGCTCAGAGAAGGCACACATTCTGTTTGCTGTGTAAACACTCTGAATTCAGTTGACATACCCTAAATCCACCCCCTCCTCTCCATATTCACTACCCATGGTCTAACTCTACCTTACCTGGATGACAGCAACAACCTCCAACATGTTCTGACTGCTGGCATTCTTTCTCTTTTCAACCTCTTTATGGCCAGAGATACCTTTATAAAAGTTAGGAAAATGCACTCATTCCCCCAAACAGAAAATGCCTAACACTTTCTTCAAAAAAGAAGCTGCCTGACCTTCTGAAAAGTGTTTGAGTGTTCACATGGTTTCATATCATTTTTTTCCAATGCGCTCAAAGACACTCCTGAAATCCTATAAAATATTGAAGAGAAAGGCTTGAGGGCAAGTCAAAATGCAACCAACATCATTAGATAGCTTGCCCTAGTCTAACCAAGGTTATAACTGCTTAAGAAGTAAGAAATTCTGCCAGTGGTTCATTTATTTACTACTACGGGCACCTCCATTGCCCCTTCCCACTCACCCCCCTCCCATCACACACGAGGCTGGATGATTTAAGAGGTCTTGTGGCAAAAGACCCAAGATGGGCTTTGGGTCTTCTCCTGGCTCTGCCACTATTTGCTTAGGTGACCCTAAGCCAGTCAATTACCTTCTCTTGGACTCACTTTCCTCTGCTGGACAAACGGAGACAGAAACAGCCCACAGGCTCTGCGAGAAGAGAACGAGAGCCCCAGGTCAGAGCACCCAACACAGCATCAGGAAAACAGCAGATGTTCCAGGCGTATCCATTAGCTTTCTTCTCACTGAATTAACTGTCTTTGGGAAAACTTGCCAGTCATTTTAGTATCAAATAAGGTAATTTCATTATTTCTGACTCAAAGTGTTCTCCGGTGGATACATTCCACCAAGCTTAGCTACCCCACTGCTACACTAACAAGTGAAGCACTGCCTTGAGACTCATTTCCCTCCCACCCCACACCCCATCTTCCAGCAAGGCCTGTTGTTACACCCCAGTAAATACCTCCATCTGACCATCTCTCCCTCCCTCCTACTTTCTTGTCCCTTCCATCACCATCTCTCAGATGGATATTGCAACAGCCCCCTGACTTGTCTCCTCCCCTCTCATCTCCCCACAGCCTCCACCTAGCAACCAGAGTGACCTTTTCTGAAGTGCCAATCAGTTCATGGCACTTCTGCTAATATCCTCCTACACCTTCCAATGATATTAATAACAATAATGATACCTATAACTTATTCAGCACTTACCACATTTAAAGGGCACAGGTCCAAGCACCTGCACGTAGCACTTAATCTACAACTGTCCAGTGTCCATCAACAGTGGAGCAGATAAAGAAAACGTGATGTGTGAGAGAGAGAAAGAAACATGGAGTAGCAGTCAACCCTGAGGAAGAGGAAAGTCCTGCCACTTGCTATGCCATGGACAAAACTGGAGGGCATTACGCTATCCAGAATAAGCCAGACACAGAAAGAGAACTACTGTGTGATCACACTTATACTTGGAATCTAAAAAATCAAACTCATAAAACCAGAATGTAGAATTGCAGCTGCAAGGGTTGGGAGGTGGGGGGGAGGGAGAAATGGGGGAAAGTTAGTCAAAGGTACAAACCTCCAGTTAGAAGATGAGTAAGTTCTGGGTCCACCGTAGAGCATGGTGGTTATGGCTAATAATACTGTACTGCATACTTGAAATCGGCTTAGATCTTACGTGCTCTCACCACACACACACACACACACACACAATGGTAACTATGTGAAGTGATGGATGTATTGCTTAGCTTGACTGTTATAATCATTTCACAATGTGTATGTATATCAATCATCACATTGCATACCTCGAAAAATATCGTGTTGTACAACCTAAATANGTGTGAGAGAGAGAAAGAAACATGGAGTAGCAGTCAACCCTGAGGAAGAGGAAAGTCCTGCCACTTGCTATGCCATGGACAAAACTGGAGGGCATTACGCTATCCAGAATAAGCCAGACACAGAAAGAGAACTACTGTGTGATCACACTTATACTTGGAATCTAAAAAATCAAACTCATAAAACCAGAATGTAGAATTGCAGCTGCAAGGGTTGGGAGGTGGGGGGCGGGGAGAAATGGGGGAAAGTTAGTCAAAGGTACAAACCTCCAGTTAGAAGATGAGTAAGTTCTGGGTCCACCGTAGAGCATGGTGGTTATAACTAATAATACTGTACTGAATACTTGAAATCGGCTTAGATCTTACGTGCTCTCACCACACACACACACACACACACACACACACAAAATGGTAACTATGTGAAGTGATGGATGTATTGCTTAGCTTGACTGTTGTAATCATTTCACAATGTGTATGTATATCAATCATCACATTGCATACCTCGAAAAATATCGTGTTGTACAACCTAAACATACACAATATTTATTTGTCGATCATACCCTGAAAATAAATAAAACTATACAAGGTAGGTACTATCATATCCCCCCCCTTTTTTTACATGTAAAGGCCATGCAATTAGGGACAGGGGCCAGGATGAGGCATAAATCCCTTTCCCTCCCTAAGAGACTCTGTAAGACCTGCCCTCCCACCACTGCCTGCTTCCTCACTTTACCTTCTAACATTTCCCCTTCCTCCCTGTTCCCTAGGCTCTAGCAATTCTGCTCTCTTTCCCCCTCAAATATACAGCAGCTCAATCATTTCTCAGGGTCAAAGACTCTTCATTCAGGCTTGGCTTAAAAGTCGTCCACTTGGAGAAGCAGCCTTGACCACACTGATGGGTGAAATGGCCATGAGCGCTCCTATCACTACCATCACAACCTCACCATATCGTGAGTCCAAGAGGGCACTCCTTGAGGACCCGTTATTGTTTTTGCTGCAGTTTTAAAAACACAGAGAGGATACTGACTCTCAGAGAGCTGTGATTTATCATTTAGTACATCAGGTAGTTCATAAATCCCCTTGCTCCTGAGTTTGATTCTGAACAGGAAAAAATGCCTATGAAAAGAGTGGAAAGTCCATGGCGTGTTTTTGGAAATTGCTTCTCGAAACCCTGAAAGTTTTTTTGTCCCCTCAGTGAATGAACTACTCTCTGAAAAACTCTCAGCGCCGAAAACTGGCCGCACTGAAAACATTCTCGCACAGAAAGGGCTTATTTTAACTTTTCAAAAAATATTTGTGTTTCTTCAAATATTCCTACAGTTCTTTTTTTAAGGCAATTCAATTGGGGGGGAACATTATGACAATATGCTGCTTCACGCCAAAGAAAGCTTTTCATTGGCCTCTCTCGTGTTTCTGGCTTTCTTTTTCCAGCTGTTATATCAGATAGAAGCATCCAAAACCGAGATTTGTCATTCTCCATCAAATTGCGTTTATAATTCTCAGTGCTGCAGTTTTATGAAAACATTTATGGATTAAAACTCAGAGTAAAATGAAGATTTCACAAATTAGGGACAAGACTAATTTTCCTCAAAAGGTTGAGTTACAAGCAAACCTGAGAAAACACTGGAGTTTATCCCAGATGTCAGACCCACAGTACTGCCCGTGTTACTGAAATGTGGGGAAACAGAGGCTATCCGCTCTGCCAAGCCCAGGGAGTTGCTTCCCTCCCATGAGTAACTGGAAGACTGCAGGAGAGTAGCACCTAAAAATGAGTGCTTAGATCACTTGACCTGTCAATCTTAACAGAAGGATCACAGGCCCTTAATTAAAGTTGATTGGATGGCTATTATTTACTTCCAACCTACAATCATTGCCCATGGCAGCAACATATTGATCAAAATAGTTACATTTATTGAGTGATTACTAGGTACCAGCCAGTGCTAGGCTGTGCTACATGCAGGCAGTGTGCTAGGCAATTTGCATACCTTATCTTATTGAATAAATATCCGTTGAGTAGGTGGATGTTCTTTTAGAATGCACTATGTGAAACTGACATTTTTGTAGGGGGAAAACACCCCAGTAGCAGCAATTTCATGCAGTTCATTCTAGTACATGTTCTGTGTCTCCCACCTGACCCAGCACAATGCTTATTACACACAGTAAAGTTCAGTAAGCTCTTATTTATTAATAGTGTTAATAGAAAGAGCCTCGGGGCGGGGGGGGGGGGGCGGCAGAGGAGAACAGCAGTATTTCATTTAAGATTCAGTCCAGCCACCTCTACTTTGTTGATCTCAGCCCCACAGGTTTCATCTGAAATGTCTCAGGCCACCCACCTGCTTCCACCCCGCAAAATTGACTTAGTAAAACAGTGAAACTGGCCCATGTGCCCCCACACTGTGTAACTACAGGGAGCTACCAGTCACTGCGAGTACAATTTCCACTCTTCCCAACTACGTCCAGGGACCCTGCTTCTCTTCTCTCCAATATCACCACACAAGGTGTTTTACGTTTAAACAGCTGCAAAGAATCACCCCAGGAGGACTGAATCTCATGCTGGGGTTAGCCTCAAAAACTACATTCTAGAACCTACATGTATATCAATTAGTCATTTTTATCATTTTTTAAAAGATGAAATGAGATCACTAGAAATGAGTGACAAGAAAAAGATCCTACTCCTAAAGAAGTTGGGAGGGGAAAAAATGCTCAAAAGCCCCAACCAAAACTTTAGAAATTTAAACTATCCATAAATATAATAGCTTCAAAGTAGGTAAAGCCTTCTGAACAAGGTGATAGAAAGCTGTCCCAATGTACAACGTTGTCTGGAAGAGGGTCTGTCTGCTCAGCCCCTTCTCACCAAGGTCTCTGCATCTCACTGCTAACCAAGAAACAAAACTAAACAAGACAAAACATGCCGGAATCAAGAGGCTCCACTTCACTCACAGGTAAGTTTAAAAAGATGACCAATGGCCGAAACAGCATGTTTCCATGCTTCCCACTATCCACTTTAATAATTATAGCTCAGAATCTTTGAAGATCAAGGTGATAGTCTAGATTTGGTGTGTTTTGAATGAGGAATAATTTGCCATTTGGGGCAAGGGATGTCCAGAAAGTCCCTAAGCCAATCTTTCTAGCCTGCCTATCATGAAAGTAATAGAACAACATCTGCTTGCCAGCCATGAACATGAACCAGCAGATTATCTACAGACCTCAGATGCCCAACTGCCCCAACTTGGTGCGCAGAACTACTGGAAAAGTGCAGAGGGTAGGGTATGGTAGGGGAGGGGAGGGGAGGGAAGGGAAGGGCTTTTCAGAACCTGGAGCAAAGGAAATTCACGTAAGGGATTGTTGTGGACTACATATGTTTCTACCTCTTTTCTCCTCTGCCCTGCCCCACCTCCTTATCTTTATAAGTTAACCAATGAAATTAATATCTTCCAGGTTTTTAGTCACTGGAACATCAAACAGGAAATATGTGTTTGGGCCCAATGACAGCAATATGCATAACCAAATGGTATTCTCTTAATTTTGTGAAAGAAAAAGAAAATGAAGCAGTTGTGGTATGAATCTATGTAGAAATGCGCTATAGGTTGAAAGTGTCCTCACATGCACTAAGTGGTAGCCAAACCATCCCACTCTCCTGTAAGGACAGGGCTACTCCCAGCCCAGACAGGGTTCAAGCTAGCACAGATTAGAACACAGTCTCCACCAAATGGACACAGAGCTGATGCTACATGGACAGTGACCAGGCTGTGAAAGGCTGTGTCCTCTTTGGCCGAGCAGTCTGCCTTGCGCGATGGGAAGTGCCACAGCAGGAACTGGGGTGCAGCAATTCCGCACAGGGATTCTTACCGCAGCAGCTGTCTGGCACCAAACCCTGTTCATAGCTCCCCCGCTGCACAGCTTCCGACATCTCTCAGCCAGAACCTCTGCACACGTAAGCCAAGTGAGGACAGCACCAAAAGAAATCTTGTAAAAGACCACTGGCTCTTGCTCTCTTCTGCAGCCCAACTTTATCCTACACCACATCCCATTCCTAGTATGGACAAGAAGTGAACATTTTATCTTAGCCTCCTCCAAGTTCAAGCAAGAAATTTACGACCTATTCCAATAATCATCAGAGAGACACATTGCCATTAAGGGCATGAGCTTCAAAGTCCAATAACTCAGTCTACCCCTTGCCTTAGGAATAAGGCAAGTTGCTTAACTTCCCTGGGCCTAATTTCTCCCGTGTAAAATAGGGGCAGTCACTGAATCCATTAGGGTGGCTGCAGGGATTAAGTGAGCTGATCTGTTTTAGAATAGTCCCTGGTACACAGTGAGCAGCAACCACTGTTGGCGGCAATCATCATCACCGTCATTCACATTAGCATCATTTTCCCAGCACCCGTTTTTGAAGAAGTGAAAAACTCTGGTCCCTGTAGTTTACAATCTGGTATGAAGTTTAAGTTGACACCAAATGCAAGAACATAAAACGAACCCGAATTAAGCCAAGCACCGATTAGGTGGCACAGACCATACAAGTTCCAGGGTCCAGATGAGGGGGGAGGGGCAGAGTGGGAAGAGCTGGGAAGGCTCAAAGGCTGGGGGGGGGGGGGGCTTCCCTTAATTACCTCTCTGGAAAAAACTTAGTTGTGGTAAAACTGCACATTTAACATGGGCCCAACTGAGAACAACTAAGGTAAATTCCCGCAAAGGCAGGCTCGCCCAACCCAGGCTAGTCACACTGTAAACAGGACTGCCACGTTATTATTGAAAAAGGGGCGAGCTCCCATGCAAACGACATATTTGATTAGGGTCTGAACTCTTTGCTGAACCATGAATTCAAAATAATTTAGGTAATACATATAAATTTAATTTCTTTGTTCAAAAACTCCACATCTGCAATGATGCCCTGCAAATGCAGAGCTCTCACTGAGGCCTACAGAATAAGTCTCCTCCTAACTCGCCTCTACTGTGTGGAAATAATCTTCAAGGAAAGGAATAAACCTATTTTAAAAACAGCTGAGTCCTTTAGATCATATACCCTAACCAATTTATGGAGATAAATGGAATTCAGTATTAAAGAAATTCTCCCACTCCTCCAGAAAATGTAAATGCCAGCTACAAAATAGAAAGAAATGAAGAAGACAAAGACATCAAGAATAAAGCAGCATAGAAAGAAAAGTCAAAAAAATTCAAGGACAATTGAAGAACCCTTGACTTATTGTCCCTTCCTGCCTTAGCCCCTTCATCCTCCTGTCCCCCACGACCCAAAGCAATGGTATATGGGTACATCACAGAGTCAAAGAACCCCAGGAAAAGCAACTGCTGAGGGAAACAGAAGTTATTCTGCCATCTGGAATCAGAGAAGGTACAGTCTCAATGGAAACAAATCCCCCTCTTTCTACAGTGGGGCAGCGTCCACTGTTGCCTTTCTTTTCTGTGCTGCACACTATTTCAGTAAGTTTCACATTAACCCACAGCTAATTACCAGGACAAATGAAGAAAATAACAAAGGAAAAAGAGCAAGAAAGGGAAAACAAAGTAACATCGTGAGTGATTGCCTGTGTCCTATTAGTATAAATGAATACAAAATACTTTTAAAAAAATGCATTAGGCAGATATTGGCTTATGATGGGGTCAATATCACGATTTATTTAACTCTGGGGACAATAAATCTTGATATTGACTAAAAACATAAGTCAATATGTGTACTGTTGTGTGCATTCTATTACAAAAATAGGTTTTTAACTTTAATGGCCCCATTTTCAAAGTGGAAAAATAAAAGAACTCTCTTAAAGGTCCTCAAATCATAGCAACACCAACATTTGCTGAGCAGAGACTGACAGTCTGGCCAAGCTTCTGAGCATCATGTACCATTGGTCAGCAGATCTGTTAATACAGTAGACTGAATTGCTGATGCTGATTCTTCACCCCTCCTATGCCCACAACCTTTGATGTTCATCCTACACAAAATGGAGGCCACTATTAGTTTGAGCAAAATTTAGAGTTTGCCAGTTCCTACACAAAATGGAGGCCACTATTAGTTTGAGCAAAATTTAGAGTTTGCCAGTTCCTAGTCTAGTATTTAATAGACACAGTCTGCTTGTTTTCTTGTGGCTCTATCATCACCATTAAAATACAATTCCGTTCAAGCAGATGCTATTCCTTCTATGTGAACCCTCAAATAAGTCCACAAAGAGCAGACCAGAGCCCATGATACAATGAGGATCCAAGCTCAGCTGGACCTACAATTGGAAGCACAGTCACCTATTCAAGCTCAGCCTAGATCAATGCCTTTCAACTCAATCCACAGATATGGGAGACATAAAGGCTTCCTGCAAATGCAACTGAGGTTTAGTGGTTGTTTGTTATGCAGCAGTAGCTGACTGACACAGTTAGCATTCACAAAGTAATCATTATTCACAGATTCCTTACTCCCTTGTGAAATCCTCAAAGAAAGCTGAAGATACATGCCCTGGCTCTAAGGAACTCCCAGTATGATAAGGGAAACAGAACATCCACACACTGTAGTGTGTGTTCCAAGTAACCTAGACAAATGTCAGACATCCCCCCATTTCCACAGTCTGGAATAATAACTTCTTCACATCCACACATATCCAGGAGTTAAAGTCAGCCTCCTAAACAGTTTCCAACATAAATAGTCATTCTAAGCACTGGGGACATTTGTAACATTTTTTTCCCTGCAGATCAGGGAGACTTCCGAGTGCTATATAGGGCTGCACATAACATTCTACTAAAATCTATATTGGACATTTTATTTTCCCCAAATCCCTCCTCAGTTACATCATAAAAGGGTTTCTCTCTTTTTCCTCTTCTCTGCCCCAGTGGTCAGCCTCCTTTCCTCTTCCAAATCAAGAGTTTCAAGTTACTCTTCTGACTTATTATGCAGAAAAATTCAACTACGCTCCAGCTTATATCCCCAAATTTGTGCTACCCAAATCCTTGTTAGTAGCAAATGCTGAATCCTGCAACAAATAGCACTACCCTCTTTAAAGGCAGCTCAACTATTTGAAAAGATTCTTTGGTGTCTCAAGCCCTACCCTAAGGGACTGATCAAAGTCTTTTTCTTTTTTGAAAGAAAAATTATCAAAATATATTTTTAAAACCCTCCAAAGTCATTTTGATGAGTTAAATTGTCCTTATTATAATAATTCATTAAAATTTTTCCCATAGGTATTTATTGAGCCAGGCACTCTTGTAAAATCTGAGAATAGAGTAGTGAACAAGAGAGAAACTCCTTGACCTCACGAAGTATATTCTTGAGAGCAGAAAACAGACACAAATAGTTAAACTCAAAGATGAAGGTACGTGAGACGGTAGTAAGTCCTATGATGAAAATGAGTCCAGGGTGAGGAGATCCACACGCTATTCCACACGGGGTGGCCAGTGGCCTGAACTGAAGCTAAATCCCATCCAATAGGGATTTATTGTGTACCTGCTGCAGTGAAGGAACGGTGTTTAGTTGCTTAGAGGCACAGAGAAGCATCGTAAGTGGATATTCTCCATAAGGAAATTTAGTCCCATCAGAGAGCTAAGATACATATTTTTAAAAGACAAACTATAAGATAGAAAGTACAAGAGCTACATGGATAGAATATCAGGAATTTTGAAATAATGAAAAAACCCACACTGTGAGACAATGACAGGTCTTTGTAAATTTTTTAATGTTTTTCTGAAGAATCTAAGGTAATTTTATCAAAGCGGAGGGATTATTTCATCCCAAATTTCCAGATGTTTCGAGATCCTTTTCTATCAAGTATTTGCCATATACAGTTTCAGGTGAAACCAACAATGTCCAAATGGACATACAAAGAAGAGTAAACAATTTCCATATTCTTGCTCTCGCTCCTCTTGTTTATTGTTACGAGGGTGGGAGATAATTGAATAAAGTAAAATTTTCAACCCTCGCTTTTAAAATTATTCTCACAATATAAACCTCTATGATTGGAAGCTCAGAATTCACCTTAGGTTGGGGGTTCAGTACAGGCAGGGTGGTAACTTCTGAGGTAACTTCTGAGGACATTCCCCAACTGAGGTAACAGTCGGGGAATGTCCACTTGGCAGGTGGCAGCGGCCCTGAGTGTCCACCTCAGTCTACGACTGGTGGACTGGTAGACAAAAAAGGTGGACAGACTGCTCACAACCAATGTAGCTGTGCTCCCAGCTATCTTTCTACTGATTCCTATAGATGTCTCCTGATTTACCGTCTCTCTAGCTCAGTTCCCCTGTGCCCTTCTAGGAAAAGGTCTACATTTCCCTGCAGATTAGATTTGGAGTTTGTAGGTTATGGAGAAAGACTGAGTTTGAAGAATGTGACAGACACTGCTAATTATCTGTCAACATCCATTTTCCCAGTTTTTATTAAATAAAACTCTAGAGTTTTAGCTGAATGCAGGGCTATCTAACAAAACAGTACATTTCCCAGACATTCTTTTAGCTGAATTTGGCCATGTTGACTATGCTCTGCTGATAATAATAGGGGAGCAGAAGTCACATACCCTAACTCCAGGGTGTACCCTTAAGAAAAATGAGCATGCACTTTTCCTGCCTTTTCTCCCTTCACCTCCCCCTTCCCATTGGATGGAAATGGCACAGTCTTGAGAACCAGAGATGGAAACCACATGTTGAAGATGGCAAAGGCACCCTTCCAAGTCCTAGATCTCTGACTATTGTGTTACAGTGAAATAAATCTCCATCATACTTAATCCACTACACTTAGGCATCTCTTTGATAGGGCAGCTTACTCCGTATCCTAAGTAATATAGGAGAGGCAATAATATGGGGCCATTAAGCCGTGCAAAGTAACTAGCCCAAGGGAGCATGGTCTTGTCCAGGTTTAGGAAAGCAGTGCTATCAAGAGAAGAAAGACTTTGCCAAAGTCTGGACTCTGCATTAATCATCTGCCTATTTTCTCCCTTGGATGTGGCCATATGTGCCCAGTTTCCACACACTATTTGATGCTGCTCATGCTATGGGGTCACTGCACAGTCCTTTCCTAACCACAAGAAGAAGTCATTCAACAGCACTGAATAAGAAAAGCTACATTCCAGGAGCCAGGACATGAGGGGTTGGAGCCTCTAATAAAGTGAAAACCTTTCTGTTGCTTTTTGGCTCTAAAAGTTAATGCTTCCTGAGTTTCTTAGCTGATACACTCATCCTATCTTGTTTCCTAATACAGAAGAGGAGTTATTTTCTGAGCTGCAGCTTCATGAAACCATTTCCCTTTACATGAGGAGGAAAGTAGGAGAGAGCAAGTCAGAGGAACACAGATTTCTTTTCCTTGAAATTAACCCCTCTGTGGAGGGACCTAACAAACAGAGGGTTTTCATATTTAATTACTGAAATTGCCCCGATGTGTTACCTAGAAATCTGAACAAAGTTTTATTGCAAGAAACAGTTATATTAGGGCTGGGGGCAAAGGGTGAAAAAACAAGAGACCTCCTGAAATCTGAGGGGAGGAAAGGAAGTGGAAGTAGGAGGTGGGGAGTGTGACAGCTGGCCACAGTGACTGCTTCTAGATTCGAGGGGGTTTGGGGACCCATCAGTGCACATACTTGGGCCTTCATTCTGCTCCTCACTATCAACCTGTTTCAGCTTCTCCCACAGGACTGCCATCAACCACCTTGGGCTCTCCATATCCTAAAAGACCAAGAGTACAGACAGTTCCCAGAGAAAGTGCACTAAGGGTGCACCATGAATCCCAAAACAATCCCACCACCCCAGAATTTGGGGGACAACACAGATGCCTGGAATTTTCCAGATAAGTTGGAGGCAGTGTGACGAATTCTTTTTTTTTTTATTCTTGATCTCTTTTCTAGCTCTGTGATAAATACCTTTGGCCAAGGTCATCTACGCTAAGAGATCTTAATTCATCTATTTACTTATTCATTCAAACATTCATTCGATAAACAATCTATGAGCACTTGCTCTGTGCCATGGTCTAGGAAAACAAAGTTGAAGAAAAAAGGATCTCTTTACTTCAGAAGCTCACAGTCAAACACGTAAACAGTTGCTTCCCAGAGAGTTGCAATATTTGAGAAAACTGGGGGAGGAAAGTCACATATAACTCAAAATACAAATTTAAAAATAACTGGTCAAAATACAATTTAAAATTATTTTAATGTAAACTGATGTTTAAACTCAATGTGAACTCATTTACATAAGTAAACTTATTTGCACAAAACCATCCACATTTCTTAAAGAGGTCAGCCAACAGCAGGTAAAATGTACCAGTGTGCTTTGCTTTTACTAGGTAACCTCTCCTTACTGCCGATGGTATCTGCCATCTACCCACTATGTCACTGTTACTAAGGATCTCAAATGCCAGGTTTTTGATCCTCAACCTCTATTTAATATTGTTTAATATTGTACAAGACGAATCAAGGATACCTTCTCTTCTGAAAGCACCAAAGAAACATCTTCCTTGATGTCTAATCAAGGAAATAAACCCAGATGCATTCTTTATGCCCTGCACCAACGCACCGGAACCGGCGTCGCACCATCGAAGTTGTTACACTAGGATCGTTACGTGGTTTTGCCATTTCGTTTTTCAGTCAACCTCATGGATTCACTGAGGATGCAATGTAATTCATTTATCTTTTATTTTTAAAACTTTAAACCACACAATCTACAAACTAGTCAGTAGAAACCTGGGTGCTCAAAACTAGACAGCGTGAATATGACAAAGCACGTACTTAGTACTATTCCAGAACAAAGAAGGGAATGGCTAGGGTCCTGGGAGAGAGGAGACCGACGGGGGGGGGGGGGGACACACGACTCTATTGGGGGAGGGCAGGTGGGGGAGGGAAAGCTTCACAGAAGAAGTAACTCTTGCGATGTGACTGTTACTGAAAACAAAAAAGAAACTATGCTTTTTAAAAGCCAAGATGAGTAACTTATAGGACTACTTAACTGCCTGAAAAATTGAGGCTCTCTTACAAAGAAGACATGGTGTCCACATAATAACCAATGTAAAGTCAGACGGTTCCTGTACCTCCCATCTGACAAGCAACGGGATATGCCCTACTGTTAAGGAGTACTCAAAATAGGATAATTATTTCCATAAACTCCCCCTCCAACCTATTATCTCTCAAAAAATACCTAAAAGCATTGTAATAACAGATGGGCCTTCAATAAAACAAATCCAAAGTTCTATCCAGCCAACTTTTATTATCTTCCTTTAATAACAGGATGGTATGTGATCCATAAAAGCAGTAGCTTTTAACCACAATTCAACTTAGTCATGTACCTTTCAAGAAAAAAATATTAAGTCAAAATATTATTGGTTCTTTTTTTAAAAAATTACAAAAAATAGCCCATATAGGATTTTCCCCAAAAAAACTGAGAAGAACAAAACAAACAAACAAAAAAACCCCACCAACCCTTGCAAAAGTTTTTCTCATTTTAAGTCATGACCAACTTAAATTGCCTTGCAGAGCATTTCACTTCATGTACCTGTAAACAGATACGATGTGAAAAGAAACACAACATAACAGCTTATTTATCCTTCATGTTCTTTCCCAAGACACTGTAATGACCTGGGCCTAAGAGGTAGTGAAGAAAGGCTCTTTTTATTATCTTTTTTATCTTTTCTCTCTCTTTCTCCCTGATAACCTTTAAAGACTTCCCTTGGAACGAATACAGGCCTCATCATTTGATGATGAATTTGCATGTCGATCGGCAGCCAGTGTAGCAGCGCTCAGATTAGGGACATTCCGCTGCACACTAAAAGGCACAAAGAACAAGAAGTGCATTTCCATCTGCCCTTCCTTTCCAGTCAGTGCATTCCCAGCCGCGTCTATTGATGAGTACTTGGAACAATACCAAAATGCAGTGGAAGATCAATCCTGCTGTTTACTTCGCTGAGCTAAAGGAACAAAGAACAGAAGAAAGGCCTTAAACCCAGCCATCGTAAAGGAGCACGACGAAGGATGAAAAATGGGTCTGATGGGCAGTTGCACAGAGTTAACGTATTTGGAGAAGCAGCGGCTCCAGCTGAGATAAAACCAATGATGATTTGTATTTTGTACTGTTATCTTCAGGGGATAAAAGCACTTCTATCAGATAGCACTGGAGGCAGACTTGAAACACGATGGTAAAAAGCGATGTTCCCTGCCAGGGAAGGAATAAAAACTCCCATAATTGCTGAAGAGTATTAAATATCTGTTTGTGCATGCCTCTGTTCTCCCAAGGTGAGGCAACTCAACCAGGTCCTCTCTTCAACACTACCAGCCCCCACTAACCCAACAGTTGGCTGGGCCCTGCTGTCAACAAAGCAACAGGATGCTGGGTTTTATGTGGGTAATTGTAATTTGTGGGATTATTTGTCTGCAAGACTTTTTTAAGTTATTGCAAATGGGAAGCCCAGCAACTTCATTGCTGCAAAAATAAGAGTTGCACAGGGAGGGTGTGAACAGGGTGAGAGTGGAGAGGCAGAGTCAATGTTCAAATGCAAATTTTTTGAGGTTTTGTAATGTATTTATTTTTAGAAAAAGGGGAAGAGAGGGAGAGAGAGAGGGAGAGAAAGATCAGTGTGTGGTTGCTTCTCACGTGGCCCCCACTGGGGACCCAGCCCGCAACCCTGGCATGTGCCCTGAAGGGGAATCAAACACGCAACCCTTTGTTCACAGGCCAGCACTCAGTCCACTGAGCTGCACCAGCCAGAGCCAAATGCAAATATTTTTCAGAAAGAGAAGACAGGGTTACAGGCCATTACAGCAGAGGTGGGAATTTTCTCTTTCTGAATAAAGAACAGATGCAACATATAGCTTCACCACTTGGTGAAACCACATGACACTGGCCAACCACAATGAAGGTGCACCAAAGGTAAAGAGTATTTGGGAGCCAAAGGCCAGAAATACATAGGCAGAAGGCACATTCCATCTGGGGTGCACTCCTCAATTCTCCTCCCAAAGCTAGATCCAGCTTATCCCTTAGCCTACAAACCCAAGTGTGGCCCAAAGACAAGCAGAAGCACCTGGGAGCTTGTTAGAAATGCAAAATCTCAGGTCCCACTGCAGACCTGCTGAAACCAAAACTCAGGAGGTAGGGCCCAGTAAATATTCGTAACCATGGCCTTAGATTATTCCAAAGAGAATTGCTCTGATCCCTTCAGCCCTCAGCAAACGCTCTCTTCTCTGAATTCTGTATCCTTATTGTTCTGCCAATTACATGCATTAACATACGCCTTTGAACATAGAAGTGATCCACCAAACATATGTTGATGTGCTTTGGTCTTGTTGCTGTTTAGTAGGTCCTGAATCAGACATCAAATTCTTTGAGGACAGTGACTATCTCTTAGTCTTCTTTGAACCTTTCTCAATGAGTAGTGCCCATTGATGCTTATTCATTGTGGAAGGGCTGATCTGGGCACTGAGCTTCCTGTTTCTATTAAGGGATATTATAATACATGGTTTTGAGTAGATGCTTCACCAACGAGGAAAGGCCAGTATTTTCATACTTTCATTACTCTGACAAAAGGACATCGTGGCCTAGAGGAAAAGTACCTTCAAGGACTCCGTTTCCCCTCTCTGCAAATTAGACATGGAAAATCATAAGTGCATAAGTAAATATCTTGTAGAGATATTAAAAATGAACTTAAAAAATTATCTTTGAGAGGAAAAAGTCTTGAGTAGATCTGTGAATTTGCAAAAAGTCAAATGCGTCTTTTTAACTCAGCTTTTCATGAGCAAGGCTCTCATGACATACTAAGCATCATATGGAGGCGATCTAAATGAGTCATCAAACAACTAAGCAAGCTGGATATAACTTACCCTAAAGGAGGAGAAGGAAACTGAGGCCCAAAGAGATTAGATCATTTGCTCAAGGCTGCCAACTCAGGCAGCAAAGTTTCTAACACTCGCAGACTCCAGAGCCCATGCCTTCTCTTTCACACCCAACTACAGAAAAGAAAGAAGAGGAATCAAAAAATGCATTGAAATGCAGCCTGAAGGTCCTATACAACTGTAGCCCCCTGAGTTTTATTGTCCAGAAGACAGACAGGCTCAATGCAGCAAGTTTGTAATTATACAGGTGAGTACAAGTACTATGACAGCATAAAACCAAGTCTACGGAATATCAAAGAGCTAGATTTTATCATGAAAACAGTCCACCAATCATCAAAATGTTTGAATAGTGGGCCCTTGAGTTTTTTACTTCTTACTAAATGTTTGGGAGACATGGAGACATAACTGAAAAGTCCAAAATTTCTGAGAGAGATTTTCCTCCAAAGAAGACATTAACAAAAAGCACATCGAAATCTAAGATATTTCTTTGTGTTCATATTCTCTGCACATGGAAAACACAGTAGACACCATATAGAACATTAAGGGAGACTCAATTTCAATCAAGAGGGCCATAATATAAATTAGAAAGACACAATCTAAATTAAATAGACAGAGACTAAATGAGATAAACATCATCATCAGAGTTCTGACTCCTTCCCAGCAGAGATTATGGGAGAGTAAGTCTCCCAGAGCCTCTGATACACAGAAAGGCCTGCACTTCCCAAGTCTGTAAGTCATTACATTTAACTTTATTATACACCCACTATGTCCAAAGACTGACTATTTTTCTAAGTGAGTGTAGCATAACATGGGACAGAGATGTTAAGGATTAGAATTTTACAGTTTGTCAGTCCATTTCATAAAAATCATAGTTTTGAAGGGAACTTCACCTTGATAGAAAATCCTACTCATTGTCCAGTTAAGCCACAAAAGGCAGAACATCCTGCCTTTCTTCTTGAACTCTATGTTCTTCCATCAAAGAGTGAGCCCAGTGCAGATGAAAAGTGCCCTCATTGTATTCTTCTCAGAATTGGGAGGATGTGGTGGCCTGCACCCCAGACATCACCCAAAGTGGCTTTAGGAATGACAGTAAGACAATTAACACATTGTAATTGTATAGTTCTCCAACACTGCTTTTTCTTCCTTAGCTACGAGCCTCTGAACAGCCTTTGCTGTAAAGATCTAAGGGGCAGAATACTTAGATGGCTTGCTCAAGGTTGCACACTGAATTAATGCAGAAGCGGGACTAAGAAAAGCTCTCTGGACACCTGACCCACTGTTCTTTCCTCTGCCTGGCCCTAAAAGTATATTCCCTTCGCACAGCACTGTCCAAAGGAAATAGAATGCAAGCACAAATGTGAGCCACATACGCCATTTTACATTTTCTGGTGGTCACGTTTTTAAAAATAAAAACAAAAACTGAAACTAGTTTTAATAACAGATATTACTTACCCCAATAAACCATCATTTCAACAAGTAATCGGTATTAAAAATAGTTAATGACATATTTTACATTCTTGTTTTCATATGAAGTCTTCAATATCTGGGGTGTGTTTCACATTTTCAATATAGCCCAATTTGGACCAGCTCCATTCCAAGAGGTGGAGGACTACAAATGGCCCCCTTATTGGGCAAAGTAGCATCATGGTGTCTGCCTGAAACAGTTCAACAGTAAAGCCCTGCCAAGCCCAATCCTGGGTCAGACAGCGCCTTCACAGTCAGAACTGTTGAACTGAGACCCATCCAACAGCCCCATTGGGAAGTGTCAGAAAGGTTCCCAGACAGCCTCCAATCCTAAAGAGATTCATCCCTGATATAAAGCCCCGGAAGCCTATTAACCCCTCTCCTCCTTACAATGCCCAGTAAAACAGCATTTTCACACAGCCACTGGCAAGCCTTTAAGGGGCTATTATAGAGGGGAACTGCATAATAGTCTCTTGCAGATTATTTTATTAAGAAATATAAAGAAAGCACATTTAGTGTTTCAACAAATATCTATTGAGTGACAAGTATGTGTCAACAACTACGAGCATAAAGAGGGCATAAAGATATGGCAGTAAACAAAATTGGCCACCTATGGAGCTTACGTTCCAGTGGGGATGACACTGGAAATAAATAAACAGGAATACAAAAAATAACTACAATCTGATATGCCTACAAAGGAAATAAAGAAGATAAAGAGAAAATGGCATCTAGTGATTGTCCACTACATGCCAGGCATTGTACTAGTCTCCTTCACCCGTGTTAGCGCTTATCATGGCCGCCATTTATTAGTGCTTAAAACATAGCAGAAAATATTCTAGGCTATTTATTCATACTACTTATTATCTTTAGAATAATTTTGCAAGTTAAATCTCGTTATCTCCATTTTACACATTAAAGCCAATGCCCAATGAGATAATTAAACAAAGGTCACATTACCAGTAAGTGGAATAGACAGGATTTCAAGCTCAGAACAAACACCACAATTCTCTTTTTATTCTACCATGCTGATGTTCATTTTTATCATGCAAATTTGTTGAGTAGCAATAAAGAATAGAAATTGAACCAATCCTGTGTGAACTGGTCAGAACTTTAAAGAATTGAACTTCAAGCATTGAAAAGAGAATTTTTGTGAAGCCTTGAAATGAGAACATCGATTCAGGCATCAGGAAATGGTGGCACAGGGATTACCAATGGGCTGCATCTCCCAGGCCAATTCTTGAGGCTACCTAGAAACAGTGGCAACATGTAGGCCATGGTCAATTAGCTATGTGTGCCATGGCTGGGGACTGATAGAGGAGACACACTTGCTATGCATTTATCATCTCTACATCTGTCTGCAGACCTGAAATCCTGAAAGGACCTGAAATCCTGGACTGCTTAAGTGGATTCAACCCAAGACCACACTTGGTTAAATATCAGTCAAGATCAATGAGCTCTGTCTGCCCTGAGAGTACATTTAGCACCCCTGGGCTTGATCATCAGACCTGAGACCCTCACAGGACCCAGAAGCAAACGCCACGCACACTGGACTGCCTACAAGGTAAATCCAAGCCCAGACCACGCCTGGCTAACATCCTAACACAAGTCCAGTGAGGCGGGTTTAGTAGTTGACAACCAGAGTACATCGCAGTTATAACTTTCTTGTATTTTGTCAATGATTTATTTACTATTAATTTACTTATATATAAACTATGTTTAAGCTATATCAAAGTGTCCATTAATCATTTTACACCAATCATTCTGTGTTTTTAAAAGCCTTCAGTTAAAAGCACAAGCACCTAAGCAAGAGGCACCAAACAGGTCTTCCCATCCTATTTCTAATGCCCGTAATGGGTAGGCCTAAAAAACACCACTTCAGGTCAGCAGTGTCCACATGGGACACCGAAATGGAAACAAACTAGGTTACCAGCGTCATTCTTCTCCCCACAGGATGGTGTGCCTAGAGCATGTGTCCCACTAAAGCTAGAGGAGAATCTCCACAGACCAGAAGAATCACACTTAACACGAAAGTACCCCCTACGCAGCTTCTCTTCCACCCCCATCCTCTCTAATCCCAGAAAATGGCTATATCACCTTTCAATGGCAAAGAGACCACCTCAAAATCTCCTGTGACTCCTACCTCGCCGACATAAACCCTGATATTACAATGTTTTCCACAACAGTCAGCCAAGGGAACAGGAAAATCTCTCTCCCTTCCGATCACAGCACAATCACAGGAGAACATAATCTTTGGATGAGCAAACTTCCTCTTCAAACAAAAGAATACTTCTGCCTGGGCGGCAAGAGACATTTAGCCCCTCTAATATGCCCTGTTGTCGAAGGTGAGCCTTCCAGGCTTCAGTGGTGGGGATAATTACAAGGGGATTTGCAGTCAGGGCCTGCAGGTGGGAAGGAGGGAGGGAGCAAGGGAGGAGAAAAAGCAAGAATTCCAACAGCTTTTTCATGTCAGTGAAGCATCATCATGCTCACAATGAGCATCGCTTCCTTGTCGCTGACCTCTCTCTCTCAAAAAGTCTTCTTAGTTGTGGAAAGATGCTTGTAAGTATGGTTCCCAGTTTGAAGTGTTGAAACGTCTGAGAGACGTTAGCAGTTCTTGGCTAAAATCACACACGAAAGTGTGACTGCCAGGCAGGCATGCTCGCAGCCTCTGCTATCTTTATTTCACATCGTCATGCAAACAGTCAGGGTACATGGTGACAGTCATTTTACAGACAGAGCTGTTCACCAAAAAGAAAAGCAGAAAACCTACTGCTCGGAGACTTCAGGCAACCACCAGTCCATATGCTTCAACTACCAGCCACTCAGAAGCCTCATTTCAAGGACAAAACATCAGAAAAGAGAGATGTAAAAGGCAAAAAGACAGCTCTCTCCCATCAAAGGTGAGCATCTCTGTGGACAGACACGTTTCCAGTTCACTGATCCGAGCTGGAAACCAGGGCATGGACTGTCCTAAAGAGCTTGTACAGAGCCATCTGCTCCAGTGAGCAAAGGGACACCCTGCCCTTGTCTCAGTGCACAGGGAGATCTTGTCAACCTCCCCACCACCTGGAACCTCTGCAGGGCTCGAGGAGATGGTAGGGCACACCTCCCAACCACCAGAAGAGGGATAATGTAAAGTGGGACATTTCAGTTCCCCTAACACGACATGAATTTCAAAGAGCACTCAGTCTCCAGATTCCTTTATTTTGGTTGGTTGCTTGGAAGACTGATTAATTTAAGCCATCCTCCTCTACATCCCATGTAACCAGATGTCAAGACCTTCCATGGGAAAAAGCAAGAAAGTGATGATTTTTCAAAGAGTGGTATATTGAGGTTTACTATCTCAGAAATAGAGCAATGTTGAGTAACGGCATGTAATGTTTTTGTTTATGTTACTCAGAATAGATATTTTTAACCTCTTTTTTGAAATAAAAATATCTTCCCTGAGCCTTGTACCTCAAAAAAGGGATTACACTTCACACCCTTCCCTGCATGTCCAGGGAACAGTCCTGCTTCCAAGACCACAGTTGAGCGAGCCTCATGAAGTGACCAGGAGGAGAGGAGAACTATTGCTGAACTCCTACTATTTTATTATGTATTTTAAAACACTTTTCACTTTCTGTAGTTCTTTATTCAAAGTATTCACACCTACACATTGTTTAACAACACGTAATTTGTACTCAGTTACCTTTCTCAGGTGAAAGGTGTGCTCTGCGGGACAGAGTATCTCACAGGCACAGGTAATTCACCTCCACCGTGCAGACGAAGGGTCTCTGAGGCGGGGGCATTAAGAGACTTTCCAGAGACCAAACAGGCATGTCCAACACTCAGGCTAAATTTCCCCAAAATGTCTGAACTCTGAAGGAAAGGAAGGAAGAGAAGATAAAGGAAGCAACAAAGGAGAAGAAAGGAGGAGAAAATAGAGGATGAATACAAGAGAAAGGAATGGTCTTTGATTCCTTGGACACTTTTCCCACTGCCCCCCTTTTTCTATGTAAGTCACGATGGAAAGAAAGCAGGGCATGAAGAGGGGAAAGACCAGTGGCAAATTCATAGCCACACTCCTCCTTCTACCACATAACCTTCCTTTCCACTCATGTTCTTCCTACCAAACCTTTTTTTCTTCACCTCTCTCTTTCTGTCTCTCTCTGTCTTAAAATTTACTTCTTGTGTCTACTATCCTCTTTCTTCTCTCCACGTTTATACTCTTACTGAGTTTCCCTTCACATTAAATTTCCAAAGTTAGTTGCCTTTTTCAAAACTGGACACAAAACCTGGACCCAGAATAATCTTAAGAATTATGACCAGACTTCCGCCAAGATGGAGGCATAGGTGGAAACACTGTGCCTTCTCCCACAACCAAGTTTGAATACAACAAAGGTTTGGAGAACAAAGACATAGCCAAAGGACAGAAAATTGAATTATACAGAAGTCCAACTACGTCTAACCGTTCAACAGAGACGGTAAGAGGGGCGGAGCCAGCAGTGGAGCAGGGTCGGGCAAGACAGATACCCCGACCTAGGAGCGCAAGTGGCCCGGACCCAGTCAGGGTGTGGGGCAGACTGACCGCAGTTGCACATTCACGCACAGTGAGACGGACCACGCAGGCCCCAGGGGGTGAGGGCTGACGGCAGTGGCACACTCACGTGCAGTGGGACAAAACCCGTGGGCCCAGTGACAGTGGCAGCTGCGGCACTAGTGGGGGCCACGGTGGCAGGCGGCAGACGGCAGATGGGGCGCCATTGTTCCTCTTTGACCCCGCCCCCACATACAGCGTCACAACCCAGCAACTTAGTTGCCCTGCTCTGGTGAACACCTAGGGCTCCGATCCTGATACGTAACAGGCACAAACAGCCCAAAAGATGGCACAAGAAGAACTCAAAGTCCCAGAGCCAATAACTCTCAGCGACCGAGAAATTGCCAGCCTCTCAGAAGCACAATTGAAGACACTGTTTATCAGGATGCTCACAGAACTGGTTGATTATAGTCACAAATTAGAGGAACATATGAAGGCTAAACTAATTGAAATGAAGGGAGATGTCCAGGAAACCAATAGCGATGGAAAGGAAACTGGGACTCAAATCAATGGAATGGACCAGAAGGAAGAACAAAACATCCAACCAGAAAGGAATGAAGAAATGAGAATTCAAAAAAATGAGGAGAGGCTTAGAAACCTCCAAGACATCTTTATACATTCCAACATCCGGATTATAGGGGTACCAGAAGGGGGAAAGAAACAGCCACGAGTGGGACACTTATTTGAACAAATAATAAAGGAGAACTTCCCCAGTCTGGCAAAGGAAATAGACTTCCAGGAAATCCAGGAAGCTCAGAGAGTCCCAAAGAAGTTGGACCCAAGAAGGAACACACCAAGGCACATCATAATTACATTAGCCAAGACCAAAATGAAGGAGAGAATCCTAGAAGCAACAAGAGATAAGGGGACAGTCACCTACAAAGGAGTACCCATCAGACTGCCAGCGGATTTCTCAAAAGAGACCTTACAGGCAAGAAGGGGCTGGAAAGAAGTATTCCAAGTCATGAAATCCAAAGACCTACAGCCAAGATTGTTTTATACAGCAAAGCTTTCATTTAGAATGGAAGGGCAGATAAAGTGCTTCTCAGATAAGGTCAAGTTCAAGGAGTTCATCATCACCAAGCCCTTATTATATGAAATGCTAAAGGGACTTATATAAGAAAAAGAAGATGATATTAACAGTGAAAGGACAGCAAACTCACAGTTATTAACAATCACACCTAAAACAAAAGCAAACCAAGAGGACAGCTAGATCAGGAGTGGAACCATAGAAATGAAGAACACATGGAGGGTTAGCAACAGGGGAGTGGGAGGAGGAGAAGGGGGAGAAGATACAGAAAATAGCATAGACAGTAGGTAGAAAATAGATAGGGGGGAGGGCAAGAATAGTGGGAGAAATATAGAATCTAAAGAACTTGAGACATGTGGTTATAAACTAAGTGGGGGAGAATGGTGGAGGAGGGCGTGTGCGGGTGGAGGGGAATGAAGGGGGGGAATAGAACAACTGTAATGGTATAATCAATAAAATATATTTTTTAAAAAAAAGAATTATGACCGCCTCTGCAGACTTTTTCTACTTCACAACCAAAGTTGCCCCACCCTTGCTCCCCCACCACCTTAGGAAATCCCAAATTTCTGTGGACTGAAAGTCCACCTCCTTCCCTCCTGAGATTTCCCCACATGCCCAAGCAGGGCCCCACCACCAATCAGAGCACACGCCCCCCAGACAGGTATGGTAAACATATGCTGGGATCAAAGATGCTATTAATAATAATACCATTAAACAGGCCCTGGCAGGCTGGGGTTAATCTGGAAACATGCATGCTCATCACACATGAAGCCCATAATACATGGATAAGGGAGAATCTTTATTCTCCAACTCACTGGCATTCATTTATATTCCAAAGTCTCCACCTCTCCCCCGACGGAATCACTCAGCACAATAGGATTTTCTCTGCTCAAACCTACCTTCACTTTAAAAGAACTGAAAAGGATGGGCTTAGCTCCTGTCGCTAGCATCAAGGCTTTTTCTCTTTGACAGCTGGCCCAGGGATCCCCAGCTTCATCTCTTCATCTGTTTTTTCTTCCCCATACACACATGTGCAAAATTCACAGCATCCTCACTGCAAGCAATTTAAAATTCTATTATTGGGTTCAGACTGACCTGGCATTAGATGTTCTTGCAAGCCAGAACGGTGGCATATTAATTTTTGACTGGTCTGGGTTGAAAAAAGCTGGAACCCCCTGAGAAGGGAACCAGAGGCTGGACTATTTCACCTCCAATTTGACTTTAACAGAAGCTGCTTCTGTGTGGAAATAAGGGTAATGGCAAGAGTTTGGCTCCACAGCTGCCACCCCTGCAAAGGGCTACCCTTAGCTCTCCCTCCAGCCAGGAGCAGCAACAGGAAAGGGGCATGTGAGGTCTGTGTGTGTGACGTGAACAGGAGTCAAAAGCTCAGGCCAGAGAGCCAAGCATCCCAGAGCTGAACTTGCTGAGCCCCTGCACAGCCTATGGTTGTAACCTGGAACCAAATCCCGCCTGGAACCTCCCCAAACCCAGGCAGGAACATCATCTCCAAGGGTCCTATTTATAATATTTTCTCCTAAAGGCCACCACCTGAAAAAAAACATAATCTACATGGGAGTGCCCTCCACCACCCCCAAACTACCTACAGACATCCCCTGCCCATCCCTGTTGCTTCCTAATCCTGATTTGCAGAACTTTAGGTGGCTCCTCTCATCCTAAAGTATATTGAGAAATTTTTAGATATAATTCTCAAGACAAAATTTGTCCCATTTCCTTTCATTTTTGACAGTGCCTTGCACCACATTCAAGAGGAAATGGAGAGCAAACTGTGTTAAAATTAAGCAAAGCACTGTTAATACTCTTGTATCTTTCTAATTAATGATATTATCAATGTATCAAATGCAGGACAGAGGTATTCAAGTAACTGAGGAACTTCCCAACTTTAAAGAAGTAGTGGACCCCAGGGAGTTTTAAGCAGGCCTTTTGCTTTGTGCATAGAGATGAACTCTGGTACACTAAACTACATTTTCACCCAGCTCAATTCAGCCATTCCTTCACTGATGTAACCTCAAACTGCTGAGGACATCTGTGTTCCTTCCCCAAACTGGTCTCAGATGCAATCATGAAAATAGATTCATTCCCCAGTGACATCCACTGCCTGTGTGAAACAGTGAGCATTTCTGGAAATGACATATAATGTCAGCTTATTAACATGTGTTCTGAAACATGCACTGTTGCATCCATTCACCATTCAACAAAGAGCTATGGAGCCCGTATTCCCTACCAGGTTGGATGCCAGACGACTGACACAGAGGCAAGTGCAACCTGTGCCTCTGCCTGTGAAGCTAATAGTAAATTGTTAACCACACGTGAATTAAATAATTACATATTAGAAGAAGTGACATGAAATGACAAACAAGGGTCTAAAGTAGAAACTACAAGCTGGGACCAACTTTGAACTACCTCTGAGCAGGTAACATTTAAGCAGAGACTAAAAGGATGAGAAGAAATTCATAGTGCTAAAATTCAAGGCATCAACTTCCAATTATGTTCAAGGAGAGGAAAACACAAGAGCAAAAGCCCTGAGAATGAAAAGAATTGGGGGGTTCAAAGATTAACAGAAGCTTAATTTGCCTGGTACATACGCAGTAACTAAGGGAGAAAAACGGCGCAGGACGAGATGCCGTCTGCCATCCTGTTATGGCCGCGCCTGGTTCCCTATCAGAATGCAAGACAAGAAGAGGAATAAACTAGAGATGGCTTCGAATTGAATCTAATCTGTACAAAAAAGGAATCACAAGCTTTGAGACTTTACCTAATGAAACTTTACCATTGTTTGTGGCATACCTCAATCCGGAACACACCACACCATCATCTCGAAACACCATGCTTTAAAGTCTGAAGTAGAGAGCACGGGCCGGAGTCACGCAATGCTGACTCCCACTCCTGGTGCCCACTCCTCAGCCTCTCTGAGGTCCTGTCTCCAGCTGACACACAGGCAAATTTACTAATGGAACTGACTTAAGAAGACACATCTTCACTAAACGCTACTGTTAGAAGTAATCCTTTGGATATTTACTTTTAAGCTGTTAACTGGCTGATACTTTAATCAAATAAATAACTGCTGCTTAATCCAGTCTCAGACCTCCCTTGCCAACCCCACACAGAGGTGGATGCTCTACAGCAGGGCCGTCCAACAGAAACAGAGCGCAAACCACAAATGCAAACCGCTTGTCTAATTCCAAATTTTCTAGTAGTCACATTAGAAAAAAGTTTTTAAAACCTGTCATTATTAAGAAATAATCTTAACATATTAAACTCAACATATGTAAAACATTATCATTTCAACATACAATTAATGTTCTAAAAATATTGAGGACATATTTTATATTCCCTTTTTTTGTTCTGTCTTTAAAATTGGGTGTACATGCCATACTTATAGCACATCTCATTTCAAACTAGCCACATTTCAAGTGCTTAACAGCCACATGTGGCTACTGGCTAATATGCTGAATAGTGTAGGTCCACAGAGACAGTCAGAGTTTTAGACACTCGGCTCCATGATCTGTCTCTCATCTAATTGCAAGATTGATGAAGGTTAAGAAAAATAAACCAGGCCATAGAGATAAAGCCAATCTCATGCTTTAGAAGTCCATTCTGGTTTCTGAGCATTGATGCAAGTTTCAACTCTTCCACCTCTCTGAACTATTCAGGTGGCATTCATTAGTTGACTCAACAAACATTCACTGAGCATCTTCTGTTGTCCAGGTACCAGATGCAAGGGATGAAGACATGAACAAGCATAATTCCTGCCCACAGGGTGCTCAAAATTAGATGGGAATCTTCCAGCCCAAGTCAGCACATCCTCAGGATGTCTTCCTCCCCAGCTAGAATTTGGGAGCAATGCATTCTGGGTTGGATTCCTCTACTAACAAGTTAAGAATCCCTGAGAAAGCATTTTCCTCATCAGAGATTTTGCTTCCTTACCTGTAATACTGTGAGTTGATCTAAATAACCACGAAGCATCCTTTTGGTCTGAGATTGCAGCTTCAGCCTGAACCCCATTAGCCTGTGTTTTGTCCTAATGAGTGTGGGAACACGGGAGAGCAAGCTGAAGGGAGCCTCTGCCCCTACGTCTATCCCCAGAAGAAAATGCAGCTTTGTTCACTTCTGAATCCTTTCCCCTCTGGGCCTTCTGTGGCTACAGGAGTTGTCTACCTTTGCTTTACTTTGCTTTGTTTTAATTACATTCAAAATTAGCCAAACAATCCCCATGGTCCACCTGGAAGAATAATTGGCCCATTCGGTACATCTGACAGTGTGGGGAGACCACCCTTGTCATCACACCAGAGCCCCACACACATTCTGCTCCCAGGTAGATGATGTCTAAGAGACCCAGGGAGCTCATCTAGCCCATCATTAACCTCATTTTGAGACAGCCCCAGAGGCAGTCCTTCAGCCACCGGCACAGCCGGCTGTCAATTGTGTCAGGCCAGTAACATATTAGTTAGCAGGGGAGCAATCCAAAGAGGTAGTCATAGATCCAAATGCCTGAAAGATATTCTGGAGTGTGGTAATTATGTCCTGCAGCTGCCAAGGGTGTCCTCTGTGAGTTTACAGAGAGTAGTTGTACCATGGAAAGAAGAGGACAGATAATAGCAGCCAAGCTGTCAATAACAAACAACAAGTCTTGGTTCTAACTCACCCAAACAGTCCTCAACACTTAAGTCAAGATTCATCCTTGGGTTCCTATGTCTGTTCCCAGGAGATCCTGGTCCCCTTAATATGGGTACTAGGTATCCACATACCTGAACAGAGAAGATAAGGGACAAGAAAAAGGGGGTCAAGTTAAAAGTAAACGATATGAGAACGAGAGAATACACTTGACGGTACTAAGTATTTTGTGGCTCTATTTTTACAAGTGAAATTCCCCAATTTCCATGTCTTAAAAAATGGGAAACTTCTCATACTTTATCCCAAAACAGCTTTTGCTTAGTTTTTTTTCCACTGACAGTAAAATGGAGTAGGGTGTCTTCAAAAGACCCAGAGTTACAAATTAGTAGGTTCACTAACGTGAGGGGAACCAAGGGCTCTGAAATATTGGAAAATTTGAGTTATTCCAGTAATTTTCCCCTTTCAAGAAACTTAGCCGTGTTGTTCACTGAAACTCGCACACCTCTGCCATCTCCGTTTGTGTCAGTGCCCAGTGTGAAATTCACCTTCCAGAGCTGCATGGAGCTCTGCAGGCTATCTTCCCAATCACCATAAAAACATTCAGATCTGAGGCACAGATGCGCATCCTGAACCTAAGGTAGCCACTGCTAACTGATCATAATATTTCTCACTGAGTCCATCTAGACTCAGTCTCAGAACCACTCTCAGCCCCGAATCCTAGACAGCACCTACAAATGGATCAGAGTGTCGTGTTGTCCTAGCTCAGAGTTTCCTCTGAACTATAAACAGACCACATGTATCAGTTTCCTATTGCTGCTATAAAAAGTAACCATGAATTGAGTGGCTTAAAACAATACTTTAGTTAATAGTTCTAGAGGTCTTACATGTGTGTACACAGGGCTGCATTCCTTCACCAAGCATAAGGGAAGAATCTGTTTTCTTGCCTTTTCCAGTTTCTAGATGTCACCTACATTCCTTGGCCTGTCTGTGGCTCCTTCCTCCTCTTCAAAGCCAGCAGCACAGCATCTTCTCTTCCTCTCTGACTTCTGCTTGCATCCCCACATCATCTCTCTGACTGCCTCTCTCTCGTAAGGACCTCTGTAATTACATTTAACCCATCCTGAAAACCCAATATACTCTTCCCTTCTCTAGATCTTTATTTTAATCCTGCCTGCAAAGTCCTTTTTGCCATGTGAGATAACATATTCACAAATTCTGGGAATGAGTGTGTGCACATCTTTTTTAGGGAGGAGGGGACACATTATTAAGCCTACTACGCCATGTCTTGGACAAAGTTCCCTTGCAGAACTACAGAAGAAACCTGTTGATAAGATTTACCTGTGGGATTTGAGTATATACCAACATGAACTAAGAAGCTAAGAAGCTGATTCACCTTAACCTCTAATTATTAATGAATCAAATTCACTAATCTCTGACCAATGCAGAGTTAAAATATGCCTCTGGACTAATCATCCCAGAAATCTATTAAGATATATCATTTAAAAAAATTTTTTACCTGCAGGGTATTAAGTTTGATTTTTCCTTTTATTCTGTCCTTCTGGTCTTATATTCTATATTAGTTGTAACTGTGCCTTTAATGTACAGTATTTGAAAAGTAAATTGTAACTGAGCCACAACAGAATGTGTTGTCTTTGGGGGCTTTAGTAACTACGTGACAATTTGCCAGGACCTAAGGCAAGAAGGAGGCAGCCTTTACTGTGCCCCTCTCTTGTTTAGCTTTTTATGAAGATTCCTATTTTTATTACATGTAACGGAGGTCAGTTTCATTACTGCCAATCTGCAACCTGCTACAGTCACTCCGGGAGACATTAGCCTGTCACCACTGAACCAGCTGGGTCTCAGAAATCTACAATAGGTCTCACTCTTTAGCTTTAAGAACAAAAAAATTAACCACAGAGAGCACAACATTATCTTTCAACACCACCCCCCGGAGAATGGCAGTGATAAATTGCCATCATCCAGTGCCCGCAGAGGTGCGGGACTATGACCAGAGGCTACATGCACTTGGCAGACCCAAAGAAACTTTCCAAAGAAACAACCACTGCAAACTTGAAGCTGGGCTGAAGTTCCCTCTAAGAAGATGCTCGTTGAACAAGAATCATATAACATGGAAAGACATGTCCAATATTCTACTGTGAGAACATGATGTTGCTTTTGCTTCACATGTATATAAATAATTAGAAAGAAACACCAAAATATCCATGATGATTATCTCAGGAAGGCTATAAGAATTGCTTTTTAATATTTTTTACCTGTTTGTATTTTCTAGATTTTATGCAATGAAAACATTCGTTTCATAAAATTAAAGTTTCTTAATAATAATCATCAATAGCATTCATCTAGGCAACAAGCTAAGCGAGTCACATACAAGTCTTGAATAAATCAAAGAGGCAAGATTGTGTTTAAATTTGAGTAAGTTTGGCTAAATTTCTTAATCATTTTGAGCTACGCATTAGGCATGTGCTAAATGGTAGACACTGTTCCTAGTGATGGGAATACAGTGTTGAACAAGGTTAGCAAAGTCCCTTGTGGGGGCAGAAGGAAGACAATAAAATACACATTCGAAATGTCAAATAGTTCTAAGTACAATGATAAAGACAAATGGGGTGCTGGGATGGGGAGGGATTCGGGACTTCTCTACGCTGGATGACCAGAGAAGGCCTCTCTGAGGAGGGACCATGGGAGCTGAGACCTCCATAAGGAGAAGGAGAGGCCATAAGAAATGCAGGAGGAACATTTCACACAGAGGAGACAGCCACAGAAAAGCCCTACGGCGACAACAAACCCGATGTGTCCACGGACAGAAAGCAGGCCAATGCAGCCAGAGCTTCACGAGCAAGGAAGCGAGTAGGACAACATGCACTCAGAGAGGAGGCAGCAGCCAGATTACAGGGCCCTGTGGACCAGCATTAGAGCTGGAATTTTATTCTAAGTGTAGTGGGCAATCACTGTGAGTCTTCGACAAGGAGACCGTGATTTACATTTCCAGAAAATCAGTCTAGCTGCTATGAGAGGACTGGAATAGAGGGTGAAAGAACATAGTTAGGAGGCTACTGCAATAACCCTGGTGATAAGGGACAGAGTTTGTACTGAGATGGTTACAGTAGAGATGGAGAGAAGTAGATGGGCATTGTGAAACAGAGCTTATAGGGCTTCCTAATGCATTAGATGTCAGAGAGAGAGAGATGAATCAAGGATAACACGCATCTACTCAGCACATATCAATGAGTGCCTAATACATGGTAAGCACTCGTCTAGTAGAGCAGCTGATGAATGGTTGGCCCCATTTACCGAGATGGGCAAGAGTGAGAGACAAACAGATATGGGATATAGGGAAATAAAGGTTCTTCTTGGGGCAGGTTAAGGTTAAGATGCTATCTTCATTAAGGTAATTCTAGCTGCTCTGACAGACAAACACCAAAATTCAATGGCTTCATACAGTAAGATTTTATTTCTTGCTCAGGTAAAATCCAAATCAGTTACTCTCGATTGGTAGGCGGCTGTCCTCCAAGTGGTGATTCAGAGATCCATGTTCCCTTCTTGTTATGGCCCATCCGTCTTCAACATTTGGCTTTAAAAGTCACTGGGCTCATCTGTATCCATTTGAAAGATAAAGAGTATAGACAATCACATGTGAGAGGTTTTAATGGGCCAGACCTAAAAGGGATGTACATCACTTCTGCTCACATGCCGTGAGCTAGAAATCTGTCACACAACCACACCTACTGGTAAAGGAGGCTGCACTGTGCAGTCTAGGTGTGTGTTCAGGAAGAGGAAATGATTCGGGAGACCTCCCAGTGGTGTCTACTAGTCAACCAATAGAGAGGTTAAGGAGCAGTTGAATATTTAAGTTCAGGAAAGCAATCTGAGGTAGCGATAAAAATTTCAGCATAATCACTGTGCAGATGATATCATCTAGCTATAGTGTGTATATGCAGAGAAGTGAAAGACTTTGGTCACGCCATCCTTTGGAGGTCAAGCAGAGGAGAAGCAGCCAGCAAAAGGAGACTAAGACTGAGCCACCAGGGTGGTGGGAGCAAGACCAGAAAGCAGCTACTGCAAAAAAGATGAGCAAAATTGTTTCAAGAAGGAGGGTAGTCAGTTGTATCACGAACTTCTGACAAAATGTTAAGCACTGGATTTTAAAAGCATAAAGGTCACTGGTGACCTTGATAAGAACACCCTCAGTGGAACAGCAGAATCGGGAGCAGTTTGGAGGAGAATGTGAGGTAAAGAAGTAGAGAAAGTACAAACTACAAAATCAAGACATTTTCTGTGAAGACAAGCAGAGAAAATAATGAGGTACAAGTGAGCTTTTGTGTGTGTGCTTAGATAGAAAATATTAGAGTATGCTTCAGTGCTCATGGGAATAATCCTGTTTGAGAAACAGGATACAGAAAACATGAAAATTACGGCACAAAGTTCTTTAGAAAGGCTGGGTGCAGGGTCTAGAACACACGTGGATGGGTTGGATTTAAATAAGGATAGAACTGTAACAGAGGGAAGCTGGAAGATGTGAATATAGATACAGATGTGGGCAGATATAGGTGGTGGGAAGTAGGGAAGTTCTTAGCTGATTTGGTTTTCTTAGCAAAATGTAAGGCGATCTCCTCAACTAGGAGGTAACCAGGAGAAAATACAGGAGACCTGAGGAAAGAAGGCATTAAGTAACTTGATGAGAAAGGAAGCATCACCCTACTAGGGCAATGTGGAGGAATAACAGGTGCATATGAGTGCATTGGAGATTTGTCATCCTGATTTGAATATGTAATCAGTTGGCCCAACTGTATGTTTTCTCCAAGAAGTTTTGGCTACTTGAGTGCAGACATGTATAAGGCAATTGGATGGCATTAACCACAGCCAGATTTTATCAGGACCCAAGTCAGAGAGGGGGAAAAGGAGTTAGGGGTGATCCTAACCATGAACCAGGGAATCCTAGCTGGAAAAGGTAGGAAGTATGGATGTGAGGGCAAGAAACAACAGTGAACCAGGGGAAGTACCTCAATAAAGGAGGACAGTGGTGATGATAAGGTCATGAGCATGCCCATGAGATTGGGCAAGGGAGCTGGAAGGATGAAGGGTTTTGAAGGTGAAGGGGTAAAACAACTAAGAAGCCACAATGTTCATAGATCCAATACCTGAATACTGAAGTCACTACCTCCAATAACAGAAAGAGGACTAAAGGAGGAAAGGAGGAATAAATGCATCGAGAAATCTGGTTAGATGTATGAGGTATTTTCCATTTGCACTGCTACCCCACCACCTTGGAATATTTATCCCCTTTGTTCCACTGTTCCAGGACTGCTGAACACCAACCTCATCCCTAACGGACTCAACTCCTGTTGACAGCAGCATCAAACAGCCCACCCCCTCCCCCAATCACACCTTCCCCTCCCTCTTCAGTCTTAGACTTGTAACAATGGAGCTCCATTGTTACTAGGCCCAGGTACCCTATGCTTGGGATTTCTCTTACCCTAACCACACTTTTGTAAATAGTCCCTTTATTAAACTATTTGCAAATTATCCTAATTTCAGTAGGCCATCTGTTTCCTTCTGGGAGCCTACTGATACAGTAAATGATAGCAATATGAATACCTGCCTTATAGGGCAATTGTAAAGATTATAGAAAATGTATGCAAGGCAGATAGCATAGCATCTGGCACATTATAGACACTCAACTAATAGTAGGGTAGTGGGGAAGAGCAGTCGTTTTAGTTGTTGTTAGTACAAAACTATATACTCAGGTCCAGGTAGGTCCTCTAATTCATATCTAGTCATAAATTCACAGTTAAGCACCTGGTTTCTGCTTGTACCAAGGAACTCTCACCTAGCCAAGTCATTCATAGCAATTACGTGAACAAATATATGCCCCTCCCCCCAAAAAAAGGAGAAGAAAGATTTCAACAAAGCAGTTGGTTTCTAGAGTGATCTCCGTAGACAGGCCAGCTAGCGTCATGGTAAATATGACTTCATCCTGTGCAAGTTGGAGAAGTCTGTAGAATTAAAAAAAAAGAAACCCCATACTTTGCATCTCACACACACTTCCCTGCTACTGCGCTCGGCAGCTGCACTTTCCTTCCAGGGACCATCAGTGGAACAGCCACCTTACCATTGTTTAGTAATAGATTTTATTTTAGTCGTGATGCAATGTAAATGAAATTGTCTATTGATGAATCAACAAAATTTCTAGATTTTGTCAGAATGAAGGACCGAAGTCCCAGAACAGAGGTGGGTTTCAAAAAAGCAGACAGCAGGGATTAGCTGGTTCTACAGAAGCTGTCCAGAAGCTGCCTTTATAGATGGACAGCTGCCCCCTTCAAAGCCAGTTGTCCATCTCTGGAATAGGGAGGATAGAAACCACTAGCTCAGGACTCTTAAGTGCAAAGCTCAGTCTAGAGCCTCCTTATTTTAGTGACTCATTTGGATGAGTTTGAGGAAAGACATATCAAAAGAGCAAGAGGAAACTCAGAAGGAATTCAACTCATTTACCTATTTTACAACACAAATGGAATCATGTTCAGTATAAATCAAAACATACAATACTGTTTCCTTTCTGTGGCCCGTCTGATCCACACTCCTCTGCTTAAAACTCTCAGTGGCTTACCACTGCCTTCTGGCAGAAACCCGAATCCTTCACGTTGCCTCAGCTTGCCTCACTCTTCGTGGCCTTACCCACACTTGACTTCATTTGGTTTTCAGTTCCTCTCTGGGTCCCTCTCCTCAGTATCCTCTCTCTGGCACCAGAGCACAGCACTTTGCACATGCTATTTCCTATCACCGCCCCCCTACCTAACATGCCACTTGCCACTAGGTAACTTTTATTTATAATTTAGGACTCAGTGTATTTTATTTCCTCCAGAAAGCCTTCCACGGCTCATTATGTTAGCCCATAATTGGCTCCTCAAGCACTCTGTACTTACAAAAATAAAGCATTCTTTAATTACTTTTTGATGGCTGTCTTCTGCTCTAGAATATTCCATGAGGGCAAAGAATGTGATTGCCTTGCTCTAAACTATATCCCAAGTATCTGGTACATAGTAGTCCCTCAGTAAACATCTGTTACATAAATGGTTGCAAGAATAACGCATATAGGAAAATATTATGCAGAACTGTGAAAAATACGCAAATCCTCAACCATGTTCTTTTTAAAAAGTATGATGTAATCCAAAGTATACAATATTGGAAATTGCTTCTTCATTTCCAATTTAAGTAAATTTGTTTGTCTGTAAACAGATCATTTCATTTACATTGCAATGTGATTTAAAAATAAAATCCATTACTAAACAATGGTAAGAGAGTCCTCAAGAAATAAACTGGTGGCACTGGGATCCAAAGGATTCCCCAACAACAGATAATTCCACATCAATCCTTCATCTTTAAATGAGGTTAATGAATGGTATTTCATAAAAATGTTACAGAATTCAGAAGGCATTTTATTTATTCAACAAGTATATTTTATTTATTGAGCTTTCACTGTGCATCAGAAACTGGGAATATGGTGGTGAGCAAGCCCTCTGCCTCCACATAGCCCACTAAAGCTCTCCTCTATGTAGCACCAAACAGAGAAAGGAAGACAGAATGATAGTACATTGACTTGAATCTGTCTCGGCTGATTCAATAAATAATAACTAGGTCAAGAACCTAGATGGTTATCACATTTCTGATAAAAGTGACATTTTACCAGAAATGTGACATTGCATTTTAACAACCATAAAACACTTATCTTTGACCTAGTAGTTTGACCCTTGAAATTTATAATAGATCTTTACCATGGGAAAATACAAAAGAAGAAGTAAAAATATGCAAAACTATCATTGTTGCAGCATTTTAATAATGGTTAAATAGAGTACACCGTGGCATGACTGTGACAGGGAATATTATACAACTGTCTTACATTTTCATTTTGAAGATTGTTGCAATCTCATATGTGCTTTTAAAATCAGACTACAAATGTCTGTTTTATGATTACAAAAGCGAGGCTTATCATATTTGTGATTAACACAATTGGGATTCAAAAAGAAATTATGCTTAAGACTTATTAAGGATTAAGCTCTTACTGGTGCTCAAAACATTGAACTCTAGTTCTATATAAAGACAGAGAAGTGGTTTCCTGTCTCCGATATGAAAAAACACCTGAAGTTTTCATTCTTGCAGGTTTATGAGCAGCAAAGAGTGTAAAGTGGCTATTGTCATGACAATAACCAGAGTGTGTTAATAAAGCACTTTGGAACGACTCTGTCCCCTGCACTCCCTGACAATCGGAACGCACTTTGGGAAGGCTCTAGCTTACTGTGTCATGCCTGTGTGTAACTATGACAAACCAGATTAGTTCCAGGGGATAGACAGAGATGATGAGAGGTCTGCAAACTCCTCCATTTCCATACAAAGCACTGTTGAGAGAAAAGGTGAATATTAACTTGGAGGAGATGTTGTATTTTCATGATTCTTACCTTGTGGATGGAAGTTTTATTTAAAGGTACTTTTTTCATCCAGTTAAACATAATGAGGGACAAATGCCTTTTCTTTTCATCAAAGTTTAATTTCATCAATCAAAGTAATTGTAGCACATCCCCACCTCTATGGAAATTCAGAAGGTTCAAAACTGGACTCTGCCCTCCCTTGCTGCAGGCTGTCACCCGCTCTCTACATCCCACCCTTCATCAATGTGCACGCACAGCCCAGTCCATCCAAACCACTCGCAGATCCTCAAATGCACACTACTCTTCCAGGCCTCCCTGCTCTACCCATTCTCCAGAACTTCCGCCACTGCCTTGCTGATTCCTTCTTCCTGACTCACTTCCCCCACCCCCCAGGAGTGCTCAGCCCTTCCTTCTCTGCATTCCCATAGTACCTGGTATGTGCCTCCACTGCGAATTATCACTTTATAATGGAGTGACCTGGTTAACTGCCCACTTTCACCACTGACTGTGAGTTTCCTGCAGTCAGGAGCCTGCCAGTTCAGTCTCAGCCCCAGTACTTGGCACACTGTCTCATAATGAATAGATGCTCTGTTACAAGTAGTCAATAAATTAACCCCCTCTTCTTTGCAAAATCCACCTCAACCATTTTCCTCATGAACAGACGTCTCTAATTGTAGAATACCTGGGACAAATATTGAAAAAGCACTACTTGTGTTAGTGCTTTTTTAGAGACCAAGCATAAGATGGTCTCTTCCCTCTTCCTTTTACTCCTTCGGCAAGAGTCCCGCCAATGGCACGGCCCCTGAAACCACTACAAATGGGTATAACTCCCATCGGCTTAAAACACAAAACATAGGCAGGCGGTTTAACTCACTCTATGAACTCTGCCATTGTCACGTTGTTGGTTTAAAAAAAATACCATTCCATCTGCCATAAATCTACATTTCCCCGAAATGAAATATAATACCCCCACTTTCCTCTAGCAGTCAGATAATCATCTCCTTGTTTTACGGGAAATGATTTAGAAGAGAAAAGAATTGGTCTGACAGTCTCATAAGTTTCAGAAAGTGCTTACCCTGACGGTCTCTTTCTTGCTTGTCCTATTTCTTCTCATTTCTCTATATATACACAGATACACACATTCACACACACATGTGCACACGCTTGCACAGATGCACACACAACTACACATGTTCACAGTGAAATCTAGGTCTGCCATATTAAGCCAAGACTGGAATCATGCCATTAATAACCTGTGTTAGACCTCAGCATATTCTTCTATCTCTCAATTGCTTCCTGCCTATTCTTTGTCTGCTATTTTTCCAGCTCTCCAGCTCTGACTCAAGTCCATGAAAATAAAGACCTTGAATATTACGCAGCCCTTCAACCCTGACAGCAGAAAACACTTACCTGGTACTTTCACTATGTTTGGAAGGCAGGGGAACCCACCATCCTACTCTGTTTTGACCCTTCCTTCAATGTTTCCCCCTGAGGCCACAGACACAATTGTCCATCTGCCTCCCAGCCAGCACAGCACATCTATTTCTAATGCGAGGTAGTCATTTCTAGAACACTCTCCCAAATCCTCCTTCACATGACGCTTAGCAGTGTTCACCTTGAGAAGGCAGGAGGTGGCACTGTGTAGGTGACGGGAACATGACAGAGGCCACCACCACTCATCACTTCCCTGACATGGAAAATCCCTCAGGGTACTCAAGAGAATAAGAAACTTTTTTCTTTACCACTGATGTTTATTGATTTGTCCAGTTCATTGGGAGCATCCCTTAATGTTCTGCTTTCATGTGTCTGCTTTGTTGCAGGGGTACAGAAAAGAATATTGCAAATTGATCTGTCTTCCCAGCCTTTGTTGGGAATGGACTCCTATTACTTTAGTTTCTCAGGCCTGTCACCGCGTGCCCACATTCCGAGGCATAGGTAATCAGCCTGGCTAAACACTGAGAGCCAAGCTGATTAATTTCCAACATTCTCGCCCGAGCCCATTGACAGCATGCCTGTTTGATGATCTCTGCAATAGATGGCCACTTCTGATTGTTTGACCTTTGTCCTTCACCCGGGAGCAGCCTATTCTAGCCCTGTTTAAGTTACCAGCATGTACACTGTGTCTACATCATGCTTGAAGAAAACCATAAAGTCTTGGTGCCATGAAAGCACAGAAGGAGGGCTTTTAAGAGAAACTCATCTCCATTACCAGTTGAACAGCACTCGAGAACCAATCATATAGCCATTAAACAAAAAGACAAGACATTATCCATAACCTACAATATTACTCCTGTAATCTACCCATTCATTCTGATTTAGCTTATGTGCTAATTATGATCAATGGATTTCCACAAGAATGTAAAACTATATCACAGCTTTTAATTTCTCATTCCACCATTTCCCAGAATTCTATTATTTTAATTACTTTATATTCTACTTACTTCTAATAGCTCAGAACAAAAGGGTCATCATGACCATCACCAATATATCTCTCTATATGTATAATTTTAGGCACATTGCCCCCATTATTAGATTAGATTGGTTTTATTTTTAGTTTTTATTGCAGAAGGGGAGCCTTTTTGACAATTTCAGAGATGTATTTCATTTATCCTAAAAAACCTTTGGTTTTAAGATAGGTTGGAGTCTATTTATAGAACTAAGTTCTCAAAAATGCACATAATTTACATCATTGCTCACTAGGAACTACGTAGTTAGAGAGCTAATGTAAGTTCACTTGGAAGCCATTTTTCAAGGTCACACTCTTTTCCATTCCACAGGAAAATGGAAGGTTATGAGAACACCAAGGTCACCCAAGGACAAGTCACATATGCATTTAATTTAATGAATCAAATATGTGTCCAGATTGAGTGTGCATTGGGTGGCAGACTGAAGTGAGAAAAGTCTTCAGAAGAAAGGTAAACATGCTGAACATTCCAAACACTATGAGAGGTCAGCCTAGACAGGTGGGCATATAATTACACCAAATTACAAGCATGTCTCCTTTCCAAAATGGCACAGAAAAGAGCATGTGTTGCTTTTGCAGAAATATCAAATTTAAGAGCTTTGATGGACTGTTGAGAGCACAGCCCATCCCCCCATTAATAAATGAGAAATAGGGACACAGAGGGAAGAGCTGAGATGGGTCCAGGCCTAGCGCCTCCTGATGGTGGTGCCAGCACACTGCTCTTGTCACTGAACCAAGACGTTACCTTTTCCCCATTCCCTGAGCCGCTTCTCTTAGCCCAGCTCCTTTCATAATTCTTTCCACATTGCAACATAGAAATATTACATACTGCAAGTGTACAACCCTTTGTTCAAGCCATCTCCTTGAGAGACAATGTAAGGAGCTTATGGATCAGTTCCTGAGGTCTGGGCATCATTGAAGCATAAATACCTTTTCTTTCATTCATGATCAACCTGATGAATGAGATTCACTAATTATGTTCAATAATGATTCAAAGGAAAAATGTTTAATAGCTTAGTTGTTAGCTTTACTCTGTCACAGGGAGATTTTTAAATATATTTTATTGATTATGCTCTTACAGTTCTCCCTTTTTTTCACCCCTTTATGCCCCTCCCCCCTATACCCCCTTCCCACCATCATTCTCCCACTTTAGTTCATATCCATGGGTTATACAAGTAAGTTCTTTAGCTTCTCCATTTCCTATATTATTCTTAACCTCCCCCTATCCATTTTTACCTATAATTTAAAGGTGTGTAACTTAATATTAGTGTAGACAACCAAACAAACTCTAGTCCTGGCTGGGTAGCTCAGCTGTTTAGAGTATCATCTCAATACACCAAATTGCAGGTTTGATCTCTGGTCAGAGCACATACAATCAACCAATATTTATGGCTGATTGAACCATAAATTGAACCATTGAATATTATGGTTCATGTATGGCATAAATGAACAAAACAGTAAATCAACATCTCTTTCGCTCTCTTTCCCTTCCTCTCTCGCTCCCTTCCTCTCACTTTCTCTAAATTTAAAAATTTGTTTAAAAGAACTAAACTCTCACATATCTGTATGTCATTCAAACTTTAGTTAACATGCTATAAATTTTAAAAGAGAAGGCTCTTTAAAAATAAATGTACATGTATACATACATATGTGTGAATTTCAAATGTTGCATATTTTTTCATTTTATGAAATATTTCAAACACACGAGGAAACAAGAACAATAGCACGGATATCATCCCACCCCTTCAACACTTTGCCATATTCATATTTTTCATTTTATTTCAAAGAAATAAAAAATTATAGATACTCTTCAAATTGCCCATGTACCCATATCAAACACATTCCTTTCTCACTCTCCTCAGAGAAAAACCAGTATCTTGAATTCAGTGTTTATCATTCTCTTAAGTTTTTCTTCCTTTTACTACTTATGAATATATCCATAAGTAATATATAATATTGTTTTATGTGTTTTAAATTTTAACATAAATAGTATCTAAACTATATGTTACCCTTAACATGTTTTTTAAATCCATCTTTAAGTTTTGAGATTTATGAGATAAATGTAGCAACAATGCATTTTAGTGAAGTGTTCTGTACTTTACTATATGAATATATAACAATCCATTTATCCATTCCCCTCTTAGTGGCTATTTAGGTTGCTTCTGATTCTTCACTGTTACATACAAGAGTTCCATAACTATTCTTCCATACATGTCCTTGTACACATTTTCAAAGCTTCCCTGAAGTGCATTCTTAGCAATAGGAACTCTGCCCTGTAAGGTCCGTGTGTTTTCAGATTTACTAGATATAACCACACTGTACTCCCAACTGGTGACACCAATTTTGAAAATTCACAATCAAACCAGCAGTGCATTAGAGTTCACATGGTTACATACCCACATTATGTCCAGTTTCTTGATTCCTGTTAAGCTAATAGGTGTAAATTTATATCTCATTATTGTTTTACTTTGTGTTTTCCAAATTACCAGGAATATTAAGCATTTTTTATATGTTTATTAGTCACACGGAATACCTCTATTATTATCTTATATACATTGTTCATCTTTCTATTAGATCGTCAATCTCACTGATTTAGGGTAACTTTTATATATTCTGAATATTAATAATAGCTAACATTTTTGCCTGTTCACTAAGTGCAAGAAATTATTCATAGGGCTTTACGCATAATAACTGCCTTAATCTTCACAACAATCCCACAACACTGACAGTAGTAAGATTGTTATCCCTAGGTTTAAAATTCTTTTAAATGAGGTCAAAAGATGTTAAATGACATGCATAAGGTCACACAAAGTTATAAGTGATGGAGCCAAGATTCAGACCCAGGCATCTGATGCGGGGTGTCATGGCATTCTCTCCATTTTGACACAGGGAAATTCTTCATCAACTTTATGCCCTGCAAATACTTTCTTCCAGTCTGCACTTACCTTTTCAATTCATTCATGTGTATGTCATTTTTTGGAAGTATACACATATGAACACACATATATGCATATGTTTGTGTATGTGTGTTTTATGTGTTATATATGTCAGATTACCAAATATTTTGTTATATATAATATTTATGTTGCGTGTGTATTTTATATTTATTTTATGTTATGCAGTCATTTTGTATATGTATTTAGTATACATGTTATTTATGTGTTTATATTTTATGTATATGTGAATGCATATATGCATTTTGTGTGTGTTTTATGTTATATGTGTATATTTTATTAATGTCAGATTACCAAATATTTCTTTGTAAGTTATGCTTTTTAAATCCAATTTAAGAGAATTCCAAACCTCGAAGCCACAAAGATACTGTCAAATATTTTCTTTCAAAATTTTTGGGAATTTATTTTCCAAATTTTTTTGTATATAGAATATTTAATTTTACATTTTACAGTATGAACAACCACTTGCCATGACATTATTTGAAAACAATTTTACATTTTACAATATGAATAACCCACTTGCCTTAGCATCATGATTTGAACATCATCTCTGAAGACAGTTAACATACAACTTCTGTCAAATATCAGGTATCTACGAACATGTGGGCCTATTCTGGGAGCTCCTTTCTATTCCACTGACCTGTCTGTCTTTATGTCAGCACAACACCACCTTATTATTAGAGTTTATAATGATTCTGGATATAAGAGGCAATGGCTCCCTGCTTTATTCTTCTTTTTAAATTGTCTTTGACAGATGCAGAATTTTATTCTTCCCTATAAATTTTAGTATCACATAACCAAGTTCCATGAAAAACCATGACAGAATTTTCATTATAATAGCATTAAATTTATAGATTAATTTAGAATAAATTAAGATTTCTATGATATTAAATTTCCCCATACAAAAGCATGGTATATTCCGTATTATATAATATGGGTATAATTCCATATTATATAGTACGGGATCCCAAAACATGGTATAATCCCATGGCATAATCAGATTTTAAATAATGTTTGACAAAATTCTCCGTAAAAGTCATCTTTGTTAATTCCTATATATTTACATATATATATTTTCTTAGCTTATAGATGTTGTTGCTTTTGTAACTGGGAGCATTTCCCTATTATACTTTGTAATTGGTACTACAGCTTGATGATCTCTACAATGCATGGCCTCTTCTGACTGATGTTTGCCCTTTAGTACAGAACTGTCTCTTCTAGTACCTGTTTAAGTTTACAGAAACTACGCTGTTTCCACAATGCCTTTAAGAGAAACCATAGTATCTTTCAATGTAACAGAGTAGATAGCCCAGAAATAAACCCATGTCTCTACGGTCAATTAATATTCAACAAAAGGGTGAGAAGCATAAAATGGAGTAAAAATAGTCTCTTCAACAAATGGTGTTGGGAGATCTGGACAGCTACATGCAAAAAAATGAAACTGGACCACCAAATTACACCACGCACAAAAATAAAGTCAAGATGGATAAAAGATTTAAATATAAGTCACAACATTATAAAAGTCCTAGAGAAGAACACAAGAAGGAAAATCTCAGATATTCCTTGCAGCAGTATTTTCACCGATATGTCCCCTAGAGCAAGGGACATAAAGGAAAGAATAAACAAATGGGACTTCATCAAAATAAAAAGCTTCTGCATGGCTGACAAAAACATCAGCAAAACTAAAAGGGAACCAACCGTAAGGAAAAATATATTTGTAAATAATACCTCAGACAAGGGTTTGATCTTCAAAATATATAAAGAACTCACATCATTCCACTCCAGGAGGACAAACAACCCAATTTAAAAATGGGCAAAGGACCTGAACAGACACTTCTTTAAGGAGGACATATAGAGAGTCCAGAGACATATGAAAGGATGCTCAGCATCACTACCCATCAGAGAGATGCCAATTAAAACCACAATGAGATACCACTTCACACGGATCAGAATGGCAATCATAAACAAATCAACAAACAACAAGTGCTGGCAAGGTTGTGGAGAAAAGGGAACCCTAGTACACTGTTGGTGGGAATGCAGACTGGTGCAGCCACTTGGAAAACAGTATGGAATTTCCTCAAAAAACAAAATATGGAACTGCCTTTTGACCTGGCAATTCCACTACTGGGACTATACCCTAAGAATCCTGAAGCAGCAATTCAAAAAAAAATCTATGCACCCCAATATTCATAGCAGCACAATTTACAATAGCCAAGTGCTGGAAAAAGCCCATCATTAAATGAGTGAATAAAAAATGGGGTACATTTACACAATGGAATACTATGCAGCAGGAAGAAAAAAGGAACTCCTACCTTTTGTGACAGCACAGATCAAACTGGAGAGCATTATGCTAAGTGAAATAAGCTAGGCAGTGAAAGATAAATACCATATGATCTCACCTATAAGTGGAAACTAATCAACAAAACAAACAAGTAAGCAAAAATATAATCAGAGACACTGAAATAAAATACAAATGGACAGTAAACAGAAAGGAGAGGGGAGGGGGATAACAGAGGAAAGACAGGAAAGGGTCATCAAGGAACATGTATAAAGGACCCTTGGACAAACCAAGGGGGTCAGGATTGAGGGTGGGAGGTGGGGGCAGGCGGGACAAGGGAGAGTGGTGAGGGAAAAATGGAGACAAGTGTACTTGAACCACAATTTAAAGAAAAAAGATTTAAAAGTCACCCTTGAAAATAAAACAATACTGAATGAATGAATGAAGGGAAACTGTAGTATCTTAGCTCTATGAAAGCCCAGGAAAAGATGAAAATATATATATAGAAGAGATGAAAATATATAGAGAGAGAAGAGATATAGGTGATCCCCCTTTTTCCTAACTTTTTAAGAATTCTTATCATAAATGAATATTGAATTAACTTATATGAAGCAGAATAATTTTTCTCTTTTTATCTAAAGTAGAATCTTACAATAATAAATTTTATGATGATTATTTTCATATCAAATATAAACCTTAGTCAAGATGCGTCATTTCTTAAAGATTCTGTTACATTCATTTGGAAAAATGGTTCTATATTCTTTGAAAAATTGGTCTACAACTTTACAATTTTATTATGTCCTCATCCATCTGTTGCCAGCAATGACTTCCAAATGCATTCAATAGTATTCGCTTTTTTATAGCATTGGTAAAGATCATCCAGTCCTTAGAGATAAGCTAAAGTTTATCTCTGAAGCCATTTGGGTCTACACCTGTTAAGAAGCTGTACTCACAGTAATTATTGACTCATTTGGGCTTTTTTAAATATAAATTTTCATTCATACTTTTCTAAAAAGTATCCATTTTTCTAAGTCTATAATTCACTGTCTTCCTAGTATTCTTGTATCTTAAATCTCTACTATATCTGTACTAATAGTTCTTTTTATTCGCCACTTATCCTTTCATCTTTCTTTTTTTTATCAGGGATCCTGACAGAAGTTTGTAAGTACCATTGGGCTTCAGTCCTAGCACCAAACAAATCATTTGATTTTGTTGATAATCTCTTTTATTCCCTATTTCATCAATTCATGCTCTTATCTTTAGTATATCACTCACTCTATCATCTTTAGGTTTCCTCTGTTGTTCTTTATCAAGCATTTAAGAGTCCCATGCTCTACCAACTGAGCTAGCCAGGCGTCTGTCTTTATCGCGCTTTTAGAGTTGATTACTTACCTCATATATTTTCAATACTTCTTGGTAAGCTAATTAATGTTTTGAAAACTCTAAATTTATCTCTATATACAAATATTGCTATGCCCACAAATGTCACATGTAGTACTTTCCTTGTCCTTCATATGTATTAATACTGGCTTTAAAATTGTCTCTTTGAAATATGAGTTATTAAGACAGAGTTTCATGGTTGCTATTTGTGCTATATAATTTCTAATTTAATTTTACTAAGATAGGACATAATCTGATATTAACTCATTGAAATGTGTTGCGTTCATTAGAAATATTGTATATACTTGATTTTTTATTGATTTTTTATTTACTTTTCAATTGCACTTAACATTTGATTGAAAAATAAATAAAAACTTTTTGTTTTAGTTTTTTTAGTTTCAGGTATACAGCATAGTGGTTAGACATTTATATAACTTACAAAATGTTTTCCCCAATAACTCTGGTATCCACCTCACATCATAGCTATTACAATTATTGACTATATCTCCTGTGCTGTACTTTACATCCCCGTCACTATTTTGAACTATCAATTTGTACTTCTTAATCCCTTTAGCCAACCCTCCAAGCCCCTCCCACCTGTCAACCATCAATTTTGTTATCTGTTTCTATGAGTGCGTTTTTGTTTGGTTTTAGAACATAGCAACTTTTGTAAATGCTTGAAAATAATACATATTCTCTGTTTGGACACAAATTTACTGTTCAAACTTTTTATATTCATGTTAATATTATATACACAATAGATAAATGTGTGATAAAATATGTAGCTATGTACTACAATAACTGCAGATCCACCCAATTTCTCTCATATTTCCATTAACTTTTGCTTCATATATTATGTGACTATATTGTTCAGTAATACAAATTCATGATTATTCTGATTTCTTGGTGTTTGTTTATTTTATCATTCTGCAGTTTTCATAATTACACCTAATAGTGCTTTTTTCTTAAATTATACTTCGTTATTGATATTGTTATCCAAGATTTTTGGGGGTTAGTATTTGCCTGGTACATACTTTCCCATTTCTCTTTCAACATTTTTATATGGCTTTACTTTAGGTTTCATACATCTGAATATTAATTTTGTTTCATTTGGTTTTATTCTAAACTCATGTGTAACTAAAAAATATTTTTAACAAATTTCTAGCCCATTCCCAAACACATAGACCCTAGCCGTATGTTGCCCAGAGTTCCACTTTGACCTGTTTTAAACATACACACACACAGGTGCACATACACACACACAAAATGAGGACTTTGAGTCAATAGCTAAATAAATTAATCATTACATTTTATCAATCTCTGTATTAATCAATGTTTCTTCCAGTCTATGTCTTTCCTCTAGCATATTTTCTGTCTCAAAGTGCAACCTTTAATATTCTGTGAGTATCAGATTTTCTTAGCGTTGGTATATGTGTGAAAGGTCTTTGTTTTGTCTTCACATGAAATGATGTTTTAGCAGTATATAAAATTATAGATGGAAAGATGTTTTCCCTGAGCACTTTGAATTCAGTGAGTAGCCTCTAGCACCTAGCTTTCCTGACAAGAAATGCTCCTTTAGTCAAATTATCCTTTCTTTAAATTTAATATTTCTTCTCTTCCTCATAGCTTCTAAAATATTCTGTAAATCCTTCAGGCTGTAAAGAATGAAGATGTGCCCAGATGCATATTTATTCACACAGCTCAGTTCTTGGGAGTATATTTTGACCTGAGTACTCCTGTCTTTGTTCAGTATGGAAAATGATCAGCTATCGTCCCTTCAAATATTGCCTCTCCGGCATTTCTTCCATTTTCTTCTTCTGGAAATCTGATGAGATGTTATGTTAAACTTACAAATCCACCTTTTACGTCTCTCTTCTGCTTTTTTTTTCCAAAGATTCTTAACTTCTTGTTTCTCTTTGCTGCAGTTTTGGTAACCACCTCTGTATCAACTTCCAATATACTAATTGTCCCATCATCTGTCTTACCTAGAGCTCATCTCATCTCTTGAGGGTCTTATTCTGATGGTTATGGTCTTACTTCCAAGATTTACTTCTAATTTTGGAATTTACTCCTTTTCACATCTAACCTTTAGAGGGCTTTGTTTCTGCCTATTCTTTTTATGGCTATTATTATTTTCCTAATTAATATAAGCTCTCTAAAATTACTTATTTAAAGTTATTCTGGCTATAACACAAAGTTAATTTTATTTGAATAAATTAACTTTCTGATTTTTGGTTTTGTTGGCAATCTTCTTTGGTTCTCAGCTTCTTGGTGTGATTTAAAATTTAACTTTTCAGGCTTATGTAAGTGAGAGGATGTTTGTAATTACTTTGTCCTCACTCCCCTCCTGACTTCATCCCTTTCTGTGTTAACCTGTATCTGGTCTCCTATAGCCACAGTCCAGAGCTTGGTTTAACAAAAACAGTTTTAGATTCCTTCTCCTCAGTGATTTGAGGGAATCGGCCTAAAAGCAGTTCGATTTAGTTCAGTGTTTGAGACTCCAAGCCCCCTCTCTCTCCTGGGCTTGTAGATACTTCTAAGCTGTGGTCCTCCCAGCAGTAAACCTGGATCCAATTCCCCATCCTTCAGCTAAGCTCTCTCAGTCTAGGTGGAGCCAAATCCTCAGCCACCTCTACTTGCTTCTCAGCCTGAAGCCCAGCATGCATTTCATTCAACCCTATAAACCACCTTCGGTATCTGTCCTATCTCTGATCTACAAGATCGGTTGCCTTCTTTTTGAAATTAACTCTGTCTTCTTTGGCTTTGTCTTTTACAGTTTACATATAATGGTTATGAGGATGGGTCAGAGTATGAATTCAGCCTGCCATCCTGGCCCATGGTCCCAGCCTCATGCGTATAACCCTCTGAAAAGTACACAACCTGAAGGCAGGGCCCCTACCTGGTTGATCCACTACCGTATCCCCCACAATAGGTCCTCAAAAAAGATATATTAAATGAATGAATGAACACAAGTCATTTTCCAAGGCCTTTGGATAGCATGTTTCAGTTTTCTCAGTAGACTACAATCTCCTGAGGACAGTACCCATGTCTGACCTATCATATTGCCTAGTTTAGTACCCGGCATATTGTAAATGGTCCATAAATTACTTCAAAGGGCCAACACATTTCTCCTGTCATCTTCCCATATGGCAAAGGTAGTGATGTCCAGGTACATGTAGTATTGCTCTAGAGGATTAAAATTACCAGCTTCCAAATTGTTTTATAAGATATTTGTTCTTTCTTATACATTAAACCTTTAAAAAGGAATGTGTCCTAATGAAAAAACATTTCATCTAAGAATAGAGCAGGTCAGGTGAATGTGGGATATTTTCACTAGAATAATATAAAAGTGGAACATGGCTAACTCTAATCAAGAAATCAAATTTAAAAACAAAAAACAAACAAACAAAAACCTTGTCCTGCTACCTTACAACAATATCAGGGCCCAAACGCAGAGAGAATACTAAGCGAACACAAGTTCTCTAGCTGAAATAACATTTTTCGTACCACAGACCAAAGGACAAGGGGACAAAGAAGATGTCCTTCTTGATTAATTACCTTTGGAACCAGGCCCAGCACGAGGAAAGACAATAGTCCAGTGATAAAGTGACAGGTCTGATCTTTGTCCCTTCTGCCCCTCCCCAAGAAACAGTTCTATTTTTCTGAGACACAAACTCACTTAAGTGCTTTAAACCATAATATACCTAAAGAACAGACATTTCCACACATTTTCAAAATGAATTCACAACCACCCAGTTGACAGCCATTTCATTTCTATACACACTGAGCACCTACTGTATGCCAGGCCCTCTGGCAGTTCCAGATGGTTTGAAAACAAACCATGAAGGGGAACGAGCTATATTCAGACAAACCCTTCCACACAGGCTGCACCTTCGTAAGTGCCTCAGGTAAGTCAGGGAAGAGCAGACGTGCCGGGGCCGATGGGTGCCACAGACTTCATAATGGAACTTGAAACTCAACAGGCCTTGAAGGTTGGAGAGGATTCCTGTGGGGGCCTCTAACTTCTCTGGGCCTTGGTTTTCTCATCTGTTAAGTGAGGGATTTCGTTAAATAATTTTACTAAGATTGTTTACAGCTGGGACATTTAACCGGTCCTCTTCTTTACTCATCATAACAACTGTTACCCTTTCAAGAGGCATTGCTAACCTAGTAAACAACCTCCATTGTCTAGAAACTTCTTTACAACAGAATGGGAAACTTCAGAGCCACTTGCCTCCAGGCAAAAAGAAACTTTTCTACTTCAAAAGGTCTCCCACCTAACAATGAAGGCTGAGAGAAAAGCAGGATTACCCAGAGCTCCCTGAAGGACTAAAAATGGGATCCCAAGAGGCCCATGAGAGAAAGAAAGGAAAAGCAGTGCATAAGCACACTTTGACATATGTAGGTTGATCATCTGCTTCAATGTCTGATCCTGATATGGATGCGCGGAAGGTACCATCTGAAGAAAAATAGCATCAAGATTGACAACTGATTAATACACAAGCTTGATTATATGCAAATCATCACTTTCTGTTGACTTAATTGTGACCTGATGTAACATGTATAATTAACACGTGTATTTAAAATAAATGTATATTTAATTGATATGCATATTTATAAAATGAATATTTACATTTATATGTTGTCTTTTTTTTAATTGGGGGAGAATGTCTTTCCCACCGAAGTGAGAGATTAGCAAGTTCCATCATGAACGAAGACAGAAAACAGAAACAGACTTGAGAACTTGCCTTCGACATGTGCGTAGAGACAGCAATGGCCTGATTCACAAAGCCTGATTCTGGACCAGGCCCCGCCTCACTGCTGTGACTCTCATCTCTGGGCCTGTTTCTACATCTGCAAAAGGAAAGGCTGCACGGAGTATTTCTAAGTCACCTTCTAGCTCTACAATTCTATTATTTTTTATTATTGTTCAAGTACAGTTGTCTCCATTCTCCCACCACCACTTTCCCCCACCCGCAATCCTACCCCACTTTGGCTTTGTCCACGGGTCCTCTGTACACGTTTCTTGACAACTCTTCTCCTTCTTTGCCCCGTTATCCTCCTCCCTACTCCCTTCTGGTTAGTCTCAGTTTGTTCTTTATTTCAGAGTCTCTGATTATATTTTGTTCGCTTGTTTTGTTGATTAGGTTCCACTTACAGGTGAGATCATATGATATAAACTCACAGCAGCACAGCATGGGTTTGACTGAATATAACTCATTCCCCTTCATGGATTGTTTTCAAACAACCTTAAGCTATCAGAGTTCCTGACCTACAGTAGGTGCTCAATACAGAAACGAAATGGTTGTCAGTTGAGTGGCTATGAAATCATTTTGAAAATATAGAAATCGCCAAGATATGGAAGCAGCCCGAGTATCCATCAGTACATGAGTGGATAAAACAACTATGGGACATTTACACAATGGAATACTACTTAGTCATAAAAAGGAGGAAATTTTACCCTTTGCAATAGGATGGATGGGCCTGGAGAACATTATACTAAGTGAAATAAGCCAGTCAGAGAAAGACAAATACCATATGATTTCACTCATATGTGGAATCTAATGAATAAACTCAGCTAACAAGCAAAATATAGAGACAGACTCATAGACAAAGAGCAGGCTGACAGCTGTCGGTGGAGGAGGTGAGAGAGTGGCGGGACTGAGCAAAAAGGGAAATGGACTCATGGACGTGGACAACAGTGTGGAGATTGCAGGGGGGAGGAGGGTGCAAGGGGGTTAAATGGTAATGGAAAAAATACAATAAAAATTTTTAAAGAAAAGAAAATAGACGGAAAGATCTCTTCTTTATGGATCTCATGGTTTAAAGTGCTGCAAAACATGGGTCCTGGACCACTCCCATTTTCTCACTCTGAGAGCAGTGCAGACAGCGGGCCAGGAATGTTCACCAGCCCAGGGCGGGGGCAGCCTTGAACAGAGGGCCCTGTGGACAGAGCCCCTCACAACACAACCAGCTGCAGTGATCTGGCAGTGCACCCTGGCCCTGGGGGAGGGAGGAAGCGGCAGAGAGACAATGAAGATGCCAGCCCCACAAGTGAGCACTTCAGAGAGAGAGAAAGCCAGGAGCTGGAGAGACAGGGACCTGTTCACACAGCAGCCTTAGACTCCAACACAGGGGGTAAGAATGGAGGAGGGTCTCTGGGCATGGATTTGGGTTTCAGTCTTTTTCAGAACAAGGGGATTTGTCTGTGTTTTGCAGAAGAGAACAGCTTGGAGCAGGGGAGCACACAGCTCCCCAAATTCAGCACCCTGTTAATAAAAAATCCTTTTCCTTCCCTACCAGTTATTGCGTTATGTTTGAGTACAGGTGCAGGCAGCCAAATCCCACTTCGCCTGGTAACAAACAGAGGGCAGGACCCTTAGAAAGTGGGACCCAGGCCTGGGCCGTTTTGAAGGGAAGAGAAAAGAAGAAATTGAATAAGACATTGCCCTAGAATATTATAAAAGTAACTGGGATCTTTGATGAGGGGCTCTATGAAGGACAGCTTTAAAAGCATACAGTGGGCAAATGTATAGCCTCCACGGACTTTGAAGACAAAAGTGTGTTTTACCTGCCATTGAGTCAGCTCCAACTCTTGGTTACCCGGTGAATAAATGATGTCACAACACCCTGTCCTCAACAGACAAAGCCACACAGAACAAAATGAGAGACCTTCTCTTTCATCATTCATACAAGTAAATTCTTTCTCAGTCTTTCAAAAGTAAAGTGACTTATCATAAGATATTGTATGGGCCAAATGATTAGGAATAACACCCCCCAAAAAAGCTCTCAGTACGCTACGCTTCCGGATATGTTTTGGCAGCACGGTGGAGGAAAAAGCCAAACGACCTGGGTGTGCCTCTGCTCCACTCCCCGCCCGGTAGCAGTCGTGAGTAAACTGCCTTTTTCCTTCCTGACCTGTCTTCCCGCCTTCAACTACTTTCCTTTTTGGAAAATGTAACTTGGCTCTCATGAGGCAAATGAATCCAAAAACTGTTCCAGATTCAATGCTAGAATCTCAGGCAAACAGAAAACAGCTACCTTAGAAGTATGGATAGTACTAGAGGGAGAGAGGAAGAAACAAGTTAACTTACCTGGGGAGGGTCTGTTTAGAAAGTTGGGGCTTGATGAATGAGCAACTTTTCACAGAAGGTAAGGGACAGAATGTCAATGTGGCACACGCAGTAGTTATCTTGTCTTCTAGACCCCACTCTTCTGACCATGATGCTTCTCCAACTGAATGGGCGACAGGCAACTTCCCTCTGCTCCTGGGCCAAATAGATCTAGAAAACTAACCATCCCAGGGCCTCTTCACCAGCCCCTCTTTGCACACCACACTACTGTCTAAAGGTACTTGATCCTTGTCCCAGCCCTTTCCTTGCTTGCTGAAATACATCAGACTCATTAGGTTTAGGCAGACGTTTTTCATGACAAATGCCTACACATAATGGAAGTTGCACTTTAGCCACAAAGCCAGCCAACGCTTAAGCCATTGTCCACATTAGGAAAACTAAGCTTACAAATCAAAATAACCTTAATAACCTTAAACTTTGTTGATCAGTTTAAACCTGCACGTTACTGACATGACCTCAGAAAAGAACAGCATACACACTCATACACATGCACACATACAGCATTTCACTATAGGTTTCAACACGTGTATTTCATCTGGGTAACAGTGCCTTTTGCAAGCAGATGAGGGAGAAAGAGACATTAAAAGATGAGCTCCTATTGTTCCACCAAACAACTTAAAACTGATCGAAGCCTCAGAGGAGAGAAAAACAAAGCCAGGTCTCTGAGGCTTTCCACCTGCCCCTTCAGATAATCATTGGCATCCCAGGCAATACTTAGAAAAGTATTAAAATTTGAGCAACACTGGTTTACTTGTTTATATGCATCCCCATAGAATCCCCCACCACAGCTACAGAAGCTTCAAAGGCTCCACAGTAAGACCCGTCAGGATGTGGGGAGAGGAAGAGAAAAAGACACTGTCGAGCGTTCAGAGACCCAGCCCAGGCACGCGAGGCTCTCAGGCATCTAGTTATCCCAGCCTGACACCGAGACGGCGATTTCAAACTGTTTAATTAATTCTGATAATACCACATCACAGGTGCTGCAGGAAGTATGTTAATTTAAGATCACATCTTACCAATTCCCACAGGTTTCATTCAAACCTAATAAACGAAATAATCTCCACCGTGAGCGCCTTGCTTACCTAATTAGGCGTAGGGCCACAAGGCAGTATCACTCAGGGTACATCAGTGCCACTGGTGACCTTCGAAAGTGTAACTGCAGCCTGCCTATGGGCTGCTTTCTCAGGCTTCCACCACACCCACATCACAGTCAAGCCTGTACCAACAACCCTGTATTTTTGTTCTCTTGAACAATTTTCTTTCTCTTTTTAAACACAACTATATGGCTGGATCCTGTGAAATCTCATCATGTTTAACTAAACTAAACTTTAATTTTGGATTAATTTAATAATTGCCAAAAGACTCAGATTCTCTTTAACCAATAGGTTATTCCCAATCAGTGGGTCCTCTCCACGTTAACGAGGATTAAAGGAAAGCAGGTCTACCCAGACCAGTGCACTAGAAGCAACACAAACACCATTATGGCTCCCCGCCACCTCCCCGCTTCCTCCACACACACCCACTCTCAGAATGAACGTCCTGTTGTGGGGTACCCACCCCAAAGCTGCCTAGAATCCTCTCACTGCCACTTGCACATGGCTCCCCTGTCACTTCCTTCACGTCCCAAGTGAGGCCATCAGCAAGGCCTTTCCTGACCATCCAAGTAAAAGAGCAACCCTGTCCCTACAGCTGCACCCTGGCCTTGCACCCACCCCCGCACCGTCATTCACTTGGTCTGGCCTGGGCTCCAGGCATCAGCATGTGTTCAGTCTCCCCCAGATCAGAGCTGAGAGCTTCTGCCGGAGGCCAATGGACTCAGTCAGGCCTGAGGTGTCAGTAAACAGGGATAGTCTATTTTGAGCATCTACATGATCTAATAGATTAACTATTCCCTAATCATAAACAGATTAAGGCAAAAGTTATTTTTGCTTCACTCTGTTCTACATTGACCCCAGCGTCAGATACCCTAACGCCCACCCCCAGTGGAAAGAATTTATCTTAATTCCCAGTGAACAATAGTGACAACTGACCAATGAGTATTCTTCTTTGTCCTGGTGTGAAAACTCACTAGATTACGCAAATTGAGATAAGATACAAAAATATTGCCTCCAGTATTCAGCAGCTTTATCCCGGAGGTAAAATACAGAAAAGGAGAAGTTGCACTCAAGACTCCCTGGGTAACTTCAGATTTGGAAGCACCACTTTCTCTGAAGTACTAAGACACGGCTCTCTATCCCTTGGCTCAAACTCTGATTCTCCCTACTCCTTCCCCCAGCACACCTGAAGTGGGATCTAGCAGAGATAGTTGGCCTTTACTAGATAGGGGCCCAAAACAGTGGTTTTTCCACTGCAGAAAGGATTTTCAGAGCCTCACGCAGCAGTGCCCCTCTCCCCTCCTGGGGAGTGTGGTACTGGGCTGCAGCATGGCCCACTACTCACACTGTTTACAGGAGCTCTGCCCAGGACTGCTCCAGCTCTCAAGTTTCTAGATTCAGTTAGCTTCTCCCATTTTCCATTTTCTGAGCTTAGCTTTGAACAAAAGTTGAACAAATCTCTAAACCTCAGAGGGGAAACCCAGAAAACACTGCCAGGTTTTTCTAACCCCTGCTTGAAATAATCAAACCCCCAGCGTATGCCCGAACTCAGCCAACGCTGGCTCGGCCGCCAGCCCCAGCCTTGCTAAAAAATTCATAACCACAGAACAGCTGGGCCACAGTCTGCTTTCAGAGCAAAGCATCCACTATCAGGTTTCATCTAGGCACTACTGAAGAACCAAGTATTTATTCCTGACAGAGACTTGAAAGAGGAAATCTTACTGGCTGTCTGCTCGGAGTCACATGAGGACAGATTTGATGGGAATCCCATGCATATTCCAACTAGATAAAAAATATTATTCATTCCTAAAATGTCTTCAGAGACTCCATTAATGGAGAAATTCCAAGCGGCAGAAATAACCCAAAAAAATCAACTAATATCAACATATAACTGAATTAGGATGGATCAGGGGAAGGAATGCTTAATATTTAGTCCCTCCTTAAAATCATGTTTCTTTCCTTTTCATCACGAAAGATAAGAACTGGCTGGGGGAATTAACAGGAAAAAAGGTACCCCCTAGAAAACATATGGTACCAGTTAAACACTCCTCTTCCCTAACAGGAGGGCTTTCATTAGGAAGTGGCCATATTTTGATGATTTCTATGGATACTTGTCCTCCATAGAATTTCTTGAATTATTACAGGCTGCAGTAAGTGCAAAAGATATCTTGGTATTATGCCATCAATATTCTATGCATCTTAATGGGGATGTTTTACATTTATTTAAACTTTATCCTTTCTCCACAGACTTGGTCTAAGAAAGAATATGGAGAAGTCATCTTCCTGTGCCCACTCCAATGGAGAGCATAAATCAAGGTTCTCAGACTCGGGAAAGTCATCTTCTGATATGAGTGGGGTTTGTCATTTTTTTAATGATGAAACTGAGGTTTGCACTCACACAATCACAACTCTCTGTTAACTAGCGTACCCGTCCCTTTGTTAAGTGCAATAATAATTGCTGCTTACACTGGTGCTCTTGAAGTCCTACAAGACTCTTCATAGTCATAAAATTAGATAATGTTCTATGTTTGTATTGTGTTCTCAGCCTTTGAAAACAAATTATTTAGCAATAATATATAATGTGATTCTAAGTTAATTGTCTTCATTTCCATTTTCCTTATATGCTAAATAGTGTGTCCAACTAACAAATACCAAATGAATGAATGACTAGCTGGCTGGCTGGCTGGCTGAATAAATGGATGGATGAATGTAAGGAAGTCAGGAATGAAGTGGGGAGGGGACGTGGGGGAGGCAGCACTACAGCCTAAAAATACACTGTCTGCCTTAAACTGGTTTAAAGAAAACCTTGTTAATTCATGGATCAGAGGTCCCACTCCTCATTTTTTCATACTTTTAGTAGCTCACATAAATTCATTGTCTATTTCTTAATCTACAGAGAAGCCCTGGTAGAAATAAAAGGTGAAGCAAGCAGGGCATAAGATTTAAATTAGACCAGCCCCAGCCAGAATGCCATAGACAGTGCTTTGCATTTTGTATCAGATTTTCATGTTTCAAAACACCTTCACGAACACTCCTTTGGATCCCCACCACAACCCTGTGAGACAGATGTGGCAGGTGAATCACTGCCGTTTTCCAATGAAGCAGCAGCAGAAACCAACAGAAGGTAAATGCCTCACTCAAGTAATATGGCTAGTTTGATGTGATCAAAATTAGACCCAAGAATCTTTTCACCCCAGTAGTCTTCTCCATCCTGAGGAAGTTCTCATGTTAAAGAGAAAGTGTGCCCTCTGGCCAGGAATAAAAATAATCATTGAATACCAGCTGAGAAGTCTACTGAATGCTAGGCACACACAAAGTGTGTACCAATTTTCCAGAATTAGGATACTAACACTGCCTTGCTTATCCAACGCTATTGTTCTCATTCTTTCCCTTCTGCTTCCTTCTTTCCTTGTCCTTCACCATCTTTCCTACTCTTCCATGAAGTGTTGCCACTTACTCTAGCCCAACCAGTTCTCCCTCCTTCAAGCTCCTACACTTGTACCTCTCATGGCACTTGTCACACGTAACTTGGCCGTACTCTCACCTCATCTCGAATTCTACTTTACATCTCGAATTGTCTTTTTTTCTTGATTTATTTTTTTATTTAATAATTTTTCAAGTACAGTTTTCTGTCTTGTACTCCGATCCCAGCCCACCCCCCATGCTCCCCACCTCCTTCCCTTTCCACCCCCCTTAGTTGTTGTCCATGTGTCCTTTATACTAGTTCCTCTAAATCCCTCCCCCTTTTCCCCTGAAATTTCTTCCCCTCTCCCCTCTGGTGGCTGTCCCCCTGTTCTCTATTTCAGTGTCTTTGTTTTTATTTTGCTTGCTTGTCTGTTTTGTTGTTTAGCTCCCTGTTAAAGGTGAGATCATATGGTATTTGTCTTTCAGCACCTGGCTTATTTCACGCAGCATAATGCTTTCCAGTTCCATCCATGCTGTTGCAAAGGGTAGGAGCTCCTTCTTTCTTTCTGCTGCATAGAATTCCAATGTGTATATGTACCATGCTTTTTTGATCCATTCATTTACTGATGGGCACCTAGGTTGCTTCCACCTTTTGGCTATTGTAAATTGTGCTGCTACGAACATTGGGGTACATAGGTTCTTTGGGATTGGTGTTTTAGGGTTCTTAGGATATAATCCCAGCAGAGGAATTGCTGGGTCAAAAGCCAGGTCCATTTTTAGTTTTCTGAGAAAATTCCATACTGTTTTCCATAATGGCTGTACCAGTCTACAATCCCACCAACAGTGAACTAGGTCCCCTTTTCCCCACACCCTCTCCAGCACTTGTTGTTTATTGCTTTGTTTATGATGGTCATTCTGACTGGTGTAAAGTGGTATCTCATTTTGGTTTTAATTTGCATCTCTCAGATAGCTAGCGATATTGAGCATCTTTTCATGTGTCTCTGGATCCTCTGTATGTCCTTCTTGGAGAAGTGTTTGTTCAAGTCCTTTGCCCATTTTTAATTGGGTTGTCTTCTTAGAGTGAAGTCATGTGAGTTCTTTGCATATTTTGGAGAGTAAACCTTTGTCTGAGGTATCATTGGCAAATATGTTTTCCCATACAGTTGGTTGTCTTTTTATTTTATTACTGTTTTCTTTAGCCATGCAGAAGCTTTTTATTTTGATGAGATCCCATTTGTTTATTCTTTCCTTTATATTCCTTGCTCTAGGGGACATATCAGTAAAAATGTTGCTGCGTGAAATATCTGAGATTTTCCTGCCAATGTTCTCCTCTAGGACTTTAATGGTGTCACGGTTTATATTTAAGTCTTTTATCCACCTTGAATTTATTTTGGTGTATGGTGTAAATTGGTGCTCGAGTTTCATTTTTTTGCACGTAGCTGTCCAGTTCTCCCAACACCATTTGTTGAAGAGGCCATCTTTACTCTATTTTATGTTCCTGCCCCCTTTGTCGAATATTAATTGACTGTAGATCGTATTGTCTTTTATGTAATCATGGGTAGGCCCACAAATAAGCTATACTTCATCAAGCACAGAGAGGACATGGAGTGGATCTGTTGTTTTCAGCACACAACTGATTGCTTTCATCATCACCAGCATCCAAACCCCTGCCTTGTTGAGAATCACCTCTCTGTACTCCAGTCCCTGTGGCTTGAGGGTACCCAAAACCTTCATTCTGCCCCAGCATTGGAGGCATGATCCATCCAATATGTGAGGCTCAATTCTGAGACTGTGGACGGCAGAGGAAAGGAGAATCTCGATTTCTGGTGAGATTGCCAATAGGAAATATAATGTAAACCTGGAGTTTCTGGGAGTCCCATGTGGAGCCCAAGTCAAAATCCAACATGGAGAAAGCAAAACCAAGGAGTCAGCAATTCTGGGTCCCAATGAGACTATTTGAGACTCTAGATCCAGCTAGACCCAACCCCTGGACTCCAGGAGACACAGGAAATAGGCACTCCCTTTGTTTAAGCCAGCTGGAATTGGATTCAGTTAGGATCCCCTTATTTCTTTATGGAGGAGTCTTTGGTGAGCAATTTGAGTAGCAAAGAGACTATGGAATTTTCTGGGACCTGAGCATACAAAGCAAACTTTGTTTACTACAGAACAATAAAAATTGCGAGATTTTTTAAATGCTTTTTTTACACTTGACAAAAGGTTGAAAAATATCCTGCCCACAGAAAAGACAAATAATAATAATTATATAAAATTATGTTAATATGTTAGTCATAAAATCATTATTATTACTGCTCTTCATCAGTTCTTAGATGCACATTATTCTCACATTTTAACATCCCTGAAGTCAAAATGTGTCACATAATCAATGGGATCATACAATCTCTGGGTCTGAACCAAAGTCTGAATTCTTCCAGAGAGAATGCATCTCTGCCCGTCAGAGTTATCTGAGGCTATCTGAAATTAATTTCTATAACACTGATACTCCTCAGACCTGTGCGAGTACCAGCTTGTGGCTCAGATTCTGAGAGAAATTGGGATTTTCTTCCCTCTGTAGAGGCTTGGCACTGAGACATGCAGGATTCCTGGCTGGCCGTTCCGGAGAACTTTTCTCTACCCTTTCCGGCAGTGAGCAGTTCTTTGGTGTCCTGCCTTTTTGTAGGGGTCTCCTATTAGACGTTCTATCTTGGATACTTTTTTCTTTATGCAAGTCAGTACATAAAATAATGGCGCTTTTTAAACAGATGATATCTTGACTTTCATGAATTATAGCACCATTATTGTCAGCATTGGATTTGAAAAGCAATGATGATTATGCATTGGGAAGTAGGAGGAGTCTCTTGAATTAATTAACTCCTTGATGCTTCCACTGGATGTCTTTCTCTTACTAGGAACCAAAGAGTCTGGGCTCATGGAGACTATTATAAACATCTTTCTAATCTCACTGAATCTCAAATAAGGCCAGGGATGTAAGAGTTGCTCAATAAATGTTTAGTTTCTGAATTAACTAATTTAATGACTGATTAGAATTTTATAAACCCAAATGCAACCAAAGAAGCAGAGGAAAATTTACCAGGGCAGCTCTTGGGCTGAATGCCTTCAAAACAGGGGCTCCCCTTTCAAAACAGCCCAATTACATATCCCTCCACACTGCGTCACACCACTGGGAGTTCAAGTACTCACATATCTGGAGGCACTAGATGTTGCAATTAAAATGGTTTCAGTCCTTGCATTTGAACTTTACTGGATACTCGGGTGATCTCCTATGTACATACTTTGGTAACAGTGGTTCAAGTACCAAATAAGATTTCTTTTCATTCAATTGAACTTCCAGAAATGCCACAAAATTACTTTCCAGTATTATAGAAAATGATTTCAGAGAAGGTTGAACAAGATGCAACCTTTCACCCTGTAACTCTATTACTGCTGGGGTGAAACCTTTGTTAAATGTAGATTTATAACCCTTCTCAGTTCATATTGCCTAGTGGTTCTGAGAGCACGAAGCCTGCATTTGTTGCCAAAGAGAAAACATTTGCTCAGTGAATTCTTTTGGTCTTTATCTCCTTTCTCTTGAGGGTTGTTAGGAAATAGAGCATTGACTCCTGGTCTCTCTCTTTCTCTTTCCCCTCAGAGCCTCTTGCCGTATAATAAGATTTTTAAAGACAAATTGCTAACCATCTCTCTTACACACACACACCTCATTAAATTGGTTGCACAATTTTCTTTCATTCTTTCTCCAGGGTCGCTGTAGGAATATAGCTATTTATAATAACTGCCACTGTTGAGTGTAACTGCTGGGCTCAGGTGAGAGTGTGTATACACTCTTTGTTTTGCAAAAGGCTTTTTTTCAGGTACAAGTAATTGAGTTCTGTTTCCTTAGATCAATGATCAGCATAGTAGAAGACCTTAGGTCCCCTGGGGTTCAGGTTGGTTTCTAATGAATTCTGTTGAAATTCCAGGAACTACATGAGAGGCTTCTGAAGGGGCACATCTTGTAGGTGATGTGTCATCATCACCTTCATCTTCGGCATTATTAAAAAACTAATGTAAAAGGACAAGAGTAGGCCTCATCCTCACCACCTCAGTTCACCCAATTAAAACCCCAAGTTTATTCTCTCAGAATCCAAAAGTGAGCCTCCAAAGAGAGAGCATATATGTGAGGCAGGGCACATGCCCAAAAGTCAGGAGGTCTCGAGCCAGACTCACTTCTACTACTCTCGTTTCATGGCCTTTGAGCCTCAACTTCCCCATGTATGAAATGAAACGCCCTCCAACCTACCTAGCAGGTTTCCTAAAACCATTCCAAATTTGTGTGGACGTGCTTTCAAAAGTGTAAAGCAGAAATCATGTCAAAGAGCCCATTATAAACATATTAATGAGTTCTTACACAATTAGCCAAACAGAATATTCCATGTGACTCGAAGGTGCTTTTGTATGTCACTTGAAAATACAAAAAGAAGAGGGAGAGAAGAAAGCCAGTGACAATGCGTTTGCTAGGATTCTTGGGGGCTCCAGAACCAAGTTCGGAACATCGTAAGCCATGACATTTAGTATCCTCTGTGGAGCCAATAAAAAAAATACCAGGTTATCAGCTGAGCCACTTACCAGGAAGGTCATGGAACCAAAAGCAGTAACTACAGTTTATGAAAAGGAATAATCTCAAAACCCAAACATGGGAAATGCAGGGACCCTTGCTGATGAACAACACAAGAAGAAAAATGACAGGAAGCAAATCCTCTAAGGGTCAGCCCAGTAACAGGGGCCCTAGGCCACCCCCAACCTTTCCCATCAGCCAGCACCAGAGCCCTTGGTTCCACCCTGGACCTGAGCCAGTGTCGCCATGGCTGACAGCAATCGGGGAACCCTGCCCGACTAGCTGGTGAGGTGGAGCTGCTGTGGGAGCTGAGACCGAACAGAGTGTCAGTTTCACGGGCCCCCGTCATGAGACCATGTCACAGGGGCCGCAGTTGGATGCTTTTGCACACCTTTTCTCCACCTTTCCCCAGGCAAGTATTGTTCGCCTTTTGCAGGGGGTTAGCAAGCAGCCCTCTGACATCACAAGCCCTTTCTCTTTTCTTTTTAATATTTTTTATTTATTTATCTTTAGAGGGGAAGGGAAGGAGAGAAATACTAATGTATGGTTGCCTCTCGTGCGTCCCCCACTGGGAACTGGCCTGCAACCCAGGCATGTGCCCTGACTGGGAATCGAACTGCAATCGTGTAGTTCGCAGGCCCGCGCTCAATTCACTGAGCTACACGAGCCAGGGCCCACAAGCCCCTTCTATTCTAGTTTGTCCTGTGTTCAATTCACCCACTTAAGGTCTGCTTAAGGGTGCTCACAACCTCCTTTTGCACCAAAGCTTCCAAAGTCTTGCCCTGTTCCTTACACAATTCTACTCTCCTGACCTTTGTGCCCAAGGTTTCCACAAGGGGCCCCAAACAACCTACTCAACTTTTCTCCAACCTGCCACAATCCAATGTCTTTTGTTTCAGGCATTTGTTCCCCAAATCATCCTCCTCCTTCCCATTTCCATGCGTTCTCACACCATTTCCCATCGAGCAAACGATTTCCCTAATCGCTACCTCTCCAAATTCTCTATCTGTGTGTACTCTATCTGTATATATCTATATGTATGTATATCTGTATGTATTGAGACTTCAAGACCCAACACAAAACCCTCTCCTCCATGAAGTATTCCAGGGTTGCTGTACCTACAATTGTTGGCTATCCTCTGAATCTTTATAGCCCCAGCCTTCTGTCACCAGTTTGGGATAAGTGTCGTTTGTATAACAGTGTTACACTGTTACTTTTATACTTTCCATTATTTAACTTTTTATCACTTATTAATGAAAATCTTGTCATTATTTTGTGCATCTCCCAAGTGACTAAGAATTACGCTTCAATTATAGCAAGACTTTAATAAATATGTATTAATTACTCTTCTGAAATTGTTAGCTTTATGCTTAGTCTAAAAATATCCTTCTATCTGTCCCAAGAAATTCTAAGGCAAGAAGTGGCGTAGGGGTGGTAATGAGTCAGACCCCCAGGATTTGAACCTGGTGGCCCCACTTACCACCTGTGTGACTTCAGGGTATTATTTAACCTCTCTAGACCTAAACTTCACCCAGAGAGCTGCTATGATGCCTAAATAAACTAACCCACATAAAGCATTTAGGTTCTTACATGCAGTCAGCACTTCATAAAAGATACACATATACTAAAAAGAAAATAGCTATTACTAGAGTACAGGTCAAAAATACATTTGATGTTTGCAAATTTTATATCTTGTATTGCACTTGTACTAAAAGCTGAGAGAACATATAAAATGTGAATAAATTTATGGTGTTTAAATGCCTAAATTAACTCAAAATTTGCTTCCTGTGTGAACTGATGTTCTGTAATTTATTAAGGATCATTAAATATGTTTTGGTTCACAATTTGGGGTAGGTTTTACAGCTTTAGAATCTTTTAAAGAACTAAAGTCCTTTGGTTGAAAAAAGAGAGAGAAAAAGAGACAAAAGCAGTCTACCCTCCTACTATCCTTCAATTGTTTTCACTCCTCAAAATGGGGTTTGATTATTTTTAATAGAGAAAATGTTGCCATAAAACAATTTAAAATCGATTTATTAAAATCGACAGATTATCCAATCCTTTACCATAAAAGGATGCACCCACACTCTTTGACAAGCTTTTCACCAAGAAATCTGGGGTTGTGAATGCCTTCCTAGAATGCTATCAATTTAAATGATTGAAAAAAACAAAACATAATAAGTGACAGATTTTTCAAATCAGATAAAGATGGGAACCAGATTATCTGTCTGGGGCTGATAGATTGCAGCAATAATAAATTCACTTGAAGACACTGGATCAATTTTTAATCAAGCCAAGAATTATTATTGCAGAAAGATAAAATGACCCATGAGAAGACGCCTTAATTTTCCACCAATCAAATTATAGCCTTTCTAAATAAGCTGTAATGAGATCCATGGAATATCCAGGTTACACATCCCACCTAATTACCCGTGTTCCCTGTCATGTAGTGATATACTAGTGGTAAACTGACCTCTGAATTTGCCCAGATGAAAAGGTAATTAGTTTTTCCACCAGGCTGTAGTGAAAATAACAGCAGTGACACATGTCATCTCCTGCCACCAAGTCACAGTCTCTGAGGTGTTTGTTCTTAAAATATACAGGATATGACCTACTGGGTAATAAACTACACAGTCATTAAGTGAAGCTTGTGTCTGACAGAAAAACAACCACCATCTCTAAGTTGAGAAAAAGGGCCTGGAGGTAAAGCAAATCAGTCTATACTTGACACTAAACTTCATCAGCAGGGGACAGTGTTCCCTTCCCCACCCTCCCCTAGGAACCACCACTCAGAAAATGAAACCTGTAATTACTGACGACTGAGAAAACCCTGTAGAGAGATCTGTATGTTCCACTTGCCCTGCGGCTGGTTCCCAACTCTCCTTTCAGGATTTGGGATCTCTCCCAACTCGGGTTCCTTTCCTCATCCAAAAGCTGCTGTGAAGAAAGAACGTCAGGATCCCGTCACCATTTATTCGTTCACCCAACACCTACACTGCCCCCTTGCTTTCTCCAGTTCTCGAAACAGATGATCCAGCCTGAATCGACCTTCTTCATCAAATCTATTTGCACTTCTAGCATCAGGGTTCCTACATTAATCAGAAATTCATTCAATTGACTACTTATTTCAGTTCACTCTTCGTCTCCCACTAATGCTTATATGTGCTATAAAGAGACGACTAGTAAATTAGTGACCGGGGTCATGTTTAGACTTCCAATGTTAATGACAATTAGTTGTTGGTTTTAAAAAAGTCTCTCATTTATTCTTATCATTAAATCATTTAAAGAGTGGCTTATATATCACGGAGAATATGAGAATTGCAAAAATCTTACATTTTCAAACAGTGCAAGGACAACCCACAGTTTCCCACCTTATAGCTCCCAGACAGACCGAATCTTTTAAACTGATAAGCAAACTGGGTTGGGACAGTGGAAGAAACTGCCATTATATAGGCAAACCCACCAACCCTGGGAACCACACCAGGATAGCAGCTCGAGGGGCACCAGTCTGGTATGGGAAGTAAGTAAAGGAAACAGAAATGTGGAGGGGGCCAGGTATGTGCCCCAGAATGCAGCCAGCAGGGATTGTCTCCTCTTTGACCCCTCCCACGCACATGGAGCCACAGTTGCCCCACCCTGGCAAATACCCAGGACTATGCCCCATGTCACTTAACAGGTGAACTAGAACAGAATCAAAGCAGCTCCTTCTAGTACACAGACACAGGGAGATAGCCACAAGCAACAAACAAAGAAACAGAACAGAACCCCAGTAAAAGAACTAAGCAATGCAGATATCGACAACCTATCAGATGCAGACTTCAAACCACTGGTGGTCAGAGTGTTCAAAGATCTCATTGAATATGGCAAAAATATAAGGGAAAAAGCTGAAGGCTCCACTAATGGAAATAAAGGAAAATCCACAGGAAACCAACAGTGAAGGGAAGGAAGCCAGGATTCAGATCAATGATTTGGAACATAAGGAAGAAAAAAACACTCAACCAGACCAAAACGAAAAAACAAATATTTTTAAAAATGAAGACAGTTTAAGATGACTCGGGAACATCTCTAAAATGGATAACATCTGAATCATAAGGATGCCAGAAGGAGAAGAGGAAGAGCAAGAAACTGAAAACTTATTTGAAAAAATAACAAAAGAAAACTTCCTCTAATTTGGTAGAGGAAATAGGCATACAATTCCAGGAAGCACAGAGAGTCCCAAACAAGTTGGACCCAAAGAGGTCTACACCAAGACACATCATAATTAAAATGCAAAAGGTTAAAAATAAAGAGAGAATCTTAAAAGCAGCAACATAAAGGCAGAAAGTTAGTCTTTGACTTTTTCTTTGCCTCAGTATGAGAACCTACAAAGGAGTTCCCATAAGACATGAAAAACTACAAAGGATTTTTCATAAGACTATCAGCTGATTTCTCAAAGGAAACTTTACAGGCAAGAAGGGACTAGCAAGAACTATAGAGACTGATGAAAAGCAAGGACCTACAACCAAGATTACCTTATCTAGTGAAGCTACCACTTAGAATTAAAGGACAGATAAAGTGCTTCCCGATAAGGTAAAGCTAAAGGAGATCATCATCACAAAGGCCTTACGATATGAAATGTTAAAAAGACTTATTTAGGAAAAGGAAGATCAAAACTATGAACAGTAAAATGACAACAAACTATCAACAACTTAATCAAAAAAAAAAACAAAAACAAACTAAGCAAACAACTAGAACAGGAACATAATCATAATCAGGAGATCATTTGGAGGGTTATCAGATGGGAAGGGGAAGGAAGAGAAGGGGGGTAGGTATAGGGATTTAGAAGCATAACCGGGTAGGTACAAAATAGACAGGGGGTGTTAAGAAGAGTATAGGCAATGGAGAAGCCAAAGAACTTATATGCACAATCCATGGACATAAACTAAGTAGTTCGGCGGGGTTGCTGAAGGAAATGGGGGGAACCTGGCAGAGGAGAGGAAAGGGGGGAAATTGGAACAGTGGTAGTAGCATAATCAATAAAATATACCTAAAAAACCGGTAATCTTTCATGACAGGACTTACATTTGGAATTCAATGAATGCATTTACTAGCAAATTTCCCCCCCAATGTCATTTCCCAAGTTTCTCTCTTTTTAAAAACAATGACCAAAAAACTGCCAGTTATTCTAGATTCAATGCAATTTTAGATCTTAACCCTGATAATCCCAAAATTTATTTAATAATAATTAACATATACTAATTATTTGATTTTTTATTATTTAGCATATTATATATATTATGGACTAAAAGTTTGTGTCCCCCACAAAAAAAATTCATCTGTTGAAGCCCTAATCACAAGTGTGACAGTATTTAGAGGTGAGACCTTTCGGAGGCAATTAGCTTTAAAGGTGAGAGCCCCCAGTATGACATTAGTGCCCTTACATTACAGGGGTGTCAAACTCATTTTCACTGGGGACCACATCAGCTTCACGGCTGCCTTCAAAGGGCCAAATGTAATTTTAGGATTGTATAAATGTAACTACTCCTTAACACTTACAAGAGACCTCAGCGCTGCCACCAGGTAAAAACAAGGCGGAGGGCAGGATTCGGCCCACGGGCCTTGTGTTTGCCACCTGTTCCTTACCAGAACAGGAAAAGACACCAGAGCTTTCTCTCTGTCCACCTTGTGAGGATACAGCAAGATGCTGGCTGTCTGCAAGGCAGGAAAAGGACCCTTCACCAAGAATTAAATCTGCTGAGACCTTGATCCTAGATTTCTCAGCCTCAGAAATTTGAGAAATAAATGTCTGTTGTTTAAGCCACCCAGTCTATGGTATTTTTGTCATAACAGCCCAAACTAAGAAAATATATAAATACATAAATAATATAGTTGTTGTATTATACATTATATTAATATATATCAATACATAATGTATAAAATAATATAAACTGACATATTTCAAGCACTTTGTTAACAGTTTTGTACTTATTGCCATAACTCAACCCAAAAGCTCAAGAGGTTACTTTTTTGTTCTAATTTTACAGACAGGAAAATCAAGGTCTGAAGAGGGCGGCTGACTTGCACAAGGTCCCATTAAGGATGAGAACCCAAACAATGTGTCTTCATACTTGCCCACTAAGACATAAAATAAGCTCCCTGGGAAGCTGATCAAGTTCATTTGCAGTTACTCTTTAGGATAACTCCTGGACAACAGCCACTGGCCTGATATCCCATTAGTGATCGTCCCCCCATTTTTAGGGTATCTTGGCTTTGGATGTCACTGCCTCCTCTAAGCCCTCTCAGAAATAATTGGCTTGAGCACAAAGAGAGTTAGCCAATGTAAGGAATTCCAGCAATTCATCCTTTTGCTACCCTTTCCTTGCTAATTTATTAATAACAATCCAACAAAATTGGCACAGTGTATAAATTCTTACATATTCTCTTTATCTTAAAATACTGTCCCTAGAATTCTTAAAAGGCAATGCATTAAGATTTATAGGTATTGCCAGCAACAGAGCTACAGCCGATTGACCATAAAAGCTAACTATTATTAAATAATTCAATGTGACCATTGTAGTGAGTGGAATATCTGCTTGGATATGTATTTTGAATATCAGTATTTCAAATATCCCTTTGCCTTGTTGCACTTGGCCAAACCAGTGTTTATACATTACCTGAATGCTCCCTCACAGTATATTTCTATGGAGGAAACCAGATAATTAAACACAGACAGACAATTATTCATAGATTTATATTACTTATCTATTAATTGTCTGAACACTAGCAAGTAGCTCATAGATTCAACAGTAAATACGCTCACAAATCTGTATCAATAAAAAACATTTCAAAAGGTAGAGTGTCACAAACTACTGATTTGCATAGTTCCATAGTTAATATAAAAATAGTATTGCTGTCCTTATGTGTAGATATGGCAACAAAGACTTGATGTTGACCAAAAGATTGTCTACACCTCACTCCCTCAGAGTTGCTTCCTGTCACTACGCAGTAGGAAAACATCCCTTTGCGGAGTGACCACCTACCCCCACTTACCTGGGACTGGCCTGGTTTCAGCACTGAAAGTTCTGTATCACAGGAAACGACTCAGTTCCAAGCTCCTCCTAAACCTCCTTTCAGCCACTGCTCCCCAACACTAATCCATTTTGACACCATAAAGCCTACTCTCAAAATGTGTTGAAAGCACCACTGATATGCAATGTAAATGGTTTTTGTATGATTCCCAATAGGCAAAGTGCTTAAGAAATTGCTTCCGGCACACAGGCAGACCATCAATTTTCAAGCTTTTTCATCTCATGGTACATATAACTAATTACTAAAATTCTGCGGCAAAACCAAAAAATGTATTTTTTGCTGACCTGACCAAAAATAGGTATATTTTTATTGGTTTACAAAAAAAAGAATAGTAATTACCTACCCTTTTTGCTCCTAAGTGACTTTTTAAAAAATAAAGTGCCTATACTTGTATACAAGGATTTATGGTGCCAAAAATTAACCAATCAGACACTAACTTATTATGGAACATGACCAATAAGATTTGATTCTGTTACATGACCTATACATTTGTGGTTCAAGACAGGGCATTCACACCAGATGATTATTGTTATGTTAAATGTTGTCATTTTTTATTTGACAATCTAAGAAGAGGTCAGTGTCCCTGACTAGATATGCATTACATGTTTTAAAATTTTTTGCACTACACTGGTTAAAAATCACTGATCAACATAATGGGACCTGCTAGCCAAGACTCTAGGTGCTGAATTCTTCACCTGAAAACTAAGACACGATGGTAGCAGCAGAAAGGACTCACACTTGTTGAGACATACCGTTCCCTTTCTTTTGCTTAAGAAAGGCCAGTGAGTGAAGGTTTTAGCCTTTCACCAAGAAAGTAAAAGTGGAAAGATATTAAATATTGGGGTAAGAACGGATAACCAATTTAGTTTTGAATAAGGTGAATTTTTAAGTATGGATCATACTATTATAGTTGTCCAAATTACTTTGTCCCCTTTAACTGGCTCCTACCCACACTGCCCTCTCCACTCTCCAGCATCCCCACCCAACCACAGTTCATGTCCATGGGTCGTACATACAAGTTCTTTGGCTTCTCCATTTCCTATACCATGTTTAACATCCCCATGTCTATTTTGTGCCTAACTATTATGCTTATTACCTGTACCTTTTCCTCTATTTTTCCTCTCCCACTCCCCACGTGATCTCCCTCCATGTGATCTCCATTTCTGTGATTCTGTTCCTGTTCTAGTTGTCTGCTTAGTTTTGGGAGGTTTTTTTAGGTTCCATTGTTGATAGTTGTGAGTTTGTTGTCATTTCACTGTTCATAGTTTTTCATCTTCTATTTCTTAGATAAGTCCTTTTAACATTTCATATAATAAGAGCTTGGTGACGATGAATTTCTTTAACTTGACGTTGTCTGGGAAGCACTTTATCTGCCCTTCCATTCTAAATGATAACTTTGCTGGATAGAGTAATCTTGGATGTACAGGTCCTTACCTTTCATGACTTCAAATACTTCTTTCCAGCCCCTTCTTGCCTGTAAGGTTTGTTTTGAGAAATCAGCTGATAGCCTTATGGAAACTTCTTCATATATAATGCTCTCCTTTCTTCTTGCTGCATTTAAGATTCTCTCCTTATCTTTAATCTTGGCTAATGTAATTATGATGTGCCTTGGTGTGCTCCTCCTTAGGTCCAGCTTCTTTGGGACTCTGTGGGCTTCCTGGACTTCCTGGAAACCTATTTCCTTCACCAGAATGGGGAAGTTTTCCATCATTATTTGTGCAAATAAGTTTTCAATATCATGCTCTTCCTCTTCTCCTTCTGGCACTCCAATGATTCAGATGTTGGAACGCTTAAGTTGTCCCACAGGGTCCCAAGCCTCTCCTCATTTTTTTGCATTCTCGTTTCTTCATTGTGTTCCAGTTGGGTGCTGATTTCTTCCTTTGTTCCAAATTTTTCATTTGGGTCCCAGTTTCCCTCCTTTCACTGTTGGTTCCCTGTATATTTTCCTTATTTCACTTTGTGGAGCCTTCATTTCTTTATTCATTTTGCAACCAAGTTCAATCAATTCTGTAAGCATCCTGATTACCAGTGTTTCAAACTCTGCATCAGACAAGCTATCTATCTCCTCATTGCTTAGTTCTTTTTCTGGAGTTTTGATCTTTTTTTTCATTTGGGCCATATTTCTTTGACTCCAGGTACCTGTTGTGTGGTAAGGGGGGAGCCTTAAACATTTTCCAGGGCAGGGCAACCATCTTCGCTATGTTGTGGCCCTGTCTGTGGAGGAGGGGTCATAGAGGGAACAATGCCACTTGCTCTTGTCCCACTTTCCATCATTTTCCTCACTTCCTGCAAGTGTATTGTGCCCTTTCAGGTGCTAATTCGCAGGTTGGTGTGCTTGTGTATGTTTTAGGACCCTGTGGATCTCTTCCTTCAATGAACTCACCTGTGAGGCTGGGAGTTTCTCCTGCCACCACAACCACAGATTTTTTTTATAGCCTGGGGCTTTGAGTCTTTAGTTCCCTGCTCTGAAACCCTGGGTTTCACAGTCTGTGTTGCTCCCCAAATTGTTCCTCCCACTTATCTGTGCACAAATGTGGGGTCACCCACATGGACTGTACCTCACCCTCTCTGCCCCTCCTACCAGTCTGGATGAATGGTTCTTTAACTCCTTGGTTGTTAGACTTCCATGCAAATATTTCTTCTGGAAGTTCTAGCTATTATTTGTTTTTAAATTGATTGTTATCCTTCTTTTGGTTGTGTGAGGAAGCAAAGCATTTCTACCTATGCCTCCATCTTGGCCAGACCAAATAAGGTGAATTTGAGGTACCTCCAGGAAAAACAGATATATGCAATAAATGTTCAAGTGTAAGTATCTGGGGCTGAGATTAAAAGTGGTACAATAGAGACACGCTTAGGACACACTGGAGTATAGGTAGAAGCTGAAATGGCTGAGATGAAGTGGAGTGGGTGAGATGACCTAGTGAGAATGAGTGAGAAAAGAGAGCCAGAGGATGAATATCTTGCCTGATCTCTTGCATCATACTGATTCTAAAGGTACCCTGCTCTGAATTCCACTAATTTAATTTCCTGCATCTTCAACTTGCTGAATGTTAACTGGTCAGTTATTCTTTTGCTAGATAGAATATTCAGAATCATTCCTGACCTCCTTAAGGCATTTTCTTTGTAAGAACACACTAATGTTTGTCCTGGGACCCTGAGGTAGCTAACACTCTTATTTGAGCAATTTGTTTCTTTTCTTTTTTCCTTCTTTCTTTCTCTTGTTTTCCTTCTTTTACACACACACACACACACACACACACACACACACACAATTACTGAGCACCAATCATGTGCCAGGTATTGCTCCAGACACTAGAAGCAATGAACCAAAAAGCACAATATTACTATAGCATATACTCAAAAGCTATAAAAGAGTTATTTTTACTATTTTTCAAAATTTTGCCTTGTTAAGAAAATACTAACATAACTTTGAGGTCTCTGGAACTTCTTTGAAAAGAAAGAAAAAGAGCATCATACAGTTACTGGAGGTATAGATGTTCTTTTTAAGTCACTAAGCACTACAGCACTTGATAAATATAGGACATGTTACTAAAAAGAGACATTAGGGTTTACAGAAAGCTCAAGGCTTAGAACTATATTGAAACAGATCTCAGCCCTCATCTCTTCCAACATAACCATCTACCCATTCAGCATTCCACAGGACAAACCTATATCATCCTCTGTAATATCTGTACCCTATTCAGTGCTTTGAAACATTCTATCTAGTGGCAGTAAGTGTTCCCATGGGCTACTGTGTCAAGATCATTGGGATACTTTCTGTTCATGGAAAGTTCACTGATAATTAGGAGGCATATGGTTGGCTGTTTTTTGTAGAAACTGGGCCATTCAAATCACACATTAACATGTCCTCCTAAGTTCCAAAAAGCCAAGAAATATGATTCTTAATTAAATGTTTAATGTTTATTATAGTTCGAATATTAGTTTTAGATCATATTTATGATGCCCTAGATTTATACTTTTTATGTTATTATATAGACTTTATAGTTCATTGAGATTTCTTGTATAATCAATGTGTACAATGTATTTGAGCTCATCTATATGACAGAGCATAATTTTATTCTTTAAAATTATTACAAGGGGTTTATAGCTGTTGCATCTTTACTTTTATGACGTATTTTTGTCATATCTATGGTTTATTTAATGTCAAGTCCTCAGTCTGAAATGCAAAGCCCAGTAATGACATTGTTCTTATGGGAAAATAGGACTGCCTCAGGATATTTTCCAGGAACGGTTTTTGGTCAAAAGCAGAAACTGTGCTTTGAAAGGAACAACTCTCAAGGTTGTGTGTTGTGTGTGTGTTGTGCATGCATGCACATATAAGATCCCTTCTCTAACCAAGATATATCACTAGGCACACTCTTCCACAACTCAGGCTTGGAAACACACAAACTCTTTAGACGTGTTTTGTACCATTCACACAGGTTTAGTGATGGAGAGGGACGGACTACCTGTGATTACCCACCTGTGCATCACATACCCCAAGAATGAAAGTCATACTGGCATCTCAGATACCATTTCCCCATTGCAAGTTGCAGGAAATCTCATTAGTCCCTGGATTCTGCCCACGTTTAGTAAGTCCAGCTGCTTGCTCTGAAGGACTTGAGGACGATCAATGGTACGATGTCACAGAGGCCATCTGAGGAATCCACAATGCCAAAGTTCAAGTCAAGGACTTCCGTGTGACTCTAGATGTGCCTTGATATTTCTGATTCCTCAAATGTCCACATTTTTTTCACAAAGCATATATGTTCGAGTCTTCTAAAAGGATTCCCTGGAGGATACTATTTGATAACACCTAGAAAACTGCAGTTTTTCAAATGAAAAGTACCCAGTCATTCACTTAAGAGAGTACATTTTTTAAATATGGCAAGTGAATGAATAAAAATTCCCAGATGCCTGGAAAGGCTGGGATGCATAATAGGATGGAAGGTGTGGAGAATTTCCGATCTGTAACAAACCAATGCATTTGAAAGAGAACAAGATCAAGCCATGGAGCTATGTAAACTCTTATATATATAACTCATCCTTCCACATTCAGAGCTTAAGCAATGCAGTAGCATTTTGATTGCTCAAGCCACAGGACATAACTTGACTGGCAGTGGTAGCAGCAAGAGTTCATGCCAAGGAATGTGCCCACAAGCAAGTGTATGAAAAGCCCCCTATCATCCTGGGATAACAGGTGTGGCCACTGTAGTGGCAAGAATGGCTGGTGAAGAACACGGGTATGAAAGCTGGCGAATGATATCAGGGAGGATGGCAAGTGCCTAGTCCGCGCAGCAGGGTTCAGCTGCAGCCAACAGAAACTACTCTAACTAGTTTCAGCATAAAATGATTTACTGCAAGCCATTAGGTGGCTTAAAACACCTATGCAGAGCCTCCAGGAATAACTGCCAGGGCCCTGCCACAGCAGAGAAAACGGTCGCCAATGTGGCTGCAAGTTGCTGAGTGTGGCAGCCTCTGGCCTGATCAGTGCCAGCAAAGTGAAAGCCTCGTGCCCATGCCCGCACACTGTTCCAGCTCTGAAGCCTAGTTTTGCACATAGGCAGAACCAACAATAAAGAAAAACCAAGCTCTATGGGGGGTTTTGCAAACAGCTTTTTGTTTTTCAGCATCTGCAGCCCAGGATGTTGAACTAGATGTTAAGATCTCACATGGAAAGTGTGGAGTTTCCATTTGATTTTCCACAGGAAAATCAAATCAGCAATGGGAGGGTCAGGGACTTGATAGGATGCAAGAGAGAAGAAAATTTGGCTTCTTATGCAAAAAGGTAGGCCAGGCCAAAGGGGAAAAATATCAAAGTTGTGTACTTACAAAAGCAGCTGGGCCTACAGACCACAATCTTTAGTCAACAGCTCAACTTTCTCCAAGAGGAAAAGCTTACTGGCAGGATTTGGTTACTGTTTGCCTATCTATCTAAACAGGCATCTAAGAGCCTCCTGGTAAAACCCTTTAGAGAACCAAGGCTACAGAAGAGATGGGATGAAAAGAGATGGTCTTCACTGAGACCCTGACCATAGACCTGTTCAATTCAAGTCATGTCATCTTTTTCGGGCCGTCACAACCTCCTCTCCCTATGAGACAACATGCCATGGCACTCGGGATGCAGCCAGGGCTTGGCACGTTGCAAAGGTTCCACCATACGTGAGATGACAAATTCACTTGTTCAGCCAATGAAGTAAGCAGCTTCCACTCGCTGCAAGGTCACCTGTAGCTCTCACTGCCTTGAACTTCTGCTGGCAGGGTTTCACCCGCTGGACATTAGAATGAGGTTATCAGACTCTGGCCTGCATAAACGAGCAACAGAACCCAGGCCTTCCTCATGTGTGTACGCCCAGCCTTTACAGGCCAATGTCTTTAGGAACACTTTTAATAAGACTTCACCCATCTGGCTTTGGGAAACAGATCTCTGACACCATGACACCCCAATATGTCTGAAGCCAGCTCTACTCTGGGATTGTAGAGGTTGTCCAAGTGACTATGAGTTGTTGTTATTTAAGACTTCTCTACATACTTTACTTGTTCCTCACTACAACCTTGTAATATAGGCAGGAAAAATGTAAGGATTTCCACTTAAAAATGAAAAATGGGGGGTTAGTGTAGATGAGGAATCCACCCAAGGTCCCAGGCCAGACACCAGGCCTGCTAATAACAAACCCAGAGGTGACAGTCAAGACTCCAGGCAGCCCAGGGCTTCTGCTGCTCAGAGCCAGATTCTAGGGTAAAATGGGGAGGGGCTACTCAGAGGCCCGCCCAGAGTTGGAGCTACAGATCCCCAGGTGTCAGAAGTCAGAGCCCTGGAAACTCCCCAGGAAATACTGAAAGGCTTCTTTGCAAAGGAACCTTTCTAAGGCACCCCTACCTTTTCTGAGTCATACCTGTGCAACATGATTTCATGTCATTCTGAAAACAATTTCACGATTGTATTGGAAGGAATAGGAAAAGGGAGGGAAACAAAGGAAGTGAGAAAGTTTAATGCCAATTTCCAACTTTTTTCAGTGCCCACACCCTACTGAAGTCTGACTAGCCCTTTAAAAAGGCACTAGACCTACTTACTTGATACAAATTTTGCTTTCAGAATTGCCCTTAAGATAAGAGAAGACACCTTAGCCAAGGCACAAGGATAGAAATAAGTAAAACAGAAAACCCATTTGTCCTTCAACCTAACACTGTCAATGTTTGTACTTCCAAGGAAAATAGACGCTCAAAGAAGAAAAAAATGAAAATAAGCAGAAACAAACAATTTTGACCTTTAAAAAACAAGCTTCTGTAAGGAAAGAAATGACTTGCGTTTTACCATAAATTGGCTTAATAATTATAAGTAGTAGCATTTCCTGTGGGCAAACTCATGCCAAGCACTACTGCTAAACCTGTGAAATACATTTTACTGCACAGCATCCTAAGAAACAAGTATTATTCCCATCTTACAGATGAGAGAAATGAGGGGCAGTGAGTGAAGTTAAGTCAGGTGCTTCTCAAATTCAATGCGCAGATTTAAAATACAAACTGATTCAGCACATTTCGGTGGGACCTAGAATTGAGAACAGCAAGGTTCAAAATCATTAGGTCCACTCTTCCCAATGCCAGTGGTTCTTGAAGTATGACCTGGGACCAGCAGCTGCATCCCTTGGGAATATGTCAGAAATGCAAATTCTGCCCTGGCTGGTATGGCTCAGTGGACTGAGCACAGGCCTCTGAACCAGAGGGTCGCCAGTTTGATTCCCAACCTAAGGTGCATGTCTGGGTTATAGGTCAGGTTCCTAGTAGGGGCAGGTGAAAAGGCAACCACACACTGATGTTTCTCTCCCTTTCTTTCTCCCTCCCTTCCCCTATCTCTAAAAGTAAATAAATAAAATCTTTTTTTTTTAATTTTTAAAGAAATTCTAGGACCTCACTCCAGATCTACTAAATCCAAAGCTCTAGGGGTGGGGTCCAATGATCTGTGTTTTACCGAGTGCTCTTGGGGACTCTGATGGTGCTCAGATTTGAAGTTAGCATACTATGCCGCACAATGGTTTCTCCATTTTTGCAAGTCTTTCCTACCACTTTGTACTGAAGTCTTGGAAGGTCTTTGAGGTTTTAACATATTACAATCCCTCTGTGCTAATTACTATCATACAATAGGTAATTTGTTCAAACTACATTACAAACATATTACCTCTCATGACTAAATGTGCACTGCTTTCATGTTTTCCGTTCCAGACGAGGAGGGTAAAACAACTTATGCAGCCATAGATGGAAGGCAAAGGAGGAACTTAACTGGCTTTCCAAATCGAACTGGGGTTTTTTTGTTTTGGGGTTGTTTTTTTTTTTTACATGGTATATCTCTCTATTTATTGAGTTCTCCTTTAACTTCTCACAGTAACATTACATCATTTTCTGTGTAGAGGCCCTGCTTCACATTTTGTTAAATTTATTTCTAGGTATCTGGTTTTTTATTTTTTATTTTTTTATTTTTTTAAATATATTTTATTGATTATGCCACTATAGTTGTCCTATTCCCCCCTTCATTCCCCTCCACCCTGCACACCCCTTCCCCACCATTCCCCCCACCTTTAGTTTATGTGCACATGTCTCAAGTTCTTTAGCTTCTACATTTCCCATACTATTCTTGCCCTCCCCCCCGGCTATTTTCTACCTACCATCTATGCTACCTATTCTCTGTACCTTCTCCCCCTTCTTCTCCTCCCACTCCCCTCTTGCTAACCCTCCCTGTGATCTCCATTTCTATGGTTCCACTTCTGATCTAGCTGTCCTCTTAGTTTGCTTTTGATTTAGGTGTGGTTGTTAATAACTGTGAGTTCGCTGTCCTTCCACTCTTCATATTTGTTTATATGCTCCAGGGTTATAAAGAATAACCGAGTTGCTGCAGGCATGTTCTTTATACCTAGAAATTGATCATTCTCCTAGGCCTAAGCAAAGGACCGATTTCGGTAAAGGAATGGGAATGTTTTCCCAGAAAATTTCCCAGCATAACAACAATGATGCGATCATTTATTCTTCCCATTCAGAACCACAGCACTTCCCTGTTTACCCAAAGCAGGCCTCTATGGCTCCCAGAAATAAAATATAAAATATATATGTAACCCTAAAATGGAGACGAAATGCAACTCGAAAAAATGGAAGACGAGACAAGCACAGTAACATTTTTCTACTTATCGAGCCAAAAATAATAGTATTCCATTCTGTTCAATTTACAGTCTATTTAAGGCCTGCTTTGGTACTTACTTTATCTGACCCAATACATTCATCCTCCCTAAAGCGTCCACCTCAGACTCGCTCTGGCCAGACTCCAGTCAAGATATTTTATAAGTTGAAAGTGTGATAGGCTCCTGATGACAGCACATATTTTCCCCCATCTGCACTAAATTCAAACCATTCTTCGCAGCCATATTAGACATAAGCAAAGTCGCTTGTAGCCAGTAGATGTCCTTTGATTGTACTTTTAGAACAACCCATGAATAAAATACAGTTGGATTACCCAAAGAAAGCCAGTAACTAAATATGACAGTCTGAATAATCAGAATTTGAACATTTTATCTGAAGAACATTCTCCCCGATGCTATTGGAAGTTGTGTTATATTCAGATTCATGATTTCAAATACTCCAAAAGAGCTACTTCAGGTGTCAGAAGATACTAGAAACAACACAAAAGTACAGTAATGCTGCCAGTGAAGGAGCAAGCATGGGTGTACCTGAGTGTGAATGAGTGCACACACATGCAAGACCAAGAGAAGAGGCTTTGGTGGAAGATAAACCAGCTTCAGAGTCTCTTGCTGTATATAATCCTCTCTCCCTAAATTCCAGCCTTTTCTCTAAAGCCCAGGCTTCTCCACTGTTATCTTTAGATATTTAATTAATTTGCACCCACATCCCCAGAACTCTGATTCCTTAACCTGCATCTGAGCCTTGCCCCAGAGAATCAAATACATATTCACACGCTCAGAAGCTGGAGATCTTGCCATATTTAACAAGAAGCATCTTTGACAGTAATTGGAGTTTTGTATGAACGTAAATAAATGGTAAGATCATAAGAACATACTCCAGTGGCCATATGCATCCTGCAAATAATAACATCAGAGAACAAATTTAACATAAGGCCTCAGTGGAGATGAATTTTCTATAAACAAACAATGTGAAAAAGCTTCACTTTTGTCATGTGTTATTCCCATTGAAGAAAGAGATGAATATTCTCTTTCATATGTTGGTTACCAGAAGCTGCCGCTTCATTTATTTAATAGGAGGATTTTCAATTCCCCACTGGGTAAACCAAGTTATCATCCTATCTTGGCCAGCAGTGGACAAGCAATCTCACCCAGCAGTGCCTTTTAATGCAAACTGTTTAAATTGTTAAATGTGCTGTGATGTTAATACTTTAACGGAGTCAGTTTAAAGGTAACATCTTTTCTTTCATCCACATGGAAAGGAAGCACTGCCTCCTAGGACTAGGGAGCGTTCTCTAGGACAGACTGTCTCAACCTCATCACTAGTGGCACGTGGGGACTTTTCTGTTGTGGGGACTGTGCATGACAGGCAGAATAACGACCTCACAAAGATGTTCAGATCCATATCCCTGCAATCTATGAATATGTTACATTACATGACAGAAGGAAATTCAAATTTACTGATAAAATTAAGTTGGCTAAACAGCAGACCTTAAAATAGAAACATTATCCAGGATTATCTTGGTGGGCCCGAGGTAATCACTGGGGCCCTTAAAAGTGAGAGAGGGAGGCAAAACAATTGGTCAGAGAGATGTGACGATGAAAGAAGGAGGGATTCAGAATATGAGAGGGACTTGACCCACCACTGCTGGTTCTGAAAACCTGAGAGGAGCCACAAGCCAAGGAAGGCAGGCAGCCTCTAGAAGCTGGAAAAGGTAAGGGAATGAAGCCTCCCCCAGAGTGTCCAGAATGGAATGGAACCCTGCTGACGCCTTGATTTTCACCCAGTGAGCATGTCGGACTTCTGACCTACACAACTGTAAGATTAAAAAAATTGTGTTATTTTAAGCCACTAAATTCGTGGTGATTTGTTATGGCAGCAATTGTTACGGCAGTCCTTGAATTAAAAAAATAAACACAGGGGCCACTCTGTACAACGTGGGATACTCAGCAGCACCCATGGCCTCCTCATTTTCGATGCCAGTGGGAGCCTCCCCCAAGTTATGGCAATCAAACACCTCCAGGCATTGCCAAACGAGTCCCACGGGGCGAAAATCACCCCTGATTGAGAACCATGGCCCCAGCACACCAGACCTATTTATTTTTGGAACAGTATTTTCCTCTCACCATGAGGGCATAAATACATACTTAATCTCAAACTTTTGGGCCAAGTCATTTTAATATCCCGGTATAGTGCAAAAAAAAGTAATTTTTATTTTGAAAAAAATTTAAGCAGAAAAAAATATACCATCACTCATTTTTATACTGGGAAAGAAAGCAAGCCCCTCTTTAAGGGAATCTAAGGGGAAAGAGTGAGAAGATGTGAAAGATAAGTCAACATCAGATCCATTCAGGGAGCTAGCCCATTACCAATAATGTTTAAAAAAAGAGTAATAGCAAGGAAAATAACTAAGGGCTTTATATCTATCACCTCATCTAATCCTTAAAACCAGCCACAACTTGGGAGTACTGGAACATTCCTGCCATCATCTGAGAGTTACTATAGCTTCAGAGATGGAGGTGAGGTCAACTTTTATTCAGTGTCAGAATAGATGCAGAGAATACAGTTCATTCTGGAATGGAGGTTTAGCCCTCCAGACTGGTGTTCTGGGAATGCTCAGAGGTTGACTCGAGGGTGATAAGGCCTGAACATAAACATCAGAATCCAGGGCTTTGTCTTGGTCTCTTCCACTCCTAAGACCCTTCCTACTTCACTACGTGTTCACAACTACTTCTGATAAAAAACACACACACATGCACAAATCTTGGGACATTTTTAAAATAAGAATTAACTATTAAAGTTTGTGGTGATTCCTTACTTAAATCTAGAGCTATTCTCCCCACCCTTCCGCTCCCCCTCAAAAAAACCCTATCCACTTCTTGGTTAACAATTTCTGACTACAACCCTAGAAGCTTTGAAAAATTCTATGTCACAGGGAAGTGTGAGCAGGACACCTAGACAAGCTCTCCTTCTCTGTTTCCTGATACTGAACAGCCAGCCCTTAATTTCATAGGCTACATGCTCCTTTGGTCGTTCCACTGTCATTCTCTTAATATTGAACAAGTGATTGACTGCAGACCCAGCCTGAAACTCGTATGCCCTCCCATTTGCTCAAAAAACTTCCCAAATGACAAAGCAGCCATCACCATCCCAAGGCAACATCTCAGGTGGCCAAGCAGCCATGCTCATATTAGGACCAATTCCACCTTGCATGGTCTTAGAGGACAACCATCTCCTACAGCCACCTCTTTAAAGCATTACGCACTGGATGAATTGAAAATTCCACGTGCACCTGACGCTGACTTGTGAAAATGACTGCAGATACTAGTGCTTCTTTCTATTCATGGGGGATTCAGAAAGGGACTTGCACAGGTGCACTGGGGGAGGCGGGGAGACAAAACAATTCTGAGGACCGTCCGCGATGCTTTCCCGAAATGGATGATAACTGTACCGCATCCACATTATCCATAAAGGGCTATTCTGCTAACGTGGATTTTTTTTCTTTTCCAGCTCTGCAATATCTGGCTCACTTTACTATCATATTAAATGTAAAAAATCAATGCTAGACCCTTTGCCTTTGCAGAGTCCAATGTCAGGAATATTTCTTGCTCTACCTGAATTTCCCTTTCCTCTGCTTTTTAATTTTTTTTTATCTTACTCCAGGAGGTAATCAGCCTCAGGGGTAGGAGACAGAAATGCAACATTACATCAGAAAATACCATTAAGATCATACTTTATTGCTGTCAGGCCAACAGCGCCTCCAAAAATGGGCAGTATTTATTTAACCGGGTTGAATGATGAAGCTGTTTATTACCTTGGCCTGAGCTAAAATAAATAAATAAAGGCCAAACCATTTCTAACATCCCGTCAGTAATTAGGGAGAATAAAATGCAATTTCAATCTGAACAAAAGAACCTAAACCACGGGTGGGACGCCAGGGCCCTCCAGAAACCCCTTCCATGGCTAGAACGCCTGCCTGCCAAGCAGCCCGCTGCTTTTTCAGCAGGACCAGAAGTGACTGGTCAGCGTAAGGTCTGCTTTAGGCGTCAGAGTGGCAGGAAGGAAACACAGGGCACGGGGGGCATCGAACCTCACTATGAAGCAGAACACTATCAAATCGGGTTCCTCGGTAGCTCCACCCTCGGATCTTTTCAAGCTGGGCTAACAAGGTCCTGAGTGAGTCCTACAGGGTTACTTGTTGTGGTACATTGGGGCTCCAGGGAAGAGAGAAGGAGAGAGCCTGAGGCAAGTTTTCTGTCCCCATGTTAAAGGAAGGGGCCCAAACCAGTGCTAAGGATGTTGATTATTTTCATTCTTGAAAAAAAAATGGGGGGGGGGGGCAGGTATAAAAGTTTAGTCCACTGTTTAGGTGAAATGTATGCAACAAACATTTATTTTGTACTTCCCAGGTAAAAATGATAGGCTCTGGCAATAAAAAAAATCAATATGTAAGACATGGTTCCTTTTTTAAAGAATCTAGATATTTACACAAGTAGCTATATTACACGCTCACCATAGGAAGGTACAAGCAAGTGCTCCCATGCCACCCACTATGAAGGAGGGATCAGGGAAGGTCTGGGGGAAGCCATAATATTTAAGCTGGGCCTTTCAGTCTGACAGTGATTGTGAGCGATTGTAAGCGCTGGAGAGGACATAGGAGAACACTCCAAGCTGGGAGCACAGCTGAGAGCAAAGGTTCCGCAGCACAGGCGTGCAAAGCACATCTGGGGAGTGCACAGTGCTCCCTACAGGCTAGAAGCAAAAACTTGAAATGGGAAATTATGTTCCCTGATGCATATTTCAAACAACTAGCTAAAACCAATTACAAGCACATAGTATTGGGTGTGACCGACATATGCAACAGTGATCCCCAATGAATCACATCCATGTATAATCCTCTCACTTGAGTTTGGGTGCAAATTGTGACTTGCATCGAACCAATAGACTGTGTCACAAGTGACAGGATGTCACTCCCTTGATTAGGTCATGTTATGTCACAGGCTCTTACTCCCATGATTTTATGTTGTACTTATTGACTTCATCCTCACAGACAGCACAGAACGGCTCCTTGCTGGCTTTCAAGAAGCAAACTGCTGTATTATGAGAAGGTATTACGAGAAGGCCATGTAGTGGGCAACCTCTAAGAGCTGAACAGCATCCTCCAGTAAATAGCCAGGAAGAAAAAGGGAAGACGGATTCTCCCAACAGTCAGAAAGAGCATGTATATACATCTCTCCCCAGTCAAGCCTCAGATTAGACCACGACCCACTCCAACACCTGAATTTCAGCCAACTAAATCTCGGTAATGTAAATAAGCCTTGCCTGGACTCCTGGGCCACAGAAACTACAAAACGGTAAATGGTCCCGTTTAAGCCACTAAGTTTGTGGTAATTTGTTATCCAGCATAAAAAACTAATAAACAAATACATTAGGTAAATAAATATTGAAAAGAATTGGCATCGAGGCCAGAAAAGTGAGGCCCTTTAATATCATGCTACAGAAATCGAATCCCTTTGTGGACGAGTAATCAGTCATTGTGGCCCAATGCTCTGTTTTGTTTTTGACCGTCACAAGCTTATTAAATGAACTGACTGACATATGTAGAGTGCTCAGCACAGTGCCTGAAATGTAATACACGCCGTAAGTATTAACTATGATTACCATTGCTATTATCATTATTTCTCATTACGAAAAACAAATTTAGAGAAAAAGATGCTGTTCAAGACAAAAGGCTCCCTAAGAAACACTACTCTCCTTAAGTTGCAAGTTTTTAGGAGCTTTGAGAATCTGACAAAAAATGACATACTAACAACCACCCCAAAAGATGCACATATTCACATAAAGACAAGATTTTGCCTACAATTTCAAAAGACACTCAGATAAAAGCCAATGTTCTGAAGAATATGGAGAATGTGGTGCTGAAGGCAAGTGGGAGAGTCTCTGAGGACCCCAAGAGACAGTGCACTTTTGGACCTCTGGTTTTACCCTTAGCTCAGAGGCCAAAATTTTGCAATATACTATATACTTTGGCCTGTTTTTTCTGTTCAAAAAGGGCATTGTTCTAAGGTAGAGAGTATTCTCACCTCCAGCTCTTTTGAGAGATGGCCATTGTCCCATAATTTCAGATTGCCAAGTGAGGAGACCTATAGCACACTTAGCATTTGAAAGCTGGCCACAGAAAATTCTCCTTGGGCTACACATCTTATGGGCTACACATCTCATGCTGCTATCCTGCAATCCAGGGTAGCAGCACCAATTTCCGCTGAGCTCTGCCCCTCTCATGAAGCATTGCAGTCTCCCAGCTCTGGCTGAGAGAAAGCTAGGTGACTGGTCCAATGTGATGAGAGTCTACCATCCACTGCACAAACAGAAGTTGCCCATCCTTCACTGAATGATCCATATAATTAATCCAAATATAAATGCAGGTTTCAGAAACTGCCTAAGAACAACTATGTGCCTTTAGGATTGCATGGCATTCACAAATAAACTGGAATTTTAGCTTTTTGCCTGGAAAAAACATTTTAAGTGGACATGGAAATGTAATAAACAATGTACGGACCAATGCACAAAACATAAAGTACACAAAATTGTAAAAAGTGAATCTCATGCTTGCAACACATTTCACTGAATTGTTCTGAAATACATATTTTGTGTGTGTTACATTCACAGTGCACTAAAATTAATAATCAAATTTGCACATCATTTTTAATTAAATCCACATCTGTCCTGACCCCAGCTGTTGGCCCAGTGTTGATGTTGAATACATCTGGCAGCCCTCAGCATTCTCCACAGTCACCCATCCTCTCAGTCCCCAGATACACCTGCTTTCTACAGCTGGTCCCCCAACAGGTGCAACGGAAAGCCTGGTTGATGGGCATTATAAACACCCCTGCTACTCAGCATCTGGGAGGTGAAAAAGAGCCCAAACCTCAATGCCCCTTCCTTCAGCAAAAGTGAAAAACATCCTGTGTGATCTAAACATGCTGGAGTCTCCATCAGTCACTTTCCCACTCCAGGAAGAAATGCTTCCGGTCACCTGGGCATTAACAGCTGTGCTAACGTCTGTTATTAACAAAGGTCCCCACAGGAAGCTGGGCCTTTGTCATTCTTGGTTTGTCTGCGATTCTAACCCTGCAGCCAGTGGCCTGGATGCTCCATCTCCATTTGTCCTAATGAGCAAGGCACGAATCTCCTCATGGTCCCCCACTCTGTAACCATTAACCACCTGGTTTTCATTGGGGAGCCCACAGACCAATGCTTCCCACAGTACTTCCAAATGAAAAACACGTGGAAGCAACACATACTGTGAGAATTACTAGTTTGCAATTCCTTGTTGATAGAGCAGTAGGTATTTCAAAGCAAGAAAAAATCAGAATAATATTCAGGGTCCTTTTATTTTGTTTTGTTGTGTGTTGGTTCTTATTATCCCAAACCCTGAAGTTTGGAAAGCTTTCAGATTATTTTTCCTGTGGTGATCTGAAAAAATACCTCATCATACACTCAAAGCATCCATGCAATTAGTCCAGATATAAATACAGGCTCTAAAACTACGCTGTGTGGCACTCGACTTAATGGATTAATGCAATCAAGCCATAGGTCACAATAAGGAATTTCAAAACAATTCAAACCATAAAGTTAATGATGATCTGCTTCAAAAGAAGCTCTGGATGGAAAGAAAGCACTAAAAGTCACTTACTCGTTGCCCAGTTTGGGTTACACTTGCAGAAGTTCACAGAGGACACGAGTCATCTAAAGTGCAAGATGTGCTGGAAGTAAAATATATAAAAATGGCAACTCATTCACACTCTCGCCTCCACACCATCGGACTTACTCCCCACGTCGGTATGGCAAGGTTGAAGTACCATTCCGTCGAATTTTTTGCAGTTTTTTTATCCACATTCCAAGCTATATGTACAGTCCAGGCATTAAGCTGGCCACCTGTGACAGACTGACCCTAGGTCAGGAACCCAGGCCACTTTAGCGGCAGCGATGTCCCCAAGTTTCTTGAAAGGGTTTCTATGTCACACTGTGATCCCTGAAGGACTCTCCTGATCCCCAGGCAGCTCCTGATGCCCTGGGTCAAACCAGTCCCTTCATGAAATGCTTGTTCCATTTCAGCTTCTTTATTATTTTTTTTATGTAGTTAAAGACCCTCCTAGTCCTCTCCTTGCTTTTTCCCACTCAAAACTTCTAATATTACTGAAAATAGAAGGATGTAGACACTGGGCATAAACATACCTACCCACCAACAAAACACGTGAGGGTTATGTCCAAAGAGCATGAGCTACACGTTCTAGGGTCTGCGTACTCTATCTCCAAAGGCAGTGTTCCCAAGGAGGAGGAGAATGGTGCTCTACATTCTTAGTGCCTGCCATTCATGCAGTATGTGCCCAGAGGACATCTTTGGGTCTAAAAGGCCAAAACAGACAACCACACCCTCTGGCAAGTGAAAGCTCTGCCTACGGTTTTCGTTACATAAAAAGGTTTGCAATATCTTTTATAGACAGTATCCAAGTAAAACCTTAATGCTTTGAGAATTCATGAGGTAGGAAATGTTGCTTGGTCTCTTCTCCTTGGTCTGTGCTGTGATTCTAAGACAAAGACAAAGATGCTGCCAGAAACCTGATCCATCCACTTTGACAACAGGGTTGAGGGTGGGAAGCCTACAAAGCAAGAACTGCTGTATGTCCTTCTTGCTACCATAGATTCATCACTGGGCTGGGTGTCTTTCCCTGTGACTCCCAATGCCCTTTACTTTTCCACACTTGTCCACTACCTCTGTGTCCCATGAGACTGACACATATACAAATAAACATATGTATGTTATGTGTAGATACACATATGTTATATAAGGTCTGTCCAGAAAAAGTCCATCCATTGTTAATATAACAAGAATGGTTTGCGCGGCATCTACGTAACCTGGCAGCCAGATTATGTGGACTGGAGAGTGAACTGGAATGCACATGTGTGAACAATGACATCTCCACTGTACCAGTCAGTGGGGGCAGTAGACACTGTTGAGTGAGCATGTGTACTGTGTGGCCTGATGCATTCAAAATGACTGAGCAAGTAGAGCAACAAATCTGCATCAAATTTTGTGTTAAGTTTGAACATTCCTCTGCAGAAACTATTTGGATGATTCGGGAGGCTGTAGCTATCGGCAACTGGCATTTGGCAGCTTCATCATGACAACATGCCTGCTCATGCATCATGTCTTGTGGGGGGGGGCAGTGTTAGCAAAACATCAAATCACCCAGGTGACTCAGCCCCTACAGCCAAGATCTGGTGCCCTGTGACTTCTGACTTCTGGCTTTTCCAAAAACTAAAATCACCATTGAAAGGGAGGAAGAAGAGAGTGAAAACAAACTGTTCGCTCCTCCCACTTTTCCTGTAGGTAACTTTGGGGTGGCTTCAGCTCCCATCCAGCGGCCTCTCCATGGAGCTGCCCTCCTAACCTTCCACACTGTCTCGTGCTTCTTAGACCTCCGGGTGGTATCCACTCCCCACTGTTACTTCCCCAGAGTGCTGACTGTTTCCTTTGACTCTGCTTACACTTTGTGATTCACTGTGCAAACTCCTGGTTTGAGTGTGCCATTTATTTCTTGCAAGAATCCTGCCTGACACAGTCAAAACTATATCTAGAAATCTAGATTTAGGGAACCTGAAAATATTTTTCTAACAACAGTTTATAAACAGAGTATTACAGTACAGACATGCAGACCATAGGAACCATTGACCACCTGAACATTCCTTCAACAGTATCCACTGAGCTTCATGTGCCAGACCGTGTTCTCAGAGGAAACAACACTATCCTGGCTCTCAGGGATAATCTACAAAGCACCCTCAGTGATTCTCCTGTTGCAGACATTATGCAGGGAGAAAGGGGGAGGCATTATACAATTGTTCAACGTGGGGTGGAAGGTAATTCAGCAATTCAGCAATTAGCCTGTGGTATGGAAGACAACAGACAGAGAAGTTGGCAGTAGCATCATGCATCTATTGTTCTCAAATTTGGTTATAAATTAAAAACACCTACAAGCTTTTTAAAACTACCGATGAGGTACCTTCACCCTCCAAAAGTCTAGTTGTTGGAGCACTTAGATGATCTGTATTCACTGTGTCTGGGCTGGGGCAATTCTGTTGGCCTTTGAACCACACTCTGAGTAGCAAGGAATATACACCATAATTTACTTAATCAATTTCCTATTGATGAACATTTAAGTTCTTTTTAATATTTACTATTATAAATAACAATGCAATGAACATCTTTGGACATACATATTAGTACATATTTCTGAATATTTTACTTTACAATATCTTCATAAAAGGGAAATTACTGAGTCAGAGAGGATGTAAACATCTTTTAAGTTCTTAATACATACTGCTAAATTGATTTCTATAATGCATATGCCAATTTACATTCCAAAGAGCAGTGTCTGCAAATGCATTTCACTATATACTTGTCATCACTGAAGAATACCTTTAATTTTGACAAGTTGATAAGCAGAAATAGTATCTCATTTCAATTTTCATTTCTTTATTAGTGAAGTTGAACTTTTTATGTGTTATTAGTCATTTACATTTCTCCTCTGTTGGACCAGTCTTAAATTACTCCCTTGTCAAATGTTTCAACTAAGTCTGCCATTGATTTTTTCCCTTTTTATGAGATTACATATCCAATTTTATAATTGAAGTAGTAGGAAAAAAATAAAAGCTCCTTTAAAGAAATTCAGTTTATTGCTAAGTTGTGAAAACATATTCCTATACTGACTTCAAGGAAGTGCCTTCTCTGATACTGCAGACAGAGAGATTTCTACATAAAATTGAAACTGTACACTTTGTTCTTTGACATAACATTTGTGTGTTTCAGCTTGTAGCAGGGAAAAGCAAATTCTGTATTCCATTCTTTCAGGAATGGTTGTTTGCTTGGCAGTTTTTTTAATTTTAAAGGAAAAAAGGAAAGGAAGAGGAAGATAAAATGCCCATCCACATTCCTCCAGACCAGAGTGACATAGCTGCATGAAACTATGGTGATGTCACAGTCAAACACTCATATCAGCGTACACACTCAGCAAACGCTACAGTCGAGGAAACAGTTCAAAATACAGTAAAGACTGCATAGTCTGAATGCCTTAAAAGTACATTTTCAACATGATAAAACTGAGCTATTCAAATCTTAGTTAACAAATGTGAACTGGGAACACTGAACTCAATACTGCCCAATATTAAATCAACACAAATTGATTAAGCATTTGCTACATTCTCTTTATATATATATAATATTTTCAACTTATTCCAAGAAATCAATGGCTTGATCCATGCCATTGGCTAGCTTAAAGTCATGTTACCCAAACTCATAATTTGTAAGTTTTTATTGTTCAGTTACAGTTGTCCCGCCTTTTCCCCCATTGCTCTGCCCTACCCTGCCTCCCCACTCCCACAGTTAATCCCCCCATTATCCTTGCCTATGAGTCCTCTATTCGTGTTCCTTTGCTCGCCCCTTCCCCATCTTTCCCCCATTAACCCCCTTTTGCCTCCCCCCGGTCACTGTCAGTTTATTCTTTATGCCCAAGTTTTTGGTTCTATTTTGTTCATTTGTCTGTTTTGTTGACTAGGTTACACTTACAGGTGAGATCATATGGTATTTGTCTTTCACCACCTGGCTTATTTCACTCAGCATAATGCTCTCCCGTTCTATCCCTGCTGTCATGAAGTTTAGGAACTCCTTCTTTTTTTCTGATGAGTAGTATTCCACTGTGTAAATGTACCACAGTTTTTTGATCCCTTCACTTACTGCTGGGCACTGAGGCTGTTTCCAACACTTGGCTACTGTAAATAACACTGCTATGAATGTTGGGGTACATAGGTTCTTTTGAATTGGTGATTCAGGATTCTTAGGGTATAGTCCCAGCAGTGGGATCACTGGATCAAAAAGCAGTTCCATCTTTAGTTTTCTGAGGAAATTCCATACTGTTTTCCACAGTGGCTGCACCAGTCTGCATTCCCACCAAGAGAGAGCACTACCCGTTCCCTTTTCTCCACTTAAGATAAACTTTTGAGGGAAACACCATACATTGTCAGTGAGAATGTAATTGAAATAATCTCGTTGAAAAGCAATTTTTGCTACATTCAAACTCCCTAAAGTCACTTATATTTCTAAATTAGTGGTTTCACTTCTGAGAATTTATTGACAAAACAATATAAGAAGACTTTCATGCACAAAGATGTCTATAGCAGTAACATGTATACAACGAAAGAATGCCAAGTTAAAAGCAGTCTACAAGTTTGTTGATTCAGTATGATCAGCACTATGTAAAGTAAAAAGCTAAGCATAAGGAAAAAGTGGGGGAAAATGGGTGGCAAGGAAAAATAGAAAAATGTTAACAGGTAATTTCCTTTAGTAAATATTAATAATTGTAGTAATAATTGATAAAGGGTTTGCCTTTAAAATAAATAAATGTATATACAGCCAACATTGCCGTGTCTGATTTGGTTTTGCTCACCTCGGCCGCTGCCTCAGATGGAAAAGGGGGACTATGCTGAGGAACCCTGAGCGGCCAGAAGTTTCCTCTCAGTTTGAACCCTCAGGGAAGCCATGGATGGCATGTCTTCATCTGGCTCTGTGCCTCTGACCCCCCATTTTATTTAATGATTACTCTGCCCATGTGAATTTGTTACAAGTGTTGTGTGGCAGAAAGTAGTTCAGGCACCAAAATTCAGAAATAGTTCATGGTAGACGCTGCTACTCTGAAGGGACCCCTACCACCCAAGCCCCACACCTTGGAACAGGAATCCCTTGCAGACAAAAATATATATGCTTTATTTATCTTTATATCCTTTACCTCTGGGTTTCTCAAGTTCAATGTCACTGACTTTATGAGCCAAATAATTCTTTGTTCAGAGGGGCTGTCGTGTGCATTATAGAATGTTTAGAAGCATCTTCGGCCTCTATTCACTATGTACCAGTTGTAACACTCAGTTGTGATGACCAAAATGCCACCAGACATTGTCAAATGTGCCTGGGGGGAAAAATATACACACACCCCTTCAGTTGAGAACCACTACTCTATATCTGGCTCCAAGAATATATAGTAGATGCTCAACAAATAGTGCATTGAATGAAATGGGAAGAGAGAAGACTGGTGGAGAGGTTGGCCCCAAAATTAATGGGTGAACAAGAGACTGAATCCAAATATCTTCAGGCAGAGAAGCCCTAAGTCCAGGTCTAGGTCAATCAGATCGTCATTTGGGGCCTCAGTCTCCTCAGCTGTAAAATGAGTGGGTTACACTAGAATCATAATGATCACTTTAAGCCCAACTTTAAGAACTCTGCCCAAAGCCTGGAGCATAGTGGATGCTCAATAAATATTTAATTATAGTGTTTACTGGGTGCCTATTGTGTGAAGGCTTTGGAGTAAGTCTTTTACATGCATTATGTCATTTAATGGTTCCAGTAGCTCTCTGAGGTAGGTACCAAAATGTGTGAGTCAATTTTATAGATGAGGATAACAAGGCCCAGTGAGATGCACAGTACCTATGTCTAGCAATGATACTGGAACTGGAATGGACCTAATTTTGGAACCTGTACTCATACCCACCATATTCACCACATACAATACCCCAGAATAGACTGAGAAGAAAGCTCTTAGAGTAAATGAAAAATTAAGCTCTGGAGTGTTCATCAAGGAGGTCAAGAATCTCAATGATGGGCCCTGGCTGGTGTAGCCCAGTGGATTGAGTGCGGGCCTACAAACCACACGATCGCGGTTCGATTCCCAGTCAGAGCACATGCCTGGGTTGCAGGCCAGTTCCCAGCAGGGGATTCACAAGAGGCAACCATACATTGATATTTCTCTCCTTCCCTTCCCCTCTAAAGATAAATAAATAAAATCTTTCAATGTTGGCAATGAACCTGAGAGATCTTCCTGTCCAAGCCCCAGAGAATTCTGGAATATCATCTCGAACACACCTACAGAGTCTAGGGGTCATAAACCCAAGGCCTACTGGAGTTAAGGGACTGAACAGGACCAGGGGGGAATAGCTACAAAACGGAGAAGGCTTTTCTATTCTGAGAAGGTACAGACATTTCTCACACCTAGTTAGTCTGTGCTGTCCAAGAATGCGGGTCCAATGCTGCCAGACATCTGCTCTGTCTCAGGACACACAAAAATCCTAGAATTTTCAAGCTAATTTCTTTTTAAGTGCTGGCAATTGGTTCAGAATTTAAGAAGGAAAAAACATGAATGCCAAAGAAAATAATTGGCGAGCTAATCAGTGAGCTCCCAGACTTCCAGTTTGTAGCCTCTAATTCGGTTCTTGCTCTAATACCTCCTGTGACTTAGAGATCACATCTTTAGGAGTCAGCCCATACATTTTTTAACAAATGTGAAAAATACCAAATCTGCCTTTTATTCTTTCTTTTGGTCCTCACCAGGGATGAGGTGTAGAACCCCGCAGGTGTCCTTCAGTGAGCACTCACTTAATATGTCTTTAGCCATTGCTCATACGCATAAAACAGAGTCCCCACCATCGGGGTCACCCTGACCCGTTCCCCCACCTGTCAGCCTGCACCTTCATGAGCCCAACACAATTCTTCACCCACCATTTAGCAGTCACCGAACAACATGCAGTATTTACACTGTCTTCCAATGCCAAGTTCTGTCACAGCAGCCTCATATCAGGGTCGTGTGGCTTTTGTTTCTGGGGTGATACCGCACTTTAATAAATGCTAAGTCTGCACCTGAATTCTTGATTTCCTGCACCCCTCATCGATCTACCAATAAAGCTCAGCAGCCCTACGTCCCAACAAGCTCCAGACTCAGGGAGTTCTTTCCAACTTCACTATTGTCATCTTGCTCCAGGTCATCGTCACCTCTTGCCCAAATGACTGGCATCAATGCATTCACTCTTACTCCCCTTCTAAATAGAATAATCCTATAAAAACTTAGCTTCAATCATGTCACTCACCTGCTTTATACCCTCCAATGGCTTCACCTTGCTCTTAAAATAAAAAGCCAATGCCTCACCACAGACTACGAGGCCCACACACTGTTTGGACATTGTTTCCCCTACCACACTGGAGTTATTGCCACTTCTCAGATATGCCCTACTTATTCCCACCTTAGAGTGCTTGCATTTGGTGTTTTCAATGACTGTAAGCCTCTAACAGTTTTCCTACGTATAGCTCCTCCCTGGTAACTCAGGTCTCAGCTAAAATCCCATCTCTACAATGAGACTTTCCCCCCATCTCACAATATAAGTTACTGGCCCTGCCCCTCACCATTATTACATCACTTTTGTATTTTCATCATAGCACTTCACACTATATAAAAATATCCTGTTTATTTATGTGGTTACTTTTTATGATCTGTCTTCCTCCTATTGAGTATAAGCTCTCAAAAAATGCTGTTCAGTAAGTACAGGCTGAAAAAAAGTAGGCGGAGACCTTGTCTGTTCTCCTCAATGGTGTACACCGGTGTCCACAGCCATACTACCCAACAGAAATATAATGTGAGCCACATATGCAATTTTAAATTTCCTAGTAGCCACATTGAAAAGGAAAGAAAAGCAGGCTAAATTGATTTCAATAATTATTCATTTTATCGAATATAGTTAAAGTATAACCATTTCAACCTGTAATTAATATAAAAATTATTCACGAAATAGTTTACATTCTTTTCTTCACATCATGCCTTTGAAGTGCAGCATGTATTTGATATTTACAGAACATCTCAATTCAGAGTAGCCACATTTCAAATCTTCAATAGCCACGTGGCTTGCAGCTGCCTTACTGAAGAGCACACTTCTAGAAAAGTATAGAGCACACGGAAAGTGGTCAGTAAGTACCAACTGAATGAATGAGTGAACCAAAACCTCTGAGCCAAGAATTTCTGTTAAGCCATTCCTCTGCACTGCATATTCACATCGTTTGTTTGTTAGTTGATGGGTTGGTTGGTTTAGTAATCTAAATGCAGGACTTTGCTTTCATTACTACCTATTGTAAATGTTTCTTTAACATTCAACCCTGAATCTGGCCTTTCAAGATAAACATTGATATTCTAGATTCTATTACGTTACCTACTTGCTAATCCTCCCAGTTTACGTCCTGCTCCAATATAGCGACCATACCGTCTATACTGAGAAAAGTTGGGGCAGGCCTGGTGTATGGTAGATTCCTACCAGATGCCTCTAGAGCCTTCAAACATCACAACACTTTAATGGCTTAGTTTAGGACCTAACATTATTCTCATTGACTTGTCCTATTCTTCAAGTATATTATCATCTCCGTGTAACTCAACAGATCCTTTAAAAAAAACCAGCAGTGCATGTACTAAATAATGACACAAATTTATGACACCTGTGGACTTAACAATCTTAAATTCAATTACTACCTATCAATTTATGTGGTCATTCTTGGTGAGCACTAAAAGACCAGTGGGTGAAAATGAATTATTCAGCTGATAAGGAAACATAGCTGATGCTCTCCCATTACTATTTCAATGTTGTGGTTTTCAAGTGTTCAGCTACATAGTAACTACAATTTTAACCAATAAATTTGTGTATAGTGAGAAATAATCTCAACAAGGAACCAAGACCATTGTTATGAACGGAGTAATTCTCACCAAAAATAAGCAAGGAGCAAAAAGTGAAGTATGCACTGAGTTCAGCAATGATTCAGTTATAGTATACAACATTTATGCTGTGCCAGGCACTGTGTACTCCTTCATTTAATTCTATCTAATAGTCTTTTGATATAAATTCTATTACTGTCATCCGCATTTTAATCCTAATGAGTTACCCTAAATAAAATGTGACCCTCCATCTCTCTCTGTCTCCTGGGAGTAGACAAACCTGGCTCCTGTTTTCTCACTTCCTACCACCAAAGCGCTCCCAAACTGTGGTCTGCAGACCACCTATATTAGGGTCACTTGGCTGCATCTTTAAAGCAGAGCTTCTCAGATCCTACAATATTTCTAGTGAATAAGAAGAACCTTTCACGATGAGGCCTGCAGGCCTTCATGCTGAACAATCTCCCTGGGTAATTCCAATGTACATTACAGTCTGTAAATAACTGACCTACAGTCTACATTACAAAATATCGTAGAATAAAGAAAAGCCCTTCCAGAAGTGTTGGGTGTTCCCTCTGAACACACATCAGAATCACATGAAGAGCATTTTCAAAATAAAAACTATGTCCCACCCCAGATGGTACAAAGTAGGANTCTGTCTCCTGGGAGTAGACAAACCTGGCTCCTGTTTTCTCACTTCCTACCACCAAAGCGCTCCCAAACTGTGGTCTGCAGACCACCTATATTAGGGTCACTTGGCTGCATCTTTAAAGCAGAGCTTCTCAGATCCTACAATATTTCTAGTGAATAAGAAGAACCTTTCACGATGAGGCCTGCAGGCCTTCATGCTGAACAATCTCCCTGGGTAATTCCAATGTACATTACAGTCTGTAAATAACTGACCTACGGTCTACATTACAAAATATCGTAGAATAAAGAAAAGCCCTTCCAGAAGTGTTGGGTGTTCCCACTGATCACACATCAGAATCACATGAAGAGCATTTTCAAAATAAAAACTATGTCCCACCCCAGATGGTACAAAGTAGGATCTCTTGGGGGTCATATCTGGCAATATGAATTTTTTAAATATATATTTTATTGATTATACCATTACAGTTGTTCTATTCCCCCCCTTCATTCCCCTCCACCCGCACACTCCCTCCCCCACCATTCTCCCCCCCCTTAATTTATAACCACGTGTCTCAAATTCTTTAGATTCTGTATTTCCCTCACTATTCTTGCCCTCCCCTCTATCTATTTTCTACCTACTGTCTATGCTATTTTCTGTGCCTTCTCCCCCCTTCTCCTCCTCCCACTTCCCTGTTTCTAACCCTCCATGTGTTCTTCATTTCTGTGGTTCCACTCCTGATCTAGCTATCCTCTTGGTTTGCTTTTGTTTCAGGTGTGATTGTTAATAACTGCGAGTCTGCTGTCCTTTCACTGTTAGTATTTTTCATCTTCTTTTTCTTAGATAAGTCCCTTTAGCATTTCATATAATAAGGGCTTGGTGATGATGAACTCCTTGAACTTGACCTTATCTGAGAAGCACTTTATCTGTCCTTCCATTCTAAATGAAAGTTTTGCTGGATAAAGCAATCTTGGCTGTAGGTCTTTGGATTTCATGACTTGGAATACTTCTTTCCAGCCCCTTCTTGCCTGTAAGGTCTCTTTTGAGAAATCCGCTGACAGTCTGATGGGTACTCCTTTGTAGGTGACTGTCCCCTTATCCCTTGCTGCTTCTAGGATTCTCTCCTTCATTTTGGTCTTGGCTAATGTAATTATGATGTGCCTTGGTGTGTTCCTTCTTGGGTCCAACTTCTTTGGCACTCTCTGAGCTTCCTGGATTTCCTGGAAGTCTATTTCCTTTGCCAGACTGGGGAAGTTCTCCTTTATTATTTGTTCAAATAAGTTTTCCACTTGTGGCTGTTTCTTTCCCCCTTCTGGTACCCCTATAATCCGGATGTTGGAATGTTTAAAGATGTCCTGGAGGTTCCTAAGCCTCTCCTCATTTTTTTGAATTCTCATTTCTTCATTCCTTTCTGGTTGGATGTTTTGTTCTTCCTTCTGGTCCATTCCATTGATTTGAGTCCCAGTTTCCTTTCCATCGCTATTGGTTTCCTGGACATCTCCCTTCATTTCAATTAGTTTAGCCTTCATATGTTCCTCTAATTTGTGACTGTACTCTACCAGTTCTGTGAGCATCCTGAGAAACAGTGTCTTGAACTGTGCATCTGAGAGGCTGACAATCTCTTGGTCACTTAAGAGTTATGAGCTGTGGGGCTTTGAGTTCTTCTTGAGCCATCTTTTGAACTGTTCGTGCCTGTTCTGTAGCAGGATCGGAGCCCTAGGTTTTCACCAGAGCAGGGCAACTAAGTCGCTGGGTTGTGATGCTGTATGTGGGGGCGGGGCCAAAGAGGAACACTGGTGGTCCCATCTGCTGCCTCTTGCCACCACAGCCACGGCTGCGCCACCACAGGTACCGCAGCTGCCACCGTCACCGGGGCCCTCGCGTTTTGTTCCACTGCACACGAGTGTGCCACGGCTGTCAGCCCTCCACCACTGGGTTCACCCCCTGGGGCCTGCGCAGTCCATCTCACTGTGCACGGTTGTGCGACCTCGGTCAGTCTGCCCCACACCCCGACTGGTTCCAGGCTGCCTGCATGCCTAGGTCGGGGGATCTTTCCTGCCGGACCCTGCTCCACTGCTGGCTCCGCCCCTCTTACTGTCCCGGATGAAGGGTTCATTGTTGTTGGACTTCCATATAATTCAATTTTCTGTTCTTTAGCTGTGTCTTTGTTCTCCAAACCTTTGTTGTATTCAAACTTGGTTGTGGGAGAAGGCACAGTGTTTCCACCTATGCCTTCATCTTGGCGGAAGTCTGCAATATGAATTTTTAACAGAAATTCTTTTGGCTCTTAAGCAGCAGTCGGCCACACCCTGATCAGCTGGTGAACATTTTGGAATCACTGGTATAAGTCTCTGTCTAGTTCATGTGGTCAAGCTTCTGCAAACTGTATGCTAATATCAGTAAATCAGAATTCATGGTTGCATAATTTTACAGAAAAAGAAAAGAAACTCTAAGATGTTGTACCTTGCTCTTGAGATGTTTATTTTCCTATATGAAAGCAAATACTTAACGCATAACTTTGAAAAAGAAACAATAAGTACTCTGGGAAGACATGTAGGTATAAATGATACAACCTTTAATAATAAGCAACTCTTAAGTTATTTGGTTGAGTCTCTGAATTCAATGAAAGAAGTTGTTTCATAATTCAAGCTCTAAATATTATACAGGTGACAGCATTTTTGGAACTTTTCATGATTTCCACTCATCAAATGCAAGACATTCTCATGCAAGAGTGACTCCTAGAATTCCTAGTATGATCTGCTTCTGAGGCCCCGTGCAATCCAACTCAATGGGATATTCAGGTGATAACAAAGAAAACGCATGAATCTTGGCAATGAGGTGCCAGTACTGATCAGCTGCCAACTGACTCATAAACAGACTCACAAAATGAAAGCACAGTGCCATTTTTTAAGAGGTTAGCAACCCAGCTGACAGGAACTGCCAAGGAGCCTGGATTAATTTTTTTTAATGTCTAAGCAACTAATTAAAATATTTAAAAAGGAATCTTGCTCCATACTCTATCAGTGGAACTACAGGTCTCTGCAAATACCACAGACAAACCATAGTCTATCAGTATTTGTTGAAGGCCTTTTGTGGAGTATCCTGTAGAGAAAAACCAGACCCAAAGAATTAACAGGCAAAATAAGGCTCCATGTGGCCATAAGATAGCAACAGGGCCTGGGCAGGGATGGCTGCATGCACCCCCAAACACAGGGTCCTACACATTGGCTGCTAGAAAAAAGTCAGTAGGGTCAAAAGTCATGGACCCTAAGAACCAAGAGTCTGAACCCATCAGAGGAAGCCGCCTTTTGTGTTTCATCAAGAAGCACAACAAGGAAACCCAGGTAGGAGGAAAGACATGAGGTCCACTACATACTGGGAGAGGAGGCTTTTTGCTCTTTCAAAATGAGCCCAAGAGTACAGCAGGTCCTAAAATAATGTCATTTCATTCAACACCATTTTGTTACCATGTTGATGAGATGCCCAGGGAACTTCTGTTTATACAAATTAGCCTATGGTAAAACTGGCTTTGTTTTACACCACTTCATCGCAGTTCCAGGAACCTATCAGCAACTTCAATAAGGACTTACTATATCAATTCTCCAAACAGCAGAGTCAGGCCAACTGGGGAGAATGCAAAACATGACAAGTGGAGATGTAATAAAAGCCAAATACATACATGATAGAAACCTTTTCATATGTGATAGAAACCTTTTCATTTAAGCAGCTCGCCAGATTAACCACTATGCCCCATTTCCTCTCTAAAGCCTACAAATGCCAGCACACCCCACATGCCTACGGCCAATAGGCTACTCCCCAGCGTTCCCAGGCATCTCCACTTCATGCTAACAAGAGGTCCAAACTGTCTATGCCAAGTGTACCTTCTATTACAAGTATGCAATTTCTTCAAATGTATAAAAACAATGAAAAAGTAGAACAAGCTGGATCTCTAAAAACTAAACTGCACTGAGAGGATATAATGAGTATTTGTTTTTTAAAAGTGCTGTGAAATTAGGGATAGATTTAACTGTTAAAGATTGAGAATACTGTAAAAGTCTAGAAAACAGCACTCACAGCCTTGCTGTGCTTTAGAGGATCCAAATGAAGAAAACAGAGATGCTATGCAAGTTTGGTTTACACAAGGAAGAGAACTCAGAGCTCCAATTAGCAGACCCACACTCAGAGGAAAGGCCCAAAAGCTGCATGAAAAAGAAGAGAATTTCACTTGATGTGCAAAAAAGTAAAATAAAAGTGGAACATGATCCCATTTCAAAGGGATATTGTCAATCTCTACTAACATTTTATGTCTCTCTTTATTATTATTATCTATTTATTTAACATATTTTTAAATATAACAGCTTAAAACGCACATATACATATGTGTATATATACATGTGTGTACACAGATATAGATATGCAGGCATTTTATTGTTTAAAATGCTGCTGCTTTATAATGTATTTTTATTCATTAATAAATAATAACCATCTTCTGATGTCAATAAATATTTATCTACAATACCTTTTAATAGTCTTGTAGCATTCCATCTTATGAACAGACCACAATTAATTCAGTTAATCCTCTTTTGCTGGACTTTTAAGTCAATCCCCATTTTTACGTTGTAAACATTACTGCCCCCACTGTGCACAGCCTCCACTGTTTCCTCAGGACGTATTCTGGTGGCTATAATTTGACAGGAGCTCCTAGTTCTGTGCTTTCCAGTTCTCAAAAACACCAATGAGGCTGCAGGACGGACTGTGGAGCAGATCAAAGCAAACTCTGTGCCAGTCAGAAGCAGATCCTTCACTTTTTCTTTGATTACCTACAAAAGGAACATAAGCCCTATTTTCCAAGTACCCTGAGTTCTTAAATCAGTCTTTCTCAGGTACACATCTATAATTTTGGAGGATTTTTTAAATACAATATCAGCAAACCAAGTATCATCCCTAGTCCAATCTCTTAACATTTCTTGAGTTCCCTCCCACAGGGTGTTAGTGGCACTTCCACTGTATGAATGTTTTGTGGATTTGTCCTCAGAAAACTTAAGATGGGCCTGCACACTCATAATTCAAGAGAATATTTGCCATTTTCTTGGCTGCAGAGCATTTCAACCCATTTCTTAAGCCTCATGAGCCCCTCATTTTACCTCTGCAGACACTCGCCCAGCCAACTAGCCAAACAGCTGAGGTGTGGCAGCACCGTGACATGGCCAGGGAGGTGCACCTGCCTGGATCTGCACCAGCTGCCAAGACGGAATTCTTTCTTGGTGGCAGCCGGCGGTGGTGCCGGCGGTGGTGCTGGTGGTCGTGCTGACGGTGGTGCTGGTGGTATTCTCAACAGACGATTCTGTAGCATGACTCATTCTGTGACTCTGATGACAGGACCTTTGCTGCTGGCAACGTAGACGCCTGTTTTCCACAGCAGCTAGACCTCAAAGAGTATCTTCACCCCTACTATGTTCAGTGCAGCACTATTCACAATAGCCAAGACATGAAAACAACCCAAATGTCTGCCAATGAATAAAGAAAACGTGACATACACAGAAAAATAAATAAATAAAATGTTATTCAGCCATGAGAAAAAAATGAAATCCTGCCGTTTGTGACATGGATGAAACTTAACAATATTATGCTAAGTGAAATAAGTCAGACAGTATTATACAAATACTGTATAATATTACTTATATGTGGAATCTAAAAAATCAAACTCATAAAAACAGAAACTAGAATGGTAGTTTCCATAAAGTGGAGGTTGGGAGAAGTAAGGAAATGTGTGTCAAAGAAAAAAATCTTCCAGGTAAAAGATGAATAAATTCTGGTGATCTAATGTGTAATAAAATTAATAACATTGTATTATGTACTTGAAAGTTGCTGAGAGAGATTTCAAATGTTCTCACCACAAAAAAGCAATAAATGGTAATTATGAAACATAGCAGAGGTGTGATCTAAAACTACGGTGGTAATTGTTTTATAATATATAAGTATTACATGTATGTTAAGCTTTTAAACTGGCAACATTATGGGTCAATTATCTCAAAGTTTGAAAAAATAAAAAAGTTCTCAGAGAGCTTTTTGTACACCAATGTTCATAGCCGTATTACTCACCACAGTCAAAAGGTAGAAGCAACCCAAGCGTCAAACAGATGAATGTACCATAGGATATTTTCAGCCTTAGAAAAAGAGGACATTCTGACACATAATATAACGTGCATGGAGCTTGACGGCATTATGCTCTCTGAAGTGAGCCGGTCACAAAAGACAAAGAAGGTAGGACAGGAGTGCCCAGGGCCAGGGGGAGGGAACAGGGAGTGTTGTTTAGGGAGCACAGAGCTTCCGCGACAAGAGTCCTGGAGCTGGCACGTGGCGATGGTTGCACGACAAGGCGGGCGCCACTGAATTGCACACTTAAAGATGGTGGAGAGAGTCGATTTTAGGTTGTATGTATATCTATGTGTACGTATTTATACATGAATTTATACACTTATAAATCTATGTACATATGTAAATATATCAATATAAATTTTCAGTTCCAAGACCAAGCAAAAACAGACCTCAGACCTGATTTAGCTTACAGGCTGCAATTAGCTGACCCTGGATCTAGCCCAGTGATCTCCGAGGAGTGTTCCAAGGAGACCTAGGAAGAAGCTGTACCTTCGGGGCTGCCAGGCAGCTCCTGAGAAAGGTCCACAGGAGGGCTCTAGGGGCCCACCTGCGCTTCAAAAGGAGCAGCTCCTCTCTTACCTGGAGTTCTATAGGCTTGACTTGAAGAAAGGTCTCTAGTGCCTGACCAAATTCGGAAACAATGCCTAAACCACCTTCATCTGCTATAAGAGAGAAACCCAAGGACCAGAGACCGCAAGTAAGACGTGCGGCAGAGTGGGCCAGAGACTCAGTCCGGCACCACCAGCCTCCTCCCAAAGAAGGCCACTCCCCACTAACCGGGCAGACTCTGTCTTCCACCAGCAGCTCCACCTAGGCTAATGGCTTAGATAGGGCCCAATAAATTCAAGTGATTTATTCAGCACTTTTGTGTTTGTGCCCAGCAACCTTCTACAAGAAAAGTACAAGGCAGGATTCTTCTCTGAGGTAGGCAGAATAATAATCTCCACACAGATCCCCCAGTTCTAGTCCCTGGAATCTGTGAGTGTGTTTCATGACATGACAAAAAGAGATTTTCCAGGTGTGATTATGGTTAAAGACCTTGCCACAAGGAGATTATCCTGGGTTATACACATGGGCCCAATCTAATCATATAAATTCTTTAAAACAAATTGTTCTGGCTGTAGTCAGAGGGAGACGTGCCTACTGAAGAACGGCCAGCAAGATGGAACTTCGCTGGCTCTGATGATGGAGGAAGGATCTGTGAACCCAGAAATGTAGACAGCTTCTGGAAGTTGAAAAGGCAAGAAGATAGATTCTTCCAGAGCCTCCAGAAAGAGTCACAGCCGTGCCAACACTTCATTTAACCCGGTGAGACCTGTGTCAGACTTACAACTTAAAGCACTGAAAGATAAATTTGAGGGTTTTTTAAAGATTTTATTTATTTATTTTTAGAGAGAAGTGAAGGAAAGGAGAAGGAAAGAAAACTATCAATGTGTGGTTGCCTCTTGAACACCCCCTACTGGCCTACAATTCAGGCATGTGCCCTGACTGGGAATTGAACCAGCGACCCTCTGGTTTGCAGGCTAGCACTCAATCCACTGAGCAACACCAGTCAGGGTAAATTTGAGTTGTTTTAAGCCATGAAGTGTGTGGTAATTTATTAAGGCAGCCATAGGAAATTAACGCATGCTCTCTGATACACTCAGAAAAGTTTACTTACCCTCCAGCAGCTTACTTATCCTGTAGTTAGCTGAGAGCATCTGCTCAACTTCTCCATTAATAAGCATACTGGGCCCGTGGACACCCAGTCCTGCCCAGAAGGTCTGGAAATCAAAACATGAGCCAATATGGAGATCTCGAAGGGCAAAAAGGAATAACAGAATTAAAAATTAAAACTACCTCTGTAAATAACACTGAGCTTTACAAGTATTTCAAAAGGTGAGAGATAAAGATATTATCAATTCAGGATTTCCGGCCCTACATTTTTAACACTTGATGGGCAAAGCCCCAGTCTGGGTCATAATAATGCTAAACACATGGTCTAGTCTCTGTGGGCTTGTGCGTGTGCGTCAGACACAGGATAAAGGGTTCAGTTCAGCCAGTGCTTTCACTACACTGATCTGGTACTTCATTCTAGGTCAGAGGTCAGCAAATCACCACCCTCAGGCCAAATCTGACCACTGCCTGATTTTGTAAATAAAGTTTTATTGAAACATTCACCCATTCATTTTATGTATGGCCCATGTGGCTACTTCCCCACTACAGTGACTGAGCCGAATAGTTGTGACAGGCACTGTAAGATAAAAAAAAAAGCCAAAAACATTTATTATCTGGCTCTTCACAGAAGGAGCCTGCTGACCCTGTAGATTTGTTGGGGCAGCCACATGTAAACTGGAACTCTGAGGAAAATGATCTCCGAGTAAGAGGAGTCTGAGAGCTCAAAAATGCCTCCATTTCCCCTAGTCCCACCCCAGGCAGGCATGACATGAGGGGTCATGTTTGTCTTTCCTCCTGTAGTTGGTTTTATGACTCATGTCTGCTGACCCTGTTCAGTGAGGCTAAGAAAGGCAACCACATAACCCAGGGAAATCCAGCTGTGGCGATCCAGCTGCATTTTCCTTTGAGTCAGCCGCCCCGGCATGTAAGCAGCCGCATTTGATCCATTTCTTCTAACCCAGAAGTCCCCAACCTTGCCCACCATATTTTTAAAATATTACACTAATGCATTTTTCATTATCCATAAACCCTGTTGCCCTGCAGCTCTCCACCTACCGAATCAATGACCTTTGTTGTTTCAGAAAAACAAGAGGCACAAACGAACCAAGAGATTTTTTTTTGCTTGTGTTTTATATTAGATTTCTCAAGTCAGAGGGAAACTTTGTCTTAGAGGTCAGTTTTGTTGAATGAGAAACCATCACTTCTATTCAAAAATCACTTTTGTGCATAGTAAGAACAAAGCTCAGGGAAGTAAGCACAGAGTTTTAGCATGAGGCACCGTCCAAAGAGTCTGAAGAGTATGACGTAGGGGCAGCTGCTATCACACAGAGATGCACTTTCCACCCATCTCCTCACCTGCCGGGCTTGCCAAAAATTTCAGATAGGTATAGGGAGAACCCAAAGATATTTGGGCCAATGACTTAATCAATCATACCAACGTAAAAAAACTTCCATAAACGTCCAAATTATGGGTTTCAGGGTCACCAGACAGGCCAACACGTGAAGGTGCTGGGAGGGTGGTGCGCTGGAGAGAAACTCCACGGCCCTTCCCACAGATCTGTACCTCTTCCGTCTGGCTGTTCATCCATACCCTTTACTAGATCTGTTATAATAAACCAATATATGCAATATATTTAGGCTGGTGCTTTAATTTCTCCCTTCCTCCAGTGCTCCCCAATATGTGCATGCATTTACATACAAACACACACACAGCCCATGCAGTTCAGAAGCAGATCACTAGCAGAGGGAAATGCCTAAGTTGATGGGCCAGAGTTAACTAACACTCCCTTGTTTCCCCACAGGCTACACCTGACATGGGGGTGTCTGAAAATTCCCTAGTAGCCCTGTGGTGGACATGGGAGAAGGTAGCTGAGAATTTAGAAAGTGTTTGATGAAGGGCTGCCTAGTATGTGGCAAGAGAATCCTACAGCAGAGGCTGAAAAGCAGGCCACCATAAGCAAAGGTCTGCGGGGAATTTCTGGGTAAGCCTTAGAGGGTCTAGAGAAGCAAGAGGCAAAACGGAGAGTCCTAAACCTAGCGGCAACCACCATGCATTGCCTACACCCCGCTAGACCACAGTGAGACTCACCAACCAAAGACACCTACCACTAACAATCTGCTATGAAGCAGAAGCCCACTTCCAAAGAAGAGCTAAGAGAAGCTGCACCACAAAGGGGGTCAACAGCAGCCAGCAGAGAGAGACAAGACAGGTACAAAACATCCTGCCCCTGGCATGAGAGTGTTATGTAAGCCTTTCCCGTGACAAGATGTCACCCAGGGAGAAGGAGAAGAGGGGCTGAGAAGAGAAAGCCTGAAAGAAAAAGATTAAGTCCACAGAATCTGAGCTTATCTGAAAAATATTGCTTTAAGCCAGAAGAAATCAATTTTACTTAGTTGGCAAATTTAACATCTTCGGGTTACTCTGTATAAGCAAGGGCTCTAGAACAAGATAATAATAAAAAATAGTCTCTGTGGTGATAGATGTTAACTAGAGTTATTGTGGTGATCACTTTGTAATATAAACAACTATCAAATCATTATGTTGTATACCTGAAACTAAGACATATATATGTCAATTATATCCCCCAAAACAAAAAGGTCTCCTTACCTTAAGCACTAGTTGGGTGTGGTGAGTAGTATCCCACCCCCACACATCACCCCTCCCCTGCCCCACATATACGCTTTGATCCACTTCGACATCAGGAAGGAAAGACGCCCTAGACAAAGAAGAGGAAGGGAACACCAACAAATCCCAGGATGAAGAGCATGCTTCCTCACCCCAGTTTTTGGCTCTGACTGTTCTCAAAGCAGGGAAGTGGGTCAAAGGCTTTGGGCCCTGTACCTGCCTGCATAGCCATCAGTGAAGCAATGGGGGCAGGGGGCTCTCTATTTCCTTTCACTGAGACTCACTGCTAACATGAGTTTTCTCAGACCAGTGGCCAATTCTACAGGTCCCATGATTTCAGATGAAATCAGCAACTCCCTGTTTCCACAGGATCTACTTTCTTACCTCACCACATAACTACATCAAGTCGGTGTCCCCCTAAGAAACCACTGATTACACCATTGTGCCCCCTTCCTGAGGGGACACACGGAGCAGGGTGCAGGACCGAGGCCTGTGGCTGCATAGTTGCAGGATCTCCCTAAAACTGGAATTAATTATCCCTACTTGCTCCTCTGTCCCTCTTAGATCTGCAAAGCGTGGGTCACAGCGACTTTGTTTTTATTGGCCTACCACATATTGAAACCATTCCTGTATATTGATACTGAATATCTCGGCCAAAACCTTGTGAAAATTACTTACTGTGCAGCACAACAGAACAACTTTCTCAAGTGAAACATCTTGGGATATTTTATGTTTTCAAGTACATACCAAAAGCAATTAAGTTCAAACTATGGAATACGGTCCTTGCCAGTTTCTATTCTTGACACATATGTGTCTGTGTTTATAAGTTCAAAGACCTCTTAAAGGATCAAATCTCTAGCTTTAATTTTCCCTTTGCAAGTGAAAAACTCCTGCACCCTTCCTTAAACCATCTGCAAGAAAGTCTGTGGCATGAAGCCTCTACCCAGGACATCTCTACGGTGGCCTGAAAAGGGTGGACCAACAACCTACTGCTGTCCTCCCCTCTCCAGCAGCCCAACTGGTTGGAAATGAAAAGTTCGCTCGCAAAACTCTGAGCAGGAGAGAAGTACAGCAGCCCTCTGCCAAAGACCCAGTCTGTCCGTTTTCACTACCCCGACCCAAATCACACTGGTTCGTGGTGGCCTCATCTTCCCGCTCCTTTTCCTCTTCCCTGACCTAGCTCTTCACATTTAGTTTCTCTGATTCCAGAGCATTCGCCCATTACTCTCATGCCTTCCCAGGCCCTCAGGCCTTACCCAATGCCTCATTTTCTCCTCACTTCTCTGAGGTCCACTCTTCCCCTCTTTCTTCCTCCTCAAACATGAAGGTATTTATCAATGGGATGAGCATACGTATTTGAGTGATACAACCTGAATGTATGAGAAAACTCCAGAAAATCTGTTACAACTCTCCATACCCCCCACCGCAAGTTAATCTTTCAACACTGGTTTTCAAATTACAGTCAATCTTCATTAACCGATCCCATATTTGCCAAGTCACTTATTCACTAAAATTTATTTGTAACCCTCAAATCAATACTCATTGACACCTCCACGGGCATTTGTGAACATGTGCAGACAGCCAAAAATTTGAGTTGTCTGACACACATGCTCCCAGCTGAGGTTGAACAACATGACACTCTGCCTTCTTGTTTCAGCTGTCATACTGCAAACAAGTGTCCTTTTGCAGTCGAAGTGCCACCTCTTTTGCATTTTTGTAGCTTTGTTGATTTTTCTGTTTAAAACAGCCCCCAAGCATAGTGCTAAAGCGCTGCCTAGTGCTCCTGAGCACAGGAGCCTGAGAAGTGCCTTGTGAAAAAACTACACGCATTCGACAAGCTTCGTTCGAGGATGAGCTGGCCCCCCGTTCGATGCTAACGGATGAACGATAGATAGTAAACAAAATGTCCTTAAACAGAAACACCATAAAGCAAGGTTATATATTAATCAGTTGAGACAGAGGCTCAGTCACTAATCCTATATTTCCCTTAAGAGCAATGGTTCAGTATTTGCTAATTCAACATTCACAGTGACTTGATAAAAGATGGCTACCATGAATACCAAGACGGACTATAAATATATGAACAACAGAAAAGTCAAATAAAATTTTTCAACATTATACATTCTGAACCAAAAACCACCATCTTCCTCAGAAGTATATTTTCAGAAATGTAATTCAGAGAGCAGTGTGTATCCAGTGACAGGGTAGACGCTTTGTCACTCCCTGACATTAGCCTCAGGAAACCCCAACTCAGGACTCTATCCCAAGTGTCTCTCCCCCTCCCAAAGCTCCAGGGCCTCTTCTCTGGGGGGCCTTCCACACTCGCTTCAATTCCTGCAGGAAACCTGCTGACTTTCTTCAATCCCTAGCTATTGCCCTTATAAAACGCCCACTCTAGTCACGATGCACAAAAGCAGCAGATTTTGTTTGTCCCCATTTATGCTCCTGCCACTTGTCTCCACATATATTTCGTTGAGCCCACCTCCTCTTTGGTTTGTGAGTTTCCTGTTTCCTTCAAAAGGCTCACAATGTCTACCCAAATGCTTTATATTTTCGTGTTGATTACATGGAAATGCTCACAAGTTCCAACCATTCCTGTTCTTACATGGGTGCCTTCTATTATTTCATCATTCTCCAGGCAGACTAAAGCATCATCATTTGTCCCTCTTCTGGCCCTCAATCTGGCTTGTAAGTTTAAAGGGAACTCTTTTACTCAAGCACAGCACATGGACATGTCAAAAGTCATCATATGTTTCAGGTTCTATCATGATATGATCATGGGGATGGATGCAAGATACTCAACTTTCTGACCAGGATATATGTTTGCAACCAGTTAACTTGTGGATATAAACAACCCAGACAACCTACTTCTTCATAGGTTCTATACTGTCTCAAATGCTTTGAATTTGTCCCTTCTCCCTCTGGGAGAGAATTTGTCTCTCTACTAAGGGTGGCACCTGCTCAAGTCAGACAGGTTTTAAAATCTCAGGTCTTTCTGCAAATACATGAAGAAGAAATGATTTGCTCCAGTCCACCTGGACTGCTATAACAAAATGCCATAGACTGGGAAGTCTATAGACAATAGCTATCTACTCCATACAGCGATGGGTACTGGGAGTCAGAGATCAAATCGCCAACACGGTTAAGTCCTGGTAAGCACTCACTTCCAGATTCACAGATGGCCATCTTCTCATTGTGTCCTCACATGGCAGGAGAAAGAAAGACAAGAGGATATTTTGGGAGTATTTCATAAGGGCACTAATCCCACTAATGAAGGCTCCACCCAATGAGCTCCCAAAGGCCCCATGTCCTATACCATCACACACACTGGGGGTTCAACATGTGAACTTTCAGTTCAATAACACTCAGTCCATAACGGTACTATAAAATCACCACTGTGTCACCTCTAGTGAATTCAAGTACCCAGGTGCTAAGCATCAGTGGCTGCCATATCACAAAGAAAGAGGAAAAAAAAGAACCTCAAAGTGGGAGAACACAACATCACCTATGAATGACACTTGCCAAATACATCTATCTAGACATACACACACCACGAATCAAACCAAACTTGTAAATCCAACTCCAGTTTACAGGAAATACAGTGGACAAAGGAACGTGTCAAACTACCTCATGGGGACACAACCAGCAAGATCCAGACTATGAGAAGCTTTATAAGTCAAATAATTTGATTTCTTTAAAAGATTAACAGTAAAGAGGAAAATGAGGTGGAAGGAGAACTCACTGATTTAAACAAAAATTAAAACCTATCAACCAATTGCAATGTGTGGACTTTATTTAGCTCTTTGTTTGTTTGTTTTTTTTTTGTAGTTTTAATCTGTTCTTTTGTTTGGGCCATATTTCTTTGTCTCAGTGCACCTGTTACATTGGAAGGGGTGGAGACTTAGGTATTCACCAGGGCAGGGCAACCCACTTCCCTACACTGTGGTGCTATATGTGGGGGAGGGTCAGAGAGGGAACAATGCTACTTGCTCAGCTCTCACCAGACTTTCAGTCATTTCCCCCACTACCCACAAGTAAATTGTGTCCTTCTGGTGCTGATTCCCAAGTGGGTGGGCTTTTGTACATTCTAGAACCCTGTGGGCCCCTGCAACAGACTGTCCTGTGAGACTGGCGGTTTCTCACACTGCTGCAATCCCCACAGATTTTTATAGCCAGAGGTTTTGAGGCTTTACTTTTCCTGCACTGGAACCCAGTGTTGTGTAGTCTGTCTCGCTCCCCAGTTGTTCTTCCCAGTTCATCCACACATGAAAGTGAGACCACCCAGCCCACCAGCAGCTGCCTTGCCATGTGTCCTCTCCCCCAGCTGCCTGTCTCTGCCCCTCCTACCAGTTTAGATAAATGTTTCTCCTTTAACTCCTTGGTTGTCAGACTTCCATACAGTTCGACTTTCTGGCAGTTCTGGTTGTTTTTGTTTTTAAATTGGTTGTTATCCTTCTTTGATAAGTTCAGGGGGTTATTAAGAATGATACAGGAAATGGACTTACCAAAGAACTGACATATATGACCCATGGACATGAACTAAGAATAAGGGGTAGGAGGATTATTGGAGGGAATGGGGGATACCAGGTGGAGGTGGGCCAAGGGAGAAAAGTTGGGACAACTGTAATAGCATCATATATATATATATATATATATATATATATATATATATATATATATGTGTGTGTGTGTGTTTGTGTGTGTGTGTGTGTGTGTAAAAGGAACCCTAAAAGTGGGTCTTGTTTTCTTGTTTTCTCTCCCTGATCTGAGCATCTTGCACCCACATGTCAGCCCAATCACCCAAAGAAGTCTCCACAATTCCCTAGTGGCCTCATTTTCTAAGCCAAGCTCATGCCCCACGGCACCCCCACCAGACTGGCCTCCAAGAGCTCTATCATCTGGGCCATCCTTTCAGCCCAACTCTTACACTCTCCAGCACACACACTGTGCCCCAAGTGTTACGACAGTGTCAGGAAATACGGCAGTGTGCACTTCTGCCTGCTCCTGCAGCTGCCGCCTTGCCGCATGGCCTCTCCACCCCAGCTGCCCGTCACTGCTCATCTCTGCCCCTCCTACCAGTCTGAATGGATGTTTCTTCTTTAACTCTGTGGTTGTCACACTTCCATACAGTTCCATTTTCTGGCTGTTATAGTTAATTTTTGCTCTTAAATTTGTTTTGTCCTTCTTTTGGTTGTGCAAGGAGGCAAAGTGTATCTACTTATGCCTCCAGGTTGGCTGGAAGTCTTTGTTATACTTTTCTTAATAGAGGAAAAAACTCCTTGAGGGCAGGATCTAGTCTCATCTCATTATCAATCCATCCCAGGTGCCCTCAACAACCACTGGAGTGATTTGTACAGAACAAACTATTCTTGTAAGATTCTTTCTTTGAGCATCTCTATTTCTCTGTGCTTCTTAACATGGATGCTGAAGGCAGAGCCTGAGACAAAGACAATCATAGCATGTGTGTTGGAGGGGAGAGGAGGAAATATAGGCATAGGCATATTTTATGTGTGGACATACGTTTGTGTGCAGGCACATGTGTGTACCTGTTCCGCAGGCTGACATCCAGGTGAAATCTTGTTTAGAGGGAAAAGGCTGTAAGAGATGAGGTGAGATCTAGTCCCACAAAGATAGTCATGGTGACCTCCAGGGAGACTACTGGTGGCCTGACCTGATTTTAGTGTTGAAGGTTCTGTACCCTATGAAACCCCTAGATGGTGAGTGAGCCCGGGTAATTGATCACCTAGCGCCAAGCCCAACTTCAGCACCTGGGGCTACATCATCCTTAGCCCCCTTTTCCTGACTCCTTAAGCCACTCGCTGTTCATTCACCAGCATAGGCATGTAGTAAATATACCAATTTATTACAGCCTAGGCCACCCCAAACTTTGTAATTCTTTAAAATAATTTCTACTGAGACCAAAGTGTGCATTTTAGAGCTCATTAGAAATTATTTGGGCAGATTAGAAATACTTTTGATATGATGCTTCGGAAAAACCTAAGGCAGGTGGGAAATATACTGAGATTATGCCAACACCTTGAATGTGTCATTGAACAGCAACCTATTTTCTCAATCCACCTTCAACTCACAAATACAGTTAAGGTGAAGAACCTTCTAAAATAATATCAAAATGTCCTATTTGGCTCTGAGAGCTCCTTTGCAACCAAAAAAATTTAAATTCCTTCCATCTTCTTGATTCCATCTTATTTTGATGATTTCAGAAACCATATTCTGAACTTTGCTATTCTGAGGTCAAATTTTTATGCACACAAAGTAATATTAAAATGTTCACAAGTAAAAAACAGCTATATGTAGAACTTCCAGGCCCCATGATGGTTCCCTAGGTGCCCTTGCCATTGGTCTGGTGTTTACAACAGACTCTTCAGTGTGGGAACACGTTCTCCTGCACCTCTACTGGTTCCCACAAGAGAATGACAAAACCCTTGCAACACTTCTTCCTTTGAGCCCTCTCCATGCCTAATGCTGCAGAGCCAACATCAGAAACAATCACGTACACACCGATGTGACTGATACCTGAGGACCTATAAAATGTACTGAATTTGGTAAAACATTCAGTTAATATTCTGGGAGTTTCTACATGGTTTGCAGCATGTAAATTGTTCTAAGTAGACTCAAGTGACTGAATTTTTTGCTGGATTAACTGGAGGTTCAGACACCTTCTAAATCCACCATTGCAAGACTCAAAATATGGGACTAAGACTACCCATAAAGTCAGTAGAATCAATTATTTTTAATGGGAGGAAAACCTTACATTGTCCCGTGACATTGGCTGCACCACCAGTCGAACCTGCTACATAACTTCTCATAGAAATATGATTTGATACGAGACCATCTGTAACCGTCTGGAACATATTTTTCCCAGGACTTTACTTCAAGCTCTCTATAAATATCAGATGTTCCCCACAGAATCTGCGACATGCCTTAGGATTCTTGAATAAACATCAGTTATGCCTCTGTCTTGAATAGTGTCAATCGGAATTGAAAATCTGCCAGCCTTCTTAACACCACCACGAGCAGACTTCTTAATTAATCTGCCGATATTGTGAACAGGCATATTAAAATTAGAGTTGTATGAGCTGATCTTCCACTTATTTTAGAAACTCGCTTTAGTTTCCAATGATTCAAGATGTGTTTGAGCAAGCACCCATCTGAGAAATACATGCTAGAGTTTTATCTCACTACTTGCCTTTGCCACAGCATTTTTTCATCCCATGACAAATGACAGGGTCCTTCACCAAGGGCCTTAAGCCCATTAACAACGCAAAATAAAAATACTTCAGCAAAAGCTGTTCTATTGTAACATACATTTGATTATAAAAATGTGATTAATGGTACTTATCAGTTGTGAACTCTTCATCTCATACCAGTCTCTCGGACATGATTATTCCATAAATTACAGACAAGAACCAAAAAAATCTATTTAAGTTTAACTACTTCAGATATATGCACAAAAATGTATGTACAAAGATATTTTTCTCGAAGTTGCTTAGCAATTCTAAAAATCTGGAAAGACTTTTGTCATGTAAAATAGTTAAATTATTCATAGTATACTCTAAAAGAAATGCTACACTGTTACTGAAATTAATGTGGCAAAGTATTTTATTTACATAATAAGAGAGCCCCCTACTATTAAGCAGGGAAAATGAAATTTAAAAGATGGCATACTTTAATAGAACGTTGTTCAACATTTTTTTCATTACATATATCTACAATTGCATGGATATAAGTCTGAATGAATAGATATATACACCAAATAGTAAGAGTACTTTCTCTGGATGGTGGAATTAAATTTTACTTCCCAGCTCTTCTTATGCCACCACCACTAAGCTGTGATCTGTACATGCCCAGGACAGAAAGGCACAGAGCCTCAGGTATAAAAGCAGTGGAGAGGGGGTGCTCACAGGTTAACTGACTCCCAGAGACAGAAGGCTCTGGAGTGGGACCTGAGAATTTGCAGTTCTAACTCGCTTCTAGGTGATACCAAAGCTGCTGGCCCAAGAACTACACTTTAAGTAGCACTGGCCTAAAGTTTTCCTTGACCTCAGCACTCATAAACCACTTTCCTCCACCTGCACTGTCTTCTACTGGTAATTAGAGTGAGTATGTGTGTGTCTCCTGATTCTTCCACTAGAGAGAATACAAGCTCCTAGAGTAGGGAAGGTCCATGGCTCCTGGTCCCAGGTGGGCAGGGCCTTCCAAACAGCCAGTATTCAACGCACACTTGTTGAAAAAATTAATGGGGAGACTTTCAGGCATGGTGGGAGGGTGTTGAGAAAGATCTGTGGCATTCACCACTTCTCATGTGGTACCATGACATCATAAACTGCTTCAACCATGTGTGGGCCAGAACCTCTGGCAGCAGGCCTGCACATTTATTAGCTCCCCAGGTAGTTCTGCTCACTGAAGTTCAAAAACCTGCCTAGGGAATCAGAACAAAGGGAAGCTTCTGTGACTTGGTTAGCCACAGAAGGCAAGTCCCCAGAGAAACATGAGAATGCTTTCAAGGACCTTTATCATACTGTAATCCATCAATCATTAATAACTTGAATATGAATTAGTGCCTCCAGTCAACACAGAGAAGAGAAAATGGACACAAAGTAGATATGATTTGATAAAAGAAACTTTTTTAAAGGTCCAGAGCAGAGCTGAGAATCAACTTGAGGACTAGATGCCCTTTTCCAAGAAAGTTGGGAAAGAAGTATATCACACTTCCTGCTTTCAAGCAGTACAATCCCAAAAAAGAGAGAAGAGGGAGGGGGAGGGGGAGGGGGAGGGGGAGGGGAGGGGGGGGAGGGGGAGGGGGAGGGGAGGATTGACCCTACTCCCCAATAGACTTGTAAGCAAGCTCCAAATCAGAAGTCAAGAAAGCTGGAGTTGGAACATTTGGTGGATTCATTCCTTCCCACGTGCTACTGTTCCTAGCTGCATTTGCCAAGACCTAGAGTGTCAGGATCTTATAAAAGACATTTTGAGAGGCCAAAACACTCCCTCCTCTTACTTCAACATGAGGCCCTCCATTAAACCGAAACTAATTCTTATGACAAGTTACAAACCACTGGCAAAAATAATGAAGAAACACTAACACCACTTACAGTGAGAGAAGACTTAAGGGAGCGCCTATGACAAAGGCCCCATTATCCACCCAATTCTCCTGATGGTGCCCAGTTCTGGGGAGGCAGTCTCCCTAAGCCCAGCAGAACAAGCAGAAAGCAGAATTTCTACTGTGGCAGTGGTTTACACTTTTAGCAAATGGTTCTGCCTACCTGGCCAACTTTTTGATAGAATTTTCTTTACATCAGTATGAGGGAGGGGGAAGAACATAGACTCAGAGTCAAAAGTCCAGGGTTCTGTATCTCAGTTTATCAAAAATGAGATGGGCTGAACAGATTAGTTCATCTCTCTGAGTCCCAGTGTGTGTACATATTTTTGTACATCTGTGCTTGGGTATGTGCATATAACAATAAATTGGTAACTTCAAAACGTTGTTTGAACACATCTAGCGTTGGGGTGACACCCATCTCTCCGGGTATCTATTTTCAGGCATTGCTAGCTGTTTCTTTGCTAGAAAAGGATGAGTTCAGGCACACAGGTGTGATGGAAGGAATGAGGACAGTGGAGGATGATGTTTCCACATCAGTCCCTCCACTCGCACTAGGAGATGCCTGCACATGGTGGAGAATAATTTGCCAAAACAATGAGGCCTCAGTGGCAAAATACATGAAGCCTGGCTCCTGAACCCTAGTGAGATGCCCTCAAGGGATCTCAGAAACAACAGAGGACTGAATCCTCAAGCAAGGTCCAGAGATTCCAGTTATGCCTGAGCACCTACAGAGTTGGGTCATTCCTCTGAATGAGATTCCCTCCTACTCACTGGTGGACAAGGCCAGAGAGCATACAGTGGGAATAAGACCTCTCCTGCCAATAGGACAGGGCCAATATGAAGATCAAAGCAGTTAATGTGTGGACCAGTAACTTGTAAAAACCAAAGGAGATTTAGAGATACAAGGCAGGGCCTGCTTTCTTTGCTTGCTCAGTATGAGGTCAACAGCCAAGAGATCACAGAGCTCAGACGGCAACAGCAGACTGAGCCCTCAGAGCCCAGTGTAGCTTCACCTAAAAGCATCATTGGGAAGGTAGTTGAAGGTTCTTTTACTTTCCAAAAAGTCTTCAAACTGTTTCTAAGGTGCTGATTTGACCCTCTGCATATTGTGAATTCAACCAGTCTCTTCCTAGCTTAGCACCTTCTATCTACACACAAAACAGTATGGTTTGAATACCCTACAGACCCTTCAATGAAGCACATTCAAAAGTAAATCGTCCTCCCCTTTACTCATAAATTTTAATTACCATTAAATGCACACATCTGTACCCCCAGACTTTTAAGTTCCTTAAAGACAGTGACCAGATCCTAGATGACTTTGTATCCCCCACGGAAAAATAGCAGATTCTCAATAGTAGTTGGTTGCATTGAAATAAAGTGTTCAGTATTAGGGATAGGTAGTTGCTACAACAAATGCCAAAATCTCAGGGACTTAAGATAGTACCAGCTTCTTTTAACAGGACTTCCGCCAAGATGGAGGCATAGGTGGAAACACTGTGCCTTCTCCCACAACCAAGTTTGGATACAACAAAAGTTTTGGAGAACTAAGACACACCCAGAGACCAGAACACGGAATTATACGGAAGTCCGACAGCTACAAACCGTTCAACGAGGATGGTAAGAGAGGTGGAGCCAGCAGTGGAGCTCGGTCAGGCAGGACAGACCTAGGAGCACAGGCAGCCCGGAACTAGTCGGGGTGCGGGGCAGACTGACCAAGGTCGCACATTCGCGCGCAGTGAGATGGACCACACAGGCCCCGGGGGGCGAACCCAGTGGTGGAGGGCACACTGGCGTGCAATGGAACGAAACACATGGGCCTGGTGACGGTGGTGGCTGCGGTGCTGGTGGGGGTCACGGCAGCAGGCGGAGGAGGGAAGCCATTGTCCCTCTTTGACCCCGCCCCCACATACAACGTCACAACCCAGCGACTGAGTTGCCCTGCTCTGGTGAACACTTTAGGGCTCTGATCCTGCTATGGAATAGGCATGAACAACCCTAAAGATGGAGCAAGAAGAACTCAAAGTCCCAGAGCCAATAACTCTAAGCGACCAACAGATTGCCAGCCTCTCAGAAGCCCAATTTAAGACACTATTTATCAGGATGCTCACAGAATTGGTAGAGTACAGTCACAAATTAGAGGAACATATGAAGGCTAAACTAATTGAAATGAAGGGAGATGTCCAGGAAACCAATAGCGATGGAAAGGAAACTGGGACTCAAATCAATGGAATGGATCAGAAGGAAGAACAAACCATCCAACCAGAAAGGAATGAAGAAATGAGAATTCAAAAAAATGAGGAGAGGCTTAGGAACCTCCAGGACATCTTTAAACGTTCCAACATCTGGATTATAGGGGTACCAGAAGGGGGAAAGAAACAGCCACGAGTGGAAAACCTATTTGAACAAATAATAAAGGAGAACTTCCCCAGTCTGGCAAAGGAAATAGACTTCCAGGAAATCCAGGAAGCTCAGAGAGTCCCAAAGAAGTTGGACCCAAGAAGGAACACACCAAGGCACATCAGAATTACATTAGCCAAGACCAAAATGAAGGAGAGAATCCTAGAAGCAGCAAGAGATAAGGGGACAGTCACCTATAAAGGAGTTCCTATCAGACTGTCAGCAGATTTCTCAAAAGAGACCTTCCAGGCAAGAAGGGGCTGGAAAGAAGTATTCCAAGTCATGAAATCCAAAGACCTACAGCCAAGATTGCTTTATCCAGCAAAGTTTTCATTTAGAATGGAAGGACAGATAAAGTGCTTCTCAGATAAGGTCAAGTTCAAGGAGTTCATCATCACCAAGCCCTTATTATATGAAATGCTAAAGGGACATATATAAGAAAAAGAAGATGAAACATATTAACAGTGAAAGGACAGCAAACACACAGTTATTAACAACCACACCTAAAACAAAAGCAAACCAAGAGGATAGCTAGATCAGGAGTGGAACCATAGAAATGAAGAACACATGGAGGGTTAGAAACAGGGGGGTGGGAGGGGGAGAAGGGGGGAGAAGGCACAGAAAATAGCATAGATGGTAGGCAGAAAATAGATAGGGGGGAGGGCAAGAATAGTGGGGGAAATATAGAATCCAAAGAACTTGAGACATGTGGTTATAAACTAAGGGGGGGAGAATGGTGGGGGAGGGAGGGTGCGGGTGGAAGGGATTGAAGGGGGGGAATAGAACAACTGTAATGGTATAATCAATAAAATATATTTAAAAATATATATATAGGTGCTTGGAACATAGCACACATTATCACTGCATAATCTATAACTATACACTTTTATAACAAGCTGAAATATAGGTCTAACATTTTGGTTAGACCTATAAGAAAAAAAATACTAGATACTGGAACAGGGCAGTTTGTGGTAAGGAAAGATGAACTTCCCAATTAGAACGTTTTTAAAAATTTGAGGAGGGGAGGTTTTTTCCTTTTTCTGTTGAATTTTTTGGGATGACATTGGTTAATAAAATCATGTAGGTTTCAAGAGTACAACTCTATAATACATCATCTGTATATTGTGTGTTCACCACCCCAAGTCGAGTCTCCTTCCAACACCGTTGACCCCCTTTCACCCTCTTCTGCCTCCTCCCGCCCCCCCTTTCCCTCTGGTAATCACCATAATAAACATGTCTGTCTGCATGAGTTCGGGAGTTTTTTGTTTAATCCCATCACTTTTTTCACCCAGCCCCATAACCTACCCTTCCTCTAACAGCTGTCAGTCTGTTCTCTGTATCTATAAGTCTGTTTCTATTGTTTATTTTGTTCACTAGATTCTACATATAAGTGAAATTTCATGGTACCTGTCTTTATCCGACTGGCTTAGTTCACTTTGTATAATAGGTTCCAGGTCCATCTATGCTGTGGCAAAATGTAAGATTTTCTTCTTTTTATGGTTCAGTAATATTCTATTGTATACAATGTCTGTCCTGGAAGTATCTAGCCATATAATATGAAAAAGAGAAACATTTATTGAAGATATAAGAAACACTGTACATAGAACAATGATTTCTCAGTCCCCTTCAAAGTAGGCACCTTGGGACCTCACACAGCTCCCCAAAACACTGTCAGCTGCCCTGTCATATTTTCCTGAATCTCATGGATGATCTCACATCTCTTCCCTTTCAAAGGTGATTTTAGTTTTGGGAAAAGCCAAAAGTCCCAGGGTGCCAAATCTGAGCTGTAGGGGAGCTGAATCACCTGGGTAATTTGATATTTTGCCAAACCCCCTCCATGAGACATGATGCATGAGTAGGCATGTTGTTGCAATGAAGCTGCCAATCACCAGTTGTCCATAGCTGCAGACACTTGGGATGCTTCCAAATCTTGACTATTGTAAATAACACTGCAAGTGAACATAGGGGCACATACATCCTTTTGAATCAGTGTCTAGGGTTTCTTTGGATATATTCCCAGAAGTGGAATCACTGGATCATGCAGTTCCACTTTTTAGTTTTGGGGGAGAACTCCATACTGTTTTCTACATGGCTATACCACTCTGCATTTCCCACCAATAGTACAAGACAGTTCCCTTCTCTCCACATCCTCACCAATACTTGCTTGTTGATTTACTGATGATAGCCATTCTAGCAGGTGTGAGATATCTCACTGTGGTTTTAATGTGGATTTCCCTGATGAGTACTAACACTGAGCATCTTTTCATATGTTTCTGGCCATCTATACATCCTCTTTGGATAAGTGTCTATTCAGGTTCTTTGCCCACTTCCTAATTGGATTGTTTTCTTGGTGTTGAGTTGTATTAAGTTCTTTATAAATTTGGATATTAACCCCTTATCTGATGTATCACTAGTGAATATGTTCTCCCATTCTGTGCATTGTCTTTTCATTTTGTTGATGGTTTCCTTTACTGTGCAAAAATTTTTTAGTTTGATGGGGTCCTATTTATTTTTTGTTTTTGTTGTGTTTTTTGTTTGTTTGTTTTTGTTTCTGTGACCCAAGGAGCTATAGCAGGAAAAATACTGCTATAAGAAATGTCCAAGATTTTACTGCCTATGTTTTCTTCTAGGATTTTTATGGTTCGAGTCTTTAATCCATTTTGGGTTTATTCTTGTATCTGGTATAAAAGGTAGTCTAGTTTCATTTTTTCATATCTATCTGCCCAGTTTTCCCAATACCATTTAGTGAATAGACTGTCTTTACCCCATTGTATGTCCTTTCTCCCTTTATCAAATATTAATTGACCATAAAGATATGGGTTTACTTCTGGACTCTCCATTCTGTTCCATTGATCTACATGTCTGTTTGATTACTGTGGCCTTGTAGTATAGTTTGGTATCAAGAGTGTGATACCTTAAACTTTGTTCTTTCTCAAGATTGCTGAGGCTATTCAGTGTCTTTTGTGGTTCCATACAAATTCTTATAAAATTTGTTCTAGCTCTGTAAGATATGTCATTGGTATTTTAATAGGAATTGTATTGAATCCATAGATTGCTTTGCATAGCATGAACATTTTAATGCTATTAATCCTTCCTACCCATGAACACAGTAGATGCTTCCACTTATCTTCCTCAATTTCTTTCTTCAGTATCTCATAATTTTCCAAGTACAAAGTCAGTTACCTCCTTGGTTAAATTTATTCCTAGGTACCTTATCTTTTTGTTGCAATTGTAAATGGGACTATTTTCTTATTTTCTATTTTGGATAGTTCATCATTGGTATATAAAATGCCACCAATCTCTGAATATTAATTTTGTACATTGTTACTTTACTGGATTGATTAATCAGTTCTCATAGGGTTTTTTGGTGGAGCCTTTAGGATTGTCTATGTGCAGTATAATGTCATCTGCAAACAATGACAGTTTTACTTCTTCTTTTCCAATCTGGATGCCTTTTATTTCTTCTTCTTGTCTGATTGCTGCGACTAGGATTTCCAGTACTAGGTGGAATAAGAGTGATTAAAGCAAACATCCCTGTCTTGTTCCTGATCTTATGGAAAATGCTTTTAGTTTTTGCCCACTGAGTACGATGTTGCCTGTGGGTTTCTCACATATGGCCTTTACTATGTTAAGGTAGGAGAATGTTTAAAAGACTTATGAGCAAAGAGTTTTCAAGAACCCAAGAGAATTTCATAAGATAAAGATATACATGACAAGTAATAGAAAGCTAGATAAAGATAACCTAAAATCCTCTGTTAGACTACACTTTTATAACTTTAGTTTGAGCAACTTGAAATTATACAGGAATCTCTTTGAAAAATAGTCTGCAATTCAACTTCACCAATTCAGACTGATTTTCCATGTCAATTCGTCCAAATAAAAGAGGCTTTGCCAAAAATATAGAGGATTTCCCCATATAACACCTTCTCTAGTTGAGCCTTGTGAAAATATTGCTAAGAGGAATATCTGATCAAATGTTTAAGCATTAGCCATGTGCAATGCAAGAAAAGCCATTAAATGAATGAACCTTCTGTGAATTAAATTGATTTTCTAGAAAATGAAAACAAAATTGAATCCAAGAATAAACTATCTTAAAATCACATTAGATGAGTAAAACATAAAATATTTTCTCACCAGGGCTGTAAAAATTAAATTAGCAAAACGAGGAAATAAATGCTTTTGTGTTCCAAGCAGTTCCATTTATAAGGACAATAGCTCCTATGAAGGCACCACAACTCTAAAAGAAACTGTCATTGTTTCTTTGGATGATGCTCTGTGTAGTGAAAGGAAAGCCAGCTTTTTCTCCAAGTAACTTACCAGGAAGAGGATACTCATACTCAATGGCTGCTCCCATAGGGATGAAAGAATGGAGAGGTAACCAGAAGTTCAAGGAAATCCACACTGGACCCCAAAATAGCTTGTAAGGGGGAGTTGGCTTCCTAGTGAGAAGAGGGTGGGCAGACTGGCTGGTCCTCCCCAGGTATCACCAATTTTTCTTGGGTTTCAGTTGTTTCTGCACATTCCTGCTTCTCTTGTGGGCTGGGCCAGTATGCTGCTCTGGACCGAGCAGCCTTTGTCAGCAGACTGAGTCATATCATGCCATGATGTCTGCAGAAAAATATTTGTTGTGCCCAGATCTGTGTGTTATTAGCCAGGTAAGTAGAGTAGCTGTTATAATGATCAGATTCAGATTTCAGAAGCCTGACACAATTTTAAAAGTCCAGACCCCTCTTTTCCAAGTGGTGACTCGGGGATCTGGGATCTTTTTATCCTAAGATTCTACCATCTTCCAGCCAAATGAATGGGAAACAGAGGGCAGTCTCACCACGCAAGATCAGTCAGTAAGCTTATAACCAGCCTAAAAGTGGCACATACCATTTCACTGACCAGAATTCAGTAACATGATTCATCTAGATGCAAGGGAGCTTGGAAATGTAGCTTTGCTTTGTAGTCAGGAAGGAGAAAAGAACTGAATACTGGTGAATTCCAGCAATTTCCACCCACTTATTCAGAAAATACTTCTTCATCTATTTTGCATATCAGTTACTCTTTCAAAGACCAGGGTAAATGGTGAGCAGTACATTGCACTTAAATAATCACAAGCTGGCAAGAGAGAAAAATGAGTAAATTAATAATTATAATATAACATAATAGGAGCATTACAGAATGCTGAAGGAACTCAGAAAAGCAGCAAGTTCAGGAAAGCTTCAGGTACATTTGAATTGAGTCTTGAAGGAGGGTGACAATAGCTAATGTTCTTTAATCAGTCACTCAGCACTGTTCTACATGCTTTCCATATATTAACTCATTTAATCGTCACAATTCTAAAAGGTAGGTATAATTATACCCACAGGTGAGAAAACTGAAGTACTGAGAGGTTGAATCACATGCTCAGGATCTCAGTGTTTGCTAGTAACAGAGGCAATATTTGGGTCCAGGTGGTCTATCTCCTGAAAACGGCTCTTAACCACCATACTATACAAGAAGCAGTAGTTCACCAGGGAGGAAGGACAGGGGCTCTCTCTGCATTCTGTTTAGACAGAGAGAATTGGAAAGTCTGGAGAAAAATGCTGAGAAGGTCTCACTACACCCTTACCACCTGTTCCATACAGCTATGGGTCTCAAAGATGGAGTGAAAGCCTGTAATCAGGTTACCACCACAAGGACGGGAGGATGTTAGGATATTAGGGAGATGGGCCAGACTGGAGTAAGGAATATAGACCTGAATATTAGACATCCGTCTAAGGTAAAGCCAGTAGCCAAGGATGGTATCAAGAGGGTAATTCACTCCATAAAATTTTATTAAGACCTTATTAGGTTCAACACATATCCAAGTTGAAGTTGACCAACAGTCAGAAGCTAGAGGTAGAGCACTGTGCCATCTCCCAGGGCTGTGCAGATTGTCATTGCTGAAAAAAAAAAGAAAACAGTGGTCCATACCTGACTCCCTAGGAATTCTGCACCCCCTGCTGTGTATCTATAAGATCGTTTCTCATCACTGCCTGGATCCCACTCTGACCACACACACTAGCCTCCCACGTGCAGTAGAGTTGTGCAGTGCTCACCAGCACCACGTTTTTCTCCTTCCCAGACACATAGGAAGTCTACACTCCCCAGCTCCTATGCACTTAAATAGGCCCATGAAACTAGGCATAGCCAGAAAATGTGTGCAAAAGTGGTATGCTTCTTCTGGGACACACATAAAGAATTGATCTCCAGTCCTTCACACCTTGACAATCCTGGAAGCCACATGTTGAGATGGAAGCCTGACAGGATAAAGGGACTGCTGCCCAGAGAATCACCTATCCCATGCTGAACTTTATAAAAGCAAGAAATTAGCAATTTTTTTCCTTAATCCCCTGAGATTTCTGGATTTATCTATGAATGCAGCATAACCTGGTTAGTGTAGATATAGTACATCATATTTCAAGCCTGTGCCCATCACTGGTTTTGTTTCTACTTCTGTTTCAACCCTGAAACTCATGCCAACCTCACTTCGTTATTGAGCCAAGATTAAATTTCCTAAATCTAATCCAATAGTATGCACATGTAGCGATTTCTTAAGTCAGTCAGTCATTAATTTTCACATTTTTCAATGAAGCTGTAAACAAAACTCCTTGACTACCACTTGGAATCTATTGTCTAAATTTGGTGTCAGAATGGCCAGAGTCTGAGCTATTTCCTGACACCTCTGCCCGCTTTACGTAGAAATTTAACAAGCTGAACTTTCCAGTAATGAGGCTTGACAACCTCGCCACTACCAGAAGCAGCAGCAGCAGCAGCAGTCAGGCCAGGAAAAAGGCTGCTAACTTCCTCTCCGAAGTGTTGATTAGGCTTCCTGTGAATGGCCTACTAGAGGAGGGATTCCTATTTATCATTTCACATCCACACCNTCTGTTTCAACCCTGAAACTCATGCCAACCTCACTTCGTTATTGAGCCAAGATTAAATTTCCTAAATCTAATCCAATAGTATGCACATGTAGCGATTTCTTAAGTCAGTCAGTCATTAATTTTCACATTTTTCAATGAAGCTGTAAACAAAACTCCTTGACTACCACTTGGAATCTATTGTCTAAATTTGGTGTCAGAATGGCCAGAGTCTGAGCTATTTCCTGACACATCTGCCCGCTTTACGTAGAAATTTAACAAGCTGAACTTTCTAGTAATGAGGCTTGACAACCTCGCCACTACCAGAAGCAGCAGCAGCAGCAGCAGTCAGGCCAGGAAAAAGGCTGCTAACTTCCTCTCTGAAGTGTTGATTAGGCTTCCTGTGAATGGCCTACTAGAGGAAGGATTCCTATTTATCATTTCACATCCACACCCACCATACACACACAGCCCATACACATGCAAACACCAACACCAACACTTCCAAAAGAATATGTGCTCAGTGTTGATGCCCCCATATTATGAGAAAGCTACATTCAAGTAGTATTGATTCAATTCAATCAGAATGAGAGAACAATGTCTTTTGGTAAATTCCAACTTGTTTAGGTCATTTCCTTGAATGGAGATGTACACACATCTATAATTCTACCTTCAACTTGATGACTATGACTTTCAGACAAAGCATAGGGGGGAAACTTGTCTTTTAATCCCTAACACCAGTTGGGCAGTCAGACACCAGGCCTAAGCAGACAGGACAACATGCTTCTCTTCACAAGTTACTTTGAGAAACACACATTGAACTGGGCTTAGCAGCAGAACAAGCTCAGAGAACTGGGCTCAAAAAGCACACACGCACGAAAAAGCACAGATTGTTTAAGTGCCTAAAAAGCCATGAAGTTACTGGGCTAAACTTTTTAAGGACCAATATTACTTAAGATGACAATACTGCTTGCTTGATTAATTTAAATATTTTCAAAACACTTGCATAACACTTCACTTTTTAGGGTACGAATCCAAAATACAAATAATTAGCATTTTCCCAGTCATAGGTCTTGAATTCCTCCCATTTCTCTTCATCCTCTGAACTCCTGCTCCTGCTCCCCCTCCCATCCCCAGAACCTTCTTCCCAGACTGTGATAATGCAATCTGAAAGTACAGGTAACAGATTACCATGTAATTACTGGTATGTTATTTATCTTCTAAGAATGGTGTTTTACATTTGCTTCCAGTTTGCAAACATAAATACAAATACAGATTTTATATGTAATCCTTAATTATTATTTATAAATATTTATCTAGGTACAAAAACAAATGTACATTAACTGGTTTAAGTGTTTGCCCCCAACTTTTTTTACACTCTGGCTTTCCTGTTTTGATCACTCACTGTACCATCAACCATCTCTTGTTCACCTGGAATTTATCTTCAAGTGTTTTTTTCAACAGAAACAAGTAAGTAAAATCTTGCCCAGAAAAATTGCTAATCATAGAAAAATTTTAAAACCTCACCTCTCAGAAAATACATTTGTTACTTTCGCACATTAAAGACAACTTGGCTGGGTATAAAATTTTTTAATCACAGCCTTTTACAAACAAAAACTCTACAGATATTGCTTTGGTATGGTGATCAGAGTACTACAATTCTGGATGATTTTATCTTTCCTCTTTTAGCATTTTGCCATTATTTATTTGTTCCTCACTGAACATGTTGTTGTAATAAAAAAAGATATAAAAGAACAAAGAAATAGATTTGTGATGAGTGCTGATTATTCCATTCCCACATTCTGCTGGATATTGAGAAGCATGCCAATAATTGCTGTTTTCGGGAGAGAACTCAGCTCTAAGTCACATATGAACTACTGATGATATAAACGAGTAACAATACTACACAATAACTTTACAATTAGCAAAAAATCAACAATAGGATTTAGTATCATTGCATTAAGAAAGGAAAACTGCATCTGAAAGTATAGCATAAGGAACAGAGTAGCCAAAGAACACATATGCATGACCCGTGGACATGGACAACAGTGTGGGGATTGCCTGCGGGAGTGGGGGAACACTGGGTGGGGGGGACCAAAGGGGAAAAGCTGAGACAACTGTAACAGCATAAACAATAAAACATACTGTAAAAATAAAATAAAATAAACCAAAAAATGGAATACATAATAAAATGAAAAGATCAGAAGTCCTCAAACCTCTCTAGGTCTTCCACAAGGCAAGATTATGAGGGCTGAAGGCCACAGGGTCTTGCAACAATTAAACTCTAGAAAAGCTTTCCTTAGGCCACACAAATATTATCACCTCTTCGGAAAAACAAGAAGAACCCACCCCCTTCCCCAAAAGAGAGATGTCAAGACTGATTATACTTTGGAGGATGTCAGATAGCAAAAGACACAGTTGTTAAAAATAAACTATCCAGGTTCAGACAACCTGAGTTCGAGTCTGACTCTACCACAAACTTCCTATAAGTGACCCTGAAATACTCAATTCCTGAGTGCTCCTGTTCTCTTGTGCAAAATTAGGATAAGAATAATATCCCCATCATGGGATTGTTATAAGAATGAGTTAAAATAAAATACAGTGTCTTGTATATAAGAAGTGTGAACCAAGTGTTTAGAATGCACAAATGAGCCACACAAAACAAAAGTTACTGATTCACCTCCATTATTTGACATGTCCCCAGAAATATCTATGACCATCAAAGGGACCAGGGCAGGCAGTCTCACTGTAATCCCAAACAAGTAAGGCAAACTGAGGAGAGATGATGAAAACTGGCTCAAGCCGGGAGACTTGCTGGAACCAGAACTAGAGCCAGCTCCTCTGGCCCACTGTTCTGTTCCCTATATCCAGTCTCCAACCTGCCCTGCCATTGCACCTGGTCACTCGGAGGCCTGAACCACTGCAGATCTCGTTACACAGCACCAGGTGAAGTCGCCCTTAGTCTGAAAAGTAAATACAGGCATACCTCATTTTATTGCGCTTTGCTCAATTATGCTTCACAGATGTTGCTTCTTTTTAACACAAACTGGAAGCAAGGCCCTTTACCGAGTGAAAGAAAACGACTTGCTTTACTGCTGTACTGACTACTGTTCTGCACTGATCTGGAATGGAACCCACGATACCTTCCAAGAATGCCTAGAGACAGAGCCCTTAAAACAAACATCCCCTGCACAATAAGGGAATCCTACTTTTTTCAAACATTGTTTGTCAGGGTACACAAGGCATTTTGTTTGTCCTTTTTTAAAATATTTTTTTATTTAATTCTTGTACAAGTACAGTTTTCTGTCTTGTATTCCCAGCCCTGCCCGCCCCCCAGTGCTCCCCACCTTCCTCCCGTTTCCACCCCCCACCTTAGTTATTGTCCATGTGTCCTTTATACTTGTCCATGTGAGTCCTTCCCCTTTTCCCCTGTGATTCTCTCCCCTCTCCCCTCTGGACCCTGTCAGCACGTTCTGTATTTCAGTGTCTTTGGTTACATTTTGCTTGCTTGTTTGTTTTGTTGTTTAGATTCCTGTTAACGGTGATATCATATGGTATTTGTCTTTCACCGCCTGGCTTATTTCGCTCAGCATAATGCTTTCCAGTTCCATCCATGATGTTGCAAAGGGTAGGAGCTCCTTCTTCCTTTCTGCAGCATAGAATTCCATTGTGTAAATGTACCATAGTTTTTTGATCCAGTCATTGACCGATGGGCATCTAGGTTGCCTCCAATTACCTAGAAATTGTAGATTTCTCAACTTACTTCCTTTCGAGAGGAAGTAAGGCCAAATGCACAACTAGGAACTCCACATTAAGATCCTACATTGCTATTTAAAGCAATTAGAAAGAAGTCAAGAAGCAATTTTTCATCTCACCTACCACCTCACTGGAGAGCTAGTCTGTCTCAGTTCTATGCTCACACAATTAATTTGTTGACACAATTAATATGAATGAAAAAGAAGATGTTTATTCTCACACCCACTGACCAATATTAGGAAAACCCATGAGGCTCAACACCGTGGGGTGTCCTCCAAAGAACCTCTAAAAGGGAGGGGACCATAAGAACACAGGCTACAAAGGCTCCTCCACCTACCAGCACACGTGACTTAGTCTCTACAAGCAAAGTGTTCTCACCTACACGATAAAGGTAACAGTACCAACCTTGTAAGGTTGCTCTAAGGATTAAATAAGAACACAGAGCTAATGCACTTAGCACAGTGCCCTAAATATCTATTACGGGCTCCATTTGCACAGCCAGGCAAAAATAAAGACCCCTGTGCTCAAGTAGGGGGTAACCATAAATGCTGCCATATCAAGCTATGTACAAAGTAATTGTGCTGGTCCTGATGGTTTACATCTGTTTCCCTGAAGAACTTTTCTGTGTCATAATATATAATAGGCTATTTGCATATTCCCAGGATCAGCTCTTGTTTCATTGTTTTTGAAGAGCCCCTAAAGCTTTGTCATGGCAGCCCTGAATCTTGCCCCTGTGATGAAGCTTTTTCTTGTATGTCTGCTGTCAAGCTGACTTTTAACCTTTATTCGTCAAAGTCATACAGTTTAAGTTTGTTTGCTTCCATATTTTACTAGGGATGCAACTGGAGAAATAGCTGTGTTGATGGCTTGCTGACTTTTAAGCACTAGAAATCCCTGTTTGCCCCAGAAAGGCTAGGATCCCTCAGAATTCCAGGCACAAGAGAAATTACAGATCATTCCCAGAGCCACGGGGAGCCTCTTCTGGCCTGAGGTGTGAGAAGCTCCCACGAATGTCAAGAACGAACCATCTCGCTTGGCCCAGCTAGAACTGGCTAGCTCCGACCTCCGGAGGAAGGAGCAGCAGGGGAGACAGGCAGGCTGAGCTTGGTGCTGGCTGCCTGTGAGCAGCAGATCTCCAGGGCCCGGGTGTCCTCTCTTCTAGGGTATTTCACAACCCCCGGAATCCACTCCAGGTGGACAACAGTAGAGCTGACAGTTCTATGACCCTTACCTACTCAAGATTTTAGGAGTAGGATAAAGCTGCCATTGGGATCTGTTTGTTCTCCCATCGGACAACTTCTCCTCCTGCTCCCCTCCCAAATTTGGCATTATTCTCAGCACGGAATTGATGATCGAAATTGGAGTAAGCAAATGCTGTGATCGAGTAATATAGTCACCCCTTCACCCTTCAGAATCCACAGGAGACTGGTTCCAGGACCCCTGCAGCAACTCAAGTCCCTTACAGAAAATGGTACAGAATAATGCATAGTACCTGAAAAGGGGTATTACCCAAGAGACAGTCCACTGCCAGCCAACAAACCAAGTGAAGAGAGTCACACTGCCACTTCTGCTTCCCTGTGACCTTGGCAATTTGGAGGGGGAAGCATCCTAAGCATGCTTTTGCTGGCTTAAGCATCCCATTTCTCTCTTTCCTGTACCTGAGCATGCCCATATGCTCCCTAGACTTACAATCCCAGCTCCCTGTATATCCTTCCTTATGTCCCTTTCTAAATAAATCCTGAAAGTATGACTATAGAAAAAGCCAAAAATTAGAAATACAATGCTAATCACAGACATTTCATAATACATTTATAAAATAATACTTCGTATGTGAACCCACTGGATGTGAGGCGCATCCACAGTAATAAAAAAAAAATCTAACTCAAAGACCCAGAGCAAATATAAAAGGATTGGAAAATTCATACTGCTTCTTACGAAAGCAGGACTGAAGGCCTTAAGTCATGTTTCTCTGTTCAGGGTCAGAATAGCTTACAACCTGGAAGCTTTTGTCAGAATAGCTTACAACCTGGAAGCAGTCACACAGTGGAATACTACACCAACCTAATATCCATCTGTGTGTGTGTGTTGTTTCTTTTCTTTTAGCAGTGAAATAAAGGGAGATACCAGTGCCTACCATTCAGGAGCCCATTCTGGTGAATGGATCCATGATAAGCGGAGAATCCTTCCCCCACCCCTCATGCTATCAAATCGCAGAACAAAGGCAGGAAGCTCCATCCTTTACTATTCACTGGGGCAAGGATTCTGCCACTCCTTACCCACTATCTGATTTCTCACCCCCCCCCAAAAAAAAAAAACATTTTCAAGTTTAAAGATTTATATTCTGTGAAATATTTCACTTGTCATCAGCCAGGGGCTCCAGGCTCCCTGGGTACACTGGTCAGTTCCGGGAAGGTTCCCTGAGCTTCCCTCATAGGCAAGGCCACACTGCTCCCAAGTGGCTTCTGTGGAGAAGCAGGAAGCCAGGAATGGCTGCGGCTAGAATGCTCTTCAGATTCACCCTGGCCTGCCTCCCTGCTACAAGCCTGTCCCTTTAAACACAGCCCTAGACCCTTCCTAGCTTCTATAGTACTGAGGAGCCCAGCTACTTACGACTCCGGGAAGGCTCTTTGTAGTGGCAAGGGGGGCAGTCATTCCATATTTTTAATACACCTACAAAGAGTCACAGATAGCCTAACAAAAGAAAGTCAAGAATCAATCTGGGCATCATAATAGCAGGAGTCTGTTAAGATACAAGTATAAGAGGTCCTCCCCAACCTACAAAAAAAGAAAAGCAAAACATAAAAGTAAGGGAGACCCAAAAAACCATAATTATTAGTACCTATCACATAGGATCATTTGCACCCCAGAGGCAGCTCCTTGTACCTTATGAATCTGTTTACAGTGGCTAGCAGTCCTAATACATAAAATCTCCTTCAAGCTCATCCTTTTCTCAACAATTAAAAATGCAATCTCTTTATAATTAGTGTTCTTATAACTTTGATTGTTACTACACCCCAAAGGGAATGATGGGCTGTTGGTCGTTTTTAGTACTACAATGAGTTATGCTCAACATTTAGGGCAATATCACCTCACTAACTCTTAAATGACAGAAGCTTGGTAAAATGGCAAAAATAAGAAAACCCCTTCCAAAAGAAATCCTCTGAGATACCACCCAGCCCTTCAACTTCTTGAATCAACTGGAAACTCATCATTCCCAAAGCTCAGGAGGGTACTCCAAACCAATTAGATCAGAACCTCCGCAGGTGGACCGAGGCATCACGGCTAACAAACTGTAGACAAGTTTGAGAACCGCTCTCCTACATGAGTATCCTTAATTATAACTACATATAAGAATCAAACGGGGAAACTCAAACAATCCATTTCGGACCCCACCCCAAAGCAACCAAATCGCGATCACTGGGGATGGCGCCCGAGTGTTTAAAGTTCCCAGGTGATTCTAGTTACAGTATTTGATTAAATGGTTTCATCCTTATTACAAAAATGTGGTAGCAGGAGATGAAATCAAAAAGAGAGAAAATAAAGATTAAGTAGAAAGAAGCAGGTAGATATAGATATGCATAATCCCAAATCTTACCTTCCCGGAGAACCACAGTTAACCACTTCACCTGCGGTGAAGAACCCCTTCTGGAGAGAAGTAGCTGAAGGAAAGCGGGCTCCAAGTTCTGAAATTCAAAGTCTCCACCACGTACCCAAACTTGCCCAGTTTGGGGAGCCTGAGGCTGCGCCGCGGCCGCAGGCAAGGGCGCGCCCACGCATGCACGCGCACGCACGCACCACGCACGCGCACGCACCCCGCTCTAAAGGAAGCCTGGGAGGTTTTGTGGTCCTTTTCATCACCTAGAAGGTATTTTATAATTTTATTTTGTGGGTGTTGAAGTGAGCAACATTTTGCTCACCCAACTCAATTTATGAAGGAACAATTACCCCAAATGATCATTTTTAAAGTTACTCATAGATTTGTATAACTCCTAATAACGAAAGTCAGGCCCAGCATTAACTTGCTGTAGTGTTGTCCTAGAGCAAAACAAAAGTAATGCTAATTGAGCCTAAGTAATTTATCCTAATTTTTTCTAATTCAGGAAATTTGGTGTACTGAAATACAGGGAACAAGTCGCTACCATTGAGGGACTGAAGATACTTGACAAAAGGAAACAAGATAAATTGCCCTACAGCAGCAGGTTAAAAGGGAAGGGAGCATAAGGGCAGAGTTACGTTATGATAACTACAATTGTTAGGATTTTTATCCTGTCAGTAATTATGTATGAGTCCTTGGGCAAATTAAGCCATCATCTCTGGATCATGTCTTCCCATTTGTAAAGCAGAAGGTTAAGTCTAAGGCAGTTTCTCAAACTCGGCACTACTGACGTCTCAGGCAGGAAATATTGCTGTTATGGGGGCTTCCCTGTGGCAGGGTGTTTAGAAGCGTCCCTGGCCTCTGCTTAGATATCAGTGGCACACACTCCACCCTAGCCCAGCCAGTTTTGACCATCAAAAATGGTTAAGAAATTGTCAAGTGTCCCAAGGGGAGTAAAATCAGCTCTGGTTAAGAACCCGTGGTTTAGGGTAGACGCTTTACTTTAAAAAATTCAGGAAGTACAGGGGAAAAGCTAGAAAAGCCTATTTTAAACTATCAGGAAATGTACACATAAAAAGCCAAAGATGGGAACATGTAGAATTGTCCCATAAACAGAGATTCTCAATCTTGGCTAAATATTAGAACCACCTGAGGAGCTTTCCAAATTCTCAGTCTCAAGGTCAAACACCTGACCAATTAAATCAGAACTCTGGGGGTTCACCAGAGTTTGTGATTTCAGTGGGGAGTAATTTAAGGACCGTTGGGAGAGAGCTTACTGTGAGACAGAAATAACAAGACATTTATTCATCATTTCTCATGATTCTGATAATAATACCTCATTTCAATCAGTAAGAAAACCAAAAATCCAGTCTATGCTGGCATTTTGCAAAGCACTAGAAAACAGGCTATCTTAACATCAGGCCAATCTCAGGTTTTTGCTTTAAATGAGACCTACACCCACTTCCAGGAGAAGCACAAAGGCTCAGTGTCTCTGGAGGAGGCGCAGCTATCCATCCCTTTATTCCCTGCAGTTACTGAGCTGAGACCACCCCAACCATTCTCTCCAATCTGTGTCTATCAATTGCATTAATCCTGTTCAACAGAGATTATATGTTTCAGTTCATCAATTAAATGACAATTGCTTCAAAAGAAAATGTGTGCACTCCCTAGAAGAGCAAGATACACCCCATGCCCACCTCTGAGTGAAATTAGTCTATGTGGCCAGACTTGGAAAAGGCATACATAGCCAGCCAATGAGACAAAGCCAGCACCACTCCGATTTAACACAAACGTAACACAAGCAGTTCAAAGGGGTCGCTGTAGAGTGACTGAGGAGTCTGTGACCACTTCCTGGATGTTCTATGCTGATTAACTTGGTACTCTTTACAAAGTGCTCACTTACCTAAGAAGAAACTTGGGATATTGTTAAAAATGCAATCGTATTTACTATAATTTTTGTTTGCTATGATAAGCAAATATCAGTAGCAGCCAAAATTTATTGAATACTTACTCTGTGCCAGGCCCTGTGCTCAGCATTTGATATAAACTTATTTCAATCCTCACAACAACCTAATTACATTGGTATTATTATTATCATCATCATCCCTCTTGTACAGTTGAGAAGACTGGGGCTTGGCAAGTTTGAGTTACTTGCCCAAGGACCTGCTGCTGCAGCCACAGGAATGGTAATTAAAACCCAGCTAGTCTGACTACACAGATTCTTGAGCGTCATGTAATATGGTCTCATGAGTCTTCTATTCATTTGTCAGATTGTGAAACACATCTCTGCATAGCAGTCTTTCAGTGACAAATTTCAAAGCATGTAGTATAAAGGCTTATGCCTCAGTATGACCCAAAAGGAGAACTGGTACAGTAGGGTTCTCCAGCATGGCTTCAGACTACCTATGTCAGAATCGCCTATGGGGACTTGTTTAAGTGCAGGATACTGGCCCCCATCTCGTACCTACCATATCAGTATTCCATGTCAGTATTCCCATGAGGAAGTCAGAGTGGGAATCTGCACTGTGAACAAGCTCCACAGGTGGGGTTTTGCCCATCAAAGCCTGAGAACCATGCCCCTAGAACTGGCACACCCACACCCACAAAGCACAGCCTCGTGCCTGTAAAACTTGAAGAAAGAAAACTTGTCTCTGCAGAATCAAAACACAGAAAAACCGTGAAGGTTAATTTTAGAAGCCAGAAAATGCCCAGTAAGGCAGCCTCCTTAAAGATCCCTGAATATATTTTAACATATTCAATTTAAAACATAAACCCACTTACCCAAATACAATGTGCTCTGCACCGAAAATCTGCCTTCCTCTAGAGACCAGAAATCTGCTTTATTCATATCACTTAAGCTGTTACTCAAAGCCTTCAACACCCATGCACACACACACATCCATACACGAATCTGAGTAAACACTATGTAACCAGAAAATGAAATTGCTCTCAAATAACCATTATGACTTTCCTTATACGCTCACATTACAATAAAATTCAGAGTGAGAGCTATCAGTGGAGATGGAAATTACAGACCATGCATTCCTCTGCTAGATATGAGCCCTTAAGGGCTGGGATAGCATCTTATTCCTCTCCGTCTCTCCTGTTGCGAGCACGTAGTAGGCAATTAATCCAGTTCTGTGTTAAGAAAGAAGAAAGGAAGAAAGAAAGCTTCAAAGAAATCCGTGACCAAATCAATTCCCTGATGAGAAGGAGGCTCACGGATCATCCATCTCTTCCCCCATGCAGCCTTTGGACAGGACGGCTCTCCAAATGCAAGGGAACACAGAGGGCTTTTCTTTAACCAACTAACTTCTCTTAGTAATACTTCTTCAAAGATAATTATCCCAACTTCTTCAGCACACATATATAACCCAAAGTAAGCCTCTGAATGAAAAATAAAAACCAAAATAAAACATGTTGAGCAAAGAAAAGGGGGAAAAGACATATTATGGTTTAAAAAAAAAGAACAATAACAGTATACAACACACCAGGGACTGGGAAAATATCAAATTTTCATTTTACAGCAAAGATTGTGTTGAGTTTTGTTTCATCCTGCTATTCATGAGTTTCATCTTCTTTCTCACATTAAAACATATTTATGCTGCCGCTTCATTCCCTCCAGCCCCCGTGCAACATGAATATACACACAGCCACCATAGGCTGCAAATGTACGCACGTGCACACATGCACACACCTACATCACCCACCCGGAACTGCTGCACAATGACTGCTAGGAAAGATGCTACTCCAACATCATCAGGAGAACCTCCATGTGGGGTTCGTTTCCAGCCTTTGGACTAATTCTGGGTTAATTGAGTCAAAACATCTCATTCAAATTTCCACAGTCACGTCAAATCAGAAATATTCGTGTCTTAAAGAGACCCTAGAACCACTGACTTCCAAATCCCTCCTCTCACAGAGAAGGAAGTCAAGCTCGGAGTGAAATTGCTTGCCCCTAACCAGATAAACTGGTGCCTCCGCATCCAGTGCAGTCGTCTGTCTTCCGTGCCATATTGGGACCAATATTTTGCACTTAATAGATAGCCAGCTGGCAGTTCAACAAGAAAATTTATCTAGAGTCCTCTTGGTAATGACTGCAAGATCTAAATTCAATTTCTATAAATAATTGCCAATTTTTGTTACAGTTCCTGAAGAATGCTGGACTCCAATAATCAATATTATGATAAATGAGTTCTTGCTCTTCTTTTTTGTTAACCTTCCTTAAGTGCTAGTGGCTATTGGGAATAAAATATGATAAAGAAAAGAAGTTTTAAGGTTTTGAAAATTGACAAACTAGATACTTGCATTGGCTACATGCTTTCACTTCACGACTCCCACCCTGGATACGTATGAAGACGCAATGCCCTCCAACACACCACTCTCAAACGATAACGTCGTGTGAATCTGACAATTTACAGATTATGATTCAGTAGGTCGGGGCACGGAGTGGGCGGTGGGGACTTGAGATTCTGCGTTTCCAAAAACGTCCCTGCTGACTCTGCTGCTGCTTTTACAGGAACACAGAGTAGAATCCACAGTGACCAAGGCATCAACACCATGCAAAGCAAACCAGGTGGAAAAGAACAAAAAGACCAGTGGGCAGGCCCTGAAAGCAATGCTTATCATGAAAATGGCAGAACAGGACAACTGGCCAACAAAGGTTGAGTTACCAGCTAACAAAATAATAATGTCCTCTGGGCCTTAAGTGTACCTGATCCAGGTGTCAATGTCAGAAAAGCCCACCCAGCCATCACTCAACGGCAGTAAGTTGTACTTATCCAGGAAACACATCCTCAAGAAATAAATCTGGAAAGACAAAGGCAGCAGAGGTTCTAATACTTGAGAACAAGGAGTAAATGAAAGCACTTTCAGTTGCTTATAAATAATTTCAATGCTACAGGAAAATGGAAAGCTAGTTAGCCATTCAGCCAGGGGAGTCCAGAGGTGAGTCCAGCCCTACTCTGAGTTTACTAAACCAGCCAAACCATCATGTCTGACAACTTTGCTTGGAAAATGTGTTTTGTGCCAGATGGATATTTATTTCAGAAAATCAAATGGGCAACTTAATTTCAACCTTTCTGATTAAGTAGATCCTAGACGTTCTGTGAACATGCTTCCAACCTTTCCCCAGGGAACTGAGTGGTAACATGGAGAGCATGACCGTTTATTTGGCTTAAGGAACACATTAATTTATCTGGTTTATAGAATTTAAACATCTGACGGATGACAGTGGGGTTGATTTTATTCATCAGCTAATTGCTTTGCCACCTGGAGCTGAAGCTTTATATATGCAGCTTATAAAAGATCTGAAAAGGATCTCAATTATTCTTTAATTTGTTCCTTGAATATAAAGTAGGAAAATCTGGCTTAATCAAACATTGTCTCAATTCTACTGGGATATGTCTAGTTACCTTATAACAAGGTAAGCTTTCATTTAATCATATGATATGATAATTCCCCACTTTCAAGCCAAGTATCCTCTTAGTTACAATCAATTTTCCACTGAAAAAATAAACATTGTCTCTTTACTGAAATCCCAGTAGAGAAAAATAGCCCCTTTTAATGAAACTTGCTGCTGATATAACCACACTAGGAATTTCTGTGTAGGAATCCATTAAACCCCCTAATTTGACATTGCTGGTAAATTGCAGAATAAAGCGAGTTCCGTGAACAATTCTCTGTGCACATGGCCATTCTTGGCACACAGGGAAGAAATGGATAATGAGTGCACACACACACAGCATTACTGGAATCTATTAAATCTCACTTAATAAATGTTTTAATCAAATTGAATTCTACAATTTATCTAAGGGGGGATAAAAGAGAAGGAACTAGCAGTCATGTAATTTCTTTAATTGCACCCAGTGAATCTGAAATGGCAGCGTGTGCTGGAAGGCTGCTAGAAATCCCAAGACATAAAAGTGGTAACTGGCAGACAACTGGGACGCCTCCTGAAATGTAATCTTGCAACAAGCCGAAAGTTAGAACTGTAATGCCATTATTTTAATGGCCACGTGTATTATGGGTTTAAAGCCAAGTATTTGGTCTCCAACTTACGAAATTTATCTTTCTCATCTCTTATCTGCCGTACGGCTGCCAAGATGAGCTAAGTCAGAGAGAACTAGGGGTCAGGCGTTGCCCAGGCCTCCTGGAGCAAAGGAGGCCATCGACCAGCACCCCATCTAAGGAGAAAGGGGGCACCTGGAGCCTTAGGCAGATGAATGGTAAGGGTAGCGGTACAGGCAGACAGACAGCAACAGGCACGCTGTCACTGGGGGCAGGGACTGGGATTTAAAGGCAGAACTCCTGTTCCAAGAAATCCTGCCGAAAGCAAAGGAGAACTCCGATCCCTTAGAAATCGTTCTGTGTGCTTAGACAAGGAACTGAGACAAAACTTAGGCAAGAAAGAATGCCACTAGCACCCCAAAACAGACCAGGACCCAAACAAAGGATCTGACCAAAAGCAATCATGGAAGAGGCCAAGGAAGGACATGGGAATGAAAGTGTGGAGGAAAACCTACCCTACCTCATCATCTTTCAAAGAACCCAGAATCAGGCCTTCCTCAGAAGTAGTTTCCTTAATAAGTACCAAGTGTGGTCAAATAAACCTTGAATGTCAGAACTGGTTACAATAAAAAATATGAACGGTAGCAAGTATTGGCAAGGGTGTGGAAAATTCGGAACCCTCACGCAGCTGCCAGAGGGAATGTAAAATGGTGCACTTCTACCAGTCTGACAATTCCTCCAAAAGTTAAATGTATAATTGCCATGTGACCCAGGGATCCCACTTCTGGGTATCTGCACAAGAGAAATACATCTACAAAAACGTGTGAGCGAATGTTTATAGCACTATTATTCATAATAGCCAAATGGCAGAAATAAACCCAAATATCATCAACTAATGAATGAACACTATGTAGTGTACTCATACATAGTGTAAATACATTAAATTGAGCTAAATATTAAATGGAATATAAAAAGGAATGAAGTACTGATTCATGCTACATAATAGATGAACCTTGAAAATGTGATGCTAAATAGAGACGTGATGTCAAAAAAACAGATACATACTATATGATTCCATAAAATGTCCAGAATAGGCAACTTTATAGGGACAAAAAGTCAACTAGTGATTTCCCCGGTTGGGGGTGGGGGTAAGGTGTAGAGGGGATTTTGGGGGGGAGGGCAGCTAAAACTGACTGTGATGGTGGTTGTATAACTCTGGAAACACAGTGGATTATACACTATAAATGGGGGAATTTTATGGTACATGAATTTCATCTCAGTAAAGCTGTTCTGAAAAATCCACCAGTCCCTTGAGCGTTACATCCCTTTGCCAGCCTCCAGCGTTCCGTACTTTGTACTCATTCACCAGGAGGCCCATTTGTGATGCACAGCTGAGCCTCTATATGACCTTCCAGGTCAAGCTCACCTTTGTAATCTCACACCTTTGGTCTTTCAAATTTTCTGTATATCCACAGTTCTCACTACCATTCCTCATTAAAGAAATTTCCTTTTTTAGAATTCCATCATTTTTTCCAAGGTAAGTTTTTGGTGTCTTAATCATAAATAACAAGTCTTTTTCCAATAAAACCAGGATGAAAAAGGTTGATGTAATCAAACTTCTGTTTTCCAGTCTTTTGCTCCAAGCAGATGGATGTCCCATCTTTAGGGAGAATGGGTGTTGCATGAACACACAATATTTTGTCTTACTTTGTTTTCAGAGACTAACAGTTCAGATATCCAATAACAGATTTCTAAATTCACCATCTTAGGATTTCAAGGTAAATTCCTAGTGGAAGACATCTAAACAGCCAGTAAGAAAATAGAAAATTAACCTCCCAACCTATGCTTATAATGAACAATTTCCACACTCTCTAGTAGTTAACCATTTCTAAATACTGTGCCTGTTCAAAATTCTCTGTCTTTACTAAGCTTCCAAATTTAATTATTGCCTGAGTTTGGTGCCATGGGCATCTGCTCCTTAGCAGTAAACCCGATTGCTGTGGTGCCATAAAATATCCCATTGAATACTTAATGCGATTAAAGAGCTCTTTCGGAGCTCAGGTAATTCAGCTTCCCTTTCTCAGTCAGAAAAGAAGGGATCAAAGTGAAGAAGCAAAAAAAGTAAGAAGGTAAAATAGGGGTCTTGGCTTTTGTTATCTCCTTTTTTTTCTTCCCATCTCTCTGACACATTTCCTTGCTTCTCCTCCAAAATATAACTTCTCTTAAAAAAAACCAGAATGATTTTTCTTTAAAATGAAAAGAAGACTACACCATAGAGCTTACTCAGACTTCACCATCTATACCTGTGCATGTTTCTCTATGCAGTCTTACCGTATGTGCAGCTGCATGCATCACCACAATCAGCACCCAGGCTGTTCCATCACCACGAGACTCCTCATGCCATCCCTTCGCAGCCACAGCCAGCCCCAGCTTCCCCCCACACTGACACCCCTAACCCCGGGCAAACATCCCATCTCTATAACTGTCATTTCATAGATGTTTCATCAATGGAATTGTACAGCATGGATCCCTTTTTTTTAATTCAGCATTATTTCCTTGATGTTTATTCAAGTTGTTGTGCATATCAACAGTTCATTCCTTCTTAGTGCTGAGTAGTATTCCATGGTATTGAGATACCACAATCTGATTAACCATTCACTCACTGAAGGACATTTGCGAAGTTGCCAGTTTGAAGCTGTTATTATAACTGCTATGAATATTCCTATACAAGTTTCTGAGTGAACATAGTTTTTATTTTGTTGAAGTAAGATAGTTTTTAATTCCCTCAGATAAAGGCAATTAGTAGATTTTACAGTGATGGTGTGTTTTCTTTTTTATAAAACTGTTTTCTAAAATGGTTGTACAATTTCATATTCCCACCAACAATGTATAAGTGATCCAGTTTCTCCACAAACTTGCCGGCATTTGATATTAATACTACTTTTTTGTTTTAGCCATTCTGAGATGTAGAGTAATATCTCAAAATTTTCATTTTTATCTCTAATGCTTAATGATGTCGAGCACTTTGCAGGAGCTTGTCATCTGTATACCCTCCTCAGATGTGTCTGCTCACATAGTTTTCCCATTTTCTAATTGTTTGGCTTCTTAATGTTGTGTGTTGAGAGCACCTTATGTATTCTCAATACAAGTACTTAGGCAGATATATGACTTGCAGTGTTTTCTCCTGGTCTGTAATTTGCCTTTTTATCCCTGTTAACAGAGTGTTTCACAAAGCAAGTTTCTAATTTTGATAAAGTCCAATTTTTCCTTGTATAGATTATGCTTTTAATGTTAAATTAGAAATTCTTGGTCTAGTCCGAGATCACAAAGATGTTCTACTTTTTTTTCCCAGAAGTTTTACAGTTTTACATTTTGTATTTAGTCCATGATCCATTTTGAGCTAATTTGTGTATAAGGTGTGAAATTTAGGTCAGCAGCCATTTTTTAGCCTATGGATATGCAAATGCCCCAGCACAATGTATTCAAAAGTCTATCGTTCCTCCACTGAATTGCTTTGCTTCTTTGTTGATAATTAATTGAGCAATTGGTGTGGATTTATTTCTGGGTTCTTTATTCTGTTCCATTGATCTGTGCATCCATCCCTCGGCAAATACCACACTGCTCTTATTACTGTAGCTGTACAATAAGGCTTAACTTCAGGAAGAATCATTTCTCCCACTTTATTCTTCTTTTTCAAATTTTTTTCTGGCTCCAAATTTGCATAGACCTTTTCCACCTCCATATGAATTTTAATACAAGCTTATCTATGTCTACAAAAAACTTTGATGAAATTTTTGGTAAGAATTAAGCCCATGAAACCTATTCATCAATTTAGACAGAATTGATATCTTTATTGTGTTGAGTCTTCCAATCTACATTAAGTCTCTGCAAATATTTAGAGTTACTTTCATTCATTTCATCAGCATCTGTAATTCTCAACATACAGATTTCGTACACTTTGTTAAATTTATACCTCAGTACTTTATTTTTGTAGCAGTCATAACTAGTATTGTGGGTTTTTTTTTATTTTGGTTCATTTTCAGTATAAAGAAATGCAATTGATTTTTGTGTGATGATTTTGTATCCTTCCAATTTATTGAACTCACTTTGTTCTGGAAGCTTTTGGTTAAATTCTTTGGGATTTTCTAGGTAGAGCATTTTGTTGCCTGCAAATAAAGATAGTTATATCTCTTCCTTCCCAATCTGTTTATTTCTTCTTCTTATCTTATCACAGTGGCTAGAACTTCCAGTTCTGTATTGAATAAGAGTAGTGAGAGCACCTATCCTTGCCTTGTTCCTAATTTTGGAGGGCATCAGTCCTTCACCAGTAAGTACAGTGTTAGCTGTACGATTTTTATGGCTTTGAGGAAGTTCCTGTCTATTCCTAGTAGAGTAGCAGTTTTTATCATGATTAAATATTATATTTTGTCAAACTTCCTTTTTTGCCTCAATTAATATATGTCACAAGAGATACTGGTCTACAGTTGTTGCTTTTCTAATCCTCACCCAAAGATACTTCTTTATTGATTTTAGAGAGAGGAAGGGAAAGAGATAGAAATAGAAAACAAGGTAAAGGTGGAGAAAGAGAGAGAAAAGCATTAATATAAGAAAGAGACATAAATCAGTCACCTCCTGTAAGTTCCCTAAAGGGCCATCAAGCCCACACGTCAGTATGTACCCTGACCAAGGATCACACCTTCCTTTTTTGGTGTATAGACTGACACTCCAACAAAATGAGCCACCAGGCCAGGACTATGGTTTTCTTTCTTGTGTGCTGCCCTTGCCTAGTTTTAGAACTAGCATGATACTTACCTCATAAAACTAGCTGGATTCCCTCCTCTTCAATTTCCTGCAAAAGACTGTACGAAATTGGTGTTAATCCTTTTTTAAGTGTTTGATAAAATTCCCCCAATAAAACCATCTCAGTCAGAAGATTTCTTTTTTGGTGGCTACTTAATTACAAATTCAATATTTAAATACTTACATAACCATTCAGGTTGTCCAATTTAACCTTGTCTGAGTTTTGGTAGCTTGTGGTTTTTGAAGAATTGGTCCATTTCTTCTGAGTTTGAGATTTCTGAGCATAAAGTTGTTTGCAGTATTTTTCTATTCTCCTTTTAATGGCTATGGGGTCTGCTGTGATATTCCCATTTCATTCTTGATTTTGTTGATTTGTGTATTTTCTTTTTTAACCTTCATCCACTTTGCTAGACATTTATCAATTTCATTGATTTTTTTGATTAACTAACTTTGGTTTCATTAATTTTCTCTATCATTTTCTTGCTTTTAATTTTTTTTGTTTCTGCTCTCTGTTATTTAATTCCTCTGTTTTCTTTGGATTTGTTTTTGCTATTTTTTTTCTAGTTTCTCAAGATAAAAGCTTTGATTATTGATTTTAGATCTTTCTTCTTTTCTAACATAAGCATTAAATTTGGTAAAGTTTGTTTTATGAACCAAGATACAGTCTATTGTGGTGAATGCTTCATGAGTGCTTGAAATGAATGTATATTCTGCTCTTGTTAGGTAAAGTGTCCTGTAGATGTTAGTTAGAGCTTGTTGTTTGATGGCTTGTTCAGTTTTTCTACATCTTTGCTGATCTTCTGTCTACTTGTTCTGTCAATTGTTTGCGAAAATGTTTGAGAGTGAGGTGTGGAAGTCCCTAGTTATTGAATATTTCTCTACCTTACCAACTATCCTAGTCCCACCTTTTACCAAAGGGTCCAATACTTTTCCTTCTGGAACTGAGTCCCTTGGAGGGTTCAAGGTGGAGGAGCCACTCCTTTGAAGATAATTGGCATTTTAAACAAAGAGCCCTGAACACTGGTGAGATGTGGTAAAGGCCAAGCTTGGGACTTGCCACAGGTAGATGCCAGAAGAGATGCAGTTAAAATTAGTCCAGGAGGGAGCAGATGAGTCAATAAGGCAAAGCCGAAGTTAGCTTGAACCAACAGGCCAGAAATGGCAAAGAGCTAAATGGAACAGCCAACAGCCAAGGTCTTAACCAACAACAAAAGTTAGGAACCAGCCAAAAAGCTGAAGAATGTCAGGATCCAGGATATGAGGAGGACATGTGAGGGTTCTGTTTAATTTCATCTGAGCCTTGATGGCCTATGGAGAGGGTCAATGAGCCCCTTCCTGGACATATTGTTCATCTTAAAGGTATCCATAGTTTTTAAAGTTACCCAAAGGAATTAACTGCTCAGCAACAGGATGATGAAAAAGAAAGTTTGAGCTATATTTTCTGAATATTCTAAAATCATACTCCATGAGTCTCATCTTATTTGATTTCTCTGTCTCATTAGCCCTGGTCAGGGACAGAAATGCCTATTAAAGAATCATCAGGCAAGTTAACATCTCAACAAAGTGCCCCCCCCAAAAAAAAGTGACTTTAGGAAAAAGAGTAAGACCTTCTTTAACTGGTGAATAAAATGTCTAGTAACCCACAAATTATGTATCCCAGACTTCTAAGAGGCAAAAGACTGGCATTTTCTAAAATGGTAGTGAAATACACACCGTAAAATTCACCATTTTCATCATTTTAAGTGTACAGTCCAGTGGCATAAGTACACACACATTGTTCCGCAACCATCACCACCTGCTCTAACCTTCAGGAATTTTCATCTTCCCACACTGAAACTCTGTACTCACTAGACAGTAACTCCCCACTCTCCCTTCCCCCCAGCCACTGAATCCACCATTCTGCTTTCGAAAAGACTGCCACTTTAATGGACCTTCTGCTCAACCTCCCAATATTATGTTATTCAGTTGGAGATAACTCTGAAGTAATGCTGACAACATCCTTAACCACACTGGCAAACTACTAGTCACTCTTATTCTTTGCTACTTACATTCCAACCCATATGCCCAGTTCAAGACCCTGCCCATTTCCTGCAAGCCTGGGGAATGGTTTGTCCTTAAATGCACTAAGGCGCTCTGCCTGCAACCTGGCCTGGAGCAGCGCCCTCATCCCTCATCGTAATGCAGCCTGGAGACACTTGGAGGCAGAGACCCAGGGGAGGTGCTGAGAACTTATCTTCCTTACTCAGAAATGGGAAAGAATAGGTTTACTTTTCTCACAACCACCCCGAAGTCAGGCTGTTCTGGGCTGTCACCCTGGGTCACCGATTGCCCTATCCCAGGCAAAGAGAAAGTTGCTGGCCTCCCAACTTTTTGCTCTCTGAGGTCTCAGCACTCCCCAGAATAAGGCTTATGGAAGTGCTGCCGTAAAGAAGTTCCAGGACACTTCACATACCACTGGTGCCAGTCTAGTATATGTCCAGGAAAAGATGAAACACGACGCCCTCCTGTGATGGTAGTGATATGTATTTTCTCAAATAGTTTAAAGGAGGCACAAAGGCTACACACTAAAGTGGAACCAGGGCATTCACCAAAAGCACCAAGCACACAGTAAATGAAACTCTTAAGTACACTGAATTGGATCGCTGCTTCGTCAAACCAAGACGCTGGTAGTGATAATGTGCTGCTACAATTCAGGACTGGGCCCCAACAATAAAGCCGGGACTGTAATTACTATAATGACCTCCCACTGCTATTGTGTCTTTAATTAAGTCTTTATCAGTAGGCATTTGCCACTTCAACCTAACTCACTGTAACTACGGCAGCGTATCATCTACATTTTCACAAAGAATTACTGAATCCTATTTCTGTCACAAAGATGAAAGGGAATATTTTAGTTCAAGTGCCACTTGCAGACCAGCTCCAAAAAGAACAATCAAGCTGTCCTTTAGCAGTACTTTCTGACAAGTGAAACTCTACAGAGAGAGATGCTGAGGAGTTTCGTGGATGTGTGTTTTGGCTTCTCCGGCTTTCTCTTCAGCACAACTCCACTTCCTGTCTACATCAACTGCGGGGAAAGAATGACACCAAGTTAATAACACACTTGATTACACAGAATTTCTTGGGGTGGAAAGGGAAGATGTGCTCACGTGAGGACCTGAGAGGCTGAGTGAGTTTTCCTGAGTCACAGGTGGTGACTGACTGAGGTGGGTCTGCAGCTCCCACCTTCCAGCTATGAGCTCCTCCCACCCCACTGTGAGGCCGCCTCTGAAGCTGGAAAACTCCATTGTACTCGGCAAGGCACTTGAGAAGGACCCCGGGCCTACAGAGAGTACATTCCAAGTTCAAGTTTCCAGTCGTAATCACTTCCTTACATCGGCATTAAAGTGAGTGCTCAAATGGCTTTTTAGTGGAGCCCAGTGGAGTCCAGACAACTCTCTGCCAAAAAAAAACAGCTGTCCAATTAAGGCCTCACCATAAGTTTTAGGGGCTACTTCAGCATGGACCTACCCTTGGAACTTGCCTCTTAGTGAGGGAAACCCTGAGCATACGCTCTGGTCCTCACTTCTCTAAGGTTACTCGATTCACTTAGGACACATCCAGGGCTGCCCATCCCCACCCTACAGCCTCCTACCCCATTGGCCAACAAGTCTGAACTGCATGGGACTCCATCAAGTGGCCAGGCCAGTGGGGTTGTTTTTTTGTGCTTTCACACATCACCAAAAATCTTTTGGCTTTAAAATATGTTCCTCCAGCCCTGGCCAGTGTGGCTCTGTTGGTTGGAGTATCTTCTCGTAGACCGAAGGGTTGCGGGTGCCCTGGTGGGGGCGCATACAAGAAGGTGAGAAGCTGATGTTTCTCTCTCAGGTCCAAGTTCCTCTCTCTCCTCTCCTCTTCTCTTCTCCCCTCCTCTTCCTCCCCTCTCCTCCCCTCTCTCCTCCTCCTCCTCCTCCTTCTTCCTCTTCCTCTTCTTCCTCTCCTCTCCTCCCCTCCTCCTTCTTCCTTTTTCTCTCTCTCTCCCCCTCTCTCCCTCTCTCCTTTCCTCTCTCTCTGACAGCAATGAAAAAGTGTCCTTTGGTGATGCTTGTTAAAAAAACAAATGAATAAAACTTATCCCTCCAAAAAGCATAAATCCTTCCAGAATTGGGGGAGCCTGGCTCCCTCCGTGAAGAAGAGAGAGGGGAGGAGGAGGAGTTCAGAGGAGGAAGGCTGAGGTGTCCCTGGAGTTGACAAGGCACCCCTGCGGTAGAAGCTCAGAGATGCACAAAACGACCCCACAGCTCTGCTTTACTCCAACAGACCACTCACTAGGCACCAGAGATGCTGGTGGCTTTCTGCTTATTTATTTGAGCGGTTCTCACTCCAGCTGAGGAAATTCAATGCTGCCACCAATTGCCACCTTTTCCAGTGTCCTGTCAGGCCACCACTGCTCCCCCTTTTTCTTTCTACTCTAATTTCATTTTTAACAACATAGGTTAGATCTAGACACAAGAGAAGTGAAAATGGCAACAAAACTCAGAGCAGGGAAGTACGCATGCTTGGGGGTGGGGAGATTCTATTCCATTTTCCCCCACACATTTGTACCCACTACGGAGCATCTCAGACTTTCCCACCCTGGTAGGGATGCCTGCTGCAAAGGTGAGACCCATCTTTGGTGTGGCTCCTGCTGTTTGCCTGCTCCTGCTACCGCACTGCCTGTGTGGGAACAGCCATGCCCACAAAATTAGCACCGGCTTCCACCTTGGGATCAGAAACCCAAATTGTTCCCAGCGACGAATTCAGCCACAATTTTAGGATGTTTTCTGAATCCTCGTCTCCACCTATTGAACAAAACTAGCCCTCCAGCCCGGAATCTACATGCTTCTGATGACGTAACTGATACCAGGAAGCTGGACATAGGTGTTTTTTTTTTTAAATCCTCACTTAAGGATATGTCTATTGATTTTTAAGAGAGAGACATCAGTGTGAGAGAGAGAGAGAGATGGATTAGTTGCCTCCCATACACAGCCCCACCAGGGATCAAACCCTCAACCTAGGTATGGGCCCTGACCTGGGATCGAACCTGCAATGTTTTGCTGTAGGGAAGGACACTCCAACCAACTGAGCCACAAGGCCAAAGCTGGATTTAGGCTTTGAATACTTTTAGGCTTGCCTTTTTCCTCCTCACTTGTCTGTTCCCTACAGGGCTGTTCTCAGCTAGAGGTGTGTCAGTGAATCTCCAGACAACCCTGTCACTGGAGGCCTGCGGGCACCTATTTGCTTTCCTCATCTCTACTCAGCAGACCACTGACCGGGTACTGCTCCTGTTAGTCCATCCTGCCCTGCGGCCTACACACAGCTGGGATGCATCTTGGCCGGGTACCGGAGGGGAAGGGGGCCCTGAACACAGAGGGCATATGCTGACGAGGACCCCTGCTGCTGTCGTCAGCCCACACCCAGACCGCCAGCCCCCCTCCGACTGAGTCTGTGGCTCTCTCAGAGAGCTTAGGCCGACGATCACTTCTGCTAATGTTCTCTGCTGCTACCTTGGCCAAGTGATGAAAGACATAAGCCAAAATCCACTCTATTCCTCATCACACAAATGCTTGCTTTTCCTGGGGCCAAGATGCCTTCTAGTGACAGACACATTTTTAGGTTCTAGGTTCTGCTGTGGGCACATTAAGATGTCTCCCCGGGTAAATGCTGAGGTTCTCCCGGGAGGGCAGGAAAAACATCAGAAGCACAGCTCCTATTAGATAGCCTGAAATTATCATACGCCTAAAAACCATATTCTCCAGGAAGAATCTCTCTTACACATTATTTTCACCAAACGTAGAGGTAATTTTTATCCCCAAAACATGGAGCTGAGCCCAAAGCACTTCATAAGTGCTTGCTGAGTAGAAATAAACAATGCATGCATAAATGAATAAATGAATTTTTCTCTAGGGAGAAAAATTCCTCCTCCGTTCCTTTTACCTCCTTATTGCCAACGGTCCTGCTGCAGATGGCTCATAAGGAGCCATGTATAACTCTCCACATGGAAAAAGAAGGTATATATGGAGAGGATAAAAGAAATAACATTTATCACCATGAAAGAAAAATAATAATAATAAATGAAATAAAGCTGGGGGTAAGGTTTCTTGAGAATACCTGTTCTCAATCCTATCTGTGTATTAGAACCCCCTGAGGAACTTTAAGAAGTACTGATGCCTGAGACCCGTCCCCAGAAATCGTGACTTAATTGGGATAAGCTGTGACCTGGCTATGGGGATTTTTTTAAGGGCCCCGAGCAATTCTACAAAGTTTGCAAAACCGTGGATCAAAATCCAAGTGCCCTAGAAGTCTGGATACCAGCGAGAGGAGAACAGCAAATTCGGCTCTGGGCCCCCTAGCAGCTGAGGGGAAAGGAGGGAACGACAACCCATCGCACAGTCCAGTGTCCACAGAAGAAAATCAAACTGCTTCTTTAGAAGCACGATTAATCCCGAAACAGACCAAAAAGAGATTTGCCTTCATGAATAAGGCACAGAAGAAAGTAAGGAATAACATCTTCAAAGGTGTTCCCACAGTATTCCGTTAGAGAGGATGTTTGCTTTTAAGAAAAAAGGCAAAAAGCTGAAAGAGCATCCGGCATTTACGTGCAGCGAGTCATTATAGAGGCAATGACACCTCAGCAGGATGACGACACCACCAAGCTCCTCCCCAGGAGCTGCACTCAGCGTGTCCACGGCAGCCTGAGGTGATCGCTCCTTCGCTCGATGCCATGTAGGCGCACAAAAGTTTTCACAGGCGCTCTCTACTTTCCAATAGCAGGGAAGCCTGTATTTTTATTAGCAAAAGACTAGAAACCATACAACAGAGAACTGGTTGAATAAACAATGGTACATCTATGTCATGGGACACAATGCAACTGTAAAAAAATAAAGGTTTTTATGTTCTGATGTTAAGTATGTAAAAAAATAAGGTTCAAGACACTGTATGTAATGTGATGCCTTTTGAATAAGAAAAAGGAAAATAATTATATTTTCATATTTGCTTACATTTTCACTATAAACCACCAGAAGGAACAATACACATCTAATAACAATAATTGCCTACAAGGATCATCAGGAAAAAAAGGCGAGCAAGATGAACAGGAACAAAGGAGAGAACAAACTGTAAGCACATATATTTTTTAATTTTTCAAACTTGGAAAAGTATCATCCATTCAAAAAGAGAAAATAATGAAAAAGACAAGTGCATGAGAGCTGAAGCCCCTCTACTAGTAAGTGGTGGGATTTGAATCCAGTCTGTCTGCTTCCATGTTTATATTCCTGACAGCATAGTCTCTGCCTTCCCCAGACGGAAGCAGCTCACCTGTTGTTAGCCAAGTGGCAGGGCAGGCCTGGAGACTTCGAGCCCTGCCCCCAGTCTCAGATCTCTTGTATACGTGGTTCAGCATCTGGGGATTCCAAAGCACCAAGTCATTCAGATTGTTTTTCTTAAATCTCCATCACAGAATCAAGTAGTAGTAACAACCCAGAGTGGCAAGTCATTTGCAAAGAGATGAGCCCTAACAAACATAAATTGAGTAAGTTTAAATCTACAGCCCTTTGTAATCCAAGCGTTAGAGCTCACTTGTTTACGGGTGAGGACTGTGCTATAAGCCCTTTCAGTAGCAAATAGCAATACGTTCCAAACACATGACCCTGCTGGCCTGGCTCATGGGACTACAACAGGGTGCAGCCAAGAGTGGGGCCCCAAATAGGGATTTGGAATGGGGTCCAGAACTCAAGGTGTCCAGGAAATATTAGAAAGATATATGGGATGTCCTCCTCCCTTTCCCCTAAAAGTGTCAGTTGGGGAAGAGACACATGGAGCAGAAACGTGCAGAGCTGTTTTGCATAGCAACAGCTTTGCAGCTAACCTCTGGCATGGTCATTTAACATATCCATAACTTTTAACTGGTTGCATAGATATGTCAAGTAGCTGTGGCCATGCTTTGAGGGGGGGGGTGACTTCCACCCAAGATGTAACTGGGAGGCAACTCCCCCTGGTTACCGTGCCTGCGTGAGAGCTTGGAGATGATCAGCTCCACGCCATGGGGCCATGCCTGCCCAGACCCACTATGGCAGCCCAGTGAAGCTGGAAGGATATGGGAGTCCTGGCAAGTGTAACCAATTGTAGGAGGAGTCGGAAATGGGGCTGCAGAGGAAGATTGGCACAGGAATTTAAACCCAGACGTGGCAGTCATTAAGGGGAGAACCACGTGGTTTTGGCAGAATAGAGACCCTCAGAGCTTCGCAGAGGAGAACCACATGGCTTGATCCTGGCCAACAACAGAGCTGATGGTGTCTGGAGCCTGAATCTTCTTCTTTTCCTCAGATATGGTACCCCAAATTAGGGCAGAAGGAGAAGGAAGGACTGTGTGCGTCTATGGGTGTCCTAAAGGACTTCGATATTTCAATGAAGACATTAGGGCACTACTTTAAGTCTGTATAGCTTTAAACAAACGTTTCCTTTCCTTTTCACAAATCTCTGGCATTGAGAGATGTCTTTCTTCTTGTGGTGGACAAGGCAAACCCAGTAGGGGATCCTTTCAGTAATAGTACATCATACCCACACCCCCACCGGGCCTGTTCTGTAACAGGACCATGCCTTGGCTTATATCAAGAAAAGGGCTCCTCCTGCTACGGCACAGCAAGGAGGCTGTTCTATGATGAATAGAAATGTTAAACAAAGTCTAGAACATTATAGCCTATCCACACTGATTTGCAACAATATGTTCTTGGGGGGAAAAGGGAATTTTCTACCCTCAACGTCTTTCCTCACGTTTGAAATCATCCCAAAGCTGGCTGAGAAAATATTTAGAAGAATCACTGTCAGCCTCTCAGGAACAGAAGACAGAGTTGTCCCCAGAGATACAGCTGATCTGAAACTAAGTCAAATTCCCCAAGTTGTAACTGAACTGAGCAGGTATTACTAAGTTGACAAACAGACCTTGGCTCCACTCTGTTGAGACCAGTGGCACCACCATGTTGAAGAAAACCATGGACATAATGGGTAGTGCCATTGGCCTTGACAGGGTAGACTTTCTTCCTGAGGCATTGCTCTCTGCCTTGTGCTGGATTTTATAGTGGATCTAAGTTCTCTCTCCTCTTAGGAAAGTATGTATCAATGTCCCTCCTCTCTCCTGAACCCAAGCCAGTCATGTCTGCTTTCGTTCCAAGAAAGTAAAGCACACTGCCTGAGGTTTGTAGTTTTTCTGGGTCTAAATGGAGGGGGAAAGAATTATTCTAGATAGAATTAACGTTATAAAAAGGGCCCAGATTGACAATACATTGAACTTTAAATTTCAATATGTAGAGCCAAAGTCTATTTGATACAAGATTATGAAATGAGAAACTGTTGTCAGCATTCTTTGACTTCCCCCTCTCTGAACTCATTCCACCTACTTTTTGTTAACCTCGTAATACCCACCCAGTCCAATTACAACTTGGGCCCCTGTATGTGCCACTCCCATGGTGTCAGAAATATGATGGGCGCTTGAGTGAGACAGCAAACTCCTCACAGGGTCCCTCTAACAAAGGGTGGTGAGCGTTTCACTCGAGGTGTTCTGAATGAGAAAGGAGAGCCAGATAAAGGGCCCTTGAGTGGCAACTTTCAACCTTTTTTATCTCATGGCACACATAAACTAATTACTAAAATTCTACACACATTAAAAAATATTATTTTTTGCTGATCTGACCAAAAAATAGGTAAAATTTTTATTCATTTACACCAGACAGCTATTGTTGTGTTGGATCTTGTCATTTTTTTATTTGACAATCTAAGGGAAAAGAGGTCAGTGCCCCTGACTAAATAGTCAAGTATTGCATGTTTTAAAAATCCTTATGGCACAAGTATCACCTCTATTGAAAACCGATGTTTTAGGGGATAAGAGAAAACTTCCTAAAAGAGGTGATATTTGAGTCCAAGTTTGAAGATTCCATAAGAGTTAGCTATGCACTAGATTCAAATTCAAGCCTCTGCACTTCAAAAATGCTACCACTAGCCCTGGCTGGCATAGCTCAGTGGATGAGCATGGGCTGCGAACCAAAGTGTTGCTGGTTCGATTCCAAGTCAGGGCACATGCCTGGGTTGCAGGCCAAGTCCCTACTTGGGGGCACACAAGGGGCAAACACATTGATGTTTCTCTCCTTCCCTTCCTCTCTCTCTAAATAAAAATAAAATCTAAAAAAAAAAAAAAAAACGCTACCACTACTAGGTAGCCTTAGGTACCAGTTACCAGTGTCCATCAATTAACCTGTCCTGTGAATTTACCTACTATTTTCTCAGAACCAGCTTTCCACTAGTACCCATGTGTTAAAACGATGTGAGGTAAACTGTCCCCAAGTTTTGGAAGGTACTGTTATAACACTCCCAAATAGCACTTATATTTTCTGAAAGACCCACTTCACTAACCTACTTAGGCTGGAGGTACTGTTGCCTAAAAGAACCTTCTAGCACATCTCCATTCTCACCCCTTAGGTATGGCCTGCATAGCAAATACTAAGTGGAATACATTCACACAGACTGCAACCACTATCATTTTTAAATGGGACTTTATGAAAATTAATTCCCTAATTTTTGTTTCTCCCTGTTGCATATCACCCACAGTTCCAAAGCTTCCCTCACATACCCCAAATCTCCCTTTTGACTTCAAGAAAGATTCTTGCTTGGACTGGAACCAAAGCACCATGCCAGAGGAGGCAGAGCCTCCACAGGCCTCTGGCCACACCCCTACAGTAGCCCTCACCAGCACGTAGTAACCAAAGCTGATAGTTTATAACTTCCCCTGTTGCATCTGGTGCTGTGTAAAAGAGTTTGCCTGCACCAGATTATTTCTATTTCACAACAGCCCATGAGGCATGTACTACCGTTAGCCTCCTCTGAAGAACCAAAGAGTGAGGTACAATTACCCATGAAGGGGTGGTGTGAAGTATAAGATTCAAACCCAGGGAATCTGACTCTTCAGCTCATGCAACAGCTACATCTCAAGAAGTTGAAGTGATGAAGAGTGGAGCCTTCAGGGCCTCAGATCAGTTTGAACATCAGCTTCGCCACTTAATTTAATGATACTAGGAAAGTTACTCAGCCTCTCCAATTCTCAGTTTTCTCACCTGTAAAACGGGAACCTAATTCATAGGGTTGTGAGGGGATAAATGATGCTGTCTTGCATGTAAAGCATTGACATAGGGCCCGGCTTTGGGGGCATTCAGAAATGTTTATTGTTGATATTTTTGCATATGTACAAGCCTGTGTGCCTCCTCCTCCAATGTCATCGATGTCTAGGGTCAAGATTATTGGTATTTTTCTCCCCAAGCTCTCGACAGAGTGTCTACCATGTAGTACGCACTAATGTTTGTTGAATAGATGGTTCAACAACACTATTTTTCTCCGTTATTTCAAATGATCGAATAAGGGCCTCCTCTATTTTGACACACAATAGCCACTTCTTGCTAAATTCTATTCCTTCACATTCAGAAATAAATTATCAAGTGTCTAAAGAGATCATTCGCAAATTCTTAAATTAGCAGAAGTGCATGATTTTTCCCCCTATAGGAAACAAGAGAAAGTTGTTCTCCCTTCATTCTCCCAGAATGAAGGTGGGAAATGCAGCTCCTTGGGCTCTCCACCTCCATTTCATGAAGTCCTCACTCTCGCAAGTAGAAGGATGAGAACTTACAAAATAAAAAAAATTAAAAAAAGCCCAAATTGGGAAGGGGAGTAGATTTCTTTTATCTTTAGGGTTTTTTAGAATGTCAATGATCCTTCAAACTTCACTTTCTACTGAGAAAATTATTTTTAAAATTTAGTTTACATGGAATATTTTGGGAGCGCATTCCTTTTGCAAAGAGAAGCATCTCTCATTGAATACAGGTAGTTACTCACTCGGAAACACTAAAGGTACTGCTATTCCACACGTCCTGCATGCGCCCTCTGTCCCCCTGAGGAGCACACGCTGTGCACTCTACTCTCCAAGCCCTGCTGGAGTCAACATCACTTACCTGCCCCTGAAATCCCCCTGCAAGTGTTCCTTCTTTCTGGGCCCTCTGGGCTGGTCCTGAACACTCACAAATGCCTTGCTTAGTTATTATATCAGTTTCCTGGGACCCTTGTAACAAAGAACCACACACAGGGGGACTAAAAACAACAAAAGTATAATCTATCAGAGTTCTGGAGGCTAGAAGTCCAAACTCAAGGTGTTGGCAGGTCCATGTTCCTTTTGAGGGCTCTGAGGAAGAATTCTCCCTTGCCTCCTCTATGTCCTGATAGTTGTCAGCAATCCTTGTAGCTCCTATACTTGTAGACACATCACGCTCTGCCTGCCTTCGCGTTGCCTGATCCCGTGTATGTCTATATCTCTGTGTCCAAATTACCCTCTTCATATAAAGACTCCAGAGAACTTCAGGCTGAGATGGAGACATAGGTAGATACACTTTACCTCCTCACACAACCAAAAGAAGGACAACAACAAATCTGGGGGGGGGGGACCAGAACTGCCAGAAAAATCAAACTGTATGGAAGTCCAACACAAAGGAGTGAATGAAGNAGTTGTCAGCAATCCTTGTAGCTCCTATACTTGTAGACACATCACGCTCTGCCTGCCTTCGCGTTGCCTGATCCCGTGTATGTCTATATCTCTGTGTCCAAATTACCCTCTTCATATAAAGACTCCAGAGAACTTCAGGCCGAGATGGAGACATAGGTAGATACACTTTACCTCCTCACACAACCAAAAGAAGGACGACAACAAATTTGGGGGGGGGGGGGGAACCAGAACTGCCAGAAAATCAAACTGTATGGAAGTCCAACACAAAGGAGTGAATGAAGAAGCACTGATTCAGACCAGTGTGAGGAGTGGAGATGGGCAGCCCAGCAGAGACAACGCACGGCAAGGTGGCTGGTGGACCACGCAGTCCCACGTTTGTGTGTGGATGAACCAGGTGGAACAATTGGGGAGCAAGACAGACCACGCAACCCAGGGTTCCAGTGGGGGTAAATAAAGCCCCCACACCTCTGGCTGTAAAAACTTGTGGGGATTGCAGAGGCGGAAGAAACTCCCAGTCTCACCAGAGAGTTCACTGGAAACACCCATAGGGCCCTAGAATGTACACAACCCCACCCCCCTAGGAATCTGCACCAGAAGGGCCCAATTTGCTTGTGGGTAGCAGTGGAAATGACTGAAAGCTGGCCAAGAGTTGAGCAAGTGGCACTGTTCCCTCTCTGACCCCTCCCCACATATAATGCCACATCACTATGGGTTGCCTGCCCTGGCACATACCTAAGGCTCCACCCCTTACTATGCAACAGGTGTGCTCAGACAAAAAAATATGGCCCAAATAAAAGAATAGATCAAAACTCCAGAAAAAGAAATGAGCGATGAGGAGATAGCCAATCTGTGAGGTGCAGAGTTCAAAACACTGGCAATCAGGATGCTCATAGAAATGGTTGAATATGGTCATAAAACAAAGGAAACTGTGAAGGGAAGTGAAGGGAAGGAAACTGTGAACCAACAGTGAAGGGAAGGAAACTGGAACTCAAATCAATGATGTGGAGCAAAGGGAAGAAATAAAGTCAACCAGAAGAGAATGAAGAAACAAGAATTCAAAGAAATCAAGAGAGGCTTAGAAACCTCTGGGACAATTTTAAATATTCCAGCATCTTAATCAAAGGGGTGCCAGAAGGAGAAAAGGAAGATCGAGAAATTGAAAATTTATTTCAACAAATAATGAAGGAGAACTTCCCCAGTCTGGCAAAGGAAATAAACTTCTAGGAAGTCAAGGAAGCTCAGAGAGTCCCAAAGAAGTTGGATCCAAGAAGGAACACACCAAGGCACATCAGAATTACATTAGCCAAGATGAAAATGGAGGAGAGAATCCTAGAAGCAGCAAGAGATAAGGGGACAGTCACCTACAAAGGAGTGCCCATGAGACTGTCAGCTGATTTCTCCAAAGAAACCTTGCAGGCAAGGAAGGGCTGCAAAGAAGTATTCCAAGTCATGAAAAGCAAGGACCTACAGCCAAGACTGCTCTATCTGGCAAAGCTATCACTTAGAATGGAATGGCAGATAAAATTCTTCCCAGATAAGATCAATTTAAAGGAGTTCATCATCACCAAGCCCTTATAATATGAAATGTTAAAGGGACTTATCTAAGAAAGAGAAGATGATCAAAACTTTGAACAGTAAAATGACAACAAACTCACAACTATCAACAACAGAACCTAAAAAACAAAAATCAAAACAAACAACTAGAACAGAAACAGAATGAAAGAAATAGAGGTCACATGGAGGGTTATCAGTGGGGAGAGGATGGGGGAGAATAGGGGAAAAGGCACAGGGAATAAGAAGCATAAATGGTAGGTACAAAATAGGCAGTGTGAGGTTAAGAATAGTATAGGAAATGTAGAAGCCAAAGAACTTATATGTACGACCCATGGACATGAACTAAGGGGTTGAGGGGATGCTGGTGGAAGGAGGGGTGCAGGGTGGAGGGGAATAAAGAGGAGGAAAAAGTGGGACAACAGTAATGGCGTAATCAATAAAATATACTTTAAAAAGTAAACACTCCAGTCATATTGCATTTAAGACTCACCCTTCTCTGGTATGACCAGAATCTTAACTAGAGCATATCTGCAATGATCCTATTTCTAAATAAGGTCACATTCACAGGTTCCAGGTAGACATGAATTTGGGGGGACATTCTACACAGCAAGGGAAAAAATCAGTGTAAGCACAGAGACTAGGCAGCTGCCTACTAGGTGTGACTTGAAAGGTTTCGGGATAAAAAGCTTCCTTCTCTTAAAAAAAACAGGTATGGGTGTGATAGATAGATAGATAGATAGATAGATAGATAGATATTCTACCATTAGAGACAGTTTCCTTTTATTGTCAACGCTAAAAACAAAATCTGTAATGTTATGAACACTATCTGGAGGGATGGCGTTCATCAGCCATTATCATCTCCCACGTGAATGGCCATCAGCCTCCTTTTAAGCACAACTGGCAGAAGCAAGGCTTTGCTGGAACAGAGCCTGGGACCTGTGACTGGAAAGGGGCCAGTAGCACAGGACACCTGACTATGGAGGACAGACACAGCCTTAGTGCCCACTCTGGAACAGCTGCCGCATCTCCGGAAACACAGGAGACCAGCCACCAGAAACCAGGCACTCTGAGAGCATAACAGAAAGTGGAGCTTATATACACACTAGTTCATATTTACTGAGCACCTACTACATGCCTGGAACCCTGCTTGGTGTTTCCACACACATTATTTCATTCAGTCCTCGTAACAACCTCAGCGTGAAGAATGCATTCTCTCCCAATTCACAGATGAGAAAACTAAGACTCCAGGAGGCTGGGTAGCTTGGGGGAGGTTGGGGAAAAGGATTGGTGACCAAATTTAAACTCAGGGGCTGTCATCTTCTGCTACTTTGCAGAGGAGAATGCAAGATCCCCCATCTTACTTCTGCTGTGAGCCGGAAGTAAGCTTGAAGCTCTCTCACTGTAACTTCAGGTTTGCTCTTCTCAACTGCTGCTTTTAAATTGGCAGCCGTTTTCCATTGCATCTCAAAAACGCCTCTGTGTGTATCTCGGAAAGGGAGAGAGAGAGAGAATATATGGGTCAATATACACAGACTCTTAAAAGCTTATACTTTATCATCGTAATAATCATAATATATTTTATTTTACAGCCACTCATAACTAAAGCCTCTGGGCACCCTAACAAAAATAGCTAAAAGAAAAAAAGGAAATTATATTAAACAAAGGAAGTACGACTATAAAACCCCAATAGCCAGAGAACTAAATGAACAACATAAAACCTCCAAACAACAAAACTACAATGAAACCAAGGGGGGAAAGAAACCTTTTCACAGGCTTTACCCTAAAGGATTCCACGCTGTGAGATCACATCTGTTTAAAGCACCATAATTTATCGATACGACATCAAACCAGAAACCAGCCATTGTAAACCTTTCCCTCAGAAACTCTCAGAAAACTAACCAGGTGGTCGATGGGGAAGGTGGGGGGGTGGGGGAGGGGGGCGTCGTAGCACGTAGCCAGGGCAACAGTGGCTTTAAAATTTTATGCTCAAATACATTTATGTGAAGTTCCAAATCTAGGTACTGGGATGCAAAAATTAGTTCATTTCATGAGTGAACAGAATTTACAAACAGAACCGTTCCTAACAATTTCTATTTTTTGGAGGTGGTGGCTTCTCAAACCGCCACATTAAATGGGCCATTGTCAAGAATGGAACCTCTTTAGGGATTAGCCCCCGAGTCTCGAATACTCTGGGAGACTTTGGGAGAGAATAAAGTCTCTTCTATCTATAAAGCAAATGAGTTTCTGAGCCTATCCTCCCATTCTGCTGTTGCAGGACTTTCAAAAACAGGCTCTCCTGTTAACCCACAAACCCACCGCAAACATTTATTTGTGAGGCTTTGGCTGTCATAAGGGTGTTTGTGAGGGCAGCATTACCCCCAAGCCGTCGCTTCCCACACCTCTCCTAGGTGCCTTCACCTTGACTGTGGGAAGTAAGCCTGCTGGAGAAAAACCTTTCAGAGATTTGGAGGATAGCCCAAGGGTTTACCAAAATATTTGGTTAGCAAAATAAAATAACATATTGAAATGCTAAAAGACACTTTGTACCTGTGGTAACTGTGTTTCAAAATATTTGTTAATCCTGCAGGGCTTTCTAGGTTGGCATAAATCTGGCCCCACAAATTAGGACATTCTTATCAGAAATAGAGCCCAGCGTAGCTTCTGGAGTTGAGCAGGTGAGAGAGAATAGAGAGGAAAGAAAGCAGGCAGCCTGTCAGGGGAGCCTGATAATACAGAAGTACCCATGCATGCTGGTGAACTGGCCCAGCCTGGGTTCTCACCCACACTTGAGCACTTAGTAGACGGGTAACCTTGGATAAGTCACTTAACATCGGTAGGCCTCCCTTTTCTCATCTATAAAACGAAGAGAAACTGCTAAACAAATTCTGTTCTTTTCATTTTATGGAAGCCCTTGGTGTTCTTTAATAAAATAACCCAAGTCTTCTAGAACAAGCTCGCTACCTCTCAGACACACTATTCAGTTAAACAAGCAAGTTGTGGAATGGTCCGCATAGGGTGATCCCATTCACATTTGGAAAAAGTCGTCACCAAAACAACACTGAGGCATTTCTGCAGGCCCGTGGACATATATGTGAGAGTACACAAAAGCATAAACTGATGCACACAGGCCAAGGCCAAGGAACCACAGCAATTGTCATAAGTGTGTTTTTTGAGCATGCTTATACGTGAGAAAAAACACTTGTAATTTATGTGGCCAATAAAAACTGCCTTCTAGCTTGTTTCAGGGAATATGGTAATTCTAGAAGAGTCTCTGCCAGTCAGCAAGTGAGAGCTGGTGTGACCATGACGCCAAAACTTGGAAGACCCAGGTTATCCTGTTCTGGTACAGGATAAGTGCAATCTCCTTTACAGAGCTGAAAATATCCAAAATTGATTCCAAGCCTAGTTGGAAATGAACCACGCAAGGCACTGATATGTAAAGTGGAGTCGCAGCTGGGACCGGGGACGTTCCATGATAGGCTGAAAACCTGGAGGGTTCCCTGTGCCCTGACATGTCAATCAGCAGGACACCAGCCTTGCCTTCCACCAGACAGTGGCCTGGTGTGGGGCATGCACCCACAGTAGCATTCAAACACCAGTTTCTGGGGACTCTAATAGGATTGATGTCAGCCCCTCATGTTAATCAGAATACAGAGCCATTGGCCCCTCTCATCTGGAACTGCCCAGGTAGACCAATATCGATCTGGGAGAGTTCAGTCTTGATCTTTAGCATTGTTCACTTTAAACTTAAAGAGTCTCGGTGGGCCTTCCTTTTCAGACTTTTTTTCACACGCACCAGCGGTAAAAGTGGTGCTAGCACACAGAGAGAGGTGAAAATGAAACAACCTCTCACAGCCTGAGACTGTCTGGTAACTGAAATGTACCTGGGATGGAGGGTGGGAATCAGGGCAAAAATTTTATTTCAAAGCTGATTTGGCTGACTCATATATTCAACCAACTCTTCTGTAGCTTGGCCAAAGCAGGAAACGACTGTGATGACTGTGATGTATTCTTCCATGAAAAACTTTAGAAATATGTTCACCTGCACAAATAAAACAAGAATACAAAATCAGTGCCCTGGCTGAGTGTAAAGAAGGAGGAAGGCTACCCATCTCTGAAGGGCAACAATATCCAGAGGAACGTACCACAGCTTTTTCATCCACTCATCTACTGATGGGCACCTGGGCTGCTTCCAGATCTCAGCTGTTGTAAATAACGCTGCAATCAGCACAGGGGAGCATAAATTTTAACTTTTGTGACAATATGGATGGACCTAGAGGGCATTATGCTAAGTGAAATAAGCCAGTCAGAGAAAGACAAATGCCATATGATTTCACTCATATGTGGAATCTAATGAGCAAAATAAACTGACAAAGAAAATAGAAACAGACTCATAGATACAGAGGGAAGTGGTAGTGGGGCTGGGTGCAAAGGTAAAGGGATTAAGAAAAAAAACAACTTCATAGACAGACAACAGTATGGTCATTGCCAAAGAGAAATGGGGGTGGAAAGAGGTAGGAGAGGGTAAAGAGTGGGGCGGGGGGTGCGCGGTAAATGGTGATGGAAGGAGATATGGCTTTGGGTGGTAAACACGCAATATAATGTACCCCAGAAACATACGTAATTTTATTAACCAATGTAACCTCAATAAACTCAATTGAAAAAGAAAAAGAGAATCAGGAGGAAAGGAAGATTCCTGTGCTTTGTCCAGTCCATCTTATGTAAGTCGGATCCCAGGTAAAGCCCCCTGTGGAAAGGAGCCGGGGGCGGGCAGATGGCAACCACTTCCGTTGCACTAGCAGTCAGGTTCCACACGCAAAGCTTGCATTAAAAGAAAAAAGTAGAAATTGAACCAAACTAAAGATCAACTAACTGAGAAAAAGTTACATTGCAATTTTGTGACTGTACGATCAAAAAACTGGAGCCATTTTTGATGACACCATTGGCCCTGTCAGGTAGCTCAGTTGGTTAGAGCATCATCTGATACGCCAAGGTTGTGGGTTCAATCCTGGGTCACACCACATACAAGAAACAACCCATGAATGCATAAATAAATGAAACAACAAAACCGATGTCTCCCTTTCTCTCCCCACCCCTTTCTCTCTCTCCACAATCAATTTTTTTTAAGTTTTAAGGGAGTCAGCTTCTATTAAACCTGGTAAGCATCCTTCAAAAAAAGTTTGAGTCTATTTATGTGTTTGTAGGTTTTAAATCAACATTTGGGTTTAGCAAATTAGTACATTTTCTGGTACATGGATCAGTTTCTATTTTCTGGTGTATGGAACAGTTCCAGATCTGTTTGTAAGCACCATGCTACTGAAGGACTGTTACTTTTAGAATTCATAGTTCTTCTTAATCTTCTAATCTATTTGGGGAAAACGTTCAGATTGTCAATCCAACACACAAGAAAACCTCGATGAAGTGGCAAGAAAAAAAGACGAAACAATAGACAAATAACCATGGGATATGTCATTCAGCTTTTGTTGAGCTTGAAATGTGCCAAGTTGGAAACAGGGAGAGAGGTTTGTGATATTCCACTGGAACATATTGTCACTGTTATAACCAGCCCACGTTCGCCGGAGCTGCCAATTATTCCCCAGCCACCATTTTTTTCCTTTAGATTGATCTCCTGCTTGAGGCTGTTTCACACCCATGACTCTGAAGCTTCCCTAGTGGCATGTTGGCTAATTAAGAGCAAAATCCATCTCTTGATGAAATAATGCTACTGCTGAAAAGGAATTCTACATTTTTTTAAATCCTTAATCAGGCTGCAAGGAGCAGCATTCTAACACTTGTATTAAGCATAGGAAAAAAGGTCTATAGCTAGCAATTAGCAATGATGAAAAGGACAGCGATTTAAAGCATGTTGCGGTGACATTTTTATCAAATTAAATGAGTTTTTGAGGCCCACCAGCTGCATATGCTTATTGTCATTTACTGTTTGGACAGCAACACATCAGCCACTGAGTATCAGGAGGTGCTGAATTTAATAAGTCATTTTGACACTAGTGTGAAACGAGAAGATCAGCATTCTGAGGAATGTGTTCACACTCCGAACAGACAAGCAGACACTCTAAGCATGTAAGGTGACACCAATCAACAGGAAGAAATGATGAAAGCCAGGCCAGGGAGCAGGCAGCACCGGCAGCAGCAGCGGCCACAGAAGCCCCACACGCACCCGCACCCCGAGCCTGCTCCTTCTTGGTTTCCTGAGACAGAGCATCCAAAGAAGCCAAGACTGCTCTGAAACACTGCAGTTCATCCCTATTGTAGACAGTCTACATTTTCATCTATAATTTAAAAACCTACACAGTGCCCCTATAGCAACCATTAGAAGAAGCTGATAAATCTTCTTTAAAAAGTGGTTTGGGCCCCTCATGTGAGAAACACAGCATCCCATTCAGAAGAAACAAATAAAAAATTCCTCCGCACGCTGGGAAAACAAGTTTTGGTTTACCCTTTCCACCTAGTATGTTAGCTCTAAAGGAAATGCCTAGCTGGGATAGGAAGAGGCAGGGTTACTTGGTTTTGATTTACAGTGGGGTGGGGGTAAGTGTTGCTTTCAAAACTCTTGCTTGGAATACAAGATGTGGAATGACATTCTGATAATCCCAGGAGCTATTTATATTGAGGGAGAGATCTGATACCAATGTCTTAACCTGTACCTGGCACCAGACTTCAAACATGCCAGAAAGTCAATTGCAAATTACCTTTTAAAACATGCAGGTGTAATTTACCGCCTAACAAAGGTGACTAGCAATTAGTTCATGGCTCCAGAAGTTTCTAATGCCATCTAGTGGAAATGATCAATTTAATCACTTGCACATCAAAGAAAAGCCTCGAATCCCAGTGCATATGTCATTCTGCTGTCATATAGTCAGAAAACTCAATGCCAGAGACCAATTTCAAATATATCTCAAAAAATTTTTGCTAGTTCATAAAACTGGAACGTGCCTTGGAAAATAAGACTTTCCCAGAATACCCTTGGATACCTGCTCACTGCGAATGGAGGGAGTATCAGCACCACCTCATACTAACGCTGTGCCAACAAGACTATTTTCCTCATCATTGTCTTCTCTCTTATCTTCTAAAACCTAGAATCTAGAGATGAGCTATTTGATCATTTTTATATTACTTTGCAGGTACGAAGAGTTTGGTAGAATGTAAAACCACCTTCTGCAGTATAGCCATTTGACGACAGGCATATAGTCTGAGAAATGTGTTGTTAGGTGTTTTTGTCCTAACATCATAGAGTGTGTTTACACAACCCTCTAAATTGTCCAGTCTTCTACACACCTAGACTATGTGATACGGCCTATCGCTCCTGAGCTACCAGCCTGCACAGCATATTCCTGCACAAAACAACACAAGATTATATCAAGCACAGGAGAAAATGATACAAGCACCAGACGTGGTAAACAAAAGCTGTGTAAGGCTGCTGCCGGTGTAACACCGCACACCGTTTTACTGTAAAGTTTTTTAATAAGTAAAAAGAGAACCCTCAAAAATAACTTTCAAAAGGACAATGTAGTCAGTACACAAACCAGTAACATAGTCGTTTGTTATCGTTATCAAGTGTTACGTACTGTCCATTATCATCTGTGCTGCACTTTTCTACACCGGGCAGCACAGCCCGTCTGTTTATACCAGCAGCACCGCAAACACGCGAGTCTTGTTTGCACTAGATCAGCAGTCCCCAACATTTTCGGCACCAGGGACCGGTTTCATGGGAGACAGGTTTTCCACAGACAGGGTGGTAGGGTGGAGGGTGGGGTGGAAGACAAGAGGCAGAGCTCAGGCAGTAACGAGAGCGAAGCTTGCCACCCACTCCTGCTCGACCCCCAGCTCCTAACAGGCCACAGACCCCTACCAGCACACACCCCCAGCTTAGGGACCCCTGAACTAGAGGACAATGTTAAGACAGCGACAGCCTCCTAAGGTGATAGAAATTTTTCAGCTCCGTTATAATCTCATGGGACCGCTATTGTATAGGTAGGTAGTCATGTTGTTGACCCAAATCATTGTTACGCGGCACATGACTGTAAACATTCCACTGACTCCGATCTGAAAAATAGTACAAGAGGAACTAAATATGTTTTGCTAATTTAATCCTAGAAGCTGTTCAACTTTCAGTGAATGCTTCATAGATTTTCCTCCAGTGGAACCTTATAGTGAAACTCTGAGAAAGAAAAATAACACTGGGGATTTTGCGATCTTTTTCAAGACGGGCACCAAGCAGCTTTAGCCACGAGGCTATAGTGCAGGGATCAAAAGGCGCTTCCACACTCGTACACACCAAATAGGTCACAGCTCACTCTGTATGCAAAGGTGCATTAGATAGTCCATACCCTACATCGTCACTTTCCTCCATGCCACCTCGCAAAGGCAGCCCTCTCCAGGAGCATGGTTATGGCAAGAGAAATTACTGGAACCCTGAATTCTAGCACAAATTGATGTAAAACTCAGAGCTACTCATTTCACTTCTCCCTGCTGAAGTTTCCTCATCTGTCCAACAAGAAAGTTGGACTTAAAGTCAACCCAGAAGCCCTTTCTTTCCTAAAACCCCTGGCTTAGAATTTCAAGTCCAAAGCTCATGTTTTCTGTTTCACTGTAATGAATTATATATAAGTTTTTTGGCCTCTACATTTCCCATACTATGCTTACCCTCCGTCTATCTTCTACCATTTATGCTACTTATTCTCTGTACCTTTTCCCCCCTCGCCCCCTCCCACTCCCCTGCTGATAACCCTCCATGTGATCTCCATTTCTGTGATTCTGTTCCTGTTCTAGGGGTTTGCCTAGTTTGCTTTGCTTTTGTTTTAGGTGTGGTTGTTAATAACTGTGAGTTTATTGTCATTTTACTGTTCATATTTTTCTCTTCTTTTTCTTAGATAAGTACCTTTAACATTTCATATAATAAGGGATTGGTGACGATGAACTCCTTTAACTTGACCTTATCTGGGAAGCACTTTATCTGTCCTTCCATTCTAAATGATAGCTTTGCTGGATAGAGTAATCTTGGATATAGATCCTTGCCTTTCATGACTTGGAATACTTCTTTCCAGCCCTTCTTGCTCCAAGGTTTCTTTTGAAAAATCAGCTAACAATCTTATGGGCACTCTTTTGTAGGTAGACCACCATCACTTTTAAAAGCAATGTATTTGTAAGAAAAGAGGGCTACAGTTTAAATAAAGGCTACTTTTCAGAATTATAAGTAGAAAGTATGTCTATATACACTGATCTTGGCACTTTTATGATGAATCAACATATTTCATTTAGGTATATTTACAAACTTTTTTCAGGGAAAGAAATATATAAGGTCTGTCCAGAAGGTATCCGGCCATGTAACAAAAATAGACATTTATTCAACACGATACAAGAAACACTTTACATAGGACAATGATGCCTCAGTCCCCTTCAAAGTAGGAAACTTGAGACCTCGCACAGTTCTCCCAATTGCTAACAGCTGCCCTGTCACATTTTCCTGAATCTCATCAACAGTCTGAAAGCTCTTCCCTTTCAAAGATAATTCTAGTTTTGGGAAAGGCCAGAAGTCTCAGGGTGCCAAATCTAAGATGTAGAAGGGCTGAGTCACCTGGGTGATTTGATGTTTCTCTCCTTTTTTTAATTTAGAGCCTGATTCTAAACAAATTCTATTTATTTTTAATTACATGTTATTGATTATGCTCTTACAGTTGTCCCTATTTTCATCCTTTTGCCCCCCTTGACCCAGCACTCCCCACTCCCTCAGGCAATCCCCACACTATTGTTCATGTCCACGGGCCATGCATAGGTTCTTTGGCTACTCCATTTCCTATACTGTACTTTGCATCTCCATGGCTATTCTGTGACTACCTATTTGTACTTAACCCCTCCACTCCTTCACCCATTGCTCCACAGCCCCTTCCCATCTGGCAATCATGAAAACACTCTCCATATCCATGATTCTGTCTCTGTTCTTCTTGTTTGCTTAGTTTGTTTTTAAAATTCAATTTTCTTAAAGATTTTATTTATTTATCTTTAGAGGGGAAGGGAAAGAGAGGGGGAGAGAAATATCAATGTGTGGTTGCCTCTCGTGTGTCCCCTGTTGAAAACTGGCCTGCAACCCAGGCATGTGCCCTGACTGGGAATCGAACCACAATCCTTTAGTTTGCAGGCCTGTGCTCAATCCACTGAGCTATGCCAGCTAGGGCTGTTTTCTAAATTCAATTTTTGATAGATATGTATTTTTGCCATTTTATTGTTTATAGTTTGATCTTCCTCTTTTTCTTCAATGTCCCTTTAATATTTCATATAATAATGGTTTGATGATGATGAACTCCTTTAGCTTTTTCTTGACTGGGAAGCTCTTTTTGTGCCCTTCCATTATAAATGAGAGCTTTGCTGGGTAAAGCAATCTGAGCTGTAGGTCCCTGCTTTTCATGACAGAATGTCTTGCCAATCCCTTCTAGCCTGCAGGTTTTTTTTCAGAACTCAAAGACAGACTTATGGGAACTCACCTGTAGGTAACTAACTGCTTTTCTCTTGCTGCTTTTAAAATTCTCTCTTTGTCTTTGACCTTTGCATTTTAATTATGATGTGTCTTGGAGTGGGCCTTTTTGCATCCATCCTGTTTGGGATTCTCTGTGCTTCCTGGATTTGCATGTCTATTTCCTTCACCGAATTAGAGAAATTTTCTTTCACTATTTTTTCAGATAGATTTTCAGCTTCTTGCTCTTTCTCTACTCCTTCTGGTCCCCTATGATGAAAATGTGGGACCTCTTGAAGTTGTCCCAGAGGTTGCTTATACTATCCTCATTTGGGGGGAATCTTTTTTATTCCTGTTGTTCTGATTGAGTTTTGGTTTGTTGTTGTTTTTTTTTTTTGCTTCCTTATGTTCCAAATCATCAATTTGATTCTCAGCTTCATCCATTCTACTGTTGTTTCCCTGTAAATTGCTCTTCATTTCATGTAGTGTGTCTTTCACTTCTGGATTTTTTTATGCTGCTGAAGTCCTCACTAATTTCCTTGAGCATCCTTATAACCAGTATTTTACTCTGCATTTCACAGATTACTTATCTCCCTTTTGTGCAGTTCTTTCTCTGGAGTTTCATGGCCCCTTCATTTGGGCCATGCTTCTTTGTCTCCTCATTTTGGATGTCTCCCTGTGTTTGTTTCTATGTAGTAGGTAGAGCTACTTTAACTCCCTGTCTTGGTAGTGTAGACTAATGTAGCAGGTGTCCTCTAAGGTCCAGGGGACAGCATCCCCTATCCCCCAAGCCAGGTACTTAAGGTGCACCCTTCATGTGGGCTGAGTACACCCTCCTCTTGTAGTTGAACCTTGATTGCTGTTGGCAGGTCAATGGGAGGGGTTTACCCAGGCCAGTCAGCTGCAAAGACTGGCTGTGACCTCTGGTTGGTGCTCCAATGTGGTCAGTAGCTGTGCACTGGGTACACAGGCCTTATGGTTTCCTGGGTGATACAGGCCAAGGTCAGCTCCCACCTGTGTTCTGTGTGGGGCCACCCTGCCTGGGCTATAAAGAAATCTGAGATAGTTGCTAAGTATGCTGTGCTTGGAGATTCCCAGGCAAAGCCAAGCTATGAAGCTAGGCTGGCTGCTGCTAATGCTGGGTCTGGAGCTCAATGAGGTCAGCTGATGTTTGTTTGATAGGATTTAGGAAATTGTGAAGCATGAGCCAAGACCAGCCATTCATATGCAAAAGACTGTTACCTGCTTGGGTGGGCCCCAAACTGGGTGGGACAGAGTCTCAAGGGAACTCCAGAGCAAGGCAAACAGTATAAGCCAGGTTGATGGAGTCTCGGATGTGGCACCCTCCAATCAGCTCTGTGGCTCTGTGCAGGGAGGTTCAAAAAAGGGACAATGGCCTCTGTCTACCTTTCTGCCTAGGAGAAAGCTGTCCCCCAGCTCTTGCCTTAATGCCATACACTTCAGCTCCTCCCTGTGTGCTACTGGTGCCTTTAAAGCTGATACCCCAGTGCTGGAGCTCAGAGGGAGTGAGTCTGAAAAGGTGAGTCCCTGTGTGGGTTCTTCAACAGGAACTACTTGGGGCCCCAAAAGTTCCTCCACCAAATCAGTCCTGCTGGTTTTTTGCAGATAGAAGTTATGGGGACTTATCTTCCTTATACTAGAACCCTGGCCGGCAGGGGTGGGGGGGGGGGGGCGGGCGGGGGGTGCCGGACTCCTCACTCCCAAGATATGCCTCCTGAGTTTTTATTCACCATACATGGATGTGGGACCAGCTCGCTTCACATATCTGCCCCTCCTACCAGTCTGAATTGATGGGTTTTCTTTAATTCCATAGTTGTCAAACCTCCATTCAACTCAATTTATGACAGTTCTGGGTGATGGTGTTCTATAGTTTTGTTGTAATTTTGGTGTGGTTGTTCATGGAGGCAAGCTGTGTTTACCTACACCACCATCTTGACCAGAATTCTCCCTCATCATTTTAATCTTTATCCCTTTTTCTCCATATTCACAGCAAAGTTTTATCTTCTGCAATATGTGCTCTACCCTGCATAATTCTGTTACACATTTTAACCTCCAATTTATGTTCAACTTTCTTATAATTCTCCATTATTTATTTTCCTTTTTATTTTTCCTTGTTTTCACCTCAACCCTATTGCCTACTTTAGGTAAGACTAATGCCAATATTTTTAACTTAAGAAGTTGTTATTTCCCAAAAGTTTTTCTTTATAAAAAAAAAGTTTATGCCCTAGCCAGGTGGTACAGTTGGTTGGACTGTCATCCCATATACCAGAACGTTGCAGGTTCAGGTTCAATTTCTCAATCAGGGCACGTATCTAAGTTGTGGGCTCAATCCCTGGTCAGGGCACATATGAAAGGCATCCAATCTATGTCTCTCTCTCCCTCTCTCTTCCTCTCTCTCTCTCCCTGCTTCCTCTCTAAAACCAATAAACATATTATTGGGTGAGGATTAAAAATAAAAGTTTGTATATAGAAATACAAATAATAGTAAATATCCATAATTCTTTATCCACATATAACACACATGAATACTTTATCATATTTGCTTATTTTTATACAAATAAAATATAACAAATGAAGTTCAAACCTTTATAGTCCCCTAGCTATAATCATTATGTTGAACCTGTACCCATATTTCCATACTTTTACTAATTTATATGTATCTCCATGCTTAATCTCTAATAGACTGTTTATTAAATTTCTACATACTGTATCATACTAAAAATGGTATCATTTCCCAACTTTCATGTCTCTGAATATTATATTCTATGGAGAAGCCACATTTCGGTGTTCCGGCTGACAGCCCCACGTGGCACAGCCAGAAACCACCTCCAGAGGAATGCACCCCTATTACTGAGCTGCTCCAGCTGAGGCCAAGTAGAGCAGAGGTGAGCTGTCTACACTGAGGCCTAATTTCAGATTTGTGAGCAAAATAAATTGCACCATTGTTCTAAGCCACTAAGGTTTGGGGTAATTTGTTATGCAGCCATAGCAACTTCAATAGCTTCTTCATGTCCCCTGTTCTGGTTCTCTCACTTCCTTACCCGTTCTCCTAGGATCACTGCCTCAATAAACCAGTTGTATAAATCCGAGAGACCAAGACAGAGTTGTGGAATGATCCATACCAAAGGGAAAATGTACAGCTTCGCTTGAAAGCTCTGCTCTCTTTGAAACTCAATGAGATGGACTATTTCTGTGGTGCCAGTCATTGGGTAAAAGAAGCAAGTGAACTAAAACTAAAAGGTGAGGAAAAGAAAGGAATTTGCTCTCTGAATTCTCTTCCAAGTAACCACTGTACGGCGTATCTGGAGTATCAAGAAGCATGTAGATTCAGTGCTGTTGCAAAGAGAACTATTATATAGAAAGTACTTGGAACTCTGACCTTAATGTTTCTCGGTGAATCCAGAGGAAACATTCTCCCTCTCAGATGGAAGAAAGGGAGCAATTTCTGTGACCCTCCCAATCTGGGCTCTCTGGAAAAATTGCCAGGGTCCCTATGAACAGATGCCTTGCCCAACAACCAATAGCAAGAGCAGGGAGGAGAGTGAACAACAGTCCTGAAACTAAAGCACCACCCCTTGGAGAAAGAACCTCTGCCAACAAGTTATCTGTACATCCAAGAACGTGAAACCTCCTATAGTCTATGGGGCAACAGAATTCCACCAGCCGATAAGAATGCTGCTCCTGATACGGATCTTTATTTTCCCAGAAACAACCTCAGCAGTTTGGCCTCGTAGACACACCACCTGCTGCTCCCAATTTAAAGTAACTGACCCAGCCTACAGAGCTACACTTCTCTTTCCTCTAGTTCTTGCCCAGTAACCTCGGCAGTCACAGATAACTGATGTGCTTTATGCAGGGATTTCATATACTAGGTCTTCTCACTGAATGCCTCCTTGTCAGGTCTGTTCTGCAGCCACTCTAGAGATTTTCCTCTTCCCAAGAGATTTCAACCTTGGGCAGCCCCGGTGTCAGGGTTCCTCCTAATGTCATCCCTGTCAAAGACCGTGAGTGTATGTATACCTAGAGGCCATACCCCAGCAATAGCCACATAGTCACAGTTTTCTCTTGCCTACCAGGTCCTTTGGGGATATATCAAAATAATGAACCTACACTGGAGCACTCTGAAATGAGCCCTAAAAAAATGAATATTCTTGAATGAAATAATTTAGATTAAGGTTCATCTTGGATCTTTATTTTCCTTACAAGATTACTCCCACCTCCACCACAGTGGGCACTTTGTCTTTCCTCAGTCTCAAGTTACCCAAACCACCTGAAAAATGAAGATAATGTAGGGCATGCTTGAGGACTGGTCTACTTCCCTCCTGAACTTAATCTGGCCACTATCCCATGCCCAGGGAGAAAGCCTTACACTGACAGCCTGTTAAGAGGCTGAGCAAATCCTGCTGTTCTGCCAATGGTAATGTAACAGGACCCATGGAAAACAAGATCTGGGATCGTTACCAGGACGGCCAAAGTCTGTGGATTAAGAAGGCCCTTCACATACTGCCTTAAGTGGCCAGCAAAGAGAAAAAATGTACCACCTGCAGCTGTGAGGTGCTCTGAGGAAGACCCCAGAAGGCTTCATGGAAGGTCACTCTCATAGTGACAACCACGCGAGCTGGCCCAGCACCACAAGCCTCTCAATTCTAGCAAACCTGAAGACGTCTTTGGAGTTGTGACATTTGTTTTTACTTTTATTTTGTTTTGTTTCAATCTTTGTTTTTGCCTTTATGTAAATATGCATGTTTCAAAGGACCTAGATTTAATCTAGTCAGCAATAAACTGAATTACCATAAGCCTTGAAGTTCATGCAAGAGTTCAGATTTTGGGGTCAAGCAGCCTAGGTTTCAAACCCCAGATGGTTCAGTATTTTAATTACAAGTTTGTGACCTTGCAGAAGTTCAGTAAACTCTCCAAGCTTTTATTTTATCATCTCAAAAAAACTGGTATAATAATTGTACCTTTCCATAGAGTAATTATAATGATTTCTTGAAATATTATATGTTAAACACTCAGCTTAGCACCTGACACCCAGTAGAAATTCAAATAATTTTAACTATGTGGAGAAAGGTTCATTTTATCCATTCACTTATTATCTGGAATACACAGGACCAAGAATGGTCTGTAAAAAGTTGGGGCACTCTTGTGACATGTGATGGAAACCCATTTCAATGGCATGAAGATGAGTTTTGGCCACAAAAATATAGAATAACCTGAATAACCATTTGCAAGCACTCAGCCTAGAAGAGAATGGGCTTCAAGCCAATACACATTTATGTGAAATTGAAAATCCACCCCACAATATGCGCTATGTTCTTCAAACCCAGAAGCTTCCTTATGCTAGAGGCCTCAATTTGGTGACATTATGCAAAGTGAAGTAGAGAGGGTAAACTGTATTTATTGTGAGTTGTTTGCAATTCTTTCTACCAAATTGCTCACAGATACAGAAATCCTGTCTTTTTATTATGGAAAACTTCAAACATGCAAAAGTAGACAAAAAGTATAACAAATTCCCATGTTCTCTTCATCCAGATTTTACCAGTATCGATTTTATGATCTAGACTTCTACCCACTTTTCCTATCATATTATTTCAAAGCCCATCACAAACACTGTTTAATTTTACCCACAAAGCTTTTAGTGTGTGTCTCTAAAAGCACTCTTTATTTAAAAAACCCACATCTAGCTATAATACCACTATCATACCTAAAAGCTTAATAACAATTCTGTAATATTAACTATCCAGCCAGTGTTCAATTTCTAATTGTCCCCTAAGTGGCATACTTCTTTAACAGTATATTTGTTTTAATAAGGATCCAAATCGTGTCTTTGTATGTCAATTGACTGATTTCTCTCAAGTATTTTTTCAATCATAGGTTTCCCCTCAATCTTTTCCTAAGTGAAATGAAGCAAAGTACACAGGGAACCAATAGCGATGGGAAGAAAACTGAGACTCAAATCAATGGAGTGGACCAGAAGGAAGAAAGAAACAACCAAACAGAAAAGAAGGAAGAAACAAGAATTCTAAACAATGAGGAGAGGCTTAGAAACCTCCAGGACATCTTTAAACGTTCCAACATCTGAATTATAGGGGTACCAGAAGGGGAAGAAGAAGAGCAACAAGTGGAAAACTTATTTGAACAAATAATAAAGGAGAACTTCCCCAATCTGGCAAAGGAAATAGACTTCCAGGAAGTCCAGGAAGCTCAGAGAGTCCCAAAGAACTTGGATCCAAGGAGAAACAAACCAAGGCACATCATAACTACATTACCCAAGATTAAAATGAAGGAGAGAATCCTAGAAGCAGCAAGAGATAAGGGGACAGTCACCTACAAAGGAGTTCCCCTCAAACTGTCAGCTGATTTCTCAAAAGAGACCTTCCAGGCAAGAAGGGGCTGGAAAGAAGTATTCCAAGCCATGAAATGCAAAGACCTACAACCAAGATTGCTCTACCCAGCAAAGCTTTCATTTAGAATGGAAGGGCAGATAAAGTGCTTCTCAGATAAGGTCAAGTTCAAGGAGTTCATCATCACCAAGCCCTTATTATATGAAATGTTAAAGGGACTTACCTAAGAAAAAGAAGATAAAAAACATGGACAGTAAAATGACAGTTATTAACAACCACACCTAAAACAAAAGCAAATTAAGCAAACAATTGGAACAGGAACAGAACCACAGAAATGGAGATCACATGGAGGGTTAGCAATGGGGGAGTGGGAAAAGGAGAAGGGGGGAGAAGGTACAGAGAATAAGTAGCATAGATGGTGGTGAGAAAATAGATGGGGGTGCGGGGGGTAAGAATAGTTTGGGAAATGTAGAAGCCAAGAACTTATAAGTATGACACATGGACATGAACTAAAGGGGGGAATGTGGGTGGGAGAGGGTGTGCAAGATGGAGGGGAATGAAGGGGTGGAAATGGGGGAACTGTAATAACATAATCAATAAACTGTATTAAAACAAAAGAAGGGCAACAACTGAAGCAGTAACTGCATTCAGCTCAGCTCCAGGACATATAAGTAATGTTCAGTGTTCTCTCCTTCAGACCCACAGGTAGCTCCTAATGGTCAGTAATTACATGCTAATAGTAACTTATCTTCCCATCACACACCTAAAATAAAAATGGTAGAAAATAAACAAGATAATAGCAATAAAAATTCCCACTTAGAAATGGGAAGAATGAGAAATACCCAGAAGTGACCCGTTCCTAACTATTGTCATAGCCCACGGGGCAGGAATAGGAAGGGATAGGAAAGACTCTTTCTTAATAGTTAAATCAGCTCCTTGGTCAGAGCATCCGGCAGCCTCTCGTTCTTCTTTCTGAGAATAATTCCCTTGACCAATTGCTCTAGCTTTACCTTCTGAGCGGTTTGCCCTTATTAGTCATCCTCTTGACCACAAGTGAAAAGGGCTTTAGAAAGCACACACAATCCTCTTTCACTCTCCTGCTGATGCAGGCTCAGGAACCCAGGCATTACTGTAGGGGTAACCAACATTCACAGCCTTTTTCCCCCAAAACAATCCCCTAAAAGCTCTATAGACTTCTAGGCTATTTGTTTCTACACGTGGAAAAACCACAGTGAAAGATCTCACCTAGACTAGAATTTTTAAGCCTAAAGTCTCAGGCCTTACACTTACCAGCCACACTCCTCTCTCTCAACATAGTGGCAACAGAAACAAAAGGCTTGGCTGGGTTCTGATTTTCACAGCCAGCTGAGCCAGTTCCCGGTGAATGGCAAAGGTCTCTTAAGGGAAGCTGTTGGAAGGAGGCGCGGGGCTACAGCGCCACATCTTAACAAGGGTGGCGTTTTGCAGCCACCCCTTGGGACTGCTTCAGTTTGGGGTATGGACACAGTTTTCTCATAACTTCAAAGACCCCAATTGCTAGGCGCTCAGTCAAATGAGAATTTAGGCAGCTGCCCAAAGTGACTGCCTAGCTCTCAGCTGAATTCAACTCTCTCTCAGCTAGAAGCAGTGAGAAGCAGCCAACACCAACATTCTGACGATTTTTCCTCTCGTTTCAATTACTATGTGGCCTGCCTTTCAAGGTAGGACAGATGAAAATTTGACCAAATGTTTTGCCTCCACATAATAGGGGCCACCATCTTTCCAGCCTGCAACACCGTTGTCCTCGTGTCCTAAACTCAGGCTTGGCACTCCGCGTCAGGACAAAACCCTGAATTACCAGCCACACTCTCTTCTGTCTCTTAGGATTACATTCAGTCGTGACAGAAAATCCATAATAACAGTGTGTTTGAAAGATAAAAGTTTAGTTCTCTCTCACATGAAAGTTTCAGTAGGCTGCTTGTGCGTGCTGGCTTCACGCTCACGCAGGGCCCAGGCCCCTCACACTTGCTGCTCCACCTCCGAAACATGCTGCATCCCCTCTGGGACCAAGACGGCTCTTCCAGCCCGGCCACCTGTGCTCCACCCCGTGGGAAAGGGGGACGAGGAGACGGTTACTAGATTTACTGTGGCAATCACATGGTAAGGTAGATAAATGTTGAATCACTATGTTATACACCTGGAACTAGTATAATATTGTACATTAACTAGACTTTAATAAAGAACAAAGAAACAAATAAAGACATTTCCTGGAAATTGCCCACACTACTTCCACTCAATATGCCATTCACCAGAATTTAGCCGCATGGGCATGTCTCGCGGCAGGGGAAACTGGGAAACATAGTTTTCATTCCAGAAAGCCACGTTTGCACCACAGGGACAAAGCAAAGCAAACACTGGGGGACAACCAGTGTTTTCTGCTAAAGTGGGGCTTCCCTGCACCTCCGGCCTAGTGGAAGGAGCCACAGGGACACCACTAAGAGCTTGTCCAGTGTCCCCTGAAGTCTGTGGGGCACCAGTCTCTGGTGCCAGAACCCCACATAAACAAGCCTGAGAAGAGACCTGGCTGGTGTGGCTTGGTGGGTTAGAGGATCGTGCCATAACCAAAAGGCCGAGGGTTCGATCCCCAATCTGGGTACAGGAGACAATCAATTGGTATTTCTCTCTCACATCGATGCTTCTCTCTCTCTCTTAAAAAAAAAAAAAAAGCAAGGACAAAAATGTCTTCAGCTGAGGGGAAAAACAAGCCTGAGAAGAGAGGTGGCTACCTAGTCTGACAGCAGAGGTGGCGGCGGCATGGCCCATGTGGCTGAGAAAGAGCCAGCCTGGTGCCGAACTAAAGGGACTTTGTCTATGATGGGCTCCTGCAGTGTCCCTGCATGAGGGTCAGGTTGCTGAAAGACCAAGGGAACTGCAGAGAGATCCCCAGAGCTGGAAGGCAGTCTCTAAAGAACAAACAAATGCTCACCCCCACCCCAAATTGAATCAGCTTTAAACACCTGCCACAGCCAGAGGAACCCATGTCAGATAGCATCCGTGCCGGCCCCATTAGACCCTCCCAGCCATTCCTTCCCCTCCCGTCCCCACCACCCCAACCACAGAGCAGTCAGCAACTTTGGTGAGCGAGTTGGCAAGGAGGAACAAACCTGTAAGGTGAGAAGTAGCAGCTGTCCAAGCCTTGCTCCCCAACTCAGAATTGCAGGTCAGAAAAAGAGAAGAGAAGCTTTAACGTTAAATGAAACTTGAAGTCTTTATTGTCTCTGGAACTGTACATTTCATTTCAGTGGCTCTCAATCCTGGCTGCCCATTGGGATCACCTGAAGAGCCTTTAAAATTCCTAAGGTCTGGGCCCCATCTCAAGAGATGCCGATTCATTGGTCTGGGGAGCATTGTGAGCATCAATATTTTCTAAAAGATGCCCAGTGGTTCTCTTGGGCAACCAGGTTGAAAACTACTGGGTAAATACTAGATTGAGAACATTTTTGCAAACAAGAGGTCACAGAGCGACCAGAAAGGTGATGGAACTTGCCTAGGTCCCACCCGGGGAACGGAGAACTCGCCCTGCTGCCCCAGCATGGAGGAAAGAAACACGATGAATCGTGATCACACCCCAGAGGAGTCCTCGCTTTCCGTCAGACAGTTGTTCCAATCCTACCTTCTTCATGGCAAGGGCCATGCCTTAGGATTCCTTGGCGTCTCCCTACTTCCTTGCACTGGTTAGACTCATTAGAGAGAGCTTAGCATGAACTTGTTGCCCTGTTGTTGACCTCTGACCTCCATGCTGAAAAAAGTGAAGTGTCCTTCATTATGCATAGAGCAAACTAGAGTGACTCCAAGATAACCTTGAACTATATCTTGGAGTCAGTGAAGAAGATAAAAAGTGCATGAGACATAGTCATCACGAAGTAGTTGGAAATTTTTACTAATCTATGACCAGTTTCTATGATCTAGGTTGTGACCTCTATGTTGAAATTGTCCCACATTTGAGTAAGTTTTTGTCTTACTGATGTAAGGGAAGGACTGACTTCCCCACCTCTCTCTCCCAACTAGACCGAGGCGGAGCAGCCCTGCTTCTTACACACAATCACCACGATCACCGCCCTCAGTCACGGGAACCCTGACCCATTAATGAGGACAGCACACTGACAGGAGGCAGGAAAGGAGCCAGGAACTTGCAGAACCACCGGCTAAATCCAAGGGCAGCTTTAGCCTGTCAACATGAAGATGTCATGTGCCAAAGTAGTCTACAGCACCAGGTCCCCATATGAGATGGTTGTCAAAACGTCCCTTATTCCCCCAAGCCCACATTTATTGTACAAATCCATCAAACAGACAGGAGCTGACTGCCAGATGCATCGTGCTCCAAGATTTGACGCTTGGGAAATTGCACTTTCCTATGAATGGATCCTGAAGCGTGGTATCAAGAAAGCTCCCCCTTCGTACACTAAAAAAGGAAAAGCAAATACCCTTAAGCTCATTTTAGTATCAAAATTGGCCTTCTCCATCACCAGTTGCTGTCTTTTGTCTGATCCAAAGACATTTTTAAACTACAAATAAAATGTACTCTACCATAAACCCAAGCCCAGAGAGAAGTCTGGGCAGTTGGTGAAAAGACTCTTCCAATCCCAATATATTTTTCTAGACTTTTCCCAGCAAAGGGACTCCCCCCACAGAAAAGGTAAGTTCAGCCAAAGATGAAGTCCCGTGTTCAGTCAGATATGAAAAGCTTAATCCCATTACCCGCATAGTATGTCATCACCAAGAAGCTTAACTACCTGTTAGAGGGATCGATATAAAAAAAATCTTAGTGTTTGCAACTGTGCCCACACTTTCCCCTTTAAAAGCACTCACGGTGCCTACCAGCCCGGAGAGTTCCAACTGCACCAAGCCATGATCTCCAGTCTTTGGTTCTAATCAGGTATTAAACCCTGGAACACCAGACAAGTGAACCATTTGATGACGACAATAACGAGTGGCCCATTAAAGGTAATTTTTTTCAAGTTAATGAGCTCTCCCCAAAGAACAGCCACGTACTGTACTGAAAAATGTCCATGGGACCCACTGCACTTTCTCCCTATTTATTTAACTTTATGTGGATGCCATAAAACTTCTTTATTTGCTTTCAGTTAGCCCATTGGTTTTGACAAGATAAATTTTTATTTAGGTCTTTGCCCGGCTACAATCAGAAACAGGAGACTCACTCTCCAAAGCCAGGCTGATAGATGGATTAATCAAAGCCCTCCCCACCCTGCTTTCCTTCCAGCCACCACAGGGATCAACAGACGGAGTTTTTCCTTAATTAAAGAAACTCAGCAACAAGGTGATTTATCGATGACGAATCTTGCAGGCCTTTTCATTGTGCGGTCACTGTTGGCCACTGTTTGAAATTTACCAACATAAATAAAGCCTCTCCATGACTAAACAAAGTTAAAGTAGCAATAAATTGAGCCTGCCACGTACTCTGGGCCAGATCTGAGGCCAACATAAATATCAGAATGCCTTGGCCGTGACACTCTTGACACAATGACATCATGCGCTCTCAAACAGAACGGCCTGGCCCAAGCCAAAGCCTAAAACCTAATGCAATCCCCCCCAAATGAATCAAATTGCAATGGTCTAGACTCGGCTGCACTAAGTGTTCAACTTCTGGCTTCCTCACCCTCCGCTGTCGAGCGATCACATGAAAAAGTAATCTATACACCGATCTACATTTCGCCTTTTCTGCATGATTAAATTTTGGCAGGAGTAAATCTCCGTTATTCCCACTCCCTAGGAATATTTGGAAAGTTACTAAAAGCTCAGGATTCATCAGCTTGAGATCCAGCCGTCACAGTGCCCTGCCGAGGCCTGCCTGCCGCTTCCCTCAGCGGGAGATGCCCACCCCCCTCCCCCCGCCCCACCGACGGCAGGGGACACGGGGTGCTCACAAGGGGGTGAGCCCATCTCACCTGAAAGTGGCTCAGAGCTGGCTTCTATCCTGAGGAACTGCTTTGCCCCAATTTAGCAACAGGCTGTGGGGACTGGCACGAGAAACTTAGCAAAATGGGGCTCGACCGCCCCCCAACCCTGTTACGGCCAGGAATTGAAAGGAGGGGGAAAAACCCTTTCAGAATGCACACACAGGACACTGAATTAAAAACAGAGAAAAATCTAATAACTAATTGGTGAAACCATAAAAGCTGCCATAAAAGACATTTTCCTTAAACTACTTTACGCAGGGCTCTATAATTCTAATGTCACGTCTTATTTATGTTGCTGTGTAATGAAAGCTGTGCTGGGAGCTGAGAAAGAAAAGAATTGAGCTGTTTCCCAAGCCAGGAGGGGAAGTCCATCTATAGGTCTCCAAACTGAGATTTGTTTGGAAATACAGAGAGGTTGGGGAGGTGAATTTATTTACTCCGAAAGCCTCTGAGCAAAAATGCTTGCAGTGAGCATCTCTCTCCCACCACCACACTCTCCTCCCCCATGGCTGTGATCACTTCCCATTTATCAAGTGGGTTCAATAGTGTTTCCCAAACTAGGGTGTGAATGCATGAGACAAACCTATGCCACTCAGAGTAAACTTTTGAAACCAGGTGTTTGCCGTGTAAAATAGGCAAAGGGGTATGCTTTCAGCTTCTGGGGGGATCCATATAAACATGAACCCCCTTTTCACAAGGTATTCATGAATTTGCAAAGCTCCATAGGCCATACCAATGCCCAATTTGGAGATTCTAGAAAAGTACTATTTGTTGTTATTCCAAAGATCAAACAGGCTCTTTCCCCCTTCTGAAGTGTATGTGACCATGCAGAGCAAGCTAACTGTCAGGAAATGAGGAATAAGTTACAAGACTGAGAACCGTGGGTAAACAAGGGGAGAGGGCTGCAGTGGGCGTCCTGGAGAACTGAGGGGGGAGGCTTGCTTCGGGAAGGGAGGCCAGTGGCTAGGGTGTATTTAGTCTGTGAAAATTCACTACACTCTTACGATACGTGATGTTTCCTCGATGCAGACTATACTTCAGTCAAAAGCTTTAAAAACAGCCCATGTTCAAATGAGTCTCTTAAAAGAGATGCACAGGGTGGTTAGTCTGGATACAAAAACACTGAAATACTGTGCCGCTTTCCCAGGGAAAATGTCGATCACCCTGAAAATGCGGGGGCCCTCTGAACTTGGCTGATTTTCAAAGCAAGATGAGGTTGTTTTTAGAAACAATTTGCCTTCTATTAACAATGAAATCCAATTCGGCTTTGACTATTAGAAAGTGAAACATATATACAACTTAGAGGGACTGTGGAAGTATCAAACAGATAGGGCATTATTTAGGTAGGCTCTACACTCAAGGCCACTTTACACCATTACGGACCAGACTAAACAAACCTGACCCACAGGGTGACCCTCCCAGGATCCCCAAAGATTGGAAACTCCCGAAAAGGCAGCCCTGACCAGACTTTACAGCCTGGTAATGGCATGCAAACGACACTCCAGTCTCTGTCACGCAGCCAAAGGTTGGTGTTGTATATGAGAGCAATTTCCTCAAGAATTCAGAGGAAAATGTGATACTTTGCCTTTTATGTATGGGGGTCACAACAGCAAGTGTATTTACGAGCCGGAGACGCCCGAGACCCTCCTGAGGAGTGCCTGTGGAATCAGCCTGCCCCAGCCAGCGGCTGCCTCTCCTCACCCCTGCCTCATCGGCTGGCAGTGGCCAGGATGTCAGATGTGGGAGGGAGAGCCCACTCGCCCAGAACAAGAAAGACCTCATTTGCAGGAAATTTTCAAAGCTGAAACTGTGTCTAGGAAAACATCATGGAGAGGCCGAGTCACTCTTCGCTGGAAAGCAGGTTTCACTCACACCCTCGCTATCCCCAACACAGGCATTTCTTGCCTGATCGCACGGCGCTCTGAGGTCTGGCCTGTGCTTGTAATTCAACCGTGCTCACCTAGAAAATGTTGGCAGCAGGCAGCCCTGGGTCCAGCTTCTTCAAGGGCCTGTTTTCACATGTTCCAATTACATGATTACATACACCACACGAGATGATTCGGAGCTGTCCTGCAGGGAATTCGTTACTCCAAAAAGCCCCTCAGCAAGAGGTTGGCTGTGAAACGGGATGTAGTTGCTGATGGGGTTGAGGGGAGGAGGGAATTGAAGGGGAGGGATGGAGAGGCGAGAAAGGCAGGAGAAGGGGGAAGGGAGGAGAGAGGAGGGGGAGGGAAGGGGAGGGGGGAGGGGAGAGGAGAGGGGAAGGAGAACACAAAGAGAATACAAGCTATCACTACACGCACTGATGAGAACATAAGCTTTTGGGATAACTTCAAGGTGAAACACCACCATGACTTACCAGGAACTTTTTACCTTCCTTACTTTTTCCTCTCACAGAATAGACCAGGCACTTAATAGCTCCTTCCTAGGTGCCTTTGGCTGCTACCCAGAGGTCTCTGGGACCTGGGGGAAAGGGAGTTGTGCCCCTGCCTCCAGACACCCAGAACCTCTTCTCTCTGCTCCTTCCAAGATCAGGCCCTCTCAGGACCACCAGGGAGGGATCCAGGCCTACGATCCTCATCAAGAGCAAACATGTTTTTCCTAGATGTCTGTGGACCCTAGGAAAATGACATAAACTCCCCATGGAGGTCTCGAACTCTCCATGGAGGTCTCATTCACAACCTCTTCACCCCCACCGAGAACCAGAATTGAGTCTGATCTGTCATCTTTTTCAGATGATCCCTGGCCCCACGCACGTTCAAACAACACGCCGCTTTCGGCCTATACTGCAGTACGTTTCTGCTCAGGTAGAACACAAGCTTCGTGTTGGAGACAGGCGCCAAAATTTAGGTTTGGGAGCACGTGCACCTTGGTTTTTTTCTTCCTTAAAACGACTAACCTGCTTTCAACAAATAAAAAGAAAGGTAGCGTGGCTCCCAGGGGAAGTGTAGACACGGCCTGATGATGGGGGACAGCAGCCGGCAGAACCTCCTGCCCTGGAAAGAGGGGAGGGTGCTAGTTCCACGAAGCCCGGGGGCCTTAGGATGAACAAAGCCCTCCACTGGGAGGAGCCTGTGAGGTTCACTCACCTCCCAAAAGGGAGAGGAAATGACTCCTTCCTAAGCGCGACCAGGCCCGAGCACTCGCCTGCTCCAGTTTCTGTCCATGTTCCACCAGAAAGCAGAAACGAGGTGGGGGGCCCAACAACCAGCCCAGTGGCCCCACATCCTGCAGCGGCAGTAGTCCCCTTTCATCTCCACGAGAGTCACTTCCCAAGTGACCCCGGCCCCACGTAAGTTTAAAAGAAGCATTGCTTTCAGCCTGGTACCCACAGCACATGTCTGTCCTCCAGTCAAGGGGCCTTTATTTCATCCGTCCCCCTTCTCCCCCGCCCTCCAATCCCCTCTAGGGGAGTTCAGTTATGCATGTTGCATGAAATGAGGACCACAGGCCGGGCCTCTACAAACTGCTAATTGAAAACCTTGTCAGAAGTGGGAGGAAGAGGCAGAGGGGGGAAAAAACAACAACCCTTAACAGGACCCCCTCGTACTGTGAACAGCAATGCGCCTCCCTAAAGGGCGGGTCTTGCTCCATCACGGCCACACCAGAGTCCTTCCTCCCCTCACAGAGGTCTTGGGGCGACAGCTCTGGGTGACAGTGCCTGACAAATCCAAACAGGCTGGAAGAATGCAGCAAATGGGCCTCCAGACGCCCGCCCAACTCTGGGGCTCACTTGCTCTTTGAGCACAGGGTGCAGGCTGCTCTGGAGCCAGGCTGCCTGGGTTGGGACCTGGCCGCTCCGCTCTCAGCTGTGAGGTCCTAGGCAAGCGATGTACCCGCTTCTGTAGAATATAGATGAGATTTGCACCTGTTTCGTGGGGCCATTGTGAGGATAAACTGTGCTGATATACAAAGAAGGATCCCCCCTCAAAACCTGAAATTTATTTATTAAAAAAGTGTATTTATCTCATATGGTTGAACTCCAGTCACCTTCGAAGTACTCTCCATTTGATGCAGCACACTTATGGAGGCGTTTTTTCCACTGCTCAGAACGGTTTTTGAAATCATTGGTTTGATGCCTGCTGTGCCTCTGCCATTTTTTGTTTCAGCTCTTGTACATCAGCAAAACGCTTTCCTTTGGGGACTTTTTCCATCCAGAGAAACAAACAAACAAACGAAAATTCACTTGGGGAGAGAGGGGATGAATAGGGAGGGGGGAGCATGGGGGTCATGACTTTTCTGGTCAAAAACTTCTGAACACTCAGCACAGTGTGGGCAAATGCACTTGGAAATCACCCATCATGAAATGGGCGAATGCATTGAAAGTCTTCAAAAAAATTCATTGAAGCCAAACACAGCCTCTCACAACAACGCCAGCTGGTACACTGATACAGATAGGTTCATAGAACACTCACCTAGCAAGGGAAGCCTGTACAACAAGGGGCCTGCCCTCCAGAAGGTAATTCTGGTTCTTTTTTGTGTCCCCCCCTCATATGTAAGCAATTCACACAACACCTGATAGAGTGACAACTTGAATATTTTGCTCTTGTTTATAATAATGAACATGCTCCCCTTGCCAGATTGAAGAATGGTCGAAACCAGGAGAGGTGGGCTGAGACTTCTGTTCTACCCCCATTTCATAGGTAAATCAGGTCCCAGCTCTATGGAGGCCTCCAGACGGAAAGGGGAGTGAGAATGCGTGCATGTGGTGAAGTGGAGAGAGGAAGGTGCTAAGAATTCAGTGGGGGGAGAATGCAAGGGTAAGAGGGAAGACAATCTAATATTTTTCAATTACCTCTTTTATAACTAGGTGTTTTCATGCATTTTGAACAAAGCTGTAAGGTAGTTAGGCTCATCCCCATTTTCCACTCAGATTCTGAGGCTCAGAAAAGTCGAATAAGCTCCTGAAAGTCCCAAGGTTCCTACATGTGACATTTGGGTTTCCCTTCGATTCCCCAAAACTCCACTCCTGCCACTTCCTCCCACACACTCTGCTCTGGGGGTTTCTTCCTGCCTTTGAGGAGGGACAAAGAAACCCTTGTATAATGATGTGAATCCAGTTCTGAGGAGTTAGATGTATTTTCCGAACACTACACTTAGAGAAGCTTTCTTCCGGATATTGGAGCCTTCCTTGCAAAGGTCTTGAACTGCCTTCTTCATTGACAACGGAAGTTTCCATCCCATATTTCCATGTCTAAGGTAGGTGGGATGTGTCTGAAGGAGTGAAGAGAAGCCTTTTACTGCTTCCCTGTGCAGAGCTCTGGCTGAGGTGTTAACACCCAGGTCAAGAACATAAACACCGAGTACGTGAAAAACACCATGATTACAATGGTGGGGACTTTATCAAAGGCCCTCCCAAATCACTCCCAATTATGTGGCATGAAATGCCTCCATTAGGAAAACGGCGATGATTTTATACCTACTGATGAGGATAATGACTAATATATTCTGTCAACAGGCATGACAGCTGTCTGTACATATTTTGGAGGCGATTATTTTTAGATGCTGTAACTGTACCTCCAGCTATTTTAACTACTAAATTTTGTTGACACCACGCAAGGAGGCTTACATGGAAAGGTTAAAATTCCTCTTCCCAGCTGTTTCTCTTCCTTGCATCATGTTTGTCTCATTATTCACTGGGATCCATAAATCTGCCACTCAGATCCCAGGCCCCGTGATGTGCTGCAGGGAAATTGCTAATGTCACTAGGAAACAAAATAAAACGGAACACCGGGTTCCCAGCATCCAGCATTCCGCCGTGCTGCGTCCCGCCTGGCAGTGTTCTAACCGTCCTCTGGCACGCTGACCAGAAGAGCTGCTGTCTGGTAAGGGACATGCGCTTCACTTCCTCTGGGCCAGCTCCCCATTTGCCAAACCAGGGGGTGGGAGAGGAAAGGAGGTGGAAAGATTTGCAAGATGGACTCTAATTTTAAGACAAAAGCCATCCCATTAAATCTTAACAGATGTTTCACAAGTTTAGAAGATTAAGAAAGATTTCAGCATCAAAAATCAAAGAAAATACTCCATGACCTTAAAAAAGGATAAAACACAAAGCTCTAACAAACCCAAAGTCCACTTTGACAGCTGTCTCCAACGGAATTGACGAGGTGCTATTGATGTTTGGATTAAACCATGCCTCTGTGATCAAGTGCTCAAACATGGGATAAAAGACAAATATATTCTTTAATCCTCCTCACTAATTTTGTCTAGACCCTGAAAAGCAATGGATGCCAAACAAATGTTGAAAGTGGCTTCTCTTCTGTTTATTGACAAAACTATTTTTATTCCATTAATTTGCCACGTATCTTATCAGCATTTAAACTAACACAAGGAAATCCACAGACAGGACTGAACTCTCCACAAACAGATGGCTGCAATGACCAAGGCCACTAAAGGTAAAATCAATAGAGGATAATGCTAGGAAGTGAGGAAAATGTTACAGGAAAGTGTAAAAGAAAAATTGGATTCCTTTTTCCTTTCTTTCTTTCTTTTTTTTTTTTTTTGCTAAACTATAAAGTAGCATTGGGAATTCTAATTCTGAGCCCAGAGAATTTTAACAGAAAGGAAGAACAACTTTCTTTTCCTAAGGAAAGGGTGAAGAGGCAATTAAGTCATTAATTACTCTCTTTGTCTATCGCTGTCCAACTCGTCAAACTTGGCCTCTTCTGTCTTCATCAAAGGTGGAGCTCACTCTACTTTACAATAAGTACCTCTTAATAAGACAATCTCATGTTTCAAAAGCTGTTCTACGAGGAATTTAGATGAAGAGAAATTAATATCACACTTAGCAGCAGACCCCAGAGCTTGACAGCTGTGCAGCGCCCGTATCAAAGGTCCTCAAACGAGCAGGGAGAAGTTCCAGGGACAAGGCCACCGTTGAGAAACAGCGTGCTGTGTGCAAAGGGCAAGGAGTCTGGGGTCTGGTACAGAAGGAGAGATGGAACTGCCATTAATGCTAAGAACTGAGAGCCAATCCACACCTCCCTTTAAAGGGGACCAGGAGGGAAAATAGGTTCTCTGCAGAAGGACCCCTCAAAAACACCTGAACGCCCTCAGAAAGTCACTGGGGAGACAGTGTCTGAGGAAAAGAGTTAGATCCATCTACTGCATCTCTAGGGGTCAGACCAACTCCAGGGAGACTTGCTGGGCAGGCCTCCACACCCCTACCCCTCCAGCACGCCTTCAGCCCCCTACAGACCCCTTCTGCCAGCTATACTTTCCAGACAGTCGACTGGTATCTCCACGAAGAGACCCCTCTCTGGTGTATGTGATTAATACAATCCTTCAGGGAGCTCAATGAGCTTCTTTGAAAAAATCTTTTTTTAAAGTGACAAAGTGTGATGCTTCCTTGGTTTGCTCTCCCACGTCAAGTTTTCTGTTGCTGATCTAGAAGGAAGCGTTCATTTGTTTCATAAGATCTTGAACCAGTTCTCCCCAGTGGCAAAGAGAGAGAAAGCCACAGCACACCACACAGTTGCACATGCAGGCAAGGGACACGCAGGAGCATACATTCGAGAGCCACTTTGGAAGACTGGACCGTGCTTGCGAAAGATGCCCCAGTTTCCAAAAGATCCAGCCAGCTGAAACTCTAGGAAGCATGATGAGGAGTTTCAGCTAAGAATCTGTTGACTTCATCCTCACATACTCTGCCTGCAAGATGCTGGAATTACATAAGTACTCATGTAATAACAACAGCTTTATTTTTGTGTGTTGCTATGGAATTTTGAAAACAAAACAAAGAAACCCACTGATCAGTAATTGTGACAAAACTTCTTAGCCCCAGCACTGAGAATAGGGCCTAATTATTCCATAAACACACTTTGATTTGTTTACTTCAACGTCAAATTAACTTCAAATATGGAACAGCTGACGCTGATTTGTGACGGTACACAATACTGCCTCAGAGTGCGCTCTGCTACCTTGTGCAAATCTCTCTTTTTAAATGGAGTCATTTGCAAAAGTCTCTCCATAGGGTGCCCCACATACAAGAGAAGAAAACACATATGCACTTTATTTAAAAGAAAACTGTTTCCCAAACAGGGTGTGTACGTGTCTGTGATCCCACATTTTGGCTCACTCTCATTTGCCCCTTTACACAAGAGAAACAGAAACAGTTTGGGGGGAAATTAGCAGCTTGTGACTAAGAGATACTTAGAGATATAATGCAAGCCTAGGAAAATTAAGAACTACACAGAAAAGAAACTTTAAATTGTTGGGGGGAATTGGTATGTGCTGAGGGAAACAGGAGAAAGCCAAGAAAGGGAGAAAGAGGCAGACTCGGAGTGAGGCCTGCACGGATCATCTGGTTAACAAGTACCTACTGAGTGCTTAGTTCATTCCTGTTCCTTGAACTATTCTATAAGCTTACTTCTCTAAGCAATCTACAAGTATTGGCCCACGTGTTCCTCCTATTAACTCTACGTGGTAGGTACTATTAACATCCTCGAGTTAGAGAAGAGGATGCTGAGACACAGAGAAGTTAGTAGTTAGCCCAAGAGCACAGGGCTAGTAAGCAGCAGAGTTTGGGATTCAAATGCAGATGTTCTCTCTCCCCAGTTCACACTGTGCTAAGATGCTTCTCTGAACCATATTCCCAACCCTGGACTCTGGGCTAACCACACATTCCTTGCCCCCAAGAAGCTTCTAGCTAGAGGACAATTACAATACAGTGTAGTAGGTCTGTGAATGTAAGCACAGAATGGTGTCCCAGGATACCCAGCCAGTCTTAGAGTGGGTGGGTGGGAAGACTAGTCAAGACTTTCCAGATGTTTGAGTGCAGGCCTATGAAGCAAAGAGTCGCTGGTTCGATTCCCAGTCAGGGCACATGCCTGGGTTGCAGGCCAGGTCCCCCAGTAGGGGGTGTGCGAGAGGCAACTACACATTAATGGTTTTTGCCCTCTCTTTCTCCTTTCCTTCCCCTCTCTCTAAAAATAAAGTAAATAAAATATTTTTTTAAAAAAGACTTTTCAGATGTAAAGTAGGGTTTTTCAACTTCAGCACTATTGGTATTTCAGGCCTGAGAGTTCCTGGTTGTGGAGGGCTGACCAGTACATTAGCAGCACCTCTGACCTCCAACCACTACATGTCATTAACATACTTCTCCCCCAGTGTGATGCCCCAAAACGTCTTCAAACATTGCCAAAAGTCCCCTGAGGACACCTGAGAATCACTAATCTAAAGGAAGTGGTGTCCAAGGGAGACCTGAATGATGAGTGGTAGTTACCAGAAAAAGAATCAGAAGGGAGGCCCAAGCAGAGCATATAGCACAGAAACCCTGAAGAGAGAGAGGTTGTCACTTCCAGGAGCTGAGAGCAATTTAACATGAGCAGTTCCTAGAGTTGGATAGAGGACATTAGGAGAGGCAAGTCTGGAGAGGCAAGCAGGGTCACCATGAAAGGCCTCCTACTCTTCATCTGGGAGTCGGACGTACCTTAATGCAGGTCAGAGCTGTGAAAGAGACGATGACAGGAGACTCGCACTCCAGAGCCCTCGCTCTAACCTCTGCACGGACAGCAAATTGCAAAAGAACAGGACTTTAGACCTGCCAAGACGCCGTTAAGTTTTTCACTTTCTATGCGTGCATGTTGATCCCTTTTCCTTTTAAATATAGTATTAACATTTAAAATTAAATGTGTATTCTTCACATGTAAAAAGCTCTTATGCATTGATATGAAAAAGGTGATCACACCAATAGCAAAAACTGAACAAGCAGTTCACAAAGAGGAAGTGCAATTGGCCAATAAATGTGAAAAAAATGTTCTAACTTTTCCCAGTGATCAAATAAATGCCAACTAAATCATGAAACCCCATTTTCTTTTTTTAAAATATATTTTATTGGTTATACCATTACAGTTGTCCCATTCCCCCCTTCACTCCCCTCTACCCTGCACACCCCTTCCCCCACCATTTCCCCCCTTTAGTTCATGTCCATGTGTCATAAGTTCTTTAGATTCTGTATTTCCCATAGTATTCCTGCCCTCCCCCTGTCTATTTTCTACCTACTGTCTATACTACTTATTCTCTGTACCTTCTCCCCTCTTCTCCTCCTCCCACTCCCCTGTTGCTAACCCTCCATGTGATCTCCATTTCTATGTTTCCGCTCCTGATCTAGCTGTCCTCATAGTTTACTTTTGTTTTAGGTGTGGTTGTTAGTAACTGTGAGTTTGCTGTCCTTTCACTGTTCATATTTTTTATCTTCTTTTTCTTAGATAAGTCCCTTTAACATTTCATATAATGAGGGCTTGGTGATGATGCACTCCTTGAATTTGACCTTATCTGAGAAGCACTTTATCTGCCCTTCCATTCTAAATGAAAGCTTTGCTGGATAAAGCAATCTTGGCTGTAGGTCTTTGGATTTCATGACTTGGAATATTTCTTTCCAGCCCCTCCTTGCCTGGAAGGTCTCTTGAGAAATCAGCTGACAGTCTGATGGGAACTCCTTTGTAGGTGACTGTCCCCTTATCCCTTCCTGCTTCTAGGATTCTCTCCTTCATTTTAATCTTGGCTAATGTAACTATGACGTGCCTTGGTCCGTTCCTTCTTGGGTCCAACTTCTTTGGGACTCTCTGAGCTTCCTGGACCAGAAGGAAGAAAGAAACAACCAAACAGAAAAGAATGAAGAAACAAGAATTCAAAAAAATGAGGAGAGGCTTAGGAACCTCGAAGACATCTTTAAACGTTCCAACATCCAAATTATAGGGGTACCAGAAGGGGAAGAGGAACAGCCACGAGTGGAAAACTCATTTGAACAAATAATAAAGAAGAACTTCCCCAGTCTGGCAAAGGAAATGAAACCCCATTTTCTATCATACTGGCAAACAATATTTTAACTTATTGCAGCATCTCCTGTTGACATGCACAGAAACTACACTCTCCTGCATGGCGGTGGGAATTTATACTGGAGCTTCTTTACTAGAAAACAACTGAGGAAAAATAATAATAAAACTGTATTTTGTAAAGAATTAAATGACAAACTACTGAAATAATCTACACATCCAGTAAGAGATTAGTTCATCAAATTATAGCAATTCTGGGTAATAGTTTTATCCTCAATTTTGGGCCACTGCTAATAAGGCTAACACATGTTAAAGGGTATAGAAAAAGCCCCCATTGTCACTAGTGCCTGACACATGGTATATGTGCTGCCGAAGTGAGCACAGTGCCTGACACATGGTTAAGCACTAGTAAATATTAGTTACATGCCCCCTGGCTGGTGTAGCTCAGTTGGTGAGAGGATATCCCATAATCAAGAGGTCACAGTTCGATCCCTGGTTTGGGTGCATACAAGAGGCAACTGAGTGAAGCTGCTCTCTCCTTTCCTCTGTCTCTCTAAAAGAGCATTAAAAATGTCTCTGGGTGAGTTTTAATTAATCAATTAAAGTATTAGTTACACGAGCAAGTGAGGTGAAGCAACTAGAACAATCCGAGCTACATTCTGAAGTTGACTCCTACTGGACTCAGAGGAGGATGTAAACTTGTACTCAGTGTGATTTAGGTACGCCTGAACGACCTGATAAAGCATCATCTTTCCCTGAAGTTCACAGCCACCTAAAATTGTCTCACGTCTTAGCATGCATTTATTGGGTTTAAAGGTAAGATGAGGCATTTCTTGGCCCACTAAAACTCATCTCTAAGAGAGTCAGAAGTTAAGTAACTTACCCAGAATCACACAGCAAGTGAGTGTCTCTGACTGTATTTAAACTCGGCTGTATCTGAAACAAAACAAAGCACCAGATGAGTTTGGTAGACACTTATGAGTCATATTTGCATTCCTACTTCTCCCAAATTTATGGCACTGACTGTACACCTTACTGTCAATCATTATTATAGGGTCTTGTCCTGTGCCATTTTACTATTTTACATGTGGGCCTGACACTACTTCCCAACTAGGTCTGAAGTGATTGAAGGGTAAGCAGCCTCTCCCTGTTCTTCTTCTGTCTCTGCAGAAACACGCACCCTGATACCCCAGTACTTAATGCAATACTTTATACAAAGTAGGTAATAAATAGGTGCTTACAGAATAAATGAGTACTCATAAAGATTTCCATGATGTGCTTAAGGATCAGACCATGACAGCAAAGAAATTGGAAGACAAATAACAAAGAAAAATATTACAGCAAAGGTTTTAACAAAGGGTTAAACCTTTTATTCTGCCCTGGCTGGCGTAGCTCAGTGGATTGAGTGCGGGCCTGCGAACCAGACGATCGCGGTTCGATTCCCAGTCAGGGTACATGCCTGGGTTGCAAACCGGTTCCTTGCAGGCTAACTACCAGCAGGGGATGCACAAAAGGCAACCATACATTGATGTTTCTCTCCCTCTCTCCTTCCCCTCTAAAAATAAATAAAAATCTTTAAAAAAAAAAAAACCTTTTATTCTGTAAATAGCCTATTAAAAACACACCAAGACACCAGTGTAGAAATAAAACAAAGGGCATAGCCAAAAATTCAGGAAAGAGATTTCAACTAATTTGTAAATGTAGGGAAATATATACCCTTTCTAGTAATCAAATAAATGCAAATAAAATATAAGATGCTATTCTTGCATGTCAAATTGGCCAAAATTTTAATTATTATCTTAATAGTAATACCCAATGTTCATGGCAATGAGATGGAACATACTGGGGGCAAAGGGCCTTAAAGAGCCTTCTACATTAATAAGGATCTTTGGCTCAGTAGTTCTGTCCCTGCAAATCTGTGCCAACCAAACAATCCCGAATACAGCGAAGGGTGTACAGGGACCCGCAGCGTGGGCTTGAAAAGTCAGATGCACCTAAACTCAAGTCCTGGGTCCACCATTTCCTTGCTGGGTGACTTTGGGCAATACACTCGTCTCTGTGAGTTCATTTTCTCACCTGTAAAATGGATCTAACAGTTGTCTCTAATCACAGAGTAGTTGTAAGGATTAAGTGAAAGAACGTCTGTAAAATGCTAAGCACAAAGTGAGCACATAGAAAGGGCTCCATAAATACTATCCAGCATTATTATCACAAACAAAAAAAGCTTTACACATTCATATCCATTGTAATATATGACGAAAAAGGCTGAATTTCCAACTGTGGTGGTATGGTTAATTGAACAATAATATAGTCATTCAATGACATAGTATGCAACCTTTAATTTAGTGTGTTTAGATTGTGGAACTTCACTACATAAATTTATGAAAAGTGTGTAACAACATGAAAAATGCTTCTGTAACTAATGTGACCTGTTTTAGAAGTTGGGATATAAAATAAGGTCACATCTCTTCTAAGACTGATATTGAGATGATCCAAGCCTCCACCTCCCTGCTGAGAAAAGCTCCTTCTTCCCTCTCTGGGGTCCTTCCTCCCGTGATAAGCTCAGCAATCAACGCCCAAGGGGTCAACCTGCATTGCTCTCACGTGTGGCCAGGTCACAGCTCGGGCACCCCACCCCCAACTCATTCAAAGCCAGAGGACTCCTTACTGAGTGTTTCAACACAATATTATCAGGCACCAAAATAATTTGGAGGGGGAAAGAGCGCAAAATACTCTCAGTATTTCCATATCCAGAGGCAACCATAATTGATAGCTGGTGTATTTCATTCCAGAGTTCTCTTCTAGGTACAGACTCTTTTTCTGAGTTATGATTACCATGTTAAAAAAAGAAAAATTGTAGGCTCTGGCCAGGTAGCTAAGTTGGCTAGAGTGTTTTCCCAATACAGCAAGATTGTGGGTTCAATCCCCAGTCAGGCCCCATAAAAGAATCCACTAATAAATGCATAAATAAGTGGAACAACAAATTGATGTCTCTGCTTCTCTCTCTCTCTGTCTCTCACCAATAAATAAAAACTTAAAAAAGATAGGAAATTGTATCTTCCAACTCCAGAAAAGAGAGAAAACCCCACCCTGGCAAGGCAGGATTTACCCACCCAGCTGTACCAGGCTGAGCGCCCCTAGATTTTGAGGCTGGTTCCCAAAAAATCGGCAGCAGTATTCTTCCGTGGATCCTAACAGGCCCCGTGTGACCGAATGTTTTGGAGTAACTGCAGCCTCTCCCAGCAGCCCGACTGATGACTGATAGCTGGGCCGACGCCGCCTTTACTGCCCTCACACTCCCAGGCACTCCCGCCCTCTCCTCCGCCACACAGTCATCTGTCTCATCCATCCACCCACACTGTATCTGTAAAACTAACGTTTGGAGATAAGACAAGATGAAGTCAAGACGTCATTAAAGGTGTCACGTTCTTATCATTGCTTACTTGGAGGATTCTTGGTTAGCCACTCTTGCAAAATTGACTATCAAAACGATGGAAATAAAGTAATCTAATAGGGCAAAGGCCACTCTAAGAGACAAACTCAGTTACTCCATTTTCTTCTGCTTACCTAAGCCTAATTGCCTGATTTGGCTATTCACAATTACTAGGTTTTTTTCTAGTGAACATGAGCAGCATCCAAAAGTCAGAGTTAGGTGAAGGCTATCTCTCCCATCACTATTTGATTACAGTGAAATTAAGTTTCAGACCAAATTCTGCCACATACACATTCATTGACTTAGCAAGCAGACCCACAACACTCATACAACCTCATTTGTAAGCCTGAAATTGCAGCTTCCTGCCCCTGTAGAAACTGTTAGGTTTACCAAAGGCAACAAGGCAGCAATGACCTTACGGCAGATTGCAGCTGACCTTATAATCAGATTCATGAGACCAGAATTCTCTGATCAGTGGCTGGGCACAGGACCATTTCAGAATGAAGCCTCTGGCACCATTCTGAAAGCTGTAAACTTCTGGACTGGAATGCCGTGCCCCTTTATGCAAATATAGAGGGCCTCTGCCTCACCTGTGGCCAATCCAGAGGCCTGGAGCGCTGCTCACTCCACCCATGAATGCTAACAAAGCTTCCGATGTTGGTCAGTCACAGAGATCGCTGACATCCACCCCTGCGGTGTGGGACTCTGATTAGGAGCCTTCAGAACTAACTGCCTAACCCTGAAGTGTATGCTCCCTCTTAGGGTAACAGACTGTCACCAGGACATGGATCAAAATAAATGTACGCACAAATACACATGTCACATATACCGACCCGGCAGTGCACTTTTGTGTGCATGAACACACAGAAGTGATAGACAAATAGAGATGTGCATGTGTGTGTATGCATACACAACTTCATGTATAAGGTGGGTATGGTTATCCACCTTATACATGTGTACGGTTCCCCATATCCCACCTCATACATGTGTATGGAGTATGTATGTACACATATGAGGGATATACACATGCACATGTGCAGATGTGTGTGTAGAAGTATACTTGCATGTAAGTATGTATCTATAAATATATAAGTATATGTAAAAAGATAAAATCAGGCTTTCTCTGTCAAAGTATTTCAAAGAAAATTACAGGCAACACACTATCCCCCTCCTATTAAAGACAAAAAGGCTTTAAGATTCAGATAAAAAGAAGAAGGTAGGTAGGAAAATTTTAAAGACCTCATTCCATTTTTAGGATGAATGTTAAAGGCTGAATACATTAGACACATAGGAAAATAATCCCACTATTAGTATAATCACTTGCATCTGTCAAATGTGCCCTGATGTACAATACACTTTCCTTTACTCTAGAGGACCCCAAAGAAACACAACTTCAGATGAAATTGCAAAAGAGAAAGGATATCATCATCCAGTGCTGAATCTTGTCAAAAAAAATTATATCCTCAAACCACTCGGAGGCCAAATGATTACATCCCCTAGGACAGATGCCACAGAGGAGAGACGGAGAAGTTCAAGAGCAGAGCGAAGAGGGAGCACCCACAGCTGCCAGGAAAATCAGGGGTCCCAGCTGAGCTGGGTCTGGCAGAAGACGTTTGCCTGGCCGAGAGGGGGACGTCCGCCTCGACACAGACAGAGGAAGCCAGGGGGCCTCTCTGTCAGAGAAAGGAGAATTAGAAGAGATTGTGTACTTAAAAGCTGGCACATGCTATCCATATGCAAAAACCCATGTTATAAAACCAGGAAGCAGGCAACACAGAGCTTTGTGCTGCACCTGAATCGGAACCTCAGCTCTGCCCCAGCCAGCGGCATGACCCTGGAATGGTCTCTTCCCCGCTCTGTACCTGAATCCCACAGGTCTCATGTGAAAACTGTCCGGGTGCCTCCCACAGGCCAAGCAAAATCAAAGACTGGAAAGTGTATCAGAGAGGTAAGCACTTTGCAAAATAGAAGACATTATTTCATCACAACTAGAAGATATTTCCCTGAGTCCAACTGCACTAAAAGGGAAACTCAGGGGGTCAGAGTGAGAAGGAGAAAACTCAAAAATCTATTCTGCAGCAGAGAGTAAGGAAGCCTGGGTCAAGGAGGTCTGGGTCAAGCCTTGACCTTCCAGTCCCCCGCCCTCTCTGGCATGATGCTGTAGGCACTTGTAAGTGGGCTCTGAAAGAACTGAGGCAGGTCTAAAGGTGTCTCTTGAAAATCCCACATTGAATGAGGCGTCTCCAGCTATTGAAGTCCTAGCATGAGTGTCACCCACCTCCCTCTCCCAGATAAAAGAGAAAAAAGGCAGTCCTGGGGCTACGGTGGCCTCCCCATCCTTTACACAGAGCCAGGAGCCCGTATAAGGGCTCCCCAGTAGGGATAAGGAGTCAAAGGTGGTGCCCTTGCCTCTTAGTCTCTTAATCCTCACTTTAAGCCCAATTAAGTCTTCAAAGTGAATCTTTGATCAGAATGAAATTGTTGTTTAATTGAAAAGGCTGCTTTTCAAGAACAGTTGGGGTTCCCCCAAGGGGCAGTCATTTTAAAGCATTTCTACTAATGGGAGGGTCTCTTGGGTTTAAGTGTCCACATCAAGAGTGCTGGCTCTGGGCTCTGGCAGGTGTCAGGGGCCTCGCTGCTCACTGGAAGTAAATAGATGCTTGAAAAGAGGAAGCTAAACCAAGTCCCAACAAAGTGTCTTAAACAGGGCCCCCCTTAAGCTGGTCACTGGCGGCACATGAGTAGCAGACCACCGTTAATTCACAATATGAAGTCATGACAGATTTTCAGTCATGCAACAAGCCTTTATTGAGCATCTACTATGTGCTGGCACAAGAGCAGTCACTGAATCATTAAAGGTGAATAAAATGTGGTTCTGGGCCTCAGGGAGTTCAAACCTAGTGGAGTAAACCCAGAGCAGTCGACAGACAGCTTCTGGGGTGCCTAGGGGCCTGACCTTCCTGCCCCTGGGGTTGGTGCTGGGGACAGACCAGACTGCTGAGATCAGTGCTTCAGGAGAACTTCTCTGTTCCCCCAGATCTCCTTGAGTGCTTGTTAAATGCAGGTTTCTGACTCAGTGGGCCTGAGCGGGGCTGAGATTCTGTGCTTCTAACAAGACTCCAGGGAGACGCTGAAGGTGCTGCAGGTGTGCAGAACACACTTGGCACAGTAACCTCCTAGAGGACACTGACAGTTGAGCTGATTCTTAAAAAGTGAGTGGAAGTCTGCCAAGGTAGGAAGAAGTCAGGGGTATTGGGGGGCAGCCTCATGGCCCAGGTACAGCTGTGAGGGGGTGGAGGGTTGAGAAAAGTCCAGGAGCTTTGATTTGACTTGAATGGGAAGTGAGAGGAAAGGCTGGAGAGAAAGACAAGGGAAAGGTGAAAATGAAAAGGGAAAATTCCACAGGGGCATTTGTATGTCTGGCTGGGGCATTTGGACTTGCTGGAAAAGGCAGTAGAGACTGCTGAAAAACGTTTTAGCTTGTAAGAGATATGGTCAAATGGCATTTTAAAGAGATCTCCCAGCCAAGAGTATGGGAAGTGAACCAGCAAGGGCTAAGACTGGCAGGCAGAAGGGAAGCCAATAGGAAGGCTATTGCTGTGTCACGAACGGGGAAATGGACGGAATCGGGAGATAGCAGGTAGATACCATCAATAGGCATTATTTCTCCACAGCTTCAAATCAACCTTCCCCACAGGAATTTGATTTGGTCAATGGTTCTTCAGTGCTCTCAAAATAATTTTAAAATTCTTCTGTCTGGCTTTCAAAACACACTACAGCAAATTTCACCCCAGCTCTCCAGTGAACCCCCCACTATAATTCATGTGACTGCCCATCTGCCACCCTCCCTCTGACTTCGCGGGCTGTTCATACCTTCCAGGCTCAGCCCCGACGCCATGCTCCACTCTCACTGTTCCACACGGGGAGGGCCCCTGGGCTCCTCTTCCCACACCCACACTCCACTGTGCTTTCCGGCCGGCAGGCCAGCCTCCCCGTCAACGCTTCCCCAGACTGCCCCGTCCCCACTGGTCCAGTTGCCGGACTTCCTGCTTCAGTCTCTACTCAATCCCCAAGGGCCCTAGGGTTTTTAACGCCTTCTTTCATTTTCTTTTGCTTTTCGTAAACTAGCTCACCTTCCAGAAGTCCACCCATCGCATACATGTATGGATTGCGTACGAATGGTAAGAGGAAACCTGTGCACCCTCCTCTTGGATTCAGAAGCCAGCATCACCAAGATACATGAAGCTCCTGTGTGCCCCTCTTTGGTGGCCCTGTGTTTCTTTTACTGCGGACACTCCAAACAGCATAACCCGAAATGAGCCCTGAGTGGCAACACCAGTCCGCTACACCTTTGTTTCTTCCACGGCAATTGTCGCAATACTTTCTGTGCTAAAAATACGGGCATGCCACCAGCCGGTGTGGTGTATCTGTGGAAAAATGAGAGAAAATATTTTAAATCAGTTCTACCGGGAATTGTCCAAGGCATAGAGCCACTAACCCCTTGGCGTTTAGCAGACTATCCACCACAAGACAGACCCTCGGTAAATATTTATCTAACCGGATTCTGGATGTACTTCGTCTAGTGGACGTAACACAGACTCTGGCCAACGTCAGACATGAGACAATTGCACTAACCAAGTGGTCCCACAGCAGGGCCCGGCCCCTCCCACAGGGTGTGCATTACAGCCTTCAGGCTATAGGGAGAAATATTAGAACTTCTGCTTATACTCAGGTTTTTCTCAACCTTTTAAATGCTTTAAATGTTGGTACGGAGTGCACAGTGGATGGAACGCACGCAGTAAGTACGTGTGTGTGCGCCATGCACCAGTCGGTATCTCGTGCTACCTGGCGAGGCAGGTGGTGTGCAGCACAGTAGCACAGCAGCGCTTGGGTCAAAGGCCCCTCGCCAGAATGGACGGCAGGAAAATAAAGGGAAAGACCCAAGGCAGGGTCTCCCCACAGACTCGTAGGATCCATTTATTTATTCATTCATCCATCAAAAAATATATTTTATTGCTCTCACGGGCACCACGCTCTATTTCCCAAACGGCAGCGAGCAGAGACTGTGGAGCAGGCGTCGTCCACAGCCTAGCCACGCCCTGCCCGGTCCTGCCGCCCGCCGGACGCAGGCCGCTTCGTGGCTCAAACGCCAGGCGTCGCACCCTGGGTTGCCAGAGTGAGCAACTATGCATCCACACACGCCCCCGGCATAAAAGGATGAAGATGGACGAGTTCAACCAAACCCAGGCGCCTCGTCCTGGCATGATCTTTGTTCATTAGAACAACTGCTTAGCCTGGGGACTCTGTTCATATCTGCACGTCCCCGCCAGCAAAGGAGAAAACTCCATCCCAACAGGTGCATCAGAAAAAAACCTCTGCCTCTCCAAGATGCCCCCAGAATGCGAGATGGTGGAAACTGTCCTCAGCACAAGAAAGGCCTATGGATAGGGAATGTGATTGTAAATGTCCTTCACAAGATGTAAGGCAATCTGTTGTTTGCACTAAGTTGTAAATGGCTTGTGTGCAACGCTCTCTAGAAAGCCGGTTTTTCCGGAGGGCAAGATGGCAAAGACAACACCAGAAAGGCCTGTGGTACCTACAGGTGAAGTGGGAGGGTCTCAGGGGTGGAAAAACAGCCTTGGAGAGGAGCTGCCAGGCCACGGGGCCAGGGCAGCAGTGTTGAATTCATCGGTTTCTCTGAGGGCCATTTTAGGCCCCGCACTTGCCCACTGGCCTCAAAAACTTAGTTATTATAGAGAATGTTAGTGCTGGAAGCAAGCAGGGAGAGGCACCTGGCATAAGCTAGAAGCCAGACTCCTGACTGCTGGTCCAATAAGCCATCAGCAAACCTGGTAACAAAGGTAATTAAATGAAACGGAATTTTAAAAACTCTCAACCAGGTTCTCTGATTTGAAAGACTAGCTCAATTCCGTGCTCTTTCGGCTAAACGGTTTGAACCACTCAGCTCTGTCTCTCCCCTCTGGGTTTTTGATCTGACATTCCTGGCACTTCTCAGAGTTCTGCCAGAGGTGAGGGGGCCGCAGGGATCATTCTCTCTCACATTCCGCCCCAAAGGTGAACCTGGGAACAATGCACTATTGTCTCACTGGATAAAGTAAGTCAAAGAAATAGACTTCACTTACTCGGCAAGACTTAGGGTTGGATGTGCTATGGCAGTTGGAGGGAAAGAGAGCGAAGAACAACATGTAAATGCGCCTTCCTGCTTCCCAAGGATGAGAAGTTGAAACAGCCAAGTAGTTACATTGAACCCCAGGCACAGACACTGTTGGCTGAACTGGTCCACAGTTTGCAGAAGGGCGATCAGCTCCATTACATGACTTTCTGGAAGGTGTTATTTCATTTTAAACAATTCTACATCAAAACTATTTACAGTATGTTAAGATTTAAGTCCTAATCAGGAGCTCTATTTTAAATATGTAGGGATGCCATTTTAATACACTGGCCTTAGAAAACAATTATAAATATAATGTGAGTTTTCTAGGGCTATCACAACAAAATACTATAGACCGGGTAGCTGAAACAACAGAAATTTATTTCTTCACAGTTCTAGCACCTAAAAGTCCAAGATGAAGGTACGGGCGGGGCTGGCTTCTTCCGGGAACTCTCTCTTCGGCTGCTTTTCCCCACGTCTTCCCTCTGTGAGCATCTGTCCACATTTCCTCTTCTTGTAGGGACACCAGTCCTACTGGATTAGGGCCAACTAATGCAACGACCTCACTGACCTCTTTAAGGGCCCCCCATGGACAGTCATATCCTGAGGTGCTGGGGGCTGAGACTTCAACACACGAATTTTAGGGGTACACAATGCAGCTTGCGGGGGTATCAGATAGGCCTGCGCAGACAAGGAAGCGTGTTTGCCCTGAATGTCCCGAGGCTTCCTATAAAACCTGAGTATGATGCGTGCGGATACGCTTCTGGTAAAATTCCTGCACATTCTTAAGAGAAATGATGAGGGTCTGTAGATTACAGTCTGAAATTCATACAAAGGATAACACACACACGGCATTAGGATAATTTCCCTCAGAGGAACAGCTACTTTTTCATTCTGAACACTTTCAGACATCCAGAATCACTTCCCCTAAGCAATTACGATTTCACAAAAATGCTGTCAGGACCATCGCAAAGTTTTACTACCCAGACAGAGCTAAATGCTGGGGGCTTCTGGCAGTGATTTATTATCTACTCTGGAGGTAAGCTGCTAAGCGAGACTTACTCAGTAAGGACAGAGCCATCCGAAACAGTACAACATCTGTTGGACTGTGAGGGGACATTTTTCCCCATCCTTCCTCAGGAGAGTTTGTTCTCTGTAATCAGATGTATCTGATCTGTATGTGTTTTCACCCTTTCGTGAAATCGAGGGCACCGATATGCATTTGCCAAATCAGTCTGGCTTCCAATGTTCTTTGAAGTTTAGCTCTGAGAAATTTTCAGTATGCTTTCATAATAAAACCGGAGGCAGAACAATATCCAAGTCCACTGACAGAATCTATATGGGGATTTATTTTCCAGGTAGCTGCTTCATTGCGCTGTGGTGGCCTACCCCACTCATTCCTACCATCTCTGAGAGACTCCTGATTTCTAAGAACAAGAGAGCACTAATAACGCGTATTTGCCAACTTTGGTTTGCAGAATTGGTAACCAGCGCCAGGAGCCCGTTGCTGGCCTAATTCCGCCCCCTAGTGATCATAACATATTGTGGCTTTTTGCAAAAGGCAGACTGGGGAGCTGGGACCAGTGAAAGTGGCTGACCCCCATGTCCCCCCCACTTTAGCAACCTGTTTCCCAAGACACCCAGGTGCCCTTTCGCCAGGCACAGAAAAGGGAAATGACAAACTCATTCACAGTAAGGTGACCAGGGCTAAAATGTTCCCTTCTCCCCAGACTGTATACATTTGAACAAAGCACTGAAGTGGGAAGGCAGTGCTGCCTACCCCAAAAGAAGCAATTACCAATGGTGGAAATCTAGGCTTAAGGAGAAAAACCCTTTTCCTGGGTTCTTTTGTTGTTTTGTTTTGAGGAGTGCCTTTGAACAATCATCTAATGCCTCTTTTTTTTTTTTTTAGCAAATCACTACCCTCTCTATAATCTGGCAGGGGTTGGGGGTTGTTCAGCAGAAGATCCAGGAGAATGTTCCATCTCCCACATTTCTTGCCTCCATCCTCAGCTGCTCCCACCCCTACACCTGGCGGGAAGGTGTGACTCCCTTGGGTGGCCACCATGTCCAGCGGGGCAGCTCACCCTGCAGACAGACACGAAATGGGTGGGAACATGAGTGAGCAATGTTCTGGTCAGACTCCAGCCACCCCCCTGCAGCCTCTAACAGGACTCCCTGCTGCAGTTCTCCAGCAGGTCAGGGAGTTTTGCAGGCAGGTAGCCAATCCCCACAAGGGCTTCAGATCAGGGCGTTGAGCTGAGGGAGTCAGACCAGGAGACAGGCTCTGGGAAGTGGGAGAGGCCCCAGGCAATGTTCCTGAACTCTGGCTTGGGCTGGTCATTCATCAAGCCCACCCCAGGTATTCAAATGGCCTCTCCTCCACCAGAAGTGGTGCCAGAGAGTCGCCCCTACCCACCAGTGTCCAAGTCCAGTGAAGACAAAACGATGAAAACAATGGAAAGAATGCACAGACAGCAAGGGCTGCTCTGTGTTGCTGGTATAACCTGCTAGGAAGCCACAGGGCCCGCTGCGTCACTAACTCCCAGACTCGGCGAACAGGGAGGCACAGGCTGGTGGACATGGCCGGCAGCTGGAGCCGAAGAGCTGGTTTCAGTGCACAGGTTCACCTGTGTGCAGCGCAGCAATGTGGAGAGAACCTGGCGCCGGGCAGACCAGCGTTTGAGTCCCGGTTCTGCCGCTGGCGAGCTGGCCAACTGACAGCCCCCACAGCACCGCTGGGCTGTCGGCTGGGGGTTACACCCTCTGGGTTCTATGGGTACGAATCCCACAATCTCTCAGAATTTTTAGTCATAACGCATATCGCCNTAACCTGCTAGGAAGCCACAGGGCCCGCTGCGTCACTAACTCCCAGACTCGGCGAACAGGGAGGCACAGGCTGGTGGACATGGCCGGCAGCTGGAGCCGAAGAGCTGGTTTCAGTGCACAGGTTCACCTGTGTGCAGCGCAGCAATGTGGAGAGAACCTGGCGCCGGGCAGACCAGCGTTTGAGTCCCGGTTCTGCCGCTGACGAGCTGGCCAACTGACAGCCCCCACAGCACCGCTGGGCTGTCAGCTGGGGGGTTACACCCTCTGGGTTCCGTGTGTACAAATCCCACAATCTCTCAGAATTTTTAGTCATAACGCATATCACCTATTATAATTTTATTCTTTATGTGGGATGACTTGTCTAATTTTTTTCCTACTGCATTCTAAGCTCAGAAAGGGCAAAGATTGTATCTCTCTCTCATTCGCCATCTTTTTTTTCCACAGGGACTAGAACATAAAATACATTCAGTGAACATCTGAGAAATGAATCAATTTACAGTTACGCTGGACCTTTATCATCTACAAAATGATATGAGACTATCTTCCTTATCGGTTTATCGGGAAGTTTTAATGAAACAACATATTCGTGAAAATTTACCCTGTGTCTGACACAGAGTAGGTGTTCAAGAAATGAGCTGTTCCTTGGCCATTATCTCTTTGGGGACTCAACATAAGTGGACAGTTGTCCCTGGTCACCAGAGATACCACGGAGCAGTGAAGTCAGCCAAAATAAAAACCAGAGACCTGAGGAATCCACAAATTCCATCCCGAATCCCTGAACAATCAAAACTGGTTGGCACATTACAATTCATCACCTCTTCTCGCTAGGTGTCCCTTGATGGCAGGAAAAGTTATCTCCAGCCCCCCTTCCCTCTCCGTCCCGGGTAGAGAGTAGCCAGAGGGACTGTAAATCCATTCCTAACATTTTCCGTTGTTTGAGTTATGTTCCGCCAGAATTAAGAAGGTGACTTTAAAAACATGAAGGAGAAATAAAGGTTGCACTTCCCAGAGCAGAGCACAGGAGTGAAAGAAAACTGAACTTTTAATACGGAGCTGCTCTGAAGGAAAAAGGACTAAGAATATTTTTATGGGATACTTGCATTATGGGTAATTTTTTAAAATCCAGGGTTCAACTTGTACGACATGGAGGCATAAGTCTACCACTTAATGACATTTATAACTCTGTAACAATACGTTTTATATAAATTACTGCTGAGGCTTAACATTTCTGATTATGATATATAGAATAAAGTGATGTCATAAAGGCAAAGTTTGTAAGTTACGATCTGTCCTGTTGCTTTAAATAAGAGGATTTCTGGAGACAATTGTCTTGATGAATATAAACTCAAATGAACCTTGAATCTCTTCAATTATTCTTATTTAGAATTCATTTTCCTTTGAACTTTCATTTAACTCAGAGCACAATCGTTCCATTATAAATCAAACGCGAGCTTGTCTTTCCTGCAATAACAAGCATGCTTTAAATAATGAAGCAACACCTATGATCATAAAAGATAATGTTTCGATGCACCAAAATACAAAAGCAAAGAGATTTATTATCCCAGCTCGGTAATGATGAGTTGAGTGTTTGTGTAGCAACAGACCTCTCTGTCCCAGACAACACGCTCTGTTTGACTTTGTCAGTGTGCCCCCTTCCCAGGAACTGCAGTGCCTTTTCCTCGATGAGAGAAAACAGGAGATTCGACACCTAAAGCTGTCCGTGGTGGGGAAGCTCGGGTCCCTCCTCGCTCAGCTTCCTTAGTAGGCTAACAGGGACAAATCTCTCTCAGCCGCCCTGGGCCTCTTTTTCATGATGAAAGGGTTGGGCCGAACCGTCGAAGTCCATGCCAAGCTCTGAAGACGATGGCTCTATCTGCCCTCCCTGTGTACAGAATTATGGTGAGGAGCAACTAAGTTAATGGATGCAAATATACTTTAAAGGGCATAAAAGCGCTATGTATAGACTTGATGGTTTTCACTCTGCATTTTGTAAATAACTCCGCACATCCATTATGTTAACTCCGCTATCCAAAATAATATAGGAAAACCCTGGAGCATCTCCAAGCTATTACGGATGAAACAGTGTGATAAAAAGGCTCTTCTGGAGTTCCCGTGATAAATCGTCTTGGACGGGATCAAAGTCCCACATTGTAACAGGTCGAGGAGCTGGACTACCCCAAACAAGAGGCTACTTCCGCCCTGAAAATCTCTCCAGCAGGCAGGACACAGAGCTAAGCAGGTAGGCCGGGCCATTGGAAAGCTCGCTTCCTGTTATCTCTTCACGCATTCTATCTTCAAAGCGTTGTGACCTGTCTTCAATACATCCTTGGGTGTGGGATTTACATTTTTAATATTGGCGTTTATGACGTGGTGCTTCTTCCTGGTTAATTGGTATCAGAGCAAAATGTTTGCCTCTCTCCTGAAATAAATCTCTTCAAGAGCTTCAATCACACATTCTTTTGTTCTATCCCTCATTTGAAACGGGCTCTATAAAGCCGCCAGACCATGCTACATAATCTTTTGCCTCTCACGTTTTTAAATCTGGGGGTTTATGCTTTAATGGCTTTGATGTGCTTACTATTCAGCCTGTTACTTAAACCACGTTCCTCCCGTCCAACACCACCCGGCTCTCCCTCAGCCTCACAAGCCTATACCCTCTGAGGCTGAAAGGATTTATTTATCATCCAGAACGTTTCCATAATTTTGGAAACATATGTTTCGAAATTACATTCCAATATCTTATACTATGTTCTTTGTCTCGCATCTGTTCTGTAAAAACAAACAAAACACAGGCAATTATATTCCAATGGCTACAAAGGCTGCATTTTCCACAAGACTCGCTTCTTCCACACGCAGTAGCCTCGTCGCATAACAAAGGCACTTGCCGCCCCCTTCACTGCCATCTGAAGTCACATTTTTGTGTTAATTAGAGCTAACCACTGATAACTGCACATTTCTGCAACTTGACTGTGAAGCTTGGACTCCTTTCCAAAGTTATTTCAATTTTATAGGATCATCTTGTTACTGAAAATTAGCTATTGTAGAAAAACCAAAAGGACATAATACTCAACCTTGCGTGGACAACAACAACTCAGTAATCTTTCATCTTCTCGGGGTATGACTTGAGTTACATTTATTTTTTAAATGCCTTTCTTTCTCTGTAATACCCTAGTGGGAAGATAAGAAGTCAATGCACAATTTAAAATAAAAAGACCCCCCCTCTCAAAACACACACACACACAACTAAACTCAAGTGACATACAGAAAAGTTGGCCAAAATATATTTCTGTTTTATATGACCACCCCTACCAAACACCAGCTTCCTCCTACTCAGAAGTCTTCAGTGCTACACACACATACAATTGAAATATATAAACTCAATCACTTTACATCTATTCTGTTACCCTAGGATGTTTGGTATCAAAATTAGATCAATTAGCATTGAAACATTTAAAAAGTCCTCAAAACCAAGAACTACACTATTCAGTGTATCTATTAAAAATAAAAGGTTACTATTGAAACAAGGTTACTCTCATGTTTCTGTCTTTGTTACCATGATCCTTATTAAAACAAAAAACAAGAAACCAAGCCCCAGCTGGTGTGGCTCAGTGGGTTGAGTGCTGGCCTGTGAGTGGAAAAGTGGCCAGTTTGATCCCAGCCAGGCCACAAGTCTGGGGGGGTGTGCTGGGTCCCCAGTAGGGGGCGTGTGAGAGGCAACTGATGTCTCTCTTGCACAGTGATATTTCCTTCTCTTTCTCCCTCCCTCCCCCTCTCTCTAAAAATAAATAAATAAAGTCTTTTTAAAAAGTGGGACTGAGATAAGGGAAAAGCCTGAGGCTTGCAGTGGTGGCTGGTAGATCATTTAACAACGAGCTCAAAGTGAGGGGAGAAAAAGCTCTGATTGGTCAGCATTTACTAACCTCCATCATGGCCAGTTTTGAGCTACCGGCGTGATGTCAATGAAAGGCAGAGCTGGGAGTATCTGTGCACAACTGGCTCTTGCGAGGTGGTGCGAGATTCCCCCACTGGATGCCTGGGTTTTTGACAGATGCTTACAGGACTGTGGATGGAGAAGTCAGTACTAGTTACTGTGTGCGGTCGACACATAACGTAACCCACATAAATCCCGGCCCCACTGTGACCCAGCCTCAGAATAAAGAGACACTCAAAATGCCAGAGCTCTGAAAAACATTATCAGTTTGGGGGGTTTCTTTGTTTTATGCAGATGCTTCACCCAGAAATCTTCCCATCTCATTCTGTCTTCAATGTTTCACAGTTATGTTAAAGGCAGAAAACACATGGTCTCATACATATGCATACGTGGGCAAATGTGTGTGCACACACACACAGATCCTCCTTACCACCCTGCTCCCCCATTCAATCCATACCACCTTTACTCAGCACCCATAACTTCCCCCAGTGCACACAGAGCCCTGGAAGCACAGTTCTCCCTCTCTGGCTGCTCTTCTCCAATTCCAGTGAGTAGTCTTTTCCATCCCATTACAGTACCACCACAGTACTTGTAAATGTTAGGTCTGCAGCATCACAATGACAGTAATAGAGCCCTGGCTGGTGTGGCTCAGTGGCTGAGGGCCAGCCAGTGAATCAAGGGGCCGTGGGTTCATTTCCCAGTCCAGGGCACATGCCTGGGTTTCGGGCCAGGTCCCTGGTGGGGACTGTGTGACAGACAACCACACATTGTTGTTTCTCTTCCTCTCTTTCTCCTTCCCTTCCCCTCTGTCTATAAATAAAATCTTTTAAAAAAAAACAATAATAGAGAACACTTACCTAATCCTCATGCTATACCCAGCACTCAGCTGAGCACTTTACACCAAGAGACTCACTCGAGTTATGGGGCCAGGGGTCCGACCAGGCAGAACGGCACACGAACTCGATGTCCTTAACCACCACACTCTGCCAATTCTCAGGCCCATCTAAAGGAAAGCCACAGTGAGACCTTAGCCAAGGCAGACTTTTTCTTCCTCAGTCTCCTCATCTGTAAAATGGGGCTGATAACAGTACCTGCCTCAGAGGGTTTGGAGGAGAATTAACTGAGTTAACACATGTAAATGCATAGAACAGTATCTGGCACATGATGAGAGCTATTATGTTAGCTAAGTGTCAACTAGTAAGGGTTAACCAATACTAACTGGCTCCTCACAACCTATAGAGTTTTCACACTATCTTTTGCTAAAGTTCCAGAGGTTTGCAGTTGTTGTTTTTTTTCTGTAAAGGGTCAGATAGTAAATAGTTTGGGCTTTGCAGGCCACATAAGGTCTCTGTCACATAACCTCCTTAGGGTTTTTAAGTCTTTAAAAATGCAAAAATCATTCTCAGCTTGTGGGCCAACGCAGACCACTGGCAGGCTGTCCTACCTGCGTAGTGTGCTGCCCCCTGTGCTAGAATCAGAGAGAGAAAGAGGGAGAGACAGAGACAAGTTTGAAATAGCACAGTTTTTATGTAACCAAATACATGAGCTCTGAAAGAGGCACACATATAGCAATCCCACATTTCCCTTAGCAAATATTCACTTAATCACTTACCATATATGCGCTGGTTGCCTTTCTGGATGCTGAAGCTACAAAGATGGAGACGTATGCACTTGACCTTTAGGAGGCTCATAGCCTGATGGCAAAGCAACCACAGCAGTGGAGGGATATAATAAAGGAGGGGGGGATCTGCTCTGGCTAGGGGAAGGTTGATTGATGAGGAGGAGATCCACAGAGAAAAAGTGCTTGAGCTGTACCTTATAAGATGTAAGGAACTCATTCAGCAGACAGAGGCATAAGAGAGCAAGGAGGTATTCAGAAAAAAATGTGTTTCTTGGGTTAGAGGAAGCCCACAGGGTCAGTGACAGCTAGATCGGGGAGGGAGGGCTTTGTACGCTAGGCCTCTGGCATTCAAACTTTTTAACACAGAGATGTATCCTTGGGCAAAATCTGAGTCTAGAGCTCTGTGTGTAGAACAAATCTGGTTGAAAGTGGGTGGTAAGTCCAGAGCACCTCCTTTCTGGTGGCTGTCTTCACCATGGGCAAGTCAGGGTAAGCTCTGGGCCTCCTGGCAACTTAGCTGGAAAGTTGCCGCTTCTGGCAAAAGGCACCACACTTGAGGGCCAGGGAAACCTGGCTGTAGTGGCTTCCCTTGAACAAATTCTATTGAAGTCAATGAAATTCCATCCATCTATTTTTTTAATATATTTTATTGATTATACCATTACAGTTGTTCTATTCCCCCCCTTCAATCCCCTCCACCCGCACCCTCCCTCCCCCACCATTCTCCCCCCCTTAGTTTATAACCACGTGTCTCAAGTTCTTTGGATTCTATATTTCCCCCACTATTCTCGCCCTCCCCCCTATCTATTTTCTACCTACCATCTATGCTATTTTCTGTGCCTTCTCCCCCTTCTCCCCCTCCCACCCCCCTGTTTCTAACCCTCCATGTGTTCTTCATTTCTATGGTTCCACTCCTGATCTAGCTGTCCTCTTGGTTTGCTTTTGTTTTAGGTGTGGTTGTTAATAACTGTGTGTTTGCTGTCCTTTCACTGTTCATATTTTTCATCTTCTTTTTCTTAGATAAGTCCCTTTAGCATTTCATATAATAAGGGCTTGGTGATGATGAACTCCTTGAACTTGACCTTATCTGAGAAGCACTTTATCTGCCCTTCCATTCTAAATGAAAGTTTTGCTGGATAAAGCAATCTTGGCTGTAGGTCTTTGGATTTCATGACTTGGAATACTTCTTTCCAGCCCCTTCTTGCCAATTAAGGCCTCTTTTGAAAAATCTGCTGACAGTCTGATGGGTACTCCTTTGTAGGTGACGGTCCCCTTATCCCTTGATGCTTCTAGGATTATCTCCTTCATTTTGGTCTTGGCTAATGTAATTATGTCCATCCATCTATTTTTATCTTGAGCAGACATCCTGTTCTTCCCCAGAACCTCTGCTGGCCAATGGCTTGCCCCAGGCAATAGAACACCCTCTTATACACCACCTCGTGCTTTACCTGATTGCTTCCTGAGCCTGCTTTCTCCCCATCTGGATGAATCGGCCTGGAGACTGGAAGCGCTTCTTGCTTCTCTTGTATCTCTCTCAACAAGCAGCGTGGGGCAAGGTGCTATTGAAAGGGAATACCTTCCAATCCTAGGAGTCTGAGACTTTCCATGGGAGGAAAGGAGCATCAAACAAACAAACAAACAAGAGCACTAACGTGATGAAACCCCTCCCAAGACAAGCACTAAGTAAGGGCAAGTGGGAGATTGAGTGTGGAGTGGTTTGTGTGTCTCGGGACTGAAGGTTCAGTGTATCAGATTCCTCAGTTCACAATTATTGCTTTGGGTCCACACACAAGCTCTCTCCCCTAATTTTTTATAATCCTCTTCCATCTCCATCCCCTAGTCTGATTTCCCTTCCTGCAGTAGATGACCATTTTATTGTATTTTTATGTGTGTATTCTTTGACAGTTACCTTGCGTGCCAATATTTTAACATATGAAAATGGTGTGTTCTCAAGTTTTAGATCTCATTCTATCTCTTCCCTTTTTCACCCAGCATGTTGCTTTTAAAATCTACCCACAATGCCAGGCATGCATCTAATCCATTTCTCCATAATCTGCACCTATCATATTATGTATCCAGCCCCCCAGAATGCTTCCAACGACCCACTCCCACAAACAGTGCTGCGAGGAGCTGCCTCATCCATGTCCCTTCCACATCCGTGCAGGAAACTCTCAGGCACGCATGCCCAGGAGCAGGAAAGCCGAGTCACGTGGTGTGAGGATAATAAGCAGGCCAGGGTGCTCTCCGGAGAGGCTGCCCCAGGCCCTTCTGCCATTAGCCACGCTGGAGGGTTTCAGAGGCTCACATTCCCACCCACACTGAGCAAGATCCAGGGTTACGGACTGAAATGTGTCCCCCAAAAGATACGCTGAGGTTCTAACTCCTAGTAGCTCAAAAGTGACCATATTTGGAAATAGGATTCCTACAGATGCAGTCAAGTTCATTAGGGTAGGTCCTAATCCAATATGACTGGTGTGCTTATAAAAAGTGGGGATCTGGACACAAAGACAGAGTTACATAGAGGGAAGACCATGTAAAGACACAGACGTGGGGAGAACACCATGAAGATGAAGGCAGAGATCGCAGTGACCCATCCATAAGCAAAGGAAGGCCAAGGATTGCCAGCAACGCCCCAGAAGCCAGGAGAGAGGGGGAAATCAACTCTCCCTCACAGCCTGCAAAAGGCACCAACCCCACCAACACCCTAATTTTGGTCATCAAGCTTCCAGACTACGAGGTAATAAATTTCTATGGCCTAAGCCACCTACTTTTTGGTGGTTTGTTACAGCCACCCTGGGAAACATACACTCAACTTCCCAAGTTCTGCCAGTCCAAATATCTTGTGACTTTATTTTTATTTCTCTAGTCACTGAGTTTGAATATCTTTATGTGATCTATGCTTTTCAGTCATAGGGGTTGCCTTGTGAACTGCCTTGTGAAAAGAATTTCCATTCTTCTAGCCCTGGCTGGTGTAGCTCAGTGGATTAAGCGCAGGCCCAAGAACCACACGATCGCGGTTCGATTCCCAGTCAGGGCACATGCCTGGGTTGCAGGCCAGTTCCCAGCAGGAGACTCACAAGAGGCAACCATACATTGATACTTCTCTCCTTCTCTCCTTCCCTTCCCCTCTAAAGATAAATTAATAAAATCTTTAAAAAAAAGAATTTCCATTCTTCTGTCCACGTTTTCATAGAGGTTCTTATCTTTTTCTTGTTGATTTGCAGCAGCTCCTTATAAACTCCAAAGATTAGTCCCTTAGAGTTTGATACTTTACAAACATCTTCTCCCAAACTATTATCTGTTTGTTAACTTTGCCAATTCCTCATTAAGCAGAGTTTTTTGTTGCTATTGAATCAAATTTTTCAATTTTTCAATTGTAGTTTGTGCAGTTGGGGTTTTGCTTAAGAAATCCTTCGCCATGCCTACATTACAAAGATACTCTCTTGCACAATGTTCTACCAACTGTATTGTTTTCCCTTTAACATTTAGTCAATATGTGCCTATGGTAAAAGCCAGAGAGAGGTTTAGAACCTGTATAAGAAAACACACCAGGACTTCTGGCCAAGATGGAGGCATAGGTGGAAACACTGTGCTTCTTCACATAACCACAATTAAGGACAACAGAGATTTAGAAACAAAAACACAACCAGAACAGAGAAAACTGAACTGTACGGAAGTCCAACAACCACTCAACCAGAGAGGTAAAAGGGGTGGGGTCGGCGGCCAGTGGAGAGGGGTCCTGGCAGCAGGAAAGGGCAGTGGCAGCTGGACCTGGGAGCACAGGCAGCACGGAGCTGACCATGGTCACACATTCACGCACAGATAAACTAGGCAAAAACGGGCAGCGAGACAGACCACACAACCCAGGGCCCCAGCGATGGGAAATAAAGCCTAAAAGCACCAATTGAAAAGATGCCAACTTGTGGGAAGCAGCAGAGGGGACTGAAATCTGAGACAGAGCAGAACAAATGCCATTGTTCCCTCTCTGACCCCGCCCCCACATACAGCGTCACAACCCAGCATCTGGGTCACCCTGCCCTGGTGAACACCTAAGGCTCTGCCACCTACATAATAGGTGCAACCTGACCAAAAATGGCTCAATCAGAAGAACAAATCAAAGCCCCAGACCCAATGCTTTAAAGCGACCAAAAGATAGCAAACCTCTTAGATGCACAGTTCAAAGCACTGGTGATCAGGATGCTCACAGAATTGGTTGAATTTGGTCTCAAATTAGATGGAAAAATGAAGGCTACACTAAGTGAAATGAAGGAAAATGCACAGGAAACCAATAGCGATGGGAAGAAAACTAGGACTCAAATCAACGGAGTGGACCAGAAGGAAGAAAGAAACAACCAAACAGAAAAGAAAGAACAAACAAGAATTCAAAAAATGAGGAGAGGCTTAGGAACTTCCAGGGCACCTTTAAACATTCCAACATCCAAACTATAGGGGTACCAGAAGGGGAAGAGGAGGAGCAACAAGTGGAAAACTTATTTGAACAAATAATAAAGGAGAATTTCCCCAATCTGGCAAAGGAAATAGACTTCCAGGAAGTCCAGGAAGCTCAGAGAATCCAAAAGAAGCTGGACCCAAGAAGGAACACACCAAGGCACATCATAATTACATTAGCCAAGATTCAAATGAAGGAGAGAATCCTAGAAGCAGCCAGAGATAAGAAGACAGTCACATACTAAGGAGTGCCCATCAGACTGTCAGCTGATTTCTCAAAAGAGACCTTACAGGCAAGAAGGGGCTGGAAAGAAGTATTCCAAGTCATGAAATTTATCAGGGCATGGGTAATTCAGTGGTAGAATTCTCACCTGCCAAGTCATGAAATTTAAAGACCTACATCCAAGATGCCTCTATCCAGCAAAGCTTTCATTTAGAATGGAAGGGCAGATAACATGCTTCTCAAATAAGGTCAAGTTCAAGAAGTTCATCACCACCAAGCCCTTATTATATGAAATGTTAAAGGGACTTATCTAAGAAAAAGAAGATAAAAAATATGAACAGTGAAAGGACAACAAACTCACAGTTATTAACAACCACACCTAAAACAAAAGCAAACTAAGCTGACAGCTAGATCATGAGCAGAACCACAGAAATGGAGATCACATGGAGGGTTAGCAACAGGAGAATGGGAGGAGGAAAGGAGGGGAGAAGGTACAGAGAATAAGTAGCATAGATGGTGGGGAGAAAATAGACAGGGGAACAGCAAGTGTGGGAAATGTAGAAGCTAAAGAACTTAGGACACATGGACATGAACTAAAGGGGGGAATGTGGGTGGGAGGGCATGTGCAGGATGGAGGGGAATGAAGGGGGGGATATAGGACAACTGTAATAGCACAATCAATAAAATATATTTTTTTAAAAAGAAAACACTCCAAGGGCCTAGTGGCTGAAACAAACATTTATTTTGCTCACATACCACATCGTGGGTAGGAATCAGTAAGGATGGTTTCTTTGTGGCTCGGAATATCAGTGGAGAGGGCCCCACCAGGCCTAAAGGGGGCGCTCTCAAGATAGCTGGCTCCTATGGCTGCAAGCTCCTGCTGGCTGTCGCTGGGAGTCGGGCTGAGGCTGAGACCTGGGGCCATAGTTCCTGTCCACTAGTACTTCATCAGAGCCTGTTGGGACCTCCTCACATCTGATGGCTGAGTTCCAAGAAGAAAAAAAGAAAGAAGTAAAGGCGGAACCACATTATACAACCTAGCTTCAGAAATCACTTGACCTTACATACACTGTTGCTGATACCCGGCCAGAATCATGGGGAGAAACACACACCCTACCTCTCACTGGGCAAAGCATCCAAGTCACATTGTGAGGCACATGTGGGGGAGGGACAATGATGCTGCAATCATTTTGGGGACTAGAATCTGCTACAAGATCCAATTTTGTTAGTCAGCCATCTTTAACATTTCTTAAATTCCTTTGCATACCTGGGTTTATGACTGAGCTATCTCTTGTTACACTGTTCTGTGTGGTTTTTGCTGCAATAAGACTGTGAATGTAGCCCTGGCTGGCGTAGCTCAGTGGATTGAGCGCGGGCCTGCGAACCAGACAGTCATGGTTCGATTCCTGGTCAGGGCACATGCCTGGGTTGCAGGCCGGTTCCTTGCAGGCTAAGTACCAGCAGGGGATGCACAAAAGGCAACCATACATTGATGTTTCTCTTCCTCTCTCCTTCCCCTCTAAAGATAAATAAATAAATAAAATTTAAAAAAAAAAGACTGTGAATGCGTTTTAATATCTGAGAGGAAAAGTTCCCTCTCTTCATTCTCCTTTTCAAATGTATGAGTTATTCATGAACACTTATTTTTATACTACTTTTTAAATATACCTATCAAGCTCCCAAAAATAATCCTCCTGAAATGTTGTTGGGGTTGCCTTGACTTTATAATTTAATTTGGGAAGAATAAACATAATTTTACATTGGTATCCCACTCAGAGACATAGAAATTACCCTGACCATTTATTTAGGATTCCTTTTGTAGCTTTTAAGAATATTAATATTTTTCACATAGAGGTCTGATATTTTCAGTTGTTGTTAATCCCTAAATATTTCATAGTGTTGGTTCTGCCATGAATGTTATTCTTTTCGAATCATATTTTTAATCTGTTTTTGCTGGTGTTGAGAAATTCTATTGATATGCATAAACTGCTCATGCATCTGTCAACCTTGCTTAATTCTAGGTTGGTTAAATCTGTTGTTTTGCTATTTAAATGATCTGTTTCATTCCTTCCCCTCTAATTCACACCTATTTCTTTTCCTTTATGCTGTTGGCTAGGAAGTCCAGTATTATGATAACACAAGAGGGTGAAAATGGAGATCCTTATCATGTTCCTGATTTTAAAATAGAATTCATCTTTCTCCATTAAGCTGAATCTGTGCTTTAAATTTGTCACCACCTACCTCTCCTGGTTTTCCTCCCAGCTCCACTGGGTGTGTCTTCCAGTATCTCAGTCAGTTCCTGCTCTTCCACAGTCTTAACAAGTCAACTCCTGCCCTGGCCAGTGTGATTCAGTTGATTGGAGCGTGGCCTTGTAACCAAAAGGTCGTGGGTTTGATTCCCAGTCAGGTCACACACCAGGGTTGTAGTTTGGTCCCAGCTCTGGGCACACATGATGCCAGGTCTGAGTGCATACAGAAGGCAACCGATCAATGCCTCTGTCTCTTCTTTTCTCTCTAAAAAGCAATGAAAAAATATCCTCAGGGAAGGATAAAAAATAAAAAGTCAACTCCTCTTTCCCCTTCCTGCCTGCCGTGTATATATCACTCGTCCCTAAATGCTATCCACTCCAGCTCCCAAATATTTCCCTAATCTGTACTTCTGCATATCAGTCACCACCCTGTTCCAAACCCCATCGTTCACTGCAAAAATCTCCTATCTGGTCTCTCCACAGTCAATTTAGCCCTCTGAACCATTCTCTACCTAGCAACCAGAGCAAGCTTTTTAAAATATAAAAATGTTCAAGTCACTTCTTTGCTTCATGTTCTTTAGTAACTTAAACTCCTTCAACTCAACTTGGCATGACCGCCGTGAGTTGCATGTCCCAGCGCCACCTACCTGTTCATTCTTACTCACTCCTCTCCCCCTTTTTGCCTGCACCCCGGTACACAGCATTATTTCTACTACACCCAGCTGCCTCTCGCCTTGGGGTCTTCACACATGCTGACTCTCTTCCCAAAACCAGGGCCTCCCTTGCCTCTTCCAGTGCACACTGCATGACTCCAGGGAGCACCTTCCACCTCACTGACTCACGCACATGGAGAATTAAACCCTCGTAAAGGAGAGGAGAGTTTTTCTAATTACCAAAGAGGCATCATTATCAGCTAACTCCGGGTTGTCTGAAGCACGCTTGCCCTGCACCTTTTGGATGTCTTAAATGTTAATGAGAGGGGGGAACCTTCCTTGACCCTCCAATGAAGGTTAGGTCTCCCTATCAGTGACTGTTCCAACACTGTGCCTTCCTGGCACTTACCATAACTATAGTTATACACATTTGGTAATTATTCATGATGTGCTCTCTCCCCAGGGGATGGTAAGTTTCACAGGGATAATGACAGTTTCTAGAATGTTCTGTCCTGTATCATTCTGGGCCTACTATGGAGGGCATACTCAGATGAGAAGTGACAAATGAATAAATGAATGAATGAACCAAATGGTTCTCTCTTCTAGCTACATAGCTCTTATCTGCTGTCTGACTAAATCTAGGCCCCTTTGAGCAACTGTCTAAATTTCCACCCACAAGATGCAGACCTAGGGGGTGGGCTTTCCAGATGCTACATACAAGAAACGATGGCCCCCAGGGCCATGACACCACATTATCCAGTTCTCATAGGAGCCGCCATTTCTAACATGCTGCCAACCATGGGGACTGACCAAATTTTCCTCCTCTGGGCAGGAAACAAGAATAGTCCTCAGCCCACAGCACCTGGACAACCAGGACTTCACCCACTTCCCCATCCAGGAGACCAGCTCTCAAGCCTATAGCCTTCCATGCAACAGAGAGTCCAGGAGCCTGAGCCTGTGACACTTTGGGCCACCAATTGAGTGTGTCCCCAAGGGCTACTAGTCCACAAGCTACAGCACCATTTGTCCCATTTTTCTCATCCAACCCCCAGCCAGCAGTGCCACTGAGTAGACAATTACTGACTGCCTACTCTGTGCCTACCTTGATACACGGCAATCCCAAACTATAATCTTTGCTACAAACAAGTACATGCTGTAGCTGGGGAGACAAGAGTAACACCCAGGAACACACATGATGGGAGAAGAAACTGTGAGCAGAGATTTGGAACAACCAGCCTCAGCCCTGAGCCAATCTGAAAGGTGTGGAGGGAAATGGTTCCAAGCAAGAGCAGTGCAGAAGTCCCGGCCAGAAATCTAGAGCTCTACTCCCCTCTGCTGTCTCCGTTCAGACTAAAGGTCCATCCCAGCAACCAAGGAGGGAAAAGGAGAGAGAGGGTAACTACAGAGGCGAAGAAGAACAGGGCAGAAGGGCAAAGAAAAAGAAAACAAGTACACTAGTGAAGTCTGCACATGTCTTATCACAACAGCTCATATCTGTGCGCTTTTTCACACAGCACCTACATGGGGACTGCCTCACTGGGTCCCCCACGGCCCTGAAAGTACACTTTACAGATGGGGAGGCTGTGGCCCCAAAAGACTGTGAAATTTCCCAGGCTTATACAGCTGACTAGTGACAGAACTAGAACCCCAAACCCCAGTCTTCTGACTCCAACATCGTCCTCTTTCCCCTAAACCATGTGGCCTTCAAAAACAGAAGGTTAGAGGACAAAGGGGAAACTGGATTCCAGGAGTCTCCCCACCCCTGTAAGCCCTCACCTCCCTTGCCACGCTTGCCTCCTTCCACCCACCCACCCACACGGGAAACTGCAGGTCCTTGGAAAGTCACCCAGTTTCCTTCCTAAGAGATGTGCTATTGCTTATCTGTCAAGAACCTCAGCAGGGCCTCTGTGCTGCCAAACATCTCCTTCTAGGAACCAAAGGGTCAACACTAGGAGAAGATGAGGCTGATGCTGTCCTCGACCTCCCTGAAAGCCATCACCTGTAGGCACAGGTCTAGGCGCTCAGGCGGACAGAAGGAGCTTACGATGCTGTTGAGCACGTGATGCATAATAACAGCGATATCCCTAGCAGCTCACTCTTCTAGAGTACTTACTAACCACCACCACCAAGAGAAGGGTTTTCGATGGTTTTAATTTTTATAATTAAACAAAGGGGAATTTTGTCTTCCATGACAAATTGAGGCTCAGAGGGCTGAGTGGGTTACACACCCAGCCAGGGAGAGAACCAGAACTCAAATCAGGTCTGCCTGAGTCTAGGGACCAAACGTGTAACCACTATATATACCACCTCTTTGCTTTATAAATAACCAGTGGTGAGAAGGATATAAACCCCAAATGCTGATATAATTAATATAATTAATGTCTGCCAATACCCAAAGAAAGTTTCAAAGGAGAGATAGACTGATGCGGAGCTACAACAAGGAAAGGACAGCAAGGGGCCTGAGGCCACAAATACAGGAGAAATGTTGGGAGCAAATGGGAAAATGACCTCACGGCATGTATGTTAGAAGGGGGACTGAAGTAGCTGAATGGCACTATGAAAATCATCACCATGGATGGATGGCCATTCAGACTAATAAATTTAGCGTCAGAAACAAGACAGATGGCAAGAGAGAAGAGAGGAGAGTCCCTAGTCACCAGAGTTCATTTGCAAGTACAGAGTAAGACTATGAGAACTGTGTTCCATCATCTGATTATCCAGCCCTCAGGTCTCTGGGACCCAGTTGCCATCCCCAGAGGAGCTTCCTCCCACATTCCCTGTCTCCTCCCTCCAAACCGAGTGGGTGTGTGCAGGTGAACGCTCTTGACAGGCAGCAATAGCCTTCTCACTCAAGTAAAAGAAAAAGGATTTGGAAAAAGTGACACAGTGGCCGAGGTGGACGCAGGTCTTGGCAGTCAGACGGGGATCTTCCCACTGCCCTGGATCCTCTCTGTCAGGGGCGAGCCATCTTCTCCCTGCCCGAGGGTCATGCACTTTTCTGTCTTATCCAGCTGCAGCCACATCTACACATCACCAGCTGGCACGGCTAACTGCCCACAGTCCATTCAGTTCGCTAACTGGGGACCATCGAGGGTAGCCAGGTTCCTGGGGAGTCTGGGGACGTCCTGTCGTGCCAGGCAGGCACTCCGTCTGCCTCAAGCCTAGGGATGGAAATGCATCTGCAAAACCCCATCAACTCACCCCAGTGTGTTTGCACCCCCTGGCACAGCCCGCATGGCCTGTGCCCTCACACCGCTGCCCACCACTAGAACACAGTATCCAGATTTTCCCGGGGACCTACAACCTCTGAGAAACAAACATCACAAAACCAAAGGGACCCTGTCTCCCAAAAGCTGAAAGCCATTACTGGTCAGGCGAAAGGATGTATATTTGATCAAACTGCACTAAGATTTTGTAGTTCTCCATTATTAAGAAGACCTGCTGAAGTGAGCAAGATTTTAACTGTTGGGTTCTAAACTTTAAATATATATATATTTTTATACAGTGACTTTACCATTTAAACTATATAAGACAGCAACCACAACATTGAAATTCTGTCTTTCAAAGGGTTTTATGTACTCCTCTAACTAAAAACAGCTTCACAATAAAAATATCCAGTTTTACAAATGAACCCAACCCAAAATAGTAACTATGGCCTTAGGGGCTGTTATCCCATTGCTGTATGAAGGATTTAGGGCACATAAATGCCTGTTAACACAGTAAGCACGATACTCTAATTTATAACGTGACCCTTGCCAGGGCCCTCACAGCACCCTGAGGCACTGACGCCCCCTCAATTAAAACATCCTAAAGTCTAATAGACTCGCCCTGAAAAGAACTGCCCTGTAAAAGCATGGCCCACCCCACAAAAAAAAATCCTGACGGAAGGGGTTCTACCTCAAGGTGGTGGTAGCAGCAGAAGGTTCGAAGATGGAAGGAGAGCTTAAGTGTCTAATTCCCATGCTCGACTCATGCCACATACACAGGAAGGAATAACAGCCCCAGAGCAAAGAAACATTACAAGGAGGGTTGTCCAGTGTCCATCTCAGGCTTGCCTAGCAAATTTGGCATTTGCTTGTTACACATAAACGCATCTTGGGGTTTTAAATCTGGGGAACCCAAGTGACTATTTCTACTAAAAAGCAAGAGGAACCCTTTTTTTCCAGAGACCTGCTGGGGGATGGAATTAGGAAGCCTTCTTTTGACCTTGGCCAACTGCAAGTCACTCCGAGAAATCTGCAGCACCTCAGCAGTGCGGGTGTTTCCCAGGAGGTAGAGTCATCTGTGGTATCTGCTATCAGGTGATTTTATCATAGCAAAGAACAAACACGTCTCTCAAAACTGACCCTCCAGTCCTAGATGTCAGTGGGCAATTAAAATTTTTCAAAAGACCTAAGAACTTATTAAATGTCTCCAAAGTCTTCACAAAGTGCCAACACGGCCCCCTGGGAGAAAGGCGTGCAGTGAAGGAGAAAAGGAACAGTCTAGTCACCCGCTGATGATGGCGGCCACACACAGCCGTGTCCTGCCACACACCTCGCTCCTACCAATAGAGCACAGTTTCTATTACTGTTAATGTAATTATTCAACCAGACAGGTATTCTCATACATCTGGTAGGACAGCAGATTGTTTGGGCTTATCCAAAAAGCAATCTCCCAACGGCCTTGAAAGTGCCTAGATCTTGATCTAATCTGCTTCTGAAAATGGATTCTAAGGAAATCAGAAAAATGTGGTCAAAGAGCAAAGCGCACTGATAGTCACCACCGAACCATTGACTCTACAAAGAGATGGGAGGTGACCCAGCTGCCCGCCATAAGGGAACAGTAAGGTATAGTCTGGTAAATCCATAGATGAAGTGTTACATTGCCTCTAAAGTGGTATCTACTTCTACTGAAAAACACAAAATAAGATGTACATAAAACAGAACAAAAAGTGTATTGGTAGTGGAAAGCTGTCAATTCTCTCCATCTGATAAATTCCATGTGATCCTCATCAAAATCTCAAAAGAGGTTTTGTCTGTTTTGTTGAGACAATCAAAACTTGACAAGATTATTAAAGTTACCTGGAAAAGTAGTCCACATGAAAATAGCAAAAAATATTTTTTTAAAAAAAGAATAGCAACAGTATTCGATCTCCCTATTATGAAAGTACATTATAAAGCTACAGTAATTAAAACAATATGGTACAAATGCAGTACTAGACAGTCCAATAAAACAGACTAGAAAGTTCAGAGGAGACTAAAGTTTACATAAGAATTTAGTAGATAATAAAGGTGACATTCCACATCAGAAGAAAAAAATTAATTTTTCAATAAGTGGTATAAGGCAACTAGATAGATTTTGGAAAACATTTTAAATTGGACCCCTAGATTACAACTTGTAATTTTAACAAAAAAACCCATGATTTTAACATAAAATCATAACATTTTTATTGTTATTAAAATAAAAACATTTTTAACTGCTAATAGAGAAGGATAAGTGAATTGTCTAAATTATCTTGGAATAAATTAGACTCTTAACATAAAATAAAATAATTGAAAAAAGAGTAATAAACATTTTAAATTACTATAAGTTAAAACACCACAAAGAAGGTAAAAGACAAAAAATTGTAAAAATTGTATTCGAGGTATCTAATACATATGACAAATACTGCTTTCCTTTCTATCTAAAGACATATCAGCCCTGGCTGGTGTAGCTCAGTGGACTGAGCACGGGCCTGTGAAGCAAAGAGTCGCTGGTTCGACTCCCAGTCAGGGCACATGCCTGGGTTGCAGGCCAGTTCCCAGTAGGGGACACATGAGAGGCAACCACACATTGATGTTTCTCTCCCACTCTTTCTCCTTCCCTTCCCCTCTCTCTAAAAATAAATAAATAAAATATTTTAAAAAATAAAGACATATCAATAAGAAACATACCAATAATGTGACAGAAAAGTGTACAAAGTACACAAACAGCATTTTGCTGAAAAATAAATATAAGTGTCAAACATATAGACTCAATAATAATAATAACAGAAATTAAAATAACAGTGAGTTCCTCTTTGCTGCTTGGTTGTTTGTTTATTTGTTTGCTTGTTTGTTTTAGGGCCGCATAATGGTAAGGATGTAAGAAACCAGAGCTGGTGAGAATGGGAATGAATAACCATTTTCAGAGGGCAATTTTTCTATATCCTCTAATATTTTAAATGTAAGCCCTCCCCTTAGCCCAGAATTACTACTTCCGGGAGTTATCTTACATAAACCCTCATAATTATACACAGAAATATATGTGCAAAGATGTTCAATACAGTATTATTTGTAATAGCAAAATAATGAAAACCACTTAAATAGCCATCAATAAAAGCTTGATTAAAAATAAGATTTCCACCCTGGCTGGTATAGCTCAGTGTATTGAGTGCTGGCCTGTGAAGCAAAGTGTTACTTATTTGATTCCCAGTCAGGGCACATGCCTGGGTTGCGGGCCAGGTCCCCAGAGGGGGCACGTGAGAGGCAACCACACCTTGATGTTTCTTCCCCTCTCTTTCTCCCTCCTTTCCTCTCTAGAAATGAATAAATAAATAAAATTTTTTAAAAGAAAATAAGATTTCCATGGAATGGAAGACCAAGCAATAGTTAAAACAACAGATTTGAATACAGTAACACGAAAGATGTCCAAGATACAGTAAACGCAAAAGTCATGTTGAAAGACTGGATGAATAATATGAATCATATTTTATGTGTCTATAAATACAAAACTAGTATCTGGAAGAAAACATAAGAAACTGTAAAAACAAGCCCTGGCTGGTGTAGCTCAGTGGATTGAGCGCAGGCCTGTGAACCACACAATCGGGGTTCAATTCCCAGTCAGGGCACACGCCTGGGCTGCAGGCCAGTTCCCAGCAGGGGATGCACCAAAAGCAACCACACATTGATATTTCTCTCCTTCTCTCCTTCCCTTCCCTTCTAAAGATAAATAAATAAACATTTTAAAAAAGGAAACTATAAAAACAAAAACTGGGGGTGGGGCAGAGGAAGTGAGGGAGTTAAGTAGCTACAAAGAAGGAGGGTGTTTACTTTTCATTCAATAGCTTCCTGTACCTTTCAAGGGTTTTTGTGGGGTATTTTTTTGACAATATATAGGTATTACTAATACCAGCTAAAGCTTTCAAATTAAATCATTTTAATATTTATCAAAACTCATTTACAGATCCAGAGAAGTAATTATACTATAGTATAAAAGGAAAAACCAGATTATATTCAGAGTAGACTCTCAACTATCTTAAAAATAATATCTAAATATGTACATAAAAAAACCACTGACAGGAAACACATTAAATGGTGATGGTAATTACTTTTAGTTATAATGTTATAACCTAGTTTTACTGGACTCTGCATTTTTTTTATTTTTTAAATTTTCCAAATTAATATCACATATAATCAAAAAAATGATCAATTCAAAATTTGCTAGGCAAATCATTTTGTACCCTACACTAGAGCAGGAATCAAGAACAGGAAAATGCGGGGCATAACCCCTGCCTCAAACAATTTACAACTTCACACGTGTGCGAATGCATCGGCAAAACCACAGAGATCCAGATCGGACAGCAAAGAGTAAGATGCTGAACTGAAGCTTATCAAATGTCAAAACGTGTAGAAGAGACAATATGATCAACTAGACAATAGAAAGAAAGACTGGTCCCAACTATTAGCATCTCCTGAACCAGGCACCCAGGGGGATGATCTTGAGAAATATGGGACAGAGTCAAAATTATACACATGGTTTGTCCTGGGCATCAGGAGGTTCACCTCCTCAGAATAATGCCTTCTCCATGTACACCCCATACCTGAAAATTACGATTAAAGGTTTCTCTACTTATGTCACATTCTCTATCCCTCTTGAAAAGCAAATGGACCAGGAGTGCCAACACCACTCACTTCAGGGCACACTTCCAGCCTCCCTATGCCAGTGACAGACATCTCATCAATCTTAACACTTCTCCCTGCGAGATCATCTCAGAATCCTTCTCAGCATGACACTCCACGCAGTTCCCACCAAATGATCCAAGTTGGGATACTAGTGGAAAACTATTTGTCATTCCTATTCACGGGAGAGGAACAGGCTTGCATCTGAATCAGAGTTGAGAATGTCACCAAGTTCTGTCAGAGCCACAGTTTCGTTCAAGTGTGCATTATTTTCTCCTCCCATGCACCAAAACGGAGGGCCCCAGAGTTCCCACAAATGGCTCGTGGACATAGCACTGTTGAGAGGTGGATTCCAGGTTCCAGTGTGGAACCTAATCCTCCCTCCAAGCCCAAGGTGCTCTCTCAAAGCACTCCTCTCTTACAGAGCGGTATGAAACAGTGACCTTATCCTCTCTGACGCCAACAATGGGGAGTTTGAGGACCCTGGGAAGCACTGAGGATCAGGACAGAACATCTAAAGACAAGCAGGTTATCACGACAGGATGGATACCATAATTTTGCCAGAAGCCACCTCTTTACACTGGGGGTTGGTGGGGGAGCCAGTGAATATACCCAAGTTCCTAAACCAAATCAATTCTGACTGGAATTCCACCAAGAACCCCATTAAGGGCAAGAACAGTCCCCCATACGGATATGCACACACCTATAAGCCCAACAGGGAGAAGCTGTACAGATGAGCCCCAGTGTCCCCGGACTGACCAAAAAGATTTGGACTGTTCTGCCTCATTCGGAGCAGTGACCACCGCCCCACTCTGCTTTCTGTTCTCCAGGCTCCAAAACACCAGAGCCAGTCAGAGAGGTACTTCCAAGGTCTCCTCCAAGTTCTAAACCCCCAGTGGAACTATCACAGTCTAACAGCTCAGCTTCTCCTTCGGTCCTCCAAACTGGTCTCTCAGATCTGCCTGGATTGCTCCATACTTCGAAGTTCCTCTCCTCTGGCTCCAGTGGGAGGCATGTGAAGGTTAACTTCCATGAGCAAGAGCTTCCCTTTGAAAAAAAAAATCTGTGAGAGTGTGTCGGGGTGGGGGAGTATGTGCTTTCCAAGGACAGCCATCAACTCACCCCCAACCTAATCCAATTCAACATTGAACATGCAACAGTACTAAAAGTGTTTTAAAACAGCAGAATTAGATAGGGTGTTGAATTTGAGGTTAACATACAGATTCTTGACTTTAAAAGGCTAGATTTTCACAACAACTCACGTTGCTATAGAGACAGCGTAAGCCTATGTAAACTTCAGGAATTCATATTCATAGAAACTCCTGAAGCAAGACCAAATGTTGGCGCTAACACTCCTGTTCTTGCCAACTTCCAAATAGTGCACAAATTATGCCAAAAATAAATGGGTGTGACTAATACAAGCTTAGAACTTTTTTTCAAATTTTACCTTAAGGGCAACATTTGTTGATATAGGAGCTGGGTGTGTAAAGCATACTTCCCCCCTCCATAAATCCATCTGTTTTATTTACACTTCCTAAAAGACCTGCGTGCACATTTTTTCCATAAAGTGTACGACTGCTAGTAATCACATTTTATTTCATTCTGTGCCCCAGTTCTATTTTAACACCATGTCTCTTCCTCTTTGTTTATGTTCCATTAAGCACATACTGGAGACAAAGCAGTAAAGATTTAACTCTTCTGCTTCCAAATACACACTCCAGGGCTGCAGAATCACCAACCAGCTTCTGCACAGGCAGCACCTCCCAGGTCAGCAAGTCCTGGGCAAATCCTATTACAAGCTCAGGGACGTCAAATTGGCTTCTGCTACTGACCCTCTTTCCCGTGACCCCTTCCCCAGCCCTCCAGGCCCCAATCCCAAATCCCTCGTTTCTCCCACACGAAGGTCAACCTGTATGACAACTGCACCCGGCCCTGAATCTGCTCTGTCCTGTGCTGGAAACTCGCTGCTAATTACTGTAGTCACACTTCTTAATCCAACAAGCACCAGGCGGCTGCCTGCCCTCTCCCCAGTGGGCTGGGTCAGCAGCTAGCTCCCTCAGGTCACTAAGTCAGCATTTATTTCCTGATAGGAGATGGCATTACAAGGTAGCTGTTCCAACATGAACAATAATCAACAATAATTAAGAGTGATACACCCATTCTGACTCACACGACAGTGTTTAAAAAACAAAACCCAAGGAGAGTGGGGGGAAGGAGAAAAGAGAAAAAAAACAAATGATTAAATGGGGCAGATAAGTTTTTCATCTCATCTTAGAATTTCTGGAAAATACTGTATGTCTTTGTTTTCTTTTAATTCACACAGAAAAGTACATCCACATTGTGACCCCAGTGCAAAGCAGTGAATTCGAATTTTCCGCAAAGGAGGGAAATGTTTACACTCAAAGGCTAAATCCCTTCACCGAGGCACCCAGAGGGAACAGCAGGTCTCGGGATGGGGCCCCACAAAGTCTCCCCTCTGCCCATGGAGGCTGTCACGACCGCCCTGTGGCTGATGCCAACTTCCAGTCTCAGAAACAGAAAGTCAACTACAGCCAGCCCTCTGCCTTCCAGAATTTGTTTAACCTGAGCTGCATAAATGGACTCTTGCCCACCCAGATTCTCAGCCTTAATCTGGAATGCTCCTCTCTAGGCCACGAGCCCCAGCCCTACCAATCACCAAGCCTCGCTGAGTAAACAGAGACTCTAAGCAACCCCAGCTGTGCTTTAGCAACGGGTCGCATGCCCCCAGGTCATGATGCAGTGAAGCTTTATTTTAACCATGATTGAGATTATTCATGACCTACATACACCCTCTCACCACCACCACCACCACCACCACCACCACCAGCCACGCCCTCATCTTAAATCAGGTTCCCAGAACCAGACTTTGAGACCATGATTCACTTGCCAGGAATCTATCCATAAAGTGTTTCCAGGAGAAACCAAGAAGGAAAGAGCTAGGCACCAGTGGGATTCCAACTCTGCCTTGGCCTGAGTCCACGGGCCCTCAGAGCATAAAGTGTCTCCTTAAGGTGAGAGATCTGGCTGGCCCATCTTTCTCCCACACTCGTTTGCAACGGGCAACATCGGGGTGGATGTAAAGCCCCAGGCACTTCTGGCTCCCTGCGCTGTGGTCCAGACAATACCAGTGGCCCAAGTGAAAAAGGCCATTGGTGCCAGCTTGGGAGCAAAGTGCATGGAGGCTGGGCAGTGGGCACTCAGAGTGGTAAACGAATCTGGGGGAGTGTGGGGAGGTGGCACTAACAGTGTCTATTTTGTCCCCAGGGAAGGGACCACTGGTGGTATTTTCACATTAATTTCTTTAAAAAAGTTTAATATGAAAATCTTAGACCATCAGGTATGAACTGAGAGAGAGAAAATCACATCATTGATCATTCCCGCTTTACCAGAAAACACTAAAACACAAAGTCTATGTACATGCTGTCACACCTGCACCAGGAAATAAGAGTGCAAGGCCTGAACACCCTGTGTATTAGAATGCTAAGTCTCAAAGCAACTACGGAAACTTAAAGTACCATTCTATTCACCTTCCTGCAGGACCACCATCCATGCATGAGCATCCAACTCTCCCAGTGTGGGAAAATCTCAAGGGACTGCTTCCTGCGCCCAGGACATCCTCTTGCCCTCTGACTGGCCTGCTGCACCACATCCCACCCACTGTGGCTGTCTCAGGGAAGACAGAGAAATGGAGGGGAGGGACCGCGGAGACGCCTGCCTGCTCCCCACGAAGGCGTCAGAGAATCAACAGCTCTGATTGATTTACTGTAGCTGGAAAGGGTTGTCAGGCTGAGAAGAGGGTAAGGAACAATTACCAGTGCCTAACCCAGGCACAGCGTGAGGAAGTCAAGGTGCACGAAGGAGTACCATCTGTGCTAGAACGTCACCTGTTCTAAAGCAGAAGTCCCCAACCTTTCTGGCACTGGGCACCAGGTTCATGGAGGACAGTGGGAGGGGGGCATGGGGGGGCGCTCAGGTGAGCTTTGCTCGCTCACTCCTGTTCTACAGCATAATCTTCCTTTCCAATGCCTGTCCTCATTCTACACAAATTGTACTCACAAAGGAAAAAAGAAAGTTCAGGGGCTTCGAATGTTTCCAACGTTCAGTATAAGGTCGGAATTGTAAAGTATATAAAAGAAGAAGGGCGTATCATTTCTCCTAAAGAAATGAGCCATTTTGAGAAGAATAGAGACAGCAATTCTGAAGACAAACACCAGCAGCTGGTAGGATGAAAATAAATGCACAAGTCCGGTGTGTGTGGAATTTCGGGTAATCAAGAGTCCGCTCACGTGGTGAGTGCAAACAGTTCTGGGTGCACTAGAAGTATAAGAGGAGGTGGGGGTTGAGCAGGGCTCTGGAGGCTGAGTGGAGGTTAGATGGGAAAAGCAAGAGGAAGGGGCTTTTCTCTCAGTGGGAAGAAAGAAGCCAAACATTCTGGGAATGCTCAGCAAATCCCATGAAGGTTCTGGAGTGCAGAAATAGGCTCCCCTGTACCCCACACTGGAACAAAGCCATTATGTCCCAGCCAGCCCACACCTCAGTGGCTGCCAGGGGAGGCCCTTCACACTGTGGGCTCGCTGTGTCCACCAGCCGTGACGGCTGAGGGTGGGATTTCAATGCTCCGAGTGGCAGATCTTTCTGCGCTGCCGTCCATCCCAGGAGCTCTGGCAGGCCTGTGGCCCTCAGCTAACATCCCAGAGTGCACAGGTCTCCCTGAAGGAGAGCCTGGACGAGCCGGTGACCTGGGAAACGCAGCAGGGCTTCCCTCCTTCCCCCGAACCCCCTGTGGAAACCGCTACCTCCCTGTAAGACAGCAAATTGCCACCATAAATACCCACTGCCTCTCCCCTACTTCACGACTTATTTCCAGCAACGGGTCCCCTATTTAGTGAAATCTGACCAGCAGTTAGAATTCTAATCAGGCCCAGAACCTGAACGCCTTGAAATCCTCCCTCCCTTTCCAGCCCTCCCAGCCCTTTCCCAGCCAGACCCCCTTTCCCAGCCCCAATCCCATCTGCCCCGAGCTCTACCCACAGGCCAGGCTGTAAGCAGAAGACCAGGGAAAGAGCACTCAAACTGGAACTAAGGCCTCCCGTCTCCTCCCTTTCCCCAGATTTTCCCCAGCTTGCACCTCTCTCCTCTTCCTGCAGAAGCAAACCCCCTCCCCTCACCCAGCCAAGCCAAATACACAGGAACCAATTCAGCTTTCCAGAGGCTGAAGATCAGCTCCAAGCTGAGACTTGTTCTAAAACTGAGGCGGGTGAGAGGGTAGAGAAGATGTGGGAACAGAGAGCAAAATTAAGGCTACTGGCTCCCTGTCATTTGCCAATGAACCTACCAAAACAAAGTTCATAGTTTTTAGAGACTTTGGAGAGAGAAGGGGGAAGCCCCTTATCCATGCTGAGTTTTGAGACAACTTCTCATCCTATTCACCCTGCATACACTGGGGAGATTTTGTTGCTCTAAGAAAGAGAAACCAGTAAATGATTCCTGCTTCCAAACTGCCCCCAGTGTCCTCAGAGATGGGACACTTTTCAAGAGGAGTGCCTCTCTGACACTGTGGATTAATAACACTAACAACTTGCGTTTGTGAGCAGCTTTTAACTTTTCAAAGTGTTCCTCCAGCCGTCATCCCACTTTATCCTCCTGACAGCCTGGTGATGCAGGCAGAGCCGGGATTACCTGGGCAGACTTTAGAGTAAGCAGAGCAGACCATGTACTCAGTGGATGTGGGGGTGCAGGAAGGGACCGGCTGCCTCAGAGAATCCCTCCCGCAAACTGCACCCGAAACCCCTCTCGCAAAGACAGCCCTTCCGCGTCACAGCGTGGAAATAAATACGCCCCCTTGGAAAGATAACCCATGGGCCAGTGTGCCGTGGAAGGAAAACCCGAGGTGAGCCTTTCCTGAGAGGCAGGGTTTTTTGTTATCCTCACCCGAGGACATGTTTTTATTGATCTCAGAGAGAGAAGAAGGGGGAGAGAGACAGAGAAACATTGATTTGAGAGAGAAACATTGCTCTTGGTTGCCTCTCGGACGCGCCCTGCCTGGGAATGGAACCTGCAACCCAGGTATGTGCCCTGACCAGGGATAAAACCCACAATCTTTGGTGTTTGGGACAAGGCTCCAACCAACTGAGCCACCTGCACAGGGCTGAAGAGCAATTTTTATTAGAGGACAAACACCCAAAGGGAATGAAGGGAAATTTAGATTAGGTCACGGTTTTGCCTAAGGTCACATGAATAGGTCACATACATGTGTATGTGTGCGTGTGTGTGTGTGTGTGTGTGTGATATTTATTCAACCATAAAAAGAATGAATCTTACCACTTATGATAATATGGATGGACCTCAAGAGCTTTATGCTAAGTGAAATAAGTCAGACAGAGAAGGGCAAATACCCTATAATATCTCTTATGCATGGAATGTAAAAGAAAAAAGAAAAAAAACAAATTTCTAAATACAGAGGACAGACTTACATTTTCCAGAGGTAGAATGTAGGAGGTAGGAGAAATGGGTGAAGGGAGCATAATTTTTTTAATTAAGTAAATAAAATAAAGCCAGCATAATTCTAAGACTAACATCTAAAAAAGATCTTACAAAAAAAGAAATACAAGCCAATAAGGTCATATTAAATCATTTTCAGACAGAAAGAAATTAAAACAATTTATCTCAAAAAATCTAAGATTCAACAAATGCTAAAGGTTCTACAGAATAAAGGGAAATGATGTCAGATAGTAACAAGTCCTGCACGAAAGAATAAAGGACACCAGAATGCATCAGTAGGTCAAAATACATATTTCTTTTTAAAAAGTTTTAAAAACTATTTCTACATATATATATATATATATATATATATATATGATTAAGTCTTCTTAAAGTCATTGGCTTTTTTGAGTAAAAACAATAAGATATAAAACCACAATGTGACAATAGAAGCATAAACAGTGAGAGGGTATAAATAAAAATATATTGCTGTAAATTTCAGATTTTTCATGAAGTAGTAAAATATTTTAATATATACTGTGAAAAATTAAAGGTACATATTGTAATTGTCAACCACCAACACAACAATGAAAGAAAAAAAAACAAAGAAGCGTAACTACCTAAAATGTTGAGAGGCATAAATATAAAGTCATTAGAGGAGGTGAAATGATACAAAATATTTTATTCAGCCAATCAGGAAAGGATAAATACAAAAACAAATGGCAAATAAAACCAAAAGCCAAGATGATAGACTCAACACAAATATATAGAAATTTAGAGTAAATATAGATGAAATAAACTTCCCAATTAAAAAGCAGAGATTATCAGACTTGATGAGAAAGCAAAAAGCAACTAGTATATGTTGTTTAAAGTTACTTGCTGAAATTAAAAAGGATGGAAAATGATTCACCATGCATAATTTAACCATAAGAAAGATGGCAGGGCTCCATTAATGGCGGACGAGGTAGACTTCAGGATAAGAGGTATGACCAGAGATAAAAAGGGGCATTTCATACTGATAACAGGATCCAGTAATTGAAGTGACATTACTACAAAATGTATGCATTCAGTCACAGATCTGCTAAACATGAAGCAAACTTTCACAAAGAGACCTACAGACAAATCTATTAGGCCCTAAAAATGTCCAGTTCATGATTTTTAAGTTATTGCATTGAAGTGTGCTAATTAAACTTCTGATACGCAAACTTTTTCAGTGCCACCACATTGCTGCTCACAGACACTTCGGTGTGTCCCTTTGGGGGAAATATTGCCTTGAACCCATTTGAACTGAGTTGGTGCCATTCAGTTTGGGGCACTGGATGGTAACCTGACTTAGAGATATTGGAAAGTGTTCTGAAAAGTGTAAAAGGCCAAAGAAAAGAGAGATGGCCTATTAATTCCCTAGTCTGAGCAGAGATAAACCTACATTAGGGAGGTTCTTATTCCAGAACACTGATTTCCAAGATCCAGATGATGGAGACACAGGCTGATAACAACACTTCAGCCCAAACTTCAGCCAGGGGAGTGGAAAAACCATTTTGAAGGAAGCTTAAAAACTGAAAAGACCAGATGACAACAATAGACACCTGACGACCACCAACATTTAAGTTATATGGAAGCAGAGAATATGGAGAACAAATATCCATAGAGATAGGAGGAAAACTAGATTATCCACATCACAGCGTGCGAACTGAGTGTATCCTAATTCTTAACATTCTTGAGAATATTAAAAGCTGCCATGAGGCCAAGTTTTAAAAAACAAACTGGACTAAAAGGAGAAAGAGGTTCTGAATCCCAGTCTGTGAACTAGAGTAATTCAACAAATATTCACTGAATGCCTTCTATGTGCAAAGTGTCAGGTTCACTCCCAGAACTTATCTGGCCTTATTCAACCCAACTCACTGGGTTTTTTAGTTCAGCAGGTGAGCTTCAAGAGCCGTTTGAGCTCTAAACAGCTTTGATTCATACATTATGACCATATAAAGTAAAACCCTTCAGTTCCAGAACAACAGAGGATGGGACCAGAGAAAGGGGCACAGTGTTGATGAGTGGTCAGAAGCGACTATAGAATCCTTCTAGAGACCTACATTCAGGTATTATTCACATTCAGGCAGTGAAGCACACTGGGCTATAACAAACGCTGGAGTGTGTGGTCCACACTGGGGTGCACCATCAGAACCCCTGTGTAGGGAAGGCCCTTCTGTCCAGCTGTGGGGAGTGCACCTTTCCAGATCTGCTTCAGCTGTAGAGCTGCCTCATCGGGCAGCCCCCAACTGGTGATGTGACGGGTTTAACGGCCTTTCCATTCCAACCCAATGCAGGATACTCCTGGGCAATATTCGCAGAACTTTCTCCACTGTGCTGGCTAAGTCTTTATCACAGGCCATTCATCACAGCGCATTCCTCTGCCCAATCTTGTTGCCTCCCTGTTTCCCTCACAGAAATTGAACCCTAATAACATATTTACCCCACACTTTGTCTCAGCATCTGCTTCTAGAGAGCACGTACTTAGGCAGTTGTTGTTGGACAGCCGTGCACATATGTACACGTATATAACATGTTTTGTTCAGATTCTCCTCTCCCGGCTTGACCCTGATTAGTCTGTAGCTCTAAGCAGTCGGTGTGATCCCATTCACCTTGCTACTCACTGATGTAGGAAGGGAGTGTGATCCACTCCTGGCCAATGAGATATGACAGAAAGCCTACTTGAGAGGTCTCTAGAGGTCTCTATTATTGACGTGTTTCCTCAATAATAAAGGGCAAAACACAGGGATTTCTTCTGCTCGACATGGCTGTGTTCACTTTGATGACAGAACTCTGGCAGCCACCTTGGTACCAGGAGAAAGTATCAAGCTTATTGGGAAGGGCAAAATGAAAAGAATGTGAGAACCAAGTGATGTTTCTTTTTTTAAAATATATTTTATTGATTATACCATTACAGTTATTCTATTCCCCCCCCTTCATTCCCCTCCACCCGCACACTCCCTCCCCCACCATTCTCCCCCCCTTAGTTTATAACCACGTGTCTCAAGTTTAGATTCTATATTTCCCCCACTATTCTCGCCCTCCCCCCTATCTATTTTCTACCTACCATCTATGCTATTTTCTGTACCTTCTCCCCCCTTCTCCTCCTCCCACCCCCCTGTTTCTAACCCTCCATGTGTTCTTTATTTCTATGGTTCCACTCCTGATCTAGCTGTCCTCTTGGTTTGCTTTTGTTTTAGGTGTGGTTGTTAATAACTATGTGTTTGCTGTCCTTTCACTGTTCATATTTTTCATCTTCTTTTTCTTAGATAAGTCCCTTTAGCATTTCAGATAATAAGGGCTTGGTGGTGATGAACTCCTTGAACTTGACCCTTATCTGAGAAGCACTTTATCTGCCCTTCCATTCTAAATGAAAACTTTGCTGGATAAAGCACTCTTGGCTGTAGGTCTTTGGATTTCATGACTTGGAATACTTCTTTCCAGCCCCTTCTTGCCTGTAAGGTCTCTTTTGAGAAATCCGCTGACAGTCTGATGGGTACTCCTTTGTAGGTGACTGTCCCCTTATCCCTTGCTGCTTCTAGGGTTCTCTCCTTCATTTTAGTCTTGGCTAATGTAATTATGATGTGCCTTGGTGTGTTCCTTCTTGGGTCCAACTTGTTTGGGACTCTCTGAGCTTCCTGGATTTCCTGGAAGTCTATTTCCTTTGCCAGACTGGGGAAGTTCTCCTTTATTATTTGTTCAAATAAATTTTCCACTCGTGGCTGTTTCTTTCCCCCTTCTGGTACCCCTATAATCTGGATGTTGGAACGTTTAAAGATGTCCTGGAGGTTCCTAAGCCTCTCCTCATTTTTTTGAATTCTCATTTCTTCATTCCTTTCTGGTCAGATGTTTCGTTCTTCCTTCTGGTCCATTCCATTGATTTGAGTCCCAGTTTCCTTTCCATCGATATTGGTTTCCTGGACATCTCCCTTCATTGCAATTAGTTTAGCCTTCATATGTTCCTCTAATTTGTGACTATAATCTACCAGTTCTGTGAACATCCTGATAAATAGTGTCTTGAATTGTGCTTCTGAGAGGCTGGCAATTTCTCGGTCGCTTAGAGTTATCGGCTCTGGGACTTTGAGTTCTTCTTGCACCATCTTTTGGGCTGTTTGTGCCTGTTCCATAGCAGGATTGGAGCCCTAAAGTGTTCCCTAGAGCAGGGCAACTAAGTCACTGGGTTGTGACCTTATATGTGGGGCGGGGTCAAAGAGAGACAATGGCTTCCCTCTGCCGCCTGCCACCGCGGCCCCCACCGGCACCGCGGCCCCCACCGGCGCCGCAGCCACCACCGTCACCAGGCCCACACGTTTCCTTCCACTGCACGCAAGTGTGCCACCACTGTCAGCCCTCCACCACTGGGTTCGCCCCCTGGGGCCTGCGTGGTCCGTCTCACTGTGCGCGAATGTGCGACCTTGGTCAGTCTGCCCCGCACCCCAACTAATTCCGGGCTGCCTGCGCTCCTAGGTCTGTCCTGCCCGACCCAGCTCCGCTACTGGCTCCACCTCTTACCGTCCTCGTTGAACAGTCCGTAGCTGTCGGACTTCCATATAATTCCGTTTTCTGGTCTTTGGGTGTGTCCTAGTTCTCCAAACCTTTGTTGTATTCAAACTTGGTTGTGGGAGAAGGCACAGTGTTTCCACCTATGCCTCCATCTTGGCGGAAGTCCCAAGTGATGTTTCTGAAGCACTGATTTTGGAACCAATCCTGAAGTTACCCTATGTGTCAGGTGTTCATGCAAGATGACAAATTATCCATGTTGTTTAAACAATCCTGAACTGGGCCTTCTGTGACTGTCAGTCAAAACATCCTACCCAGTGTACAAGCATTCAAGTATACCCTCATTGAGGTTCTTGCAGTGTCTATTCTAATGAATGCCTTAAAGAATATAAATACTGTGCCAATTTTTTATGTTAGATCATTGAAAGTTTATCATCAAGAACAACATTAGCATGCCTTTGAAATCCCATTTCACTTTTAGTAAGTTAGAAGAATTTGCCAAGCAGAAACAAATTTCACTTCAATCCATGCTGATCCTTGTGGATTGTCAAAGTATTGCAAATACGAGGTAATAGCCTCATAATTGAGCGGCCTAGTTCAATCTATCCAATAGCACAGGCCCAGCCTGTGCATAGAAATTATGCTCTGAAAGTCTACTAGGACATTGTGGTGAGACAGACCTCCAGGGTGTCATTTTCAAGTATAAAGCTAAAATTCAGTGTGGAGTTCTCTAATTACCATATTGAAATGGCCTCTTCCACTAACAGGAGTAGCTCACCTCTCAGAGAGACTCTATCTCTGTTCATTTTCCGAAGGTGCAGCTTGTTCATGGTAAGCCATTAAACTTCTTGCAAGTTAGCAGAAAGCAAGACCCTAAGTAGAAAGCAATGCAAATTCCTGCACACAGGGCCACACGTGCAGGTCAGAGAGGCAGGCAGTTCCCTTGTGATCTGGCTGGGCCAGCTGAGCTCCAGCTCCGCAGCTGGACGGGGACACTCTGTCTCCCATCTCTACCGGCGGGTGGTTTCCAGGAGTCAGGCTCAGACACTTCCTAAGCCAATTCTCTTTGGCAGGAAAGACACCTTTGGCAACACCATTTCTACTCCCAGCGCTCCACCACTGCCAACCTCCTCATGTTTTATCTATTTTTATTTGAATTGGTGATCAAGGGATTAACCCAGTTTATTCAAGTTCCATCTTCCAAAAGCCATTATGGTATAGCTGCAACTGTGATATTTCACTCTGCAAATGAATCGAATTGGATTATAACGACAGTAGACTTCATTAAGCAACACCTGATTGGGTTACTTCCTAGAAATTTTATCTCCATGGTTTTCTCCATCATGTTACCCAAAAAACACAGCAGGAGAGCTATCAAGAACTTCTGCCAGGCTATACTGGATCATCCTTGAAATCATGGTCACATTTTCTTCTGTTTCTAACAAGTCAAATGTCCCTGATTCCACAGGACACCCTCAACACAGTATCAGCTTCCACTGAAAAAGGAAAAGTAACTTAGTTTTTTGTAGGTTATTGAGTAGTTATATGAGACTGTAATTCTTTGCAAGCAACTCTCACATAGGAATTATAACTTATACATCATTTTCTACTTTACTAGAATTTATTTTTAATAATATTAAAGCATTTTTCTCCTTAGAATGGAAAAGCAACTTCATTTATATTCATTTCTATAACCTGAATTAAGTCTGCATGAGTCAAGTGGAGCGTAAAACAATTACTCCATGACTCAGCCTGAAGAGGTCTGATACGTCCTCTGACACCACCAGACTTAAGGAGTTCAGTTCTTCTCTGCCAAGGAGTGTATTTAGGATCTTGACAGAGTCCAACAATACAAGTTCCAGAGGGTCAGGATAAGTTTGCCTTGTCCCCACACAAGTAATCGGCGATCAGTACATACTTGCTGGAAGAATGAACACCTGAGAATAACTCAGAAGTGTCTGGGCTATGAATGAACTACCCTGTCGGTGTATGCAACTCATCCACTATCCCTTTTACCCTAGTATTTGGTGCCTTTTGTTAGAAGAAGGGAAAATGGTGAAACTATCCTACATAAACAGGTGTATAAGGCACAATGGGAGAGGCGAGAGAAGCATGAAAGAAATAGCAACTTTGCCCTGGCTGGTGTGGCTCAGTGGGTTGAGTGCTGGCCTGCGAACTGAAAGGTGGCTGGTTTGATTCCCGGTCAGGGCACATGCCTGGGTTGTGGTTTGGTCCCCAGTAGGGGGCGCATATGAGAGGCACCCAGTTGATGTTTCTCTCCCTCTCTTTCTCTCTCCCTTCCCCCTCTCTAAAAATAAATAAATAAAATCCTTTTTTTTAAAAAAAAAGTAACTTTGTCTTTCACCTCCTCATTCAAATCTAAATACTTAAATTTAGTTTCCCCTCTTCCAAATAACGTCTTCATAAAATGAAACCTTGAATTGAATGTCTGAGTTAGCCCTTTCAATTAATGGCAAGGTTTAAATCCTTTCTTAAGAAGTCGCCAAACCACAAGTGAACCAGGAGAAGCAAAGATTTATACCCCTACCAACTCTCCCCAAAAGAAACAGTGGAGGCCGTGTCCCTGTGTAGCATATCCAAACTAATCTAACACGAATCTGCATTTCTAATATGGAAAACCATTCATTGAACACCTACTGGGTATGCTACCCTTCAAGTTGTAGAACACAAAAAATATGGGATACAGATTTGCACTAACTCAAGAACCTTACAATTTAGCTGGGAAGATAAGACACATGTGGAATTTAAAAAGCACCACGATTACTGATTCAACAAGGCAAAGCACAAAAACAGACGAGTTAACAGAAAGAAAAGAAGAGCTATACTTCGGAAGAATGGATTATAAATCTCCCTCTTACTAAAGAGAGCAAGCCAAAACGCAAACTATTTTAAAGAGAATCCTAATAATAAATTATACGTTTTAATAGGAGGCTGCAATATTATTTTATTGTTTAAAATGTCAAATTAAGGCTAATGGTCGTAAAAAGATACATCCCCAAATTTCTCCCAAAAGAGACTTTTTAACCAAATGCTATTAAATATTTAAGAATGTGTCATTTGCTTTTTTACATTAATTATCTGTTCATGTTTACTTTTACAACTTAAATGTTTTTAAATACTTAGAAATGAACCCTAACTTTAATATTCTAATAACCTTTGGGATTTTTTTGTAACATTCTTCAGGTTAATAGAACACAATAAACTGAATCTGAACAAATGTTCAGAATGGAATATTTGAATAATAACCTTCTTCAGTTTTGACAAGTACTCATTCACATACGTAAGACAAAGAATTACAAGTTGGAAAATAAATGAATTCTGACACATCAAAAGCATTTTCTTTCCTCTGATATTTTTATCTGTTTTTGGACTGGATTTTGAAGTACAGGAGAATGTTATCACGAATTCCAAATATAATTATGTGTTTCTAGAAAAGAGACGTCATTATCCGATAGCACAAATGGCTTTGGTATGATATCCAGGCCATTTCCCCCACTTTGTTCTTGTAAGTCACACTAATTGAACACTTGGAGGAGACGCGGGCCTTATCCACAAGGGCAAAATCGAAATGGCATTACAGCTACGATAGAACATCCTACTAAAAAACTACTTCTACAAGATAATTAAATCAAAAGCCAGACTGAAAGGTGAGGAACAATTACTAATCTCATACCCTTCTCCCAAAAAGAAAATGACATCACTCTAAAACACAAGGGGTTTTTCTTTTAAAAGATACAGGACCAAAAAAGAAAAAAAAAACAGTCAGGACTCCCTCCCTAATCTTCCTGGCTCCACTCCAAGTAGAAACTAGGCCCAGGGAACTCTGAGTTCAGCATCACATCAGGTTAATACCAATTCATTGCTCCAACTACAAGATTAATACATGCACACTGGGCAAAATGTGACATATATATAAATATCCCTTGGCGCTGATTTTGTTTAAACAAGTATGCTACTTGGCTACTTACTAACATCCTAAACAGAGTTTGTAGAATTTTTAATACTTACTCGCATTTATTCTGGCCTCTATAGGGGATGCAAACAGCTGGAAAACAGGTGCCTCAGAAAGTTGCCATCTGCCTGGGCCTGTGACCAGCATACAAATGCTCCCCCTCTCTAAGCTAAAGGCTCAGGGATCATAAAAAGGGAAATGCTTCAATACTTGTTTCCTCCTCTCTTAGCAGAAACCTCCCCCTTTGGAGGAATAGCCAATGGCAGAGCTGCCAGCAAAGGCCAATCAAAAAGGGATTTGAATGATTTCTCTCTGAGCTTGTAACGGTCCTCACCCTTCTCTCCCCATCACAGTTCATGGGGACTTTCGGACTGAGGAGAATGCCAATGAAGATCCACTCACTTCTTCACTCAAACTGTCACTGCCACCATGGGATACACACAGAGCACTCTAGCCCACACAGATTCTAAAATAACGGTATAATAAAAACTCCACATCCTCTGGGAAGAATAGACTCCACATAAGCAGAAGTAAGCATACCAGGCCAAAAAGAATTGTTTACACGCAATGAGACTGGACCATGATGCAATCTGTGTAACTACGTTCCACAAGTTCCCACTCGGGCCACCCCGCATGCCCACCTCAGGAGATAGAGGGCTGTTCTGCCTCTATAAGGTCTCCGAATCCCCTGAGGCCAGATGGTCTGAAGCTTTGTCATCAGAGAGCTAGGCATTAAAACCAAGACACTACACACACCTGCCGATGGTCACTGCTTTAGTAAGTCCTGCAGTTTAGCCTGAGGGGAAGAGGGTCTGGGGTCTACATCCAGCCTTGAGTCACAGATTCTGCGGCAGAAACACAGCAGAGAATTGGATGCAGCACAAAATTTACTGCCAAGTCCCAAAAGCACTCAAAGCTTTCCCTAAAAGGAAGCTGTCGTAAGAGGGGACAGGGCAGCACTGGAAGAGACAGACCATCTAAGGTAAGTTAAAACAGTCACCACTGAATTGAGAAATCAAAACCCTCCTACAAACTGCCCGTAAGGGAGACTCGCTTCAGCGTTAGGGACACACGTAGACTCAAAGTGACGAAATGGGAAAATATTCCCCACAAGTGAAAACCTAGAAGAGCTAGGGTAGCTACACTTACATCAGACAAGAGGCCTTAAACCAAAAACTATAACAAGAGACAGGAAGCTTATTACATAATAATCAAGGAGTCCATTCATCAAAAGATATAACAATTATATATATACACACGTGCACACAGAGCTGGGCAAAAGTAGCTTTGCAGTTACGAGTATGGCATAGTATTCTCATTTAGTAATTACAGTTTTACAGTTGCATTATTATTTATTAATTATTGTATTATTTTTCATACAAACAATTGTAAACCTACTTTTGCCCTGCCCTGTACAGAAAAACTGTTAGAACTAATCAACAAATTCAGTAAATTTGTATGACACAAAAATCAACATACGGAAATCACTTGCATTTCTATACACTAACAACAAAATACCTGGGAAAAAAAGTGTTTCAATCCTATCCACAATAGCATCAAAACAATAAAATACTCAGGAGTAAATTTAACTAAGGTGGTGAAAGATCTACACACTGAAAAATATAAACTCTAATGAAAGAAGTTAAAGACAAATAAATGAAAAAGTATACTGTGTTCATGGATCAGAATTAATATTGCTAAAATATCTGTACTACTCAAAGCCACCAATAAATTCAATGCAGTCCCTATCAAAATTCCAATGACACTTTTTACAGAAATAGAAAAAAATTAAAATTTATATGGAACCACAAAAGACCTTGAACGTAGGAAGCAATCTGAAGAAGAAAAAACAGAAGTGGAGACATCACTGGTACTGATTTTAAACTATATTACAAAACTATAGAAATCAAACTATAAGGTATCAGCATAAAAATAGACATGTCCTGGCTGGTGTAGCTCAGTGGATTGAGCACTGACCTGTGAACCAAAAGGTTGCCAGTTCAATTCCCAGTCAGGGCACATGCCTCGGTTGCAGGCCAGGTCCCCAGTAAGGGACACATGAGAGCAACCACACATTGATGTTTCTCTCCCACTCTTTCTCCTTCCCTTCCCCTCTCTCTAAAAATAAATAAATAAACTATTTCTTAATAAATAAAAATAAAAATAGACATGTAGACCAATGAAACAGAATCAAGAGTCCAGAATACGCCCTAGCATGTATGGTCAACTGATATTTGACAAGAGAATCAAGAATACTAGGTAAGGAAAGGATAGTCTCTTTAATAAATTATGATGGGAAAACTGAATAATTGCATGCAAAAGAATGAAACTGGACACATTGTACCACTCACAAAAATTAACTCAAAATGGATTAAAAACTTAAACATTAAACCTAAAATTATAAAATTTCTAGAAGAAAACATAGGGAAAATCTCCTTAACATTAGTCTTGACAACATATTTGGGGGGATGACACTAAAAACCCAAGCAACTAAACTAAAAATAAATAAATGGGACTACATCAAACTAAAAAACTTCTGCACAAGAAAAAAATCAATAAACAAGAAGCCAACCTACAGAATGAGAGAAAATATTTGTAAATCATATATCTTGTAAGGGGTTTATTAATCCAAAATATGTAAGGAACACATACAACTCAATAGCAAAAGCACAACCTATTTGATTTTTACAAAAAAAATAAAAGGCAGAGCATCTGAACAGACATTTTTCCAAATAAGACATTCAATTAATCAACAGGTACATGAAAGATGCTCAATATCATTAATTATCATGAATATGCAAATCAAAACCATAATAAGATCTCACCCCACACCTATTAGAACAGCTACTGTCAAAAAGACAAGAAATAACAAGTGCTGGCAAGAATGTGGAGAAAAGGAAACCCCTGCGTGCGGTTGGCAGGTCTGTAAGTTGGTGCAGCCAATTTACTATGGAAAACAGTATCGATATTCTTCAAAAAGATTATAAATAAAACTACCACATGGTACAGCAATTCCACCTCTGGGTATACAAGTCTATCGAAAAGAAATGAAAAGAAGTGAGGATCATGAAGAGCCGTCTGCATCCCCATGTTCAATGCATCCTTGATCACAGAGGCCCAGAAATGGAAATAACGCAAGTGTCAATGACAGATAAAGACAGAGATAGCAATGGAATGTTATCTATCCATGAGAAAGAATGAAATGCTGCCATTTGTGACAACATGAATACATCTTGAGGGCATTACTCTAAGTGAAATAAGTTGAAGAAAGATAAATGCTGTATGATGTAACATACGCAGAATCTAAAAAAGTCAGACTCATAGAGACAGAGGTAGTTGCCCAGGGGGTGGGGGAAATAAGGAGATGTCAGTCAAAGGAAACAAGCTTCCACTTATAAGATGAATAAGTTCTGAGGATCTAATGCATAGGATAGTAATTATAGTTAATAATATGGTATGTATTATATACTTGAAAACTGCAATGAGTACATTTTAAATATTCTCACCACAAAAAAAGAAATGAAAATTATGTGAGGTGATGGAGGTATTAACTAACCCTACTGTGGTAATCATTTCACAAAATGTAAGTGTATTAAATCATCACATTGAACACCTTAAAATTACATAATGTTATAGGTGAATTAGATGTCAATAAAGCTGGGGAGGTGGGAAATAAGCCTCTTTCTACTTGATCTAAGAGGGAAAAATCCAGACTGAGAAGATCATCAAATCAAAAAAATGTGGTGACGTCCAGGGCCAGGCAGGGTGGAACGAACACATCATGACTTATCTCTCCCACTAATAACAATGTGAAATTCTTCATAAAACACAAAAAGCAATTACCCGAAGAATCTGCAAAGGCATAGAAAGTAGGCAGGTCAGAGAGGAAAGTCAAGCCTTGAAGAACATCAGGTACCGCAAGGAGTTGCCTGAGGGTGGAGTTGTCCCCTCCTCGTCTTCCAGCTCTGACAGGAGAGCGTCTAAGTCGTGGGACCGAGAGACAGGCGAGGAGAGCAAAGCTCCAAGAGCAACGTCCATTTCTAGGGGAAAGATCCCTGTGAGGCTGAGAACATAGGAGAAAGAACTTTCTTTTTTTGTTTTATTCTTCCAGGCCACCCTAGTTTTTGAGCTACACAAATTCCTAAAACCCCAAGAGGAAGCCTGTCTCTCTGGCCAGAGAAAAAGAAATCCCTGTGGTCCAAAGAATGTGGAGGGAATCCCTGTTCTTTTTCTTTTACTACTTTGAACCTGAGGGCAGCCTCAGGTGTTCAGAACTGCATGATGGGATGGGGGCAATGGATTATCTCTGAGAGAAACCCATGAAGAAGAACACGGGTACTGACCAGAAGAACGAGGAAGAGAAGAACCGGGAAGCTAAAGAGTATGGGGGCAGTCATTGAGAATGGAGAGTTGGAGAAATGGATCCCCTAATTCTATGTCTGAACCAATACACGTCTGGGCTGCACATTGTGTGGAATGGACCCAAAGAAGGAACCAGAGCTTTGAGGTCTGGCCAAGCCCCAGGCTAATCCCAAAGTGGTACATGTGCAGAGAAGACCCAAATGCAAGCCTAGCATGAGGGTTTGTAAATATTTTAAAAATGAAATTAAAAGAAGTGTTGAAAACTGAACTGATTACTGGACTCACAGCCCACATTTTGTGGGCAAGAACTCCCACTCTGAGCCTAATGGAATCGACAGCCTGCTAAAGCAGACAAAAGTAATCAGCATTCTCCAGAGGATGTCAACAGAACTCAGAACCATGCAATGTAACATTCAAGATATCCAGGACACAACCCAAAACTGCTCAATGTGAAAAAACAAAAATCTGACCAATTCTTAAGGACAAGGCAATCAACAGATGTCAGCCCCAGGATGACTCAGGTGTTGGAATTATCACACACAATAAAAGCTACTACAACCACTCTCCATAACTATACTACTAAAGATAATATAGTAAAGGTAAATACTATTGAAGTGAGTAAAAAGATAGATGTTGTCAGCAGAGAAATAGAAAAGTTTAATAAAAGAACCAGGCAGAAATTTTCTATCTAAAAACTATAATATATGAAGTAAACAATTCACTATATGGGCTTAATAGTAGGTGACACAGGAAAGAGTTAGACACTTATAAATAGATCAAGAGAAATTGTCAGTCTCAGAACAGAGGGAAAACAAGATCGAAAAAAATGAACAAAGTCTAAGGAACCTGCAGGGCACTGTCAAGAAGTCTAACATTCATGGAGTTCCCAAAGAAAAGGAAAAAAAGTTGATGCAGAAAAAAATATTTGAATAAATAATGGCTGGAAAGTTTTCAAATTTGGTGAAACACATAAATTTACAAATTAAGAAGTTCAGGTGAATCCCGAACTTAACAAACCCCCCCAAAAAAATATTCAATATAACAATCAAACTATTGGGAAAAAGTCAACACAAAACAAAACATATCTGGAAAGCAGCCAGAAGAGAATCAGATTGCAAGTAAGGAACAAAAGACCCCAGACCTCTCCCCAAAAATGGGGAGGCCAGGAAAAGTGAAGCATCTTTAAAGTGTTGACAGAAAAGAACTGTCACAAAAACACAAAAGGCTGAAGAGAAGTGATATCAGAGCCATCTTGGAACTACACAAATAAAAGAAAAGCTACAGAAATGGTAAGTATCTGTAGGAGACCGTTCTGCATGGTGTGGGCCCAGCCTCCAAGGGCAAACATTTACTGCAAAGTAACTTCCTAAAAATCCAAGCTAAACCTTCCTAGGACCAGTATAACTGGTCCAACCACTTTTCCCTTCTCATTTGCAAATCCCTTCTTCTGTGATGTGATTAAGGCACATTTGTTGTCTGTAAAAGGTAACCCCCTAAACCGAACCTGTGCACAGTAAATGAGGACCATCATGTAATGTGCTGAGAAACCCAATAAAGGCCTGTCATGGTGGAGGCCTTGGGCTTTTGCTTCCCTTGAGAGAAAAGCCATGCTGTTCCTTTTCCTCCATAAGATCTGGTAGTCCGTGTGAATGTCTCATTTCATCCATAATGACACGGACACTGCAGGCCCCTGTCCACATAAAGTATGTGAAAAAATATAACAGACTATGGTATTTTTTAATTCATTAAAATAATTATGACTGTTGACTGCAAAAATTTTGACATCTGGCAGTCTTCAATATACATGGATACGACACATAGGCCAACTGTGGGAGGGTAAAAGGAACAAAACAAAAAAACCAAACAAGAAAATGGTAAGCCTTAAACCAACCATATAAAATACAAATAGTTTAAACATGCCAATTAAAAGATAAAGATTAAGACTTCCGGCCAAGATGGAGGTGTAGGTGGAAACACTGTGCCTCCTCGCACAACCAAGTTTAAAGACAACAAAGTTTTAGTAAGAAAAACGCAACTAAAACACAGAAAACTGAACTATATGGAAGTCCGACAACAATGAACCATTAGGTCAAACTGGTAAGAGCAGAGGAGCCAGCGGCTGGCAGAGCAGGCCACGCAGGAAAACTTGGCCAGACTGACCCAGGCATGCAGGCGGCGGTTGGCAGATCCCAAGTAGAACAGAAGAAGGAGCGAACGGAGAGATGGACCACGTGGGCCCCAGCGGCAGAAAGCAGCAGAGGTCACCACCATTGCCCCTCTTTGACCCCGCCCCCACATACAGCGTCACAACCCAGCGACTGAGTTGTCCTGCCCTGGTGAACACCTGAGGCTCTGCTCCTCATACGTAACAGGCCCGACCAGAACAAAACATCATGGCTCAAGAAGAACTCAAAGCCCCAGAGCCACTAACTAAGCAACCAAGAAATAGCCAACCTATCAGATGCATAGTTCAAAACACTGGTGATCAGGATGCTCACAGAATTGGTTGATTTTAGTCACAAATTAGAGGAACATATGAAGGCTAAACTAATTGAAATGAAGGGAAATGCACAAGAAACCAATAGTGATGGAAAGGAAACTGGGACTCAGATCAAGGGAGTGGACCAGAAGGAAGAAAGAAACAACCAAACAGAAAAGAAAGAAGAAACAAGAATTCAAAAAAAATGAGGAGAGGCTTAGGAACCTTCAGGAAATCTTTAAACGTTCCAACATCTGAATTATAGGGGTACCAGAAGGGGAAGAGGAGGAGCAACAAGTGGAAAACTTATTTGAACACATAATAAAGGAGAACTTCCCCAATCTGGCAAAGGAAATAGACTTCCAGGAAATCCAGGAAGCTCAGAGTCCCAAAGAAGTTGGACCCAAGAAGGAACACACCAAGGCACATCAGAATTACATTAGCCAAGATGAAAATAAAGGAGAGAATCCTAGAAGCAGCAAGAGATAAGGGGACAGTCACCTACAAAGGAGTTCCCATCAGACTGTCAGCTGATTTCTCAAAAGAGACCTTCCAGGCAAGAAGGGGCTGGAAAGAAGTATTCCAAGTCATGAAAGGCAAGGACCTACATCCAAGATTGCTCTATCCAGCAAAGCTATCATTAGAATGGAAGGGCAGATAAAGTACTTCTCAGATAAGGTCAAATTCAAGGAGTTCATGGTCACCAAGCCCTTATTATATGAAATGTTCAAGAACTTATCTAAGAAAAAGAAGATAAAAAATATGAACTGTGAAAGGACAGCAAACTCACAGTTATTAACAACCACACTAAAACAAAAGCAACCCAAGAGGACAGCTAGATCAGGAGCAGAACCATAGAAATGAAGATCACATGGAGGGTTAGCAACAGGGAGGTGGGAGGGGGAGAAGGGGGGAGAAGGTACAGAGAATAAGAAATATATTTGGTAGTTAGAAAATAGATAGTGGGGAGGGCAAGAATAGTACGGGAAATACCAAATCTAAAGAACTTGAGACACATGGACACAAACTAAAGGGGGGAACCGTGAGGGAAGGGGTGTGCAGGGTGGAGGGGAATGAAGGGGGGAAATAAGACAACTGTAATGGCATAATCAATAAAATATATTTTAAAAAAAATTTTAAAAAGATAAAGATTAAGATTGGAGTTTCTTTAAAGACCCAACTACATTTTATATTTAAAAACCATATTTAGCCCTGGTTGTTGTAGCTCAGTGGATTGAGCATGGGCCTGTGAAGCAAAAGGTCGCCAGTTTGATTCCTAGTCAGGGCACATGCCTGGGTTGCAGGCCAGGTCCCCAGTAGGGGACACATGAGAGGCAACCACACATTGATATTTGCCTCCCTCTCTTTCTCCTTCCCTTTCCCTCTCTCTATAAATAAATAAATAAATAAAAAGTAATTAAAACGTATTTAAATGTACTTATATATTTGGATTAAAGTTAAAATGATGGGATAATGTATACCATCAAATGTCCATTTTTTAAAAGCTGGGGTAGTTAAATTAATATCAGGAAAAAGTAGACTTCAAAACAAGGATATTTATTGGAAAGAAAGAGACAACAAGACATAATGATAAGAAGGTAAATTCTCTAAGAGGCGTAGCAATGCTAGATTGTATGTGCCTAAGAACAGAGCATCAAAATACATGAGGTTAAAAACCGATAGAATTGAAAAGAGAAGTAGATCAGAGAAGATGCTTGGATAGAAAATAAGCACATGAAAACGTGCTCAACATCATCACTCATTAGGGACATGCAAATGAAAACCACAGTGAGATAGTACACACCGATTAGAATGCTCTTGTCTTCCAGAATCTGGCTATAACCAAAGACTAGCAAGGATATAGAACAACTGGAACTTTCATACATTTTTGTCAGGAATGCATAAATGGTGCAGCCACTCTGAAAAACAGCTTAGCAGTTATTTACAAACCAAATGTGTATTCACTAGATGGCTCAGCAATCCCGTTCCTGGGTATCTGTCTCAGAGAAGTGAACACTTATGGTCGAAAAATCTGTACATGAGTGTTTATGGAAGTTTTATTCATACTCACCAAAAACTATAAACAACCCAAATATTCTTTAGTTGGTTTATTCAAACAAACTGTGGTACATCCATTAGTGGTCAGTAAACTTCTACTCAACAATACCAAGGAATGAACTATTGATGATTCTCAAATGCATTATGTTAAGTGGAAGAAGCCATAGTCAAAAGGCAACATACTGTCTGATTCCACTGATATTTAGACATTCTGGAAAAGCAAAACTGTAGACTCAACGAACAGATCAGTGGTTGCCAGGCGTTATGAGTAGGAGAGAAGTCCAATTCGAAGGGAGAGCATATGAGAATTTGGGGGATGATGGGACTCTATCATAAATGTAATGATGGTTATGCGACTCTATGTATTTGTCAAAACTCACTGAACTGAATATAAAAAGAATTTTACTACATGTAAATTTTAGAATAAATTTGTTTTAAAAAACAGAGCTTCTCAGAGTCTAAAAAATTGATTTTAAGGTCTAGACTTGCTGAGAGACAACAAACCAATTAAATGAGAATCACTGAAGGTAGGATACAGGCATCTGTAGTTTTAAAAACTTCCCAAGTGATTCAAAGTTCAAAGTAAACAGGGAAAAACACCACATTCAAAGTGTGGGCCCAGGACCAGCAATGTAAGCAACACCTGGGAACATGTTAGAAATACAAGTTCTTGGATCTTGGTCCAGCCCTAGTGAATCAAAACTCCGAATGTAGAGCCCCACAATCTGGGTTTTAACCATTCTTTCAGGGGGCTCTGATTCTTGCTTCAGATGAGATTGACATCTAAGTTACTGGCCATGTTACGAGAATCCCCGCCTGAGTGACCGGCCCTTGCCCAGCTCCCAGCCTCCTCCTACCCATTGGAGCTCTTGACCCCATCCGCAGGGCCAGCCCTGCTCCCATGCCCCAGACTAAGCCCAAACTCAAACACAGGAAATGCAAGAGGCCAACATGGTGGACACTCACCAGCACTCCTACTGTAGCTCTGAACTTGAACCTCAGCTCCTGGCCCAAATCTTGTTCACTCCTGAACCCTCACTTGGTAACATAAATTTGCTCTATAATGAGGTCCTTGCCTTGCTTTTTCCAGTCCAATGACTAGAATTCTATCATTAAACTTAGCAGCTAGGGGCTCTGGAGCAATCTGCCTGGACTTTCTGGCATGCTCTCCTGCCACATTTTAGCCACACATCGAGACCCCCATGCCATCTACTGTTGTTGCCATAGTATCAGAGCCTGTTCTGCATATTCAGTGGGTTTTCTTCTAATAACAAGTTCACCCAAGCCATCTCCTTTTTTTCCATTCTAACCTGCTTTGGAATCTATAGCAGCCTAAAGACCTTTCTCAAAAGCAAATACCTTCAGAGTCAAACATCCTTGGGTCAAATTGGCAGCAAGAACAATCATCTTTTAAACCTAACTTCCTTCATACCTTCCAGCCTTTTGTTGTAATAAACCACCAGGAACTTTATGATAAATGCAAAAAGATGCAATCCACATAACTTACCTCTGCTGAGTTATCTGCTATCAACGTGCTCTGATAATCCCTATTCCTGACATAAATTACCCAGAGTTTTTAGGTCTGGGGCAGGGGGGAGAAGAGAACAGGTATGGGGTGCAGACTGGAACTATCAGATCAGTCCACATTGGGATGGGGTCCATATTTGCAAAATTAACACTATTCTTCACAGTAGTCCTTCAACAGTGTTTTAAACACCTCCTGACCCCTCAACAGGCCAAACTGATTTAACATGGCTCAGTGGTTCTATCTGGCAGGGAGAAATTTTAAAAAATTATTTCTTTGGGATAAATAGTTGCACATGGCTGTTCTTCCCTTTCCATTCTCATTGCCACCATCCAGTAAAGGAATGTTGCACCAAGCCCTACTTGGTGCCCTGGCTGTGTTCTCTCCCATTCAAACCCACCCTCCTCTATCCTAGGACAATCATGCAGATGGGCAGCTGGGATTGAGTTAGTCCTACACCAATCACCATCTGAGTCTCCATAGTCAAGGCCTTCAACAATGTGATTCCAACCCATCTCATCCCACACAACTCACTCACCTCCAGTGATACCCAGCTCCAACCACTGTAATCTGGCTAATTCCACTCATTGATCACAGTGGTCCCCCAATCCAGTGATGGGAATACTGAGCCTCAAGAACCTAATCCCCAAAACCTATGATTATGTAATCAAACTTACTTGGCAAAAGAGACATTGCAGATGGGATTATAAAGATCTGGATTAAGCCCTGGATGGTGTAGCTCAGTGGATTGAGCATGGGCCTATGAAGCAAAGGGTCACCGGTTCAATTCCCAGTCAGGGCACATGCCTGGTTGCAGGCCAGTTCCCAGCAGGGGACACGAGTGGCAACCACACATGGATGTTTCTCTCCCACTCTTTCTCCTTCCCGTCCCCTCTCTCTAAAAAATAAATAAAAATAAAATTAAAAAAAAAGATCTGGATTAATTTGGTGGGCCTATTACAGTCACAAGGACCTTCATTACAAGGGAAACAGGAGTATCATAGGCAAAGAAGGTATGACAACGGAAGCAGCTGTCAGAGTCAGAGAGATCTGAAATGCCACTCTGCCAGCTTTGAAGACTAAAGGAGTTACAAATCAATGAACCCAGGCAGCCTCAAGAACCTTGAAAAGAATAGGGAGCAGAGTCTTATTTAAACCTCCAGAAGTGACACAGCACTGCCAACACCTTGATTTTTAAGACTTCTAACCTCTATAACTGTGAAGATTAAATGTGTGTTGTTTAAGCCACTAAAGTTGTGCTCATGTGTTACAGGAGCCTAATACACTGAATATTCTAGACACCCACCACCCTAACACTTACCCAAAGCACACACACACACATGTGCACGCACTGTCACAGATTATACATAGCATCTCCTCCCCAGGTCTTGCTCTAGCCTTCACCTAGACTTGGAGCTTCATGGTCCTTGAAAGTGTCTGCCCCACCCAGCCTCCAGGACTGCTAAGGTACCCGTGAAGACCCCATTCCAGTCCTCAGTTCTGTGGCTCTGATACACTTATCAGTGAAGCTCTGCTTTCTATTAAGCAATTAAAAGAAAATGCCCAGACCACCCTACACCAAGCCCAAAGGTTCCACAGAGGGGCCTTTCATGCAAGATGTAAAGTGCATTATATCAAGACCTCAAAATAACACAACTTCCTTAAAAATAAATATACAAATAAATGTTAACTTCCTCCAAGGAAGCTTGCAAGCAAGGTTTACATAAAAGCAGACCACCCACAGCAGCTTTCTGAGCTTGCTATTTGAAGACCCCCTAAAAGAAAAAATAGTATTCCTGGCCCCTTTTGGAGCCACACCCCCTGCTTTGGGAAACTTCAGGATGTCCAGTACATCAGGAATGAAGTCTGATGGCATCTCTGGGATTCAGATGGAGGGCAGAGGCATCACACAGGATGTTCTGGAAAAATAGCCACCTCTGAAAGCTTTAGACATAGTAGAAACAAAAGGGCAGCCGACAGAATCCCGAGGACAGTTCATAAGACCTAGTTTGAAGGACTCTGTGACAATGTAGTACATAATGTGCAGAATCACCAGAGTTAACAGCAGTAATTCTCTGAAACCATTAACCTAAGCATAGCGTCCACTGCTCTCTTTCCACTGCTGGGTTCCCATTGATCTGTGTGGTTTAACACTTTTCCAAACTGTTAGGAAAAGAAGAAAATCGCTTCATGGTAGCTCTGGCAATTTCTGGCTTGGCATCTGGCCACATAATTCTTCCCTGAGCAGGGACCATGGAATCTATTGCTTTATGTAGTTGAACAAATTAACTTATAAACTGCCTGAGTGTTAGAGGCTTGAGTTAATACCTCATTGGAGAATTAACATTTAAACTCCTTATCACATCCTCAGTTGACAATCAACTTCAAATCAAGGATATTGACAACTGAGAGGGAGAATTGTGCTAACACCACTTCCGTAGTTAGTGCTAACTTACAGATTTCAAAGATTCTTTCACACAGCCAAAAGTAAATAAAAATGTTTGCAAAAGCTCTGTAAGAAAAATTGTTTGGTGAGCAAAGGTACAAACTACTTAGAAAAAGCATATTGCCCCATATTTAGAGCTGGAGTTTCATAAATGTCTGACATCCTCTTCTCAAGAAACTATAGACCTTGTAGATACAACATCAATGATAAGAAACCATGAAGAAAGTTGATAGAAAACCATACACAAAGAAACCATAAAGAAACCATAAAGTTGATAGACCTGACCATACACAAAGCCTTTTAATTTTGTATGTTAAACATATTACATAAAATTTAGCCCTGGCTGGTGTAGCTCAGTGGATTGAGCGCAGGCCTGAGAACCACACGATCGCAATTCGATTCCCAGTCAGGGCACATGCCTGGGTTGCAGGCCAGTTCCCAGCAGGGGACTCATGAGAGGCAACCATACATTGATATTTCTCTCCTCTCCTCCCTTCCCTCTAAAGATAAATAAATAAAATCTTTAAAAAAAGATATTACATAAAATTTAAAAATACACCACAGATGTGGAAAATACTTAGAATATTTGACAAACAATAAGTTGATGTCTTTAACATACGAAGACATCTTTATTAAAAAAAAATAAGACACACTATGATGTGTTGTGGAATTGTGCCCCTGGAACCTGTATAATTTTGCTAACCAGTGTCATCCCAATAAATTCAATAAAAGGAAAATAAATAAAAGTAAAAATAAACTTAAATTAAAAAAAAAACACACCACCAAGNTTCTGGCTTGGCATCTGGCCACATAATTCTTCCCTGAGCAGGGACCATGGAATCTATTGCTTTATGTAGTTGAACAAATTAACTTATAAACTGCCTGAGTGTTAGAGGCTTGAGTTAATACCTCATTGGAGAATTAACATTTAAACTCCTTATCACATCCTCAGTTGACAATCAACTTCAAATCAAGGATATTGACAACTGAGAGGGAGAATTGTGCTAACACCACTTCCGTAGTTAGTGCTAACTTACAGATTTCAAAGATTCTTTCACACAGCCAAAAGTAAATAAAAATGTTTGCAAAAGCTCTGTAAGAAAAATTGTTTGGTGAGCAAAGGTACAAACTACTTAGAAAAAGCATATTGCCCCATATTTAGAGCTGGAGTTTCATAAATGTCTGACATCCTCTTCTCAAGAAACTATAGACCTTGTAGATACAACATCAATGATAAGAAACCATGAAGAATAAAGTTGATAGACCTGACCATACACAAAGCCTTTTAATTTTGTATGTTAAACATATTACATAAAATTTACCCCTGGCTGGTGTAGCTCAGTGGATTGAGCGCAGGCCTGAGAACCACACGATCGCAATTCGATTCCCAGTCAGGGTACATGCCTGGGTTGCAGGCCAGTTCACAGCAGGGGACTCATGAGAGGTAACCATACATTGATATTTCTCTCCCTCTCTCCTTCCCTTCCCCTCTAAAGATAAATAAATAAAATCTTTAAAAAAAGATATTACATAAAATTTAAAAATACACCACAGATGTGGAAAATACTTAGAATATTGACAAACAATAAGTTAATGTCTTTAACATACGAAGACGTCTTTATTAAAAAAAATAAGACACACTATGATGTGTTATGGAATTGTGCCCCTGGAACCTGTATAATTTTGCTAACCAGTGTCATCCCAATAAATTCAATAAAAGGAAAATAAATAAAAGTAAAAATAAACTTAAATTTAAAAAAAAAAACACCACCCGGAAAGTAAGTAAAAGGGACAAAATCGAGAAAACAAATGAGAACTCACAGGGGAGACCCAAGATGGCAGAGGACTGAATGGAAGCTACACTACCCTCCTCCCAGGACTAACCTGGAATTACAACCAAATTGGAGAGAAACTACCCTGAATAACCAACTGAACACTAGCAGGAGAGAAGCCTTATAACAACAGACAGACAGAAGGAACCACTTCACAACTAGACTGGTGGAAAGTGCAGAAGAGATACGAAAGGGCTAGCTGAGCTCCCGCAGGCAGCAGACGAAGTTCCAGGGCAATATTTCAGTGGTGGGGGGGTCTCCCTGAGAAAAGCGGAGTCTAAACCTCAAGCTGGGCTCTCCAGCCTTCAACACCAGAGCTGGAAAGGAACCCAGATAACATCCAGCAGTGAAAACCAGCAGGGCTTCTGTCTCCCAGGGTGAGAAGGCTAGAGATACAGAGAGCCTCTTAAAGGGCGAACACACAAAATTTCATTTGCAGCTACTTATCCTGGACTCTGGCTGAGGAAGGGCAGAGTGGACTAGAGACACTTGAGGACAATGTGTGGTTGGTGGGCTATGGGGAGAGAACTGAAGGAACAGCTGCCAAGATCCCTGTGCTGAGTCATTCCCCACACTGCAGAGGCCACCTCTCTCAGGCAGAGTACTCCCCTCCCAGTGCCATCAGCCTGAGGGGGAGCAGTAGCCCTGCCTGCGGGAATTATCTGCCCCACACTGTGGTCCTTAAGCCTGGCTGCCAACTATAGCTTGAAACTATGTCATTGATTAGTTTAACAGCTAAAGTGGAAAATACAAAGCAGCCAAAATGGGAAGACAAAGAAACAAGCCCTAAATGAAAGAACAAGAAAGTTCTCCAGAAGAACTAGATGAAATGGAGGCAAGCAATTTATCAGAGAGTTTAGAGGGGTGATGATAAGGATACTCAACAGCATGAAAAAAGACACAGAAACCATAAAAAAAGGACCAGTTAGAAACGAAGAATGCAATATCTGAAATAAATAATACACTGGAAGAAATACAGTCGGTTAGATGAATCATAGGATCAAAGCAGTGATTTGAAAGACAAAGTAGAAGAAAAAGCCAAGCAGAGCAGCAAAAACAAAAAAGAATTTTAAAAAATGAGTAGAGCTTAAGAAACATTTTGGACAACCTGAAGCATAACAACATCTGCATGTGGGAACACCAGAAGGAGAACAGTGCAAACATGGGGCTGAGAACCTGTTTGAAGAAATAATGACCAAAAACTTCTCTAATCTGGTGAAGGATTAGACACATGAGACACATGAGTCCAGGAAGCTCGGAGAGTTCAAACAAGTTGGACCCAAGGAGGCCTACACTGAGACACAACATAAGTAAAATGGCAAGGCTTAAAGACAAGGAGAGAATCCTAAACGCTGCAAGAGAAAAGCAGGTAGTTACATATGAGGGAGCACCAATTACACTGGCATCTGATTTCTCGACAGAAATGTATCAGGCCAGAAGGACGGGGCATGAAATATTGAAGGTGATGAAAAGTGAGGACCTACAACCAAGGCTACTTTACCCAGCAAGGCTATCGTTTAAAATTGAAGGAGAAATAAGGAGCTTCTCAGATAAGAAAAAGCTAAAGGAGTTTGTTAACACCAAACGAGACAAAGTAATAGTCATGACATGTTCTTAAATGAGAAAAGGAGGTGCAAAGAGGATACCCAGTATGAGTCCATCTTGAGATAGACGAACAGAGACAGGTGGGTGGATGGATAGGTAGATGGTTGGGTAGGTTTGTAGATGGATGTCTGAGGGGATTGATAGGGGTGGGCCGGGGAGTGGATGGGTGGATGAATAGATAGTACATGGGTGGGTGGGTGGGTGAGTGAGTGGGTGGATGGACTGATAGGTAGAGAGAAATAACTAGTAGATGCTATATATCTATTAAGAGAGAATAATACCTCTTCTCTACCACAGGTTTCCTTGAGGAGAGATTATCAATAAATTGTCCTGGTTTCTCTCCATCCCCTCTAACTCATTCCATCTCGGGGGAGGAAGAATGACTCATCTGGTTGCTAAGTCCGGGAATAACTAAGGTGTCCTTGGCTTGTTCCTCCCTCTTACTCCTGGGAGTGATCTGTTTTCAGTGAGCACATGGTCTTCACTGCCAGCGGGCCAGGACTCTAAGTCCAACACCATCCATGCCTCATTGGCAACATCTTTCCAATCCAGGCAGTTTAGTTTGCAGCCCCATGTGCCTCTCACACTGAATCACATCTCGAACTCTGCCTTTATAAACAAAGAAGATGCCCTGGCCTCAGTTATACTCTTGACCATATTTCTGATTGTTCTTGACCCTGTTGAGGCAGTAGGGTAAATGTATTGAGTGTCCTCAAAGATTGCAACATGTATCAATCAGGACTCTGGGTGAGAAGCAGTAAAAGGTTACCTGGTGAATTGAGACAAAGAGGAATTTATTAAAAGAATAAGTAACAGGGAAGAGAGGAGTGTTTCTAGATTAGACAGGAGCCTGGAGACCCAGGTTTAGTGAAGGTCAGGAAGCACCACGTTCTACAAGGGAGCGCCAGGAGAGTAACAGGCTCACACATCCCCTCTTCGATATTTCTTCCCACTGTTCCTTCCATTCTTGCATGATTTGCTCAAAACTGAAAGTTTGAAGAAAGGATGGCCAAATGGCCAAAGGATGCCTACCCAGCATCCATTCGTCACTTCCCTTCCTAACTGAGCCCAGATTTCCAAGGATCCATTGCTCCCCTGGTAAATATTTAGCTACGGAGTGGACCCCATCTTAAATCTATTGACCCATCATAGTCCCCTGTTCATGGTTCATATGTCCTCAGGCCGCATGGGCTGGGCCAACCAGGTGATGAAATGGAATCCTGGGGGGAAAACCTCCAGATCTATTTCCCTGGACGTGGGCAAAGAAGGGATTGTTGGCTTAAAACGCAACTGACACTACAGAAGGCTAAAGAGAGAGAGAGCAGAGAGTCACTCAGTCAAACCAACCCGAAGCCAGAGCATGGCGGGCGAGCCCAAGTGGTCAGTGTGCATTGATTACAGACAAGCACAGAGAATGGGACTAGATTCAGACAGCCTGCACCTGGACCCCGCGTCTGCCGCTTTTTACTGGGTCACTGGGTAAACTCAGCCTTCCAGAATCTGTTCTCTAATCTCTACAATGGGGATAAGGGCCCTGACTGGCGTGGCTCGGTGGATCGAGGGCAGGCTTGCCAACCAAAGGGTCACCAATTCCATTCCCAGCCACATGTCCCCAGTAGGGGGCAAGCAAGAAGCAACCACACATTGATGTTTCCTTCCCTCTCTCTCTCCCTCCCTTCCCCTCTCTCCAAAAATAAATACATAAAATCTTTTTTTAATGTAGAATTGGTCAAAAAGAAGGTATAAAAAGGCTTTTAAAAAATAAAAATAAAATGGGGATAACCATAGCACTTTCTCCTCGAGTTACTGGAGGACAAACTTCGATAATCTGCATAAAACACTGCCCTGTGCCTGGCTCACAGCCCCCGAGGCTGTGTCCTTGTTCTGCATACCAAAACGTCGTGCCAAACACCCCTCATGGGCCAGTTCAGGTTCTCTTGGCCTCGCCTGTCTCTTAGCCCACTCAGACCAGTTCCTGCAGCCCCTGCACTAGTCAGGCCTGCACTGGTCATTCTTCTGCTTTCTCAGGGGTGCACCCACTCCGTGCATGCTGACCCAGAAATGCAGGCGAGGCGACCTTCCACAGAGAGAATGTTCCCACAGTGGGGACAAGGGAGTGCTTTCCCCCTCTCCTGCCGGACAGACGTGCTGATACACATCCCAGACAGCTGCAGGCTCTGGAGCGGTCAGAAGGGACCCAGCAGCCGGCGGCCGGTGCTCACACTAACGGGGCTTCCTTCTCTGGCCACCCCTCCCCGGCCCCAGCCCCACCCGCTCCTTCACCTCTCCTTCCCAGGCTCTTCTTTTCCTCAAACCCAGGCTGACCTTGGAATATCTCTGAGGAGCACATCTTTATGGCTGGTGCTTATTTCCCTCTCTTTCCCTTTTCTCAATATTCTAATTATTCTCCTACAAGGAACACTTTCTTTTTTTTTTTAAGATTTTATTTATTTATTTATCTTTAGAGGGAAAGGAGAGAGGGAGAGAAACATCAATGTATGGTTGCCTTTTGTAGGTCCCCTGCTGGGAGTTGGCCTGCAGGGAACTGGACTACAACCTAGGCATGTGCCCTGACTGGGAATCGAACCTTGATCCTCTGGTTCACAGGCCCGCGCTCAATCCACTGAGCTACACCAGACAGGGCTTGGAACACTTTCTATTGTCATGATTTGGGAGGGAGGAGGGTCTTTTTTCCCATAAGCCTATACTTACATCTTAAAGGCTAATTTTCCTTTTTTTATAATTTTTTTTAAAAATTATTGATTTCAGAGAAAGAGAGAGAAACATTAATTTGTTGCCCTGACCAGGGAATCAAACCCACAAACTTGGTGTATTGGGATGATGCTCTAACTAACTGAGCTACCCAGACAGGGCAAGGGCTAATTTCCCTTTGTTATGAAAGTAATCTGAAAGAGAGTTAGGGGGAAATGTGAGAAAGTGACATGAAACGGTGCTGGAAAACTAAAACAACAACAAAACCGCAGGGTCCTCCCAGGAAGCAGGGAGCAGAAGGCAGGAGCCAGGGAGCATAGTGACACTTCTTGGCAGTTCCACAGCCAGCGCTCAGTTGGATTTCTGGGAAAAGGGAAGAGTCCCGTGGAGAGAGATGAGGGGAGACAGAGGAACGGGGGGTGGGACATGGCCTGCCTTTGTTCTCCCGCCTGGCTCCCGGAGATGGGAATTAGCAGGCACGGCCCCCGCGGGTTCCAGGCCTTCTGTTCAGCGGAGGCGCTAACCGGCTGGCAGGCCCGGGTGAAAGGCAGACTCAGAGAAAAGCAGGACGCAGGAGGGGTGACAAAGTAGGTGTGAAGGCCCCTTGAAGAGCTGGAAAGGGTCATTCGCCTGTGGCCTGTGGCTCCGAGGGGCACGTGGGAGAATGCGTGGAGCTCCACAGTTCTGTGTTTGAGGAGACAAGGAAGAAGGAGAAAAGGCTCACCTCGGCCGTTCGCATCACTAAGAGGAACTCCGGCCGCTGCAGCTTCAGTGCCTGCTGTGATGCAGGCTCGGGGGTCTGCGCGCCGACCTTCCTCCCGGGTCAGTCGGCCTGGCCTGGTGGCCGAGAGCAGCACACACGGTGACCGGGCCGGCCATGCACCACACTGGGCCAGAGGTTCGGACAGTCTGGGCGACTCCCTGGGGTGTCCCAGAATCTGCTAACAAGGCTCGTCTCTGAAACAAGCAGGTGAAATCCTCATAAATCAGCGTGAAATCATAAGAGAAGCCACCTGAGCCCCGCCTTCCAAATCCAGCTAAGTCTCTCGAGGGGCAACCCACGTGGACATTTGTTTTTAATTCCCACTAATCACCTTCTTAAAATTGTGTTGAAAAACACATACATAAAACGCTCCATCCTGGCCGCCGCTGTGTACTGCGCAGCAGCGCTAACCCAGCGCTCACCGAGGTGCGACGGACCCGGCACCTCTCGGGCCTCCAGCCCTGGAACTCCGCCCGCCCGCGCTGGACCACCTGGCCCCGCGGCGACCACCAGTCTGCCTTCTGTTCCTCTGAGTCCGAGTGCTTTACGTAACTCCTGTTAAGGGAATCCTGCGGTATTTGTCTTTTGGGGACTGACGTTTCATTTAGCATGATGTCCTTCCTCAAGGTCCATCTATGTTGAAGCCAGGATTTCCCCATTTTTAAGTATGAGTGATATTCCATTGTACATATAATGGGAGATTTTGCTGCACCATTTTACTATTGAATGGTGAAAAGGAGTGGGCTTGTAAAAAGGTTGATTAAGCTCATACCCAAGGAGCCGGACACTGCCTCCGGCAGCTCAGGTATCTGAGTGGGGTCTTTCATTTGCTCATTGATACTTATTACCGATTATGTACTAAGTACTACCATGTGGAGGGTTCCAGATGTGCAAGAGAAGGCGAACTGAGTCTCACCTTCATGATGCTTCACCCAGTGGGGGACAAACACACACCGCCAAGCCCCCAAATGTCCCTCCCAGTGCCCCCATGAGTGGAGCACCAGGGGAAGGCAGCTCCCAGGACTGGGCCAGGGTGGGGTGGGGGGATTCACCGGGCTGTGAGAGGGACATAAGCACTGAAATGAGAGCAACTGCATGTACAAAAGTTCAGAGAGCATAGAGAACACACCTGATGCGATGTAATAGGAAGCGCACAGTATCACCTACAAACTATACTTGCCGAAATAAGCAAAGAAACAAAAAACATTGAATCTAATCAAATCTCTAGATCACAGTTGCTTAACCTCAGTACTGTAAATATTTGGGGCCAGGAAGAAGATATGGGGGAATAAATGGTAATGGAAACAATACAACAAAAACTAATTAAATAAAATATATAGTTTGTAAAGATAGTTTTTTGGAGTATCTAAATAAATAAAACCTTTTTTGCTTAAATAAACAAATATTTGGGATCGGATGATTCTTGGTCATGGGAAGGAGAGGATTGACCTGCGTATTGTAGGATGTTTGGCAGCGTCCTTGGCCATGAGATGTGAGTAAGTGCCCACCCAGGTGTGATGAGCAAACATGTCTCTAGATATTGCCAAATGTCATTTCAGGAGCAAAACCACCCCCAGTTAAGAAGTCTTACACAGTGTCCCTGCAAAGTTTAGCAGCAATGAGGGCTTCAGGACTGGCATGATCAGGGCCCAGGCCCTGTCTCCCTGCCTTTCTTCCATCGCTCGCCCTCTCCCTCGTATTACAAGGCTGCTTTACTCAAGTCATCAAAGTGGCTACCGCAGCTCTGGACCTCACAGCCACAGACACTGACCAGGAAACCAAGCTTCTGTTCCCCTAACCACTGAACGAAGGACTGACTTCACTGTGACTGGGCTAACTCAAATCCTGTCTCCTTTCCCATCCCAGTCACTGAAGAAAAACTCTGCACCCACTGGCTTGAGTTAATGTAATACAACTATCCCCGAATCAGCACATTCATTTATTTTAAAACGATTGAATGCCTACTATTACAGCCACCTATGATAGTTTTATAGTAATTTTCTTCTGTCTAAGCTGGTTTGAGGAGGGTTCTGTTATTTGCAACCAACAAAAAGGACTTCATCAAGTCCCAGACCATATATGAAGCATTGTAAGAAAGGGCTCTGCCAACCAGGATAACCCTAAAGTCAGTCCTGTCTAGTTCAACCAGCATATTGAATAAGCAAGGTGCCTGGATTAGAGTGCTCAGAAGAGCATCGTTTGTTTTCTCCCTCCATCCTTTCAAATTTTATGTTAGGATGGTATCAGCTCCTTCCTCAGATGAGAAGGCCACCAGGGTGGTGTTCCTGTTGTTTGCCTGCTCGTAGGCCAGACACTGTAAGGCCCAAATATGTCTCAACCCCCAAATAAGGACACCAAGTTGTCATTCAGGGTCTATTTTATTAAATAATATCTAGGGTATAGGTGTCCAAATGGAAAAAGCATTCGATGGTTCTCTGAAATTCAAGCTGGGCATCCCCTATTCTAACTGGCGGCCGAACCGTGGGGCTGCTTGAGGATCCGCTCGACCCGGCAGCAGCGCCCCAGAGCAAGCGGTCCGAGAGAGGGCCAGGAGGAGCCACACCTCTCATGACCTAGTCTTGGAGGTCTCGCCCTTTTACTGCCACCAAATTCTATATTCTTAGTACACTAAGTACAGCCCACACTCATGCAAAGGAGAACTAGGCGTCCCCTCTTGGAGGGAGTATTGAATCTGCAAACATGTGCCGGGGTGACCTTTGGGTGTCTCTGGACCACGCTGGAAGAAGAAGAGTTGTCTTGGGCTACACATTAAATACACAAACACTGACGAAAACTTATGAGCAAAGAAAAGGTTTTAAGTAACTCTACGGGTTTGTGTAGGGCCGCCTTCACAGCGATCCCGAGCCGCAGCTGGACACCCCTGCGAACGTAATCGTCCCATATCTTCCTTCCCCGCAAGCAGTTCTCATCTGCCCTTCAGGACACACTCACACGCCTGGGCCCCCCAAATTCGGGGCACAAGCGCCAATCCGCAGGCAGCAATGCTCTGCTGCCTCTGCCGAAAGCAGCCAGGTTGTCAGGTAGGAGTCCACACTCCCCTTTGGGTCGACATTGATACTCTGTGCCACCCTCAAGGAAAACACTTTTCAGAGCTCTCCACGTGGTCTCAAGCCTGGGGTTAAAAGGAAGCAACAACCCCCACACACTCACCTCACCCAAGAGGACAGCAAGAGCTCTCTCCAGAGAAGTCCCATTACTAATTGTTGTTCTTTTTTATTATTTTTGTTTTATTTTTAGAGAGAGGGGAAGGGAAGGAGAAAGTGGGAGAGAAACATCAATGTGTGGTTGCCTCTCACATGCCCCCCACTGGGGACCTGGCCTGCAACCCAGGCATGTGCCCTGATTGGGAATTGAACCGGCAACCCTTTGCTTCACAGGCCCGTGTTCAGTCCACTGAGCTACACCAGTCAGGGCCCAACTCTTGTTCTTTTCTTTCTCTCCACACTCACTATTTTTTCTAAGGACAACTAAAAGTCAAGAAGCCGGTTCCCAGAGATTTCCTTTGAAGACAAACAGAATTGCCTCCCACTCACTTTGCCAGGAAAAGTGTCAATCTCACATCTTTCACACTGGCATAAAAAAGGACTTTCATTCACTGCCCTGACAGGTGTAGCTCAGTGGACTGAGTGTCGGCCTGTGAACCAAAGGGCCACCGGTTCAATTCCCAGTCAGGGCACAGGCCTGGGTTGCGGGCCAGGTCAGGTCCCCAGTGGAGGGTGTGTGAGAGACAACCACACACTGATGTTTCTCTCCCTCTCTTTCTCCCTCCCTTCCCCTCCATCTAAAATAAATAAATAAAATTTTCTTGGGGAGAGGACTTCATTCATAATAAAGAAAGTATCACAAGTCAAGGAAGAGGATGGTGTTTTCACAAATCATATGAGCAGGACTAGCTCTAGAATTTCAGAATCTTACACTAGTGGCTATTCATCCTATGCAAAAGAAAAAAATCCAGATATGTTAAGCCAATAAAGAAAAAAAGCATTTTAAAAACAAAAATCTTTTAAGTGGATATTAACTTATTTTAAAATGATCGAGAACTTTCTAGGCCTAAAGGCAATTAGTGGGAAAAGCAGAGAGAAAGATAATAGGTTTAATAGCTCTTTTTAACTAAAAAACTTAATAGACACTGAGAATTTACTGCTCCGACGATCAGAGGTGGTAAAGGCCCCAAGAAATTGATCTGACATGTTATACGACGGGCCAAGAAATTTCTTCTTGTAATATTCCATGAATCACCTTAAACTGAACCCAATATATTCTAAACTCTCAATGATTATTAACCAATGTCACCCCAATAAACTTGATTTTTAAAACTCTCCATCAGTCTATTTCCCATCACCTGGAAATCATGTTCTTAATTAGCACAGCCAGAGGACAGGCTGTATTTTTTGTTCATTCATTTTACAAAAAAAGCTGCTATGAGGCCAGACCCTGCACAGCACTGTTCTGGGTCCACGGGACCCAGTGCTGAATCAGACAGACCCCCTCCCCGCCCCCACTCCCTCCCTCTCTCCTGTGTTTTACCCTCCTTGGGGGCAGAGGGATGATACATAGGTACAGACATTAATAAACTTTTTCATATTGTGAGAAACTGAATCATAAGATGAGCTCAAATGTTTAAAAACCAGAGCTGTTTTCTTTGAATTGTATTTTCACCACTTAGCAGGGGAACCATTGAAAGCTGAGGTCTCCAAACTTAGCTGTACTTTGGACTACTTATAGAAAGCTTTAAAAAATAGTAATATGTAGATCCTATTCCTTCAGATTCTGACATTCCATAATTTGTCTGGTTGTCACCTGGGCATGGGGATTTGTTTGTTTTATTTTGTTTTAATCTCCTCAGGTGATTGTAATATGCCCTGGGATTGAGAACGACTGAAAAGGTTATATGTAATAAATGACCACTAGATGTCGCTGTCCCCAAAGGTTTGAGGACAAACCATCCTCAAGTAGTCAATGACTAAATTCCCACATAGATAAACAAACTTTCATTTGCCAGATTTTGGACCCAAGGAAAAGCCCAACAAAAAAAATATTCATCAGTTTCTCTTGGGCTTGAATGAAGCAAGTCACCCAAAACCCAAGTGTACTATTAGTCTGCTCTGGCTGCTGTAACAAAATACCACAGGTTAGGTATCTGAAACAACAGAAATGTATTCCTGGAAGCTGAAGTCCAAGATCAAGGTGTTAGCTGGTTTCTTCTGAAGTCTCTCTCCTTGACTTATAGATGGCCACCTTTTCACCTGTCCCTTTCACAGGGCTGTCCCTTTGTCTGTGTTGTCTGTGTACTAATCTCTTCTCATAAGGACACCAGTCATACTGAATTAGGGCTCACCCTGAAGACTTTTTGTGACTTAATTACCTCTTTCAAGGTTCTGTCTCCAAACACCGTCACATTCTGAGTACTAGGAGCTAGGGCTTAAATGAAAATTTCAAGGGCATACAATAACACCAAGAAATCAAAACCACAATCAATCCAGTTGGTTAATTAATTGCAAAAGAAGTTTCCCAGCCACCCACAGCTCTCTCACATGGTGACAATAGAGAGATAGTTGTTTTTATTTTATGTTTTAAGTCTCCTTTCCAGAGGCCACATCTGTTATTCAATTTTGATTCAAAGTTTTCTAAATAGTTTACAAACACTTAAAATTAAAATATTCACTTGGTTATTTAACTCTATTTCCTGAACTGGGACACTTGAGCTAAAGAAGAAAAAAAAGCAACATTCTGAGAGAGAGAACAGAGTAATGTTATTAGGAGGCAGTAAATCAAGTTCTTCTTATTATTTTTTGCAACACAATTAGTGCGCGTCCATTGAAAAAAATTGGAAAGTACAATGCAAAAAAAAATTGCTGGAAGCCATCAACAACTCCACTACCAAAATAACAATATCTCTTGCCCTGGCTGGTGTAGCTCAGTGGATTGAGCACAGGCCTGCGAACCACACAATTGGGGTTCGATTCCCAGTCAGGGCACATGCCTGGGTTGCAGGCCTGTTCCCAGCAGGGGACTCACGAGAGGCAACCATACATTGATATTTCTCTCCTTTTCTCCTTCCCTTCCTCCCCTTTCTCCCTAAAGATAAATAAATAAAATCTTATAAAAAATCATAACAATATGAGATGCTTCCTCACTGTGTGTGCATGTGCGCATCCTCAGGGAAGAAACCGCACTGTTTGATGACCTGTTTGTCTTCACATGTAATATCCTGAGTGCTTTTCCATACCCATGTAAATGCGGTGAACACTAGAGAGGAGTGGGCTTGTATATCTGTGTGTATGTGTGTGCATGTGTGTGTGTATACATAAAAGTTACGCATGTACACAATCAAAATCCAAAACCATGGTGGAGGGTTTAAACAAAAAAGAAAAATTTCCTTTTTCTTCCCCATTCCCACCCCCTCCCCTAAACTATTTATTCTAAAATAAGACATTAAATTATGACTCCCAGAACTCCATGCAGTTTGGTACCCATACTGGATGAACACGTCCTGTGTTGGACCTGTGGGCTGAAGACTGTGATGTAGGAATGGACATCTACCAGGATTTTTTTTAAATGCCTACAGTTGCTGGTCAGGGTACCTAAAACGCCCACCGCCAAAGTCACCCTTTCATTGCCTCTGGAGCCTTGGCTGGTGTGACTTGGTTTGTTGGAGCACCGTCCTGTAGACTGAAAGGTCACAAGTTTGGTTCTTGGTCAGGGCACATGCCTGGGTTGAGGTTCCCTCTGGTCAGGGTGCGTATGGGGGCAACTGATCAGCGTTTCCCTCCTTTTCTCTCCCCTCCTTCCTGTCTCTCTAAATCATGTTTTCTCTTTAGGCTTATTATGCTGGTTGCCTTGGAGGCATGATTCACTTGCCAGTTCACACGCTTGTACATGCTTTTTCATTGGTGAAGTCACTCATGTCTACTGAACACTCTCCAAGAGGAGTTTCCAGAACTGCACCCTCCAGTGCCACAGCCAAGATGCAGGGGGCTGTTTACATGTAAATTAGTGACAACAAAAGAGTCAGCAAAACCATGCTCTGACTGCCCCGTTCCTGCACCCCATGTTTTTCCTGAGCCACAACCAACCCGTGCACAGAAACAGGGCCCAGCTGTCCAGAGGCATGGCCTCGAAGGGGCTATGGAATCTGCAGTCCAGGTGCCCAGCCCATGGCTGGCTCAGCCTCCCGACTCTGTGTCTCTGGAACCAATCCGCCACATCTCCATTTGCATTTTCTTTTCTTTTTTTTTTAAGATTTTATTTATTTATTTATCTTTAGAGGGGAAAGGAGAGAGGGAGAGAAACATCAATGTATGGTTGCCTTTTGTGGGTCCCCTGCTGGAAGTTGGCCTGCAGGGAACTGGACTACAACCTAAGCATGTGCCCTGACTGGGAATCGAACCTCGATCCTCTGGTTCGCAGGCCCGCGCTCAATCCACTGAGCTACACCAGCCAGGGCCTCCATTTGCATTTTCGTTGAGGAGGAATGACTTAGGGCCTCTCTGGGGGTCTAGGGGTTGTGAGCACAACCAAGAGAAGCTAGTAAGAAAGGACCCCTCCAGAGCAAGAGCTCCCACCTACAAATCCCTAACAGCTTCTCCACCTCCTGACCTCCACACAGCCTTAAAGGACCTGAACTGAAGCCCCAAACAGGCTCAGGACCTTTCCCTCAGCCCCAAACCCAAGCTGCCGTCACCTGCCCAGGCCAGAACTGAATGTGCCACCCTGTTTGAGGAAGGACAGTCTGCCACAATACCCAAATCCCTTTGCCCGAGGGCCGTCGGGAGAATTCCAGCAGAATCAGCAAAGTCATGCTGCGCCCTTCAGTGAGGGATTTACTCAGAATGGAGGCGTCACACGCAAAAAACAACCAAAATAGCTTCAGGACACGCCGGGCAAAAGAAAAATTTTCCCAACCTTCCCATGAAGGAATGTGTCTAAATTGCTGCCCCCAAAAATTCTATGACAGTGATCCCATCACTGGTTCATAAGCACCAACAAGCCAACAGGCTCACCTTGAACTTCAAGCTGCCACATGCTGTGATGACTATGTGGAGAAACCAAGTATCTCTCCCAAAACCCCAAACCAGCCAAACATCTTCTCCCAGCAGCTCACACACATGCTCACATGCACATTTTCACATGTGCACATCCAACTCAGGGCTTTTATGGTAAATGAAATACATCCCGGGAAAAGTATCCCCTGAGAAATTTTCTTCCAAGTTTCAGCACACGCAGAGCAGGTTTTACAGATATCACAAAGCACAAAAGCAAGTTTTTGCCATTTTCTGCTCTTTTTCCCCACTTTCCTTCTTCTCTGCCCTGCCTCAGGCCCTCCCTGCTCCTCCCAAGACCATCTGGGCCATGGAGGGAAGGGAATGCGTTTCCGGTACTGGGCAGCATCACAGGGCCCAGAGGGGCGCTCCCCCGGGATGCCCGTGTGGGAGGAAAGAGCACTTCAACCAGGCATGAGTGCAGGCCCTGGCTGCACCCCCCAGTCAAGGTGACAATGGTGAGGAGACCGAGGAGCTGTGGGAGAGAGCCTGGGTGTGGTGCGTCTGGGGAGGGCACTGTCGACCAAATCAGCAGGAAGCAGTACCCAGTGTCCCCCGGCCTCTCTCTATCCAGAAAACTCGCCCTCAGCCATTAACTTCCCTGGTGATTTCTGATCTTACGGAGCCCTCTAGTACAAAAATAGCCAAGAAAGGGAAAACCATCAGGTTGCTCAGCTGCCATCATCCAGTTGTCATGAGGAAATAGGAGACAGGATGGAAGTCTGAGGACCAGAATGAACTCAAGGGAAACCCAAGAAAAAAAGAGGAAGCAGGCCCAGCCAGAGGTGGATTTTTATTGGGACTGACCCTAGACACCATGACCAAAGGCTACCAAGTTCCGGTCAAGTTCGCGGCCCCTATAACTCAGTCCACTGGTTCCCACAGCTTTAAGCCAGAGCACTGGTTCAGGTCACACTGTGAACATCAGCGTTCTGTTGGGCAACCAGGGGAAGTAAGACTCAAAAGGGTCAGTCTGTTTGTCTGTCTGTCTGTCTGCCTGTCTGTGTGTGTCTGGAAAAGCCTGGTCTTGGCCTAAGCAGGCTGGATACAGAGGCCATTGACCTGTGACCCATGCAGGGTTTTTAAATTTTGAAATAGCTGCCAATATTTAAAGATCAAGAGTTTTCACTTATTACATACGGTAGCTGAATGGATAAGAAAGCAAGACCCATACACTGTCTACAAGAGACCCACCTCAGAACAAAAAACACACACAGACTGAAAGTAAAGGAATGGAAGAAGATATTTCATAAACGTGAAAATTTTAAAAAGCTAGGGTAGCAATACTTATATTAGACAAAATAAAGTTTAAAATAAAGGCTAAAATAAGAGACAAAGAAGGATGTTACAGAATGATAAAGGGATCAATTCAACAGGAGGATATAACCCTGGTAAACATTCATGCAGCTAACATAGGAGCACTTAACTATGTGAAGCAAATCTTGATGGACATAAATGGAGAGATGGACAGTTCTGGAGGTTAAAAGCCCCAACTCAGGGTGCCAGCCTGGTTGGGTTCTGGCGAGAACCCTCTTCCTAACTTGGACATGGCTGCCTCCTTGCTGCAACAGAGAGACATCACCTCTCTGCTGTCTCTTCTTGTAAGGGCACAGTGATAGTTAATTGTACGTGTCAACTTGACTGGACTAAGGGATGACCGGAGAGCCTGTCAGCATCGTTTCTGGGTGTGTCTGTGAGGGTGCTTCTGGAAGAGATTAGCGTTGGGTTCAAGAGCCTAAGAGATGCACGCTCACCAGTGTGAGCAGGCTCATCCAGTCTGTTGGAGGCCCAAATGGAACAAAGTGACAGAAGGGTAAATTCTCATTCTCTCTTCTGGAGCGAAGAAGTCCCTCTTCTCCTGCCCTCGGACAGGAGAGCTCGTGGTTTGGGGGCCTTTTACATCAGACTGGGATTCACACCATCAGCGGCCCCGGTTCGCGGGCCTTTAAATTCAGACTGAATTATACCACTGGCTTCCCTGGTTCTGCAGCTTGCAGATGGCAGACCGTGGGACTTCCTGGGCTCCATAATCCCATGGGGTAAGGACCACAAACAGTCCCCTCAATGATCCTGATAACCCCTTTTAGTTCCAGGCTGCAAGAATACAAAGCAGGACTTCAGGTCAAGATGGAGGCATAGGTAAACATATGGCCTCCACACACAACTACAGCAAAAAATAAAGCTACGCTACAAAATAAATATCACCCAGAACTGTCAGAAAATCGAGCCATGTGGGAGTCTGACAAGCAAGGAGTTAAAGAAGCCACATTCACCCGGATGGGTAGGAGGAACAGAGACACAGAGAGGCACAAAGAGGCAAGGAGAGGCATGGACATGGGAACAGATGGTCCCACATCCACATGAGAGGGATAAAAAATGGGTGGGACACCTCAGGAACAAGGGATCCCAACCCCAGTCCAGACCACCCAGCACAGGGTCTCAGCACCAGGAAGATAAGTCCCCATAACTTCTGGCTGTAAAAACCAGTGGGGGTTGGGACAGCAGAAAAACTGCATCCTCTTTAAGGGCCTACAACAGACTTAGGACTCACACAGATCCAATGCCTCTGGGATTCAGCATCAGGACAACAGCTGGAAGCATACCAGGGTATAGGGGGACAAAGTAAAGTGTGATTGGGGAGACAGCTCCTTCCAGGGCAAAACTCCACAGGCCAGGCAGCAGCACTGTCCCCTCAGTGAGCCCTCCCCCGAACAGAGCAACAGAGCAGTGACACAGGGATGACCCGCCCTGGACATTACCTAAGGCTCTACCCTATGCAACGTAACAGGCGTGCTAAGACAGGGCATCAAAGCAGCTCTACCTAATACACAGAAACAAACCCAGGGAGGCTGCCAAAATGAGGAGATAAAGAAACATGGCCCAAATGAAAGAACAGAACAAAACTCCAGAAAAAGAACTAAACGAAATGGAGATGAGCAACCTATCAGAGGCACAGTTCAAAACACTGATTATCAGGATGCTCAAGGAACTCACTGGGTACTTTAATGTCATAAAAAGACCCAGGCAGAAGTGAAAGTTGCATTAAGTGAAATATAGAAAAATCTACAGGGAAACAAGAGTGGAGAGGATAAACCCAAGAATCAAATCAACAATTTGGAACACAAGGAAGGAAAAAGAGTTCAAGCAGAACAGCAGGAAGGAAAAAGAATTTAAGAAAAGGAGGAGAGGTTTAGGAACTTCTGGGACATTTTAAACATACCAACATCCAAATCATAGGGGTACCAGAAAGAGAGAAAAGGAAGAGCAAGAAATCAAAAACCTATTTGAAAAAAAATAATGAAAGAAACTTCTCTAATTTGGTGAAGGAAATAGATATACAAGTCCAGGAAGCACAGAGAGTCCCAAACAAGTCAGACCCAAAGAGGCCCACATCAATATACATCACAATTAAAATGCTCAAGGTTAAAAATAGAGAGAGAATCTCAAAAGCAGCAAGAGTAAAGCAGAGAGTTACCTACAAAGGCATTCCCATAAGACTATCAGCTGGTTTCTCAACACGTTGCAGGCTAGAGGAGACTGGCAAGAAGTATTCAAAGTGAAAAGCAAGAGCATGCAACCTAGATTGCTCTATTCAGCAAAACTACACTTAGAAGTAAAAGGCAGATAAAGTGCTTCCCAGACTAGGTAAAACTAAGGGAGTTCATCATCACCACGCCATTATTATAATGAAATGCTAAAGGAAATTATATAAGGAAAAGAAAATCAAAATGATGAACATTAAAATGCCAATAAATTCACAACTACCAATAATTGAATCCAAATAACAAACTAAGCAATCAAGCAGAACAGGAACAGAATCATGGATCTGGAAATCATTTGGAGGGTTATCAGTTGGGAGGGGGAAGGCAGAGAATAGGGGGAAAGGTGCAGGGAAACGAAGCACAATTGATAGGTACAGACTAGATGGGGGAGGTTAAGAATAGGTAATGGAGTAGTCAAAGAACTTACATGCATGACCCATAGATCAGAACTGCGGGGAGGGGATCGCTGGAGGGAACGGGGGATACCAGGCAGACGACAGCAAAGGAGGAAACTGGAACAACTATAGTACCATAACCAATAAAATGTATTTTGAAAAAATAAAAATGAATAAATGTTTTAAAAAATACAAAGCAGCCTCCAGAGCAGAAACAGGCTGCGGGCATTGTGGAGGGAAGGGCGTCCTTTGACTTGTCTTGGCTGACTCAGGTAAAGGGCCCTGGGCTGCCATCCTGCAGGGTTTTGAGGATTATGTAGAGGGTTCAAAGAATGCTCACTGGTGATGCCTTCACTGTTCTTTGAGTCCCTCAGAGGGAACTGCCACTTCAAGGGAAGGCCTCTTGTTTTCAGTTTCTTGGGATTCCTGTGTAAGGACCAGAGTTTGAAAGGTTCTTACATGTTTTCCTCTAATTTCAAAAGTGTTCACTATTTGGTAAAATACTTATCTTCTCTTAAATGGTGCAGGCATATTTGTCCCGCAAAGGTTGTCTCTTCACCCTGGCTCAGCTGGCCGAGGCCCAGCGCAGGCGCTGGTGCGACCTCCGGCTCCTGCTCCCCGACAAGGAAAGGCCAAAGCAGCCAGCTGCCTCGAAGCCATGGTCCCTTCGAGGATGGTCATAAAGGTCCCACATCCACAATGGGGAGAAAGAGGAGGAGAGAGCAGTAAAGAGGAGAGTAACCGAGAACGAGGATTCTTCTCAGTGGCTTCAACTCTACTCCTCCGCCTCCCAAGTGGTGCAAACGGACCCGTTTACCTCCCGGCCGAGTGTGGGAAATACGATGTTGCCTAGCTGACTGCCCCCACCCCAGCATCCCGGTGGGGAAACGATAAAATTAATTGTCCAAGACAGGACACTTTTAAGAGGGAAAGAGAATAGTCTTTAAAATTACACGATAGAGGGGTCAACAAAGTGTGGCCTGTGTGCCTTACGTTGAAGTGCCAACCCCCAGGGGCTCAGAACTTGCTCTTGTTTGGCGACGGGGTCTTCACAGAAGCAATCGAGTTAAAATGAGGTAGTCGGAGTGCACCCTACTCCAGTGTGACTGGTGTCCTTGTAAAAGTGGGAAACGGGGACAGGCACACATCGCGGCCGCTTGAAGAGTCGTAGGGAGAAGACAGCCATCTACAAGCCGAGACACCAGGACAGACCCTTCCCTCAATCCTCAGAAGGAGCCACCCTCCCAACCCCTTGACCTCGGAACTGTAAGACAGTAAATTTCTGTCCACGGGGCTGTGTTACAGCGACCCCAGCAAACCGACAACACCCAATTAGTATTCACACCCAGACCTACTGGCTCCCACCAGGGGGCCCCATGGCCAGCGAGGATGCTGCCCGGAGGGGAGGGTTCAGCAGCTGCTCCTTTCAGGCCCTACCAAGACCTGTCTGGGACCTGCAGCCAGTCCTGGCAGTGGAACCAAGCCACAAAAGATGGGAACACAGAGGCTTGTTGCTTCTCCCACATTCCCCTTCACCCTTTCTGCATGGCGCCTCCACCAGCTGGCCCTCGAGCCACTGACCACCACCCCATTTTCCTGTCTCCTCCCCCATCCAGAACACTCTGGAAGCCTCGTTCCCATGTACAGAACCTCTTCCACTTCTCAGCCTTTCCGAGGAATGCACTGGCCCCCTCCTGCTTCCCCAAGCGTGGGGGCGCTGCTCCTGCTCCCACACTCCCCAGGCCGGAGGCGAGAAAACAGGACAGGTATGCTTCCTGTTTGCAGACCTCCTCCCTCCGCAGGTCTCTCCCGACACTGCCAGCATCTACTGCAGCTCGAGTTTCTCTTTCCAGGCCACACCTGGACTCCATTGAGAACTTGGGCACCTGCCATCATTCTAAGAGTTTTTTGTTTTGTTTTTTCTTTTTTAGATTTTATCTATTTATCTTTAGAGGGGAAGGGAAGGAGAGAGGGAGAGAAATATCAATGTATGGTTGCCTCTTATGCACCCCCTGCTGGGAACTGCATCCCCTGCTGGGAACTGGCCTGCAACCCAGGCATGTGCCCCTGACTGGGAATCGAACCTCAATCCTCTGGTTCGCAGGCCCGTGCTCAATCCACTGAGCTACACCAGCCAGGGCCATTCTAAGAGTTTTGACATCCATGTGAAGGACCCATCTTACCCCCAGGCTCCAAGTTCCTCAACCCCAGGATAGTCACAACTCCGCTCCATCACCCACACTCAACGCTGTGCCCAGACCTGCACCACCCTCGAACCACTCCTCCTTGTCACCATAAACCCCGGCCTCCTGACATTTGACCTCTCTTGCTTCCTCCCTTCCACCAGACCTGCTCTCTGCCCCTCCTTCTGAGACTCTTCTTTCCCTAGGTTCTCTCCCTCTTCCCCTCCCCCTCCTGCTCTCCCTCCCTCTTCCCCTCCCCTCCTCCTGGGAGTGATGTCTAGCTACCAATCTCGCTCATGTGTCTTCACCTTTTTCTCCACATGGTCCTTTCCCATTGGGGTTTTTTGGGGTTTTTTAGGCAGAAGGGAAGGGACAGAAAAGGAGAGGAAGAGAAACACCAAAGTGTGGTTGCCTCTCAAGTGCCCCCTACTGGCATGTGCCCTGGCATGTGCCCTGACTGGAACTGACAACCCTTTGGTTCACAGGCCAGCACTCAATTCACTGAGCCATACCAGCCAGGGCTCCACCAGTGTTTAAACTCTGCCAAGTCTCTCTTATTTTAAAAAAAAGAGAGAGATTTCCATATATATGAAATGCTTTTCTGAAAGCTACATAAGAAATTGATTATAATTTTTACTTTTAGAAACAGGAACCAGTGGTCAGAGATGAAATGTTCAGAATTTTACTTTTCATTGTACACCTTTGCTGTAGGGTTTTAGTTTTTACTGGTTTACATGTAATATTTTCATTAAAAATAGCACATAAAGAAATAAAAAGATAATGACTTAAACATCACTTCTGCCTTAGAAAAAGCCCTCCATTGACCCCACCCTTTCATCTTGTCATTCAGAGTCAACCTCCTTCGCAGTCAGCTTTGCTCTCTGCCTCCACTTCCCGGCCTCACACTTGTTCAGAGAGCAGGCGCCTCTCCCTGCCTCACTGAAATTACCAGCAAAGGTTAGGCATCTTTGTTGTTGCTGAATCCGGGCCACGTCCCAGTCTTTGATCACTGCGTGGACCGTTCACCCTCTGTGGTTTCCGCAGTGGGCTGCCCCTTCTCTCCTCTCTTGATCCGGATGGTGTTGGTGTCTCCCAGGACATCACCCCTCATCCCCCCACCCCAAACACCATGAGATTTCATCCACTCTCACGGCTCCAGCTATGTTAGCTGGGGACCCTGCTATGTCGGCCTCCAGGCCAGACCTTTCCTTTCTAGTGCCACTGCCTGTTTCCTCAGTGGCACCTCCAATCCAACAGTTCATCTTCCTCTGCACATCCCAAATCTGCCTCGTTGGTGGCACCACCATCGCCATCTTCCCCACTTTCTTACTTGCAGACCCAATTCATCTCCAAATCCCACTGAGTTTATCAGCAAAACACTTCTCTTACCTGCCCTCTCCTTCTGTCCCACGTATGCTGTGGCTGCCGCAGGCCCGGCCTGAACCACCTCTCTCCTGGACTAGTCTGTCCTGTATTTCTGCTGCCATGAGCCTGTTTGCTGTAAACATCTTTGCCCCGGCACTTTCCCTGCACAGCTAAATGGCCGCAAGGCGATTTTGCCGTAAATAAAATAACCGGTTGACTACTTGGTTTACGTTTAGCAGACGATGCATTTAAGCTAGCTGTCTGTTTGGTTGCATTTCTTCGTTGACAAACTTCTCACAATTACTCCCATTTTTATAGCATATATGAGGTTTAGCCCTTATAATGGTCTGTACAGGGACAAATGAACATGGCAGTCTTAAAATAGTGGATGATGACAACTTGTGCAAAACCAGTTTGCAAAGCTACACGTGAAGCCAGATTGCGCACTATGCTGGAAAAGCGGGCCCACATCAGTTTGCAAATCCTCCAGTGGGGGCCCCTCCCACCCATCGAAATCAAAAGTCGGCCAAGCCGTGGCAAATATAGAGGAGGCAGACACTAGTTCAGTCTTCAGAGCATTGATTACCAATTCTTTAGTTAGAAACTGGTACTTCTAGTTTTATTTTTTTTATTTTCCTAAATGTGTTTATTTATTTCAGAGAGAGAGGTAGAGAGGGAGAGAGAGAGAAACATTGATTGGTTGCCTCCCATTCGCACCCGGGAATCAAACATGCAACCTAGGTATGTGCCTTGACCAGGAATCGAACACCCAACCTTTTGGTGTACAAACAACTTTTCAGCCAACTAAGCCACACTGACCAGGACCTGATGCCTTTCTTAATGAAGGAAGAAACTGTAGCAGAAAGAGAAAAAAGGCTATATTGAACAAGGAGACAAAACAAGCCCCCAAAACTGTATAACGCTACGAACAAAAGACTATGAAAGTGATGTGTTTTCATTTTTCACAATGAAGTCTTTTTAATTCTGTTATTAAAATTTTGCATTTCATTAGGCCCTTTTTAATGTGTTCCTTTTCTTTTTTGTGGTTTTCCTCTTTTACAGCAACACGGCCTTGGTCCATGACTACTACTTCCACCGTGGAAACACCTGCAGCCCAGGCGTTTGCGGTGAGCAGGCTTTTTGGAGAAAACACCGAGGACCCAGACCTCTCACATTCGGATCTGTCCTCCCCACCAGCTACCAGAGTGCTTTCTCTGGAAATGCAAACTCTGGTTTAAAACTCTCCATGCCTACCTACAACAGAGGCCCCCCTGATAATGTCAGCTCTCCTCCTCCATGGTGTAAACCGTCCAGGACCTGGCCTGTCTAGGTGCTGGTCTCATTCCCTGCCACGCTCCACCCCAAATGTTAACCTCAGGTTCACTGAGAAACTTGAAGTTGAGAAAGCACCAGCAGCCATTTCATACCTCTGTGCTCAGGCTTCCCAGTAACACTGCAAGGCCTTGGGGCAGGAGCATAAATGGAAGCCCATGTATCGCGTGGCTAAACAGTAAACATTTTATTTATCTATTTTTTAACAAACTATCAGTTTAATAAATATTTCCTTCTTTCTAATTTGGGATGTAATTCACACATCATGCAAATCATTTTAAAGAGTGCAATTCAGCATTCTCTAGTATGTTCTCAGAGTTGTGCAACCATCACTACTATCGACTTCCAGAAGATTCTCATCACCCCAGAAGAAGCCTCACAGCCATTAACATCTCTACCCATTCCCTCCCCACACCTCCTGCCCCCTACTAATCTTCATGCCTGTATGGACTTGCCTATTCTAGACATGTCACATGGATGGAATTGTCACCGGAAAGGACACCAGCGTTCGGGCTGCCTGTCACTACCAAACCCAATAAGCAATGGCAGCAATTGAATCTTTATGGGTGCTTTATTCAGATGGCCAGCAATCCAAGAAGATGGTGAGTTCATAGCCTAACAAACCATCTGGTCTTTTCTTTTCAGGCCAGACCTTTTAAAAGTGGGGGTGGATGGATAAACAAGGTGCAGTGAGGACTTTGAAATTCAGGGGGGATTAGATGAGCAAGACGGCAGCATTCCTGTCCTGGGCAGTTAGCTGTTCCCAGGAACGGCGGTCATCTGTATCTCCCTGGAACACAAAAGATCTGAATGTCCCCAGGCAGTAATCTTCCATCAGCGCCCCAGGAGGCCGGCTATTTCCCAGGAGCCAGGACTGGCCTTATCTGTAGTTTCTGAAACAAAAGCTTTAACATACACATTACTTGCTAGACTTACAACTTTTTACCTTAAGCTAAAATTTTCCAGGTCTTGAGTCCCCTATCACAATCATACAACCTGTGGCCTTCAGTGACCAGGTTCTTACACTTAGCATAACGTTTTTAAGACTCATCCACGTTGTGTCGTGCATAAGTGCTTCACTTCTTACGGCTGCACAACACTCCCGTGTGTGGATACAGCACATTTTATTCATCCGCTCAGCAGTTGATGGGCATTTTCACTGTTTCTCCCTTTTGGCTATTGTGAATGGTACCACTGGGAACATTTGTGTGGACGTATGTTTGCAGCTTTCCTGGGTTCATCCTGGCAGGGGGACTGCCAGGTCACTGTTACCGAGCAGAGATCCAAGAGGGGGGGGAATATTTGGCCCACTCAGGAATGCCAAAAACACTGTCATAGAACAGATACACCAGGGGCCAGACTCCAGAGGATGGTTTACTAATACCGTCCAGACCCCCTACTGCGCCCGATCATCCGCTGCCAATTGGAAAGACATCTCTCAATGCTAAAGATTTGTGAAAAGGAAACGAAATGTTTATTTAATGCTATTCAGGCCTAATGCCTCCATTAAAACATCAAAGTCCTTTAGGGTATACGCCTACACACACACACACACACACACACACACACACACAGTGCTCCCTTCTCCCCCTGTTCTAACTCTGAGTACTGTAAATCAGGAAAAGAGCCCACGTCCGATTTTCCAGGCCGCTGGTACTGTCATCTGTGTTGACATCCAGGCAGGATCTCCAATTAATACAAAGTCATGCAGCAGCTTCCACTGGCAAGAGTTCTTTGTACCAAGTTTTCCAGTCAAAGTCTCTCCTGCTTTCCAGTCCACGCAGCCAAAGGGAGCACCCCCAAACCTCGTGGGCCTCTTCCACCAAAGCTGCAGGGGTCCGCACTCCACCAAAAGCACGTGTCTTTCTTCTTCACCTGGCCACAGGGATCTCCATTCTGGCAAAGCTGCATCTGGGTTTAAATCCCTCCCGTGCCCATCTTCCTCTGTACCCCTATTTCCGACTCCTCCCACGATCAGTTACACCTGCCAGTATTTCTGTATTATTCCAAGTTTACTGGGCTGCCATCATTAGTCTGGGCAGGTATGGCCCCATGTCCTGGAGCCAATCTTCTCCAAGCTCCCATGCAGGCGCTGTAACTAAGGGGACCTACCCCCCAGTTACATCTTGGGGGGAAGTGACCTCATCCCCCTAGCTCCAAGCCTGGCCACAGCCATTTAACATACCCAGGTGACCCTCCAAAGGCTATAGATATGTTAAATGACCAGGCCATGGATTAGCTGCAAAGGCTGTGGCTGTACAAAACAGCCCTGCATGTTCCTGCTCCATGTGTCCCTTCCCCCAACTCACATCTGTGGGGGAAGCGGTGATGACATCTTATGTCTCTCCAATATTCCTATACACTCTGAGTTCTGGACACCATTCCGAATATTTTTTGCCCCCCCCCTTGGCTGCACCCTGTATCAATACGGTAACTGTTCTCTTCCCCAGCTGCTGCCCCCTTTCACATTCTGCCAGCAGCACACGAGGGTTCTGATCTCTTTACATCCTTACCAGCACTTCTTGTCCATCCTTTTCATTATAACTATTCTCATGAGTTAAAAATTTTTTTCCTACCTTGACAAATACATTTATGAAGACAAGGAAAACCAGGTTTGCACTTAGAATCCATCAAACATCTTGGGGTTCAGCCCTGCCATGTGGCATGTGGGGAACGCCAGCCCTTGACCCCCAGCCCTTGCTCTGCCCCTTCTGCATCCACCCACGGATTTGTTCTGCACCACAGGGCCTCTCGTGTGTGTGTGTGTGTGTGTGTGTGTGTGTGTGTACGGGCAGCCCAACACTCACACCCAACCTCCACCCGTACAACCCAGAACAGCTGGGTGTCGAGCCTGGAGGTCTGTGCCTCAGCAGCACAGTCTGACCCTGGGAGGCAGAACCCAGGCCTGGGAAGCAGACTCAGGGTCACTTGAGCAGGGAATTCTGGGCTCACAAAACCCAGAGGCGGTCTGGGAGGTGTGGCGTTTGCTTGAGAACGTCCCCTGGTCCCACCCTTGTCTGACCTCTGGGGCGGGGGTGGGAGCAGAGCTGGAGGAGGGCAGAGCTGTCTTCAGAGGTGCAGTACACAGTTTGAGGGACCCTTGTGCTCGCGTCTAACCACGGCTCTCTCCACGCTCATGTCGGTGCCTCTTTCTAAATGCTCCCTCCCCCTGGGAGATTCCTACTCATTCTTGAAGACAGCTCAGAAGTTGTATCACATGGGAAGAATTCCCTGACACCCCTCACAGTGCACCAGGCAGGGTACTAGGCCCTGGGGCAGAAGGGAAGGAAGACACAATTGCTGCCCAGATGGGGAGCCTGAGGGTGGTGACAGCCAAGTAAACTGGCAAAGTGCAGACTGATGGGGGCGACAGTCAGGGTGTAGGCAAGGGCTAGGGGGGCATGTGGGAGAATCACTTCACCCTGCCTTGGGGCACTTCAAGGGGGACCTCCTATAGTAAACGACCCCTAAGATCAAACCAGGAAGACAGGCCAGGTTTGGCCACGCGAAGAGGTGTGCCGCTAGCAGGAACTTCTCCAGTGTTCTCCTGGTCAGATACATTCAACTGTCTGTCCGACATCAAATTAAGGACCACGTGGTACGTTCGCAGAGGTCGTCTCTGCCAAAAGCTCAGTGTACTTCATCCATGACAGGTCATGGTAATTAGACAAGGTCGTCATTGCCCATTCTGCTCTCACCCCTTTCTGGGGGAGTCGCTCTCAACCTGGAACCTGTCCTCCACACCCCATATCTAGTTGGAAGAAGGGGAGGCATAAAAGGCCAGTGTGTGCACCGGCCAGTGTGTGTGACCTGGGGTCAGTCCCAGAGGCCCAGTGGGCTGGCTAACCAGCAGAAGACAGAGTGGACAGGAAGGGAACTGGAGACCCAGTGTCCTGTGCCGTCCCCCAGGCTGACTCAGGACCCCTGGAGGCCTGGCCCATCTGAGGCTGGTTGAACTGAAGTGCCTGCCTGCCTGCCTGCCAGCCTCTGTGGGAAGCAGGAGCCTTAGTCACGGCCCCCTCTGGATCAACTTGCTTCTCTTTTCACCTTGAGGAGGGGAGTTGAGTGGGGGAGGGGGTGGGGGAGGGGGAAGGGATGGAGGCTGGGTGGCAAGGGTCAGGGAGATAACCCAAACCATTTTGTTCCTTGTAAACTGCTCTGGTGGAAAAGTTCACTACAGACAAAAAACAAAACCATCGTTTAAAAATTGATATTTTAGCCCTGGCTGGTGTAGTTCAGTGGATTGAGCTCGGGCCTGCAAACAAGAGGATCGCAGTTCGATTCCCAGTCAGGGCACATGCCTGGGTTGCAGGCCAGTTCCCAGCAGGGGACACACCAGAGGCAACCATACATTGATATTTCTCTCCCTCAGTCCTTCCCTTCCCCTCTAAAGATAGATAAATAAAATCTTTAAAATTTTTGATATTTTAATTATTCGGAATACACACACACACACACACAAATACAGTTCTGCCTCAAACCATACATATTTCACAGATCTTGTTTCTTGGATCTTTTTCAAAAAAACAGTATTGGCCAGCACAGAGCAACTTTTCTTCCCGCATGTTTTCTCGCCACTGTCCAGGAGGGGGAGCCGCGGGTCCTGTTTGGACGCACTTCTTTTCCCCATGCTCCCCAAAGCCCGGAGCCAAGCAGAACACACAGCGATGGCAAAATATCACTGGCCTGGTGCCTCTAAACCCACGGGCTCTTCCTGAACTCTCTGGTGCACGTTGATCTATAGAATACTATGGGGTTTGAGCAACTTATTTAAAGAGAATAAAATATGAACATCTGCCCTGGCTGGTGTGACTCAGTGGATTGAGTGCAGGCTGGGAACCAGAGGGTCCCTGGTTCGATTCCCAGTCAGGGCACATGCCTGGGTTGTAGGCCAGTTCCCTGGTGAGAGGGCAACCACACATTGATGTTTCTCTCCTTCTTTCTCCTTCCCTTCCCTTCTCTCTAAAAATGAAGAAATAAAATCTTTTTAAAAAAAGATGATCATCTATTCTCAAAAAATATGAAATATGCCCTGGCTGGTGTGGCTCAGTGGATTGAACTCCAAGACAGAACCAAAGGGTCTCAGGGTCACCAGTTCGATTCCCAGTCAGGGCACATCCCTGGGACGCAAGCCAGGTCCCCAACCTGTGGCCCTCAAAAGGCAACCATACACTGATGTTTCTTTCCCTTTCTCCCTTTCCCTCTCTAAAAATAAATAAATGAAATCTTTTTAAAAATATGAAATCTGAGCAAAATGAAAGAATTCCTCTATTCATTGTAGTCCATAATACCATTGCAAGTAGTAGATACACGTTTATTGAACATTTTCATTCTGAAGGGTATGATAAAATATCAAATAATTCTATATGGTAATTATAAACTATTTGGTAAGTCAATAGGGAATTTAAACCTTGTTTTTATTTTTAAAATATTAGACCATGGAAATGATAAGGAGACTTGCATTTTGTGTTCAGGATGGTTCTTAATGTCACACTGAGGGGCATTCTGAATACCAGGTGAAGGAGATTGGGGTCCTAAATATTTTTAAGCCAAGGAAATGTATGGATGACCAGGAAGATTTACTTGGTGGCAGTGTGTGAAGTGATGGGGAATGGAATCTCAGTAACAGACCAGGTGGGCAGCTGAGTGGCGAAGGGCAGACTTGGGTGACAACGGTGGGGACAAAAGGAAACATACACGAGATTATGGAGTAAATGGCAAGACCTGGTTCTTGATTGAAGAGATAGAAATGGGGAGGAAGTAGAACCAAGCAAGAAGACAATGAAAATTGGCTGTGGTCCGAAGCAGGAGTAGCAAGGAAATGACAATTCCCTTCAGCACCTCGATTAATCCCTATGGTTTAGAAATAGCAGCACCACATACATTTAAAAATAGTAGAACATGCACGTGTGAAAAATTACATGTTTGACCTGCAGACCCCAGCATTTTCCACTCCACCCTGGACTCCTTCACATGGAACATGCAGATTATTAACCTGGGATGATAAAGAGACAGGATGCAATAATTTCATGAGCAAAGAAATCACCCTAGTGTTTTTGTTCCAGTGCAGTGGAAATGGGGACATAGCCCTAGGTGAGACGGGGCTACGGTTAGGGCAGGGCCAGGAAGAGTTCATGTCTGCTGGCTTCTCCGGCTCCCTCAAGCCTGAGTTCGTCCTGTGGAACAAACCTTCGCATCCACTGAGCTCTGGTGGTTCAATGTGCAAGCAAGGAAGGTTGGAACGGTGGAACTGTGAGCAGCCCAGATGATTTTTTTTTTCCTTCTCCCAAGCTCCTTGGCCAGGACACCTTTGCATAAGAACTCTTCGCCGAGCAGGGCTTCCTGCCGGATGTTGGGGCTTTTCAGCAGAAATCTGCAGTCAAGCATGAATAATCACTATTGAGCAAGAGAATGAATTCCAGACTCTCGGTCTCATCTGAGTCCATCTCAGTTACTAAAACAAGTCTGCCCTTTGGAGTGGGAAGCTGCACCGATAAGAAACCAGGAAGCCTTCGAAACAGCACCATAGGACAACTCATAGCCCCAGAACCAAATCACAGCACAGAGCCTGCCGGGGAAGTATGCCTCGCCTGCCTGCACTCCCAAACGCACACAGGCATTTGTTGAGAACAAAGGCCACATTTAGGCACTATCGCTAGTGCCATAAAAGTCCAAGAGATGCAACACTCTCCATGAGAGCTTTCTGTCTAGAAAAGGAAAGACTGAATGATCATGTCCTTTCTCCTTAATTGATCTTAGTCATCTTTTAGCCTCCCACTCAGCTGAACACTGTGTCTGGCACCCAAACGATGCTCCCAAAGCGTTTGGTGATCACTACACATAAAATGCAAGAGGCAGCTGGAGGGAGGAGGAGAACATGTGCCCGCAAGTGCTGTGCTCAAGGGTCCATTTACAAACAGTTTCTCCAGAGTGGCACTGTTGATGTTTTGGACCAGATAATTCGACACTGTGGCTGTCCTCTGTGTTACCGGATCTTCAGCAGCATCCCTGACCTCTACAGGCTAGAACCCCCCAGTGCCTTCCCTCTCAGTGACAACCAGAAGGGTCTCTGGTCATTGCCAAATGTTCCCTGGGGAAGGTCGCCCCCCAGTGGGAGTCATTAGCTTATGACTCTATGTCATCACACCACCCATCCTTTTCCCAGGACCTTGCATTCTGGGATTTCTCTACCCTGTTTCTACGGAAATTATGTTTCATGAAATCTGACACCTCAGAGCCTTATTCTCTGGTTTTCAAAATGTTGGTCAACGAAATATAATCAGTGACTGCCAATCAAATTGTTAATGAAAAGAACTCCAACAGTGCTCTCAGCCACACTCACCTCCATAATCCCTTATTTGTCACGGGAACATCTTCATAGGAACCACTGGGAATTAATCATGTAACGCATTGAGCATCCTAGCACATAAATGCCCACGAAGGCACAAGGGGCTCCCCACAGCAACACTTCACGAGAGCTGCCTTGAACTTGAGCTCGAGGTTACCAGCTTGCTCCCAGCCGGCAGAAACACAGAATTCAGCAGAATGGCCCATGACACCTGGAAAGATCATCTCCTCCCCCAGCCCCAAAACTGACTTAAAAAGTTGAGAGTTTTAGGTTGCACCCAAATCTGGTCCTGAAACCCCTTTTCACAGCCCCACGTGCCCCCCACCTCCTACCTCGTGCTGCAAGGGCCATCCCAGAGACTGGACGCAGCATGTGCGATCTCACAGCCCAGAACTCCCATCTTCAAGCGTTTCCACTGAGATCTGGGGGCTGACCCAGTGACGAGTACGTCACCCCTATTCTTCTTCTAAAGGGACGGAGGGGATGAGTGGAGAGGTAAATCAGGGGCCCAGACTGTCTGCAGAAACGGCATCAGGAAAGCCATGGGCCATTTCCCCATCGAGCCTCGTCTGTTTCTTTCCTCTTGTCTGAGTTGTATGTGACGTGAAGGCATCCTTAGACCCTGTCCCAGTTACCGGCAGTGAGTCAGCTCAACCCTACAACTCCAATTTAATGCTTATTCACAAATTATAATTTTAGTACAATTGAGGCACGGCTTTAAATGAGAGTCATGAGAAACCCACCCACCTCTGAGAGGCCAGTGGGCTGCTCACCTCCCAACTCTGGGTGAACGTTCTGTTAGTCAGATGGAAGCATCTGGGCCCGCTCACTTCTCCCCACTTTGCGGATCTCCAGACATTTTACCAAACAGACATTGAGTCAGAATAAGTGGGTTTAGCAATTATAATCTGTGTGGAGGCTGCCTTGAGAAGCATTTGGTGGCTTTGGAAAGAAATATCCGTCCATGGCCAATCCAACACTCATTATAAAAATCCTGAATGTGATACGCAGGAAGACAACTCGAGCTGACATCTCACAGCATCATCGATTTCTCGCTCAGCAAGGAACACAGGGGACTTCCGCTGGCTGGCCGGGAACGCTGAGTCATTCAGAGCAGAAGTGTCTCTCAGTACGAGGAGCAGTGAGATCCCGTCCCAGGAAGCATCTACCTGCTCCTGCGTGAACACATTTCCGTCAGGAACCTCGCTCAGCCGAGCACTAACCCCACACAGCGTCCCGCCCGACCAAACCCAGTGTGTTAAAATGAGATGGGAGTCAGACAGGCCCACCTTGCTGTCAATAGTGCTCCCCTTCAGCCACTGAGGAGCACTCAGGGCTGGGTGTTTCTGTGCCCTGGACGTCCCTGCGAGGTCAGCGGAGGAGACCCTCTGCAGAAGCTTCTCCCTGCACGAGGTGGGAGGAAAAGCCACCCAGGTAGCACTTCCACCTACCCACAGGTCAGCATGTTCCTCCAGGACAGGGCATCTTGGCTCTCCTTGCGTCTGCAGTAAGAGCTGCCAGCTTGTTTTAATGAGGTCGGTTAGACCCCTGGTTTACTAAGATCCAGGCTTGCCTTTCATTTACATAAGGACCACGGGATAGCTCTCTGTGATAAAGTTCCTGGATCACAGACTGCACCTCCCACCCCAGCAGCTGGTGCAAACATCTGCCACCCAGGATCCAGGCAGATACACACACACACACACACACACACACACTAGAAGCATCCTTTCAGAGCCCACCACAGCCTCCTACAAGCAGTACAGCACTATCTGAGTGTGGGAACTGGCAGTACCTGATAGAACAGGACCTGTAACAAGGGCATCTGCATTAAAAGCCAAATTGCTTCCCACACCAAGGATGTCTCATTTTTCCGTGTGGATGTCCAGAGCCAAGCCACAGGCTGGAGGTGGATGTGGGCTGGGACTGACTTCTGCTCTCGGCACTCACGCCCTAGGGGATTAAGACAACGCATGTTCAAATGTCTCCATTTTGTAGGACTCCAAGCCACTGGTTCTTAGCATTTTTAAGGTCACAGACCCCTCTGAGAACCTGAAAAATCCAAGTCCTCTTTCCTCAGAAAAATGCACTTTTGCACAAATTTAACTATGCAGCCCTGGCCAGTACAGCTCAGTTGGTTGTCACCCAGCTCAGACTGTCATCCTGTAAACTGAAAGGTCACGAGTTCGATTTCCGATCAGGGCACTTGTCTGGATTGTGGGTTTGGTCCTGGTCAGGGACCTCTCATACCCTGATTGGTATGAGAGGCAACCAATCCATGTTTCTCTCTCACATAGATGTTTCTCTCCCTCCTTTTCCCTCTCTGTAGTGTCAATAAGCATGTCCCCAGGTGAGGATTTAAAAAAATTAACAATACAGCTTTAGGGGGTTCAAAGAACCCCCGAGCACCATACCTGGACCACCAAAAACCTCTTCCCTGGTCAATGGATTTTAAAGCAAAAGGGCATTCCCTCCATGTGACTAAGCACCTCACACCTGCCCAACTCCAGGGCCCCATGATCAAGCCGTGATCTCTCGGGGTCAGGTAGGCTGCAATAGTACCTCGACTGGCCAAGGGTGAGCCCGCCTGGAGCACGGACTTCCTGGCTCACTTCTACATCTGGCAACCGGCAACACCTCTCAGCGGCTGTGCCCTGTTCGGTGGCCTCAGCAGTGCTCTGGGGCGTCTCATCCTTCAACGTTTACACCAACCCTGTAACTTGGGGTCATCATCTCTGGTTTACAGATTAGGACACTGAGGCTCAGGGAGGTAAAGTGCCTCCCCAACAAGGCCCACGAGCTGCTGGGCGTGACTTCTAACACCCCCAAGGCCCATCTGATTGCCCCGGGCACCATCCAAGAGCCAATGCCTTTCTCTAAATTGGTAGGAAGGGACTGAAATCCCAAAGTGCATGGTGAGAGAGTGGCTAGAAATGTTGGCTCACTTTGCTTGCTAACTGGGATTGTCTTCATTTGCGTTTGCCTTCTGACTTCCTGTTCGGAGACGAAAGTAAGCATTTGACTCTCCGGAGATCCACTGTTTCCGAATTTGTAATGAAACTGCAGAAAACACGAACTTCGAGGAGCACGCCTCCACCCCTCGATGCAGATGTGTATCTAATGAATGGCAACAAAAACCTAGATCAATATGGAAATTGATCAATTGATATGATATTTTCTTGGTCACAGTCACATGAAACTACCAACACTAGGAGTCTAGCATCTGTTTTTTTTTTTTAAATACCAGTTGCCGAGCAAGCTTGGTGAGGTCATTAGAGGGACAAACATTCCCGCTGCCGTGACTCCTCTGAGCTGGCACTGTGCTGAGTAAGCCCTGGAGAGACAGCAAGGAACAAGGCAAGGTCCTGTCTGCTGCGAGTTCCTCAGCCAGCAGGGGAGGAGGACGCAGCGTGTGATTAACCGGAATAACAGTGTGACAACTGCTTTACCAGCGATAGGACCGAGGTACCCAGGGTCAGAGAGCAGGAAGTGAGTAATCCAGGGGAAAGGAGAGGCAAGGTCTCAGGGGTTCAGAGGGGTGAGGTCAGGGCATTGTGGGGAGGGCACAAGGTGAGCTGAGACCTGCTGGGACCTCCTCATTCGTGGGAGTGAGGGCTGGCAGCTGGGCGGGAAGAGGTGCCGGATGTGAGCCATGAAAGGGGGGCGGTGGTCAGATTAGGAAGGCCCGTTTCATCTGTGAGGAATCACGAAGAGATTCCTTTCAGGGAGAAAGGAGCCAGTCATGTTTGCATTGTTAGGATGACCTCTGCAGCAGAGGCAGAAAGGTGGACTCTGCCCAGGGGATCAGGAAGCAGGAAATGGGATAGAAAATGGCCTCATTCATTGAGTCAAGGATGAGGAGGCTGCAGTTCAGTTCACGATGACATGTCGGGTGTGGACAGGCAAGGCAGAGAGCAGAAAAAGAAATGCCTCTGAGGTTTCAAAGTCGAGCAATTGGTAGATGGTGTGATTCTGTTCAGAGAGGAAGCCCGGAAGGGAGAGCCGGTTCCGGGGGAGACGGAGACAATGAGGTGCATCTCGGACAGTTGGTTTGGGGGTGGCCAGAGCAGCCTGCGCGAATTGGCTGCTGCTGATAGTTTCAGAGAGTGGTAAGCACACAGCATGAACAAAAAGAGATGAGAAATGTAACCTGATATTACTTGAGGAATATTGGTGCTTGTATTTAAAGGGAACTTAGCCCTGGTCGGGGTGGCTCAGTTGATTGGAGCATCATCCTGTAAATGGAAAAGTTGTAGGTTTGATTCCTGGTCAGGGCACATGCCTAGGTTGTGGGTTTGGTCCCTGTCAGGTACAGGAGGCAACCAATTTGTGTTTCTCTCTCACGTCAATGATTCTCTCCCTTTCTCTCTCTCTCCCTCCCCTTCTCTCTAAAATCAATAAGCATGTCCTCGAGTGAGGATAATAAACAGATAAATAAATAAATAGAAATAAAGGGAATTTAAGGAAACTGAGTATGAACAACTAAATGCAGGTTTTGGACAAGATACCTTCCAAGGAGAATCAAATATCAAAAGCCAAAGCAAGAAGAGAAGAGAGAAGAGAAGACCCAGAGAAGTCCCTGGGACGGGCAGTTAGGAATCCCCTGACTGACTTTTCCACGGCGGCAGAACCTCACGGGATCGGGAGTGGAGGCAGAAAGTTTGTAGCGCTCTTTAAAGATCGATGGCCCGGGAGAGAAGGAAGAAGGTCTCCATCCCTGGGGTAAAGCTCTTGCTTTTCCGTAGTGGGTGAGGTGTGCACAGCAGGTCACAGGCCCCCCACAGACTCGGCCCTCCCGCTGGTGTTCGAACAAGGCAGGAAAGTGGGGTATGTACGCGCTGAGGCTAACTTCCGGAAGTGGCTGCTGTTGATGCTGGTGACTAGCTTTGTCAAGCATTGGTAGCTAAGACTTAAATGGCCTGAAATGCAGGGTGAAGACAATTGCTCAACATTACAGTGAGATGTTGAGACTTAAATAAATGGTCAATAAGAAGAGAAAACCTGCCCTGGCTGGTGTGACTCAGTGGGTTGAGCACCAGCCTGTGAACTGACAGTTCTCTGGTTTGATTCCCAGTCAGGACACATGCCTGGGTTGGAGGTCAGGTCCCAGTTGCCGGTGTGTGAGACGCAACTAATCAGTGTATCTCTCACACACTAATGTTTCTCTTCTTTTCTTTCTCCCTCCCTTCCCCTTTCTCTAAAAGTAAGTAAATAAAAAAATTTTTTTAAGATTTTATTTATTTATCTTCAGAGGGGAAGGGAAGGAGAGAGGGAGAGTATGGTTACCTCTCATGCATCCCCTGCTGGAAACTGGCCTGCAACCCAGGCATGTGCCCCAACTAGGAATCGAACCGCGATCCTTTGGTTCATAGGCCCACGCTCAATCCACTGAGCTACACCAGCCAGGGCAATTTTTTTTTTTTAATTTTGAAAAAAAAATAGAAGAGAAGTAGATCTGCTTGGTAAGAAAACACAAAACCAAAAGTGAAAGTGGCAGACGGTACTGTTGTTTTTCATTTTGGTAACACCTAGTTGAAGGTTCTGGAAAGAAGACAATCTCAGACACTGCTCGTGAGGATCTAAATTGGCACAACCTGATCAACAAGTAACCCAAAAAACTTCAAAGGTTGTATGATATTGTGATTTTAATAAAACATATGTATTTCCTTTTCATTGGTTCTAGCAAAGAGCTGCAAAACCCTTGGAATTTCCTAAGTGAAGAGACTGGTAAAGGTGTCTTTTGTTATGTTAATGAGGTAACTTTTGGAAAGCCCCTAGGTCACCTAAGGATAGGAGCTGGTTGCCAGGGGAACGAGCCTGGAGATTGGAAGTTTGGAACATTCAGCCCCACCCTCCAAGACAGCAGTGGAGCTGGAGGATGAACTCTGTCACCAATGGCCAGTGATTTAGCCAATCATGACGAAGTAGTGAAGCCTCCACAAACACTGGAAAGGATGGGGTTCTGAGAGCTTCCAGTTGGAGAGCCTGTGGGAGTGCTGGGAGAGCATGGAGGTCCCTTCAGCTTCCCTGCGCCTCTCTTCCGTCCGGCTGTTCCCAAGTTGTATCTTCTTATGATAAACAGATAATCTGGTCAGTAAACTGTTTCTCTGAGTTCTGAGAAATTCATCAGAGCAAATTCATCAAACCCAAGGAGGAGGATGCGGGAACCCCTGACATATCGCCAGTTGGCCAGAGCACAGGTGACAACCTAGGCTTGCAATTGACATTGGAAGTGGAACAGTATGCAGAGACTGAGCCCTTAACCTGTGGGATCTGACACAGTCTTCCAAGTAGATAGTGTCAGAAGTGAGCTGAAACGCAGGACACCAAGCCAGTGTCTGCGAATTGCCAGACGTAGGAAAACATTCACACATTGGGATAGAATAGGAATCAGATCATAGTGCTCACGTACACTTTAATCCAGCAATTCAATTTATACAAACTAATCCTACAGAACTCATAATCAAAAGCTGCAAAGGTTTATTTCCAAGATATTCAGCACAGCTTTCTCTATAAGAGTAATAAACTGAAAACAACATAAATGTCCAACAATAGGGAGTTGGTTAAACACACCATCATATATCTTTATAGAATACTATGCAACAATTTATTTTCAAAGTATATTTTATTGATTATGCTATTACAGTTTTCTCAGTGTTCACCCTTTATCCCCCTTCACCCTGTGCCCCCCAAAGTCCAGCTTTCCCCCACTTAGTTCATGTCCATGGGTCATATATATAAGTTCTTTGACTTTTCCATTTCCTATACCATTCTTAACCTCTCCCCTATTTTATGCCTACCAATTATGCTTCTTATTCCTGCTACCTCCCCCCATTCTTCCCCCTCCCCCTCCCCACTGAACACCCACCAGGTGATCTCCATTGCTGTGATTCTGTTTCTGTTCTAGTTGTTTGCTTAGTTTTTGTTTTCTTTCTGTTTTTAGGTTCAGTTGCTGATAGTTGTGAGTTTGTCATCACTTTACTGTTCATGGTTTTTGATCTTCTTCTATTTCTTAGATAAGTCCCTTTAACGTTTCATATAATAAGGGCTTGGTGATGATGAACTCCTTTACCTTGACCTTATCTGAGAAATACTCTTATCTGCCCTTCCATTCTAAATGAAAGCTTTGCTGGATAGAGTAATCTTGGATGCAGGTCCTTGCCTTTCATGACTTAGAATACTTCTTTCCAGCCCCTTCTTGCTTGTAAGGTTTCTTTTGAGAAATCAGCTGCTAGTTTACAGCTAGCTTGATTCTTTAGTTTCCGGTTCAGCCAGCCCCGCCTTGCGCACGTGGTCCGCCACCTTGCCAAGGGTCTTCTCAGCCCACCTGGCTGCCGGTCTCTGGTCCCTCCCAGCAGTCTGGTGAATGTTTATTTAACTCCTTTGTTGTCAGAGTTCCATGCAGTTTGATTTTCTGGAACTTCTGCTTGTTTATTGACTTTACATTGGTTGTTATCCTCCTTTTGGTTGTGCAAGGAAGTGAAGCATTTCTACTTACGCTTCCATCTTGGCCAGAACTCCCTAGGCAACAACAAATTTAAGTGTTGGGCAGATGACTATTTAGCAACCCAGAAAAATGTTTACAGTGCATTATTAAATTAAATAATTTACAAAAGATAATGAGTATGTTAAGTTTGATGTGTGTGTATGTATACACACATACTCACATATGCACTCACATGTACTCAAAGGAATGGAAGATTGTACACCAAAATAGGGACACATTCAAATGAAAAACCGGAGAATATGCACCAAAATAGGAACAGGAACAAAATTCCTGAGTGGTATAATTATAGGTAGTTTTAATTTACCTTTTGTTTCTCTGTATTTTCTAATATATTTATGCATAACTTTTTAAAAATATTTTATTTATTTATTTTAGAGAGAGGGGAAGGGAAGGAGAAAGAGTGGGAGAGAAACATCAATGTGTGGTTGCCTCTCATGTGTCCCCCACTGGGAACCTGGCCTGCAACCCAGGCATGTGCCCTGACTGGGAGTCGAACCCTTTGCTTCACAGGCCCATGCTCAATCCACTGAGCTACGCCAGCCAGGGCTATGCATAACTTTTGTAATTTAAAAAGTCAATTACTTTTAACATAATGAAAAGTTTACTATAACAAAAAATAGCTTAATGTAACAAAATTCTCTTTTTTAAAGATTTTATTTGTTTACTTTTAGAGGAAGGAGAAGGGAGCAAGGAAGAGAGAGAGAAACATAGATCAGCTACCTGTTGCGCATCCCCAACCAGGGACTGAGCCAGCAACCCAGGCACATGCCCTGACAGGGATCAAACCAGTGACCTTTCGGNAGTCAATTACTTTTAACATAATGAAAAGTTTACTATAACAAAAAATAGCTTAATGTAACAAAATTCTCTTTTTTAAAGATTTTATTTGTTTACTTTTAGAGGAAGGAGAAGGGAGCAAGGAAGAGAGAGAGAAACATAGATCAGCTACCTGTTGCGCATCCCCAACCAGGGACTGAGCCAGCAACCCAGGCACATGCCCTGATAGGGATCAAACCAATGACCTTTCGGTTCACAGGCTGGCACCCAACCCACTGACTCACACCAGCCAGGGCCAAAGTTGTCTTTTTAACCATAAAAGTAATAGAATCTAGGGTCAAGTCAAGGAACGTGTGCAAAGGACCCAAGGACAAAGACAATGGCAGGGCCAGGGGAGGATTGAAAGTGGAAGGAGGGAGGTAGGCGTGGCAGGGGAGAGTAACAAGGGGAAAATGGAAACAAATGTAATTGAACAACAATGAAAAAATCAATCAATCAATCAAAACAAAAGTAATAGAACTGGATCATTAAAAATTCAAAAAGTATTAAAACATTTTAAGGAAAAATTAAGTGTTCCATTTCCCTAATTCTTCCAAATCAGATTTCCCACAGGAAATCACAAATAATTTTGTTATATCATTGTAGACTTTTTCTATCTAAATATAACTATACTTTTAAAGTCATTGAAAACTTTTTATATTTTAGCAAAGGGGAAGACTAGGTCAGGGGTCAGCAAACTTTTACTGTAAAGCTCAATAGTAAATATTTTGGCTTTGTGGTCAGTCTCTATTAGGGACGATTCAATGCTGCCATTAGAGCATAAAAGGGGTCATAAAATAATATGTAAACAAGTGAGTATGGCCGTTTTCCAATAAAACTTTATTTACAAAAACAAACAGTGGGCCAGACTTGGCTCATGGGCCATAGTTTCAGACCCCTGGACTTAGGTGAACAAATAAGCAAACAAAATGCCAACTTGCTGACTGTGCTGGCCAAGGAATACAGCTCATGTGGTTCCTGTTCCACGGTTATGTCAGCATCAGTTCCAATGTCCAAGTTGCTGAGTTGCCACGTAGTACTTCTTCCTATCCAAATCAGTGATAACGATGCCCTTTTACACACTGGTTTAGCCACCTTCAACCTGGATCCACGTAGCAAGTGCCACTCCACCCACTGCTCACATCCAGATTACCTGGACACAGGTCCCACACCAGCCTCCTGGGACCAGCCGCCTCGGGAACACTCACTGAGCATTCACTGTGTGCAAGGCACTGTTGCTACCGCAGCCTCACAGGCATCGTGATGGACCCGAGTCTTTTTCACTTTTGCATTTCCAATGTCTGGCCCAGTGCCCAGTACATGTGGATCTCGGAAGTGGAGTCGAATGAATGAATAAATGAGCCATAAGCAAAGTAAGGATCCCCAGACATCGCAGCTTAGTAGTGAAGAACGTGCAGCCACATAACAGGTGTTTCATAGCTGCGAGTCTCCTTAGCATCTGTACGTGACAAACTAGTGCCGCAGTCATGGGTGCTTCAGACAAGTGCTCCTCAAAGTCCTGTGTGAATCGAAATCCCTCGGGCTTCCTAATAAAATGAATATTTTGATTCAAGAGGTCTGAGGTGAGGCCCAAGAGTTTGCTTCTCTAACCTCCTGGCGGATGCTGATTCTGGGGCAGCAAGATTATGGGAGGTCCAAGGCAGAGGTAACAATTGAGCACTGAAGGCTTAGAGCTGCTATGTGCCTCCCCTAAAGCTGAAGTCAGCTGCCCGCTGTTCCTTGAGAAGCTGAGTTATGCTGGGTAAGAGAAGGGCCCATCAAGATGGGACTCGCAGGGAACACCCCCCGTGCAGTCCTTCATGGCCCAGAATTAGACCCTCAGTTTTACAGATCTAGAAATTCAGTTGTATCAGTCTTTCTGGCATAACAAGAATGTCCTAACCACAAACCATACTGGAGGCTTCTACTAAAAAAGAAAAAGTAGATTGAGGAAATCAGCCAGGACAGATAAGACTGTTCTTCCCTCTTCTTTCACTCAAGAGAGAGTCCAGCATTTCAAGTGACCAAATCTCAAGGAGCAGAGCCAACTCTGGCAGGTGGAGCCCAACGTTGCTACCCCAGGGTTCCATTCCATAGAGCTCCATTGCCTCCTGGTTTAGGGAGCCAAGGTGGATGCATAAATCAGAGCTCAGGGAGGCTGTTGGAGCTGTTGAGAGAGATGCTAGGGGTGGGTACCTGAGAAAAGAGAAACAGTGGTAATCCAAAAAGTAGGGATCTAGGCCCAGGGCGGCTCAACAGACTGGCCACAGGTGGAAGGCTGTCCATGATGAGGACAGGCACCTGCAACCCTCAGGACACTCAGCACAGACACAAAAGACAGTCTCCAGATCCACACATTAGTGGGGAAGAAGCTAACACACTGCCATCCCAAGACTCCTGGACTCCAGCCTGGCCTCCATGGAGCCTGCTGTAGGTAGTTGTTGCTGACGGCTGTGACAAGCAGGCACCAATACAGAAGCCATCAGGTAATGCTGAGTTGAGTCCTGCTGGCCCATCTCAATCAGTTTATCATGAGAAACATCACCGCCGACTGTGATAAGCAAGCCTTCAGCACATCCTCTTCCTGGTGGAGGAAGCTGAACTAATATCGGAGGTTGCTGGGCGGAACAGGCCCTTGGGATCTGCAAAGTTACAGGTTGTCCCCAGCCCTGTCAAGCCTCCAGAACTCACACTTCATCCAGGAGTGAGCCCTTGAGTCTTGATCAGCCGTTTAGGATTTTCAAACTGTCCATCTCTTTCCTAGGCCTAAGCACAACCACGTGCCCTCTGTTTTCATTGCTAGTAACACTCCAATTCTTCCTTATCTCCCTGTTTTTGTAGCAGGTTGTACATTCCCAGTGTCTCAGAATGTTTTTCTTTGGTTATACTTTGAGCTGGATGACACCTAATTGTGGTACTCTTTATTTCACCAATAAACTGTCCGAAAGGAGATCAGCATTCAGGAAGGTTCGTGAAAGCATGTCTCCTTCTCAGATAGAATTTGTGGGCTCTTGTTAACATTGTTCAGTCCATAAATATTTATTAAACACTTATTTTATTCCTAAGATGATCCTAGGCACAGCAGATTCATATCTAAATAAAGTATTCGTTTCCTAAGTAGGTTGTCCTGGTCCTGGGAGGGAGACAATATGTAAATGAGTATAGATCGCACGGCTACAACAGGGAGATAACAGAGTTTTGTCCAAGGCACCATGGAGTCCAGAGGGTGCAGGTGACGCCACCCACTGAACTGAGTAAGGGAGTGAGGCATCGAGATACAGCAACTTCGGGTTGAAGCTGAACTGAATTCACCCAGTCTAAGACCACACTCTCACATTTTAACATCTCTAGATCAATACGTGTCATACCATTCCTAGTAGCAACATGTCACAGAACCCGGCAGCCAGTGTGACAGTGCCAAAGAACAGGCTTGCCAAGGGCCGGTCCCAGGTTTTCCTTCCAAACACAGAGGACTGACTCCCCACTGTTCCCTCTTCCAGGGTCCACACAGCCTGCCTCTGGACTGTTCTTGCAGCCAAGTGAAGACATGGCATCTCACTCCCAGCATTAAAACAGCCACGTTCCCTCCATCCAGCTTGCATATCCATCTGCTGTGAGAGCTCCCTACCAAACTAAGAGCTGAGAATGCACGACACTCGCAAAGGACACCAAATCACTGTTTCCCAGACACCTGAAGATAAAAGCTTTTTTAAACAAATAACTAAGGTCAAGCTCCGTCTTCAAAATGATCTGTAGCAATAAATCTCTGGGGTCTTTATTTAGATTGATTTTTTAAAGACACACAAAATGGGAAAGAGTATTGCCAGGCCCCAGTGTCTGATGGGACTCAGAAACAGCAGTCTGCTCTGTAAATTGTGAAAAGTTGGCCTCCCAGGCGGTAGCTACGAGTGGAACGGCCAGCACCTCTCCAGGGAAAATCTCACCAGGGAAACTGCCCCAGAGACCTTTCACAGAGCAGATGGCCAAGCTCGGGGCCTCCTGAGCTCTTTGGAGGCAGTGAAGTGTTGGTATTGAAGCTCACTGTTCACATGTTAGTAGGTGGCCATTCACAACCTCCATGTCTCATGCTGACCACTAATCTGACTCTCCTTTGCTTATATGTCTCTTCGCTAGTTTGTTTGTTGGTACCAGACTGAGGCAGACAGGTGAGTCAGTCTGCCTGTCCTGCTTCAGCGCCCTCTTGGAGAGACAATACGATAATCACTGCCAGAAACACGGGATTTTGACACAAAGACCCTAAATAGTCATTGTTTGAAGTTCTATGTTTTTTCTAGATAAACTTTTATCTCACTTTAAGTTTGTCATTTATATTTATTAAGATGGAAATACACTCTAATTTTTTATATCCAGTATATTAGCCATCCCTTCCAACTTTGTCTCAACCAAAAGGCAGCCAGCATATCTCTCCATCCAAGTTACTAATAACAATGCTGACTACAGTGGTTAAGAAAAGAAAAACAAAAAGTATAAAAGAGAGGCAGGCTGAATATATAGAAGTTCTAGAAATATGTTATTTCACTTACATGATTCTTTTTATCTATGCATAAGAATTATACATGATTTTAAAATGTGTGTTTAAAAGAGTACTTTTATATGCATAAAAAATCCTAAGTGATAAAAAATGAAATAATTTCATTTGCATCACTTTTTTCCTGTTACTGGTAGAAAATAACGGTATGCCTCACAACCGATAGTGTCTTAGATTCAGTGTAATTCAGGAGGAGTTTGCCAGACAAAGGGGAAACAGCACTCTAAGTAGAGAGGGGTCAATGGGCAAAGCCTTAGGCCTCAAAGAGAGTGGCACATACCCTGAAAATTGCCAGGCAGGTGTGTATATAGGCAACGCCACGGGAAGGGGCAGATACGTGTGGAAATACAGGAGTGAACCAGATTTGAAAAGGCAGTGGATCTCATATCACGAAATGATGACTTTATTCATTAATGAAAGAGATTGGAAATTTTGAGTAGGAGAATGATGAGTTAAAATAGATGTTTTTAAAAGACAACTCAAGCTTCTCTGTGGGCAATAAACGAAGGAGGCTCAAGTCCAATGCAGGTTATTGGACCTAGACGCCAGGTGAAATTCCATAGGGGTCAAAGTCAAGGCCATGGCAATTACAGTGCAGAAAAAACAACTCATTAGATGTAGCAGGACTTAATAACCAAGCAAAAGTGGGAAATGAGAATAGAGGGTTAAAGATGACTGAAGTTGCTAGCTGGTTAGTACGTGTACATGGCCGCTAGCCGAATGGGCACCCTGACCAGAAGTCAGTGTTCTCCCTCTTGAAAATAGACTTGGTGGTCACTTCTTATCCTAAGATCTGAGAGCCCACACTCACTTTGGGGCCTGCTGGCATCTGTACACTGATCCCAAGTGTGGGGGCCGCCTCAGTCAGCTCCTTGAATCTTCATTTACACTCTAGAAATTGTTCCGGTAGAGGGACGGTGTGAGCTCATTTTTGTCCTTCAAGCAGGTCACTCTAGGCTTTTTGGAAATCTGTAGTTAGGTTGGAATTTGAGTCAAATATTTTCATGATCATTTGTTGGCTTTTTGCCATTCAGCCCTAACGATTCTTTTCTGATCAAATTTTTTTATCACTTCAAGATGAGCACTATCTTCAGGGCTGAAAACAGAAACCAGACTCACAGGTGCTGACATCAAAAGGTGGATTAGAAGAGAGTAAGCGGCTGACTGCCTGCCGACACACCCATCCCATCCTTCCAGAGACTTCCTCTCCCTTCCCAACCAAGCAATGTTGAGCTTGGAAGCACAGAGCTGGTTCGTGGCAGGATAGCATCCCAATGAAGAGTTTGGGTTTGGGAGGCTAAGGGAGCTGGGACTCTGCTCTGCTATTTATCAGCTGTGTGCCCTTGGGCCACCAATTTCATCTCTCTGAGCCTTAATTTGTCTGTAAAATGTGGACAGGGATAATACCCACTTTACAAAGGTTCTTATTAAGATTAAATAATGCGAGTAAACTGCCTGACACAGTGCATGACACACGATAAACACAACTAAGAGTCTAACACCACGGTGGGTGCGTGGAAATTGGGTGCAGTGTGACAAGCCTCCCCGTCTCCCCGACAGGGAGTGCAGCCAGCAGAGAATGGGTTATGCACTGTTTTCCGTGTGTTGAGTACGGTCTTCACAGGAAATACTTTTGTTTGCAACCCAGAGCACCTAAACAGGTGTATGACTTAAAACAAGTTTTACCAAACAATAATTACCTTTACTGCATGCAACAGAAGGATACACTCTGAGACTTGATTCTTCATTCATTTATTTTGTTTATTTATTTACTTTTGAAGTTCTCAAACCTCCAGAAAAAAGTTGAAAGAGTGATATGAAAGCACTCTTCAACAAGAGCGGGGTTTCTCAGCCCCGGTGATACTGATATTTTGGGCCAGATAATTCTTTGTTGTAGGGGCTGTCCTGCGTATTGTACGATATTTAGCAGCATCCCTGGCCTCTACCTATTAGATGCCATTAGCGCCCCACACATATACCTAGTGTGACAATTAAAATTGTCTCCAGCCCTGGCTGGTGTAGCTCAGTGGATTGAGTGCAGGCCTGAGAACCACAAGATCCCGGTTCAATTCCCAGTCAGGGCACATGCCTGGGTTGCAGGCCAGTTCCCAGCAGGGGACTCACGAGAGGCAACCATACATTGATGTTTCTCTCCTTCCCTCCCCCTCTAAAGATAAATAAATAAAATATATTTTTTAAAAAGGTCATCACTAAAAAATAAAATAAAATAAAAGCCAGTACAGAGGTCTGTCCTGGCCAGAAGGAAAGATGCACACGGAGTCACAGAGCCAAGTGCGTGTTTGCAGTTTTCCCAATGCTGCTGTTTTTCCCTTGCTGGCTGCTTCCACCTCGCAGAGCACAAGCCCCGTGGCAGCACAGGGAGCTGACAACCCAGTCAGCCCCGCCCTGCGGAGGACCCAGGAGCTCTCCCAGGCGCCTGCGGTGTGTGCCCTGGCCTGTCTGCCCGGGGTTGGCAAGGCCTGCAGAGTTGGGTGCACAGCCGCCTGACCACATCACAGGCTCCGGCTCAGGTTCAGGCTCAGCTAGGCCGCCCACCCCTTCCCTGTTTGCTAAGCTCCTTTCCTTAACCTGCGCTGGCTCCAGGAAAGTGGTTATAAGTTGATCCAGTAACTGCCAACAGGCAAAGGCTGAAAACATGAAAGTGTGTGAGTCATTGGCCGTCTTTGATTTTCCTGACCTTATAAATCTGGCCTTTGAATACAGCACCGGCAACCAAAAAACAGCGAAACCTGAAAACTAATCCCACTGGACATGGAGGGAGAACTAGCCACCAGAGTCCACTGTGAAAATGTCCCAGGAGGTCTGGAAAGATCGGTGAGGGGCAAGAGTAAAGGAGGGCTTCTCAGACGGGCCCTGCAGAACAGCTTCCATTATCTGGCAACGAAGCCCCTTTTCTGTTTGGTCTTGCTTTTGTTTCTTACAAACACTTAAAACTTGTGCAGGCCTGACTTCCTTGAAAGTCAACTTCAACAACTTTTCACAACTTCAAATTGAGAAGTAAGGGAGTTAGGTCAGCTCTGGTATTTGAAGAGAAAGGAAAATTAACTACAGTCTGAAAAGCCAATGAAAAACTTCCAGTGGAACTGATTGTTAAGTCTAGAAGGCAGTTGCTATGGCAATAGCCCAGCATCCCTAAGAAGACCCCAGAACACGTGCTCTGTGCCGCCCCGCCCCCCCCAAGCCAAGAGTGCTGGAGAGACATGCTACCTGACAGGAAGCAAGATACAAGTGGAGAAGTCCAGTGATGGGCCATGAATGGAAATGAATTATCTCAGAGATGAAGAAACGCCGTTTCCGTGGCTTCACCCACACTGCTCCAGTGAATCGGGGCAAAGGTGAAGCAGACATTGCCAAAGCAGGCAACAGAGCAAGAGCGGCGATCAGAAGCAGCTATGGGCCACAGCGCCCCAAATAGTCACTAGCTGCAAACTGCTCTTGCCTACAGTTATGCACAGGGTCTCCAAGGCAGTCTCACAATGCAAAATTATCTCACTTACTTAGTTTCCTGTCTCCCCCACTGATTACAGGGACAGGAGGGCCTTGTCTCTTTTGCTGTCCTCTTTTTTGAGAACAATGCTCGGAACGCAATGAGCAACTCTCAAAAGATATTCGAACAATGAGTGAGTGAGCACAGTCTCTATCAAGTTGAGTGCAGTTCCCCACTTAACAGAAAAAAGTAAAGTGCAGAAATGTCACATTCACCCAGCTAATCAATGGTAAGTCAGGGCCTCAGAACCAGAACCCCTGACTCCAATTTCCACACTGCCTAAAACCAACAGAGATGGGAAACTCTCATTCCCTTGGTCCTGTAGTTTGGCAGGACTCACAGGACAATCCCAGGGATAATGGCTTCACTTTTACCAGCTTGAATCTAAAATCAACAGGACACTTTCTCAAACTGTGGGGAACTTTCTTTGGACAGGTGCTCCCCAGTGAGCCCAGGGCCAGCCTTAAGATGACTCAACATTTTCTTCAGCATCCCGTGCGACCCTTTCCCCACCCACAGAGACGGGCACTTAGCACCCTGTGATAGCTGAAGACACCCTACCAGCAACACCCGGACTGGTTACAATCTTCTACATTCAGAACAGAGGCGCCGGTTAGCACTGGAGATAAATTAGATAAATGCCTAATCTTAGGAGCCCCAGGGGGATAAAGTGACTCAAATAATGTCATAAGCAGGATGGCCACGGTGAATGCCCTGGATGTATAGTTAAAGGGAAGGGAGGGAGGGGAAAGGAAAGAAGGGAGGAAGCCAGAGACAGGGAAAAAAACACCCTATGTTGTTTCGAGCATTCCAGATTAGTACGTAAGAGAAGAAACATTTAGGGACGTAGGGATCTTCCCAGAACCTCTCCCACTACTTGTAGGGGATCATTCCCCCTACTTCCCCACATCCAGAATTGGTTTCATTCCATCTCTTTTAAAAGCGCTGAGGACCATGCTAGTTTGTCATCACAGAACCCAAGTCTCTGGTATCACAAGGATATTGTACAAGAACAAACAAACTTAGACAGAAATCAATTCTGTGACTTGCCTCCACACTCCTAAAATTTACACGTGTGCACACACACATACCCCTCAGTCACTACCACCAGCAATTCTCTTCGTCCAGCTGGAGAGTCACCTGCAAAGGGGGGTCCCCCGAGAGCTCACGACCTGAGGTATCCACCTGCCTGCAGCCGAGCCCTGAGCTGCTCCGGGGCAGCCCACCAGACACAGAGAAGAGGGGCATCCTCTGTAGATGCTGCCAGCAGACCCAGGCCCTGGCTTGTGCTTCACAAATGGCATTTAATCCGCCCTTATGGGGGTGGATTAAGCCCCCATAAAAGCCCATAAAAATCCTGTTTTAACAGATGAGGAGGTTAAGTCTCAGAAAGGCAAAGCACTTTATTGAGAACAGTTTTAGAGCAGTCCACCAGACACTAATGCTCTTTCATTCCACCAGACTCCCAATTTATCATTCTAATTCATCTCAAGCTGAAAACACATAGCTTTGTAGTCTCCAAAATAGAACTGAATATACCTACTTTAGACTATAAAATGAAAACTGTTTAAAATAAAGTAACTATAGCCCTGGCTGGTGTGGCTCAGTGGATTGAGAGCTGGCCTGCAAACCAAAGGGTTGCCAGTTCATTTCCCAGTCAGGACACATGCCTGGGTTGCGGGCCAGGTCCCCAGTAGGGGGTGCCTGAGAGGCGACCACACATTGATGTTTCTCTCCCTCTTTCTCCCTTCCCTTCTGTCTAAAAATAAATAAATAAAATACTTCTAAAATTAATTAATTAATTAACTACAAATGATACTAAGATTGCAAAATTAGGGTGAAAAGTCTAGGGCAGATGCTAGAATTTTTACCTCACTGTAAAGTAGACCCACGTCGACAAAAGACTGAGGACTTCAGCATACTCTCAGAAAGAGCCAGGATGTTACTCATTACCACACCTGGCAGTATCCCTGGCTGTCAGTAATGTAGGATTAGATCCTTCAGGGGTTATAACTGTAGCCTCCCCACACTGGGCTGTGACTCCAAGGCAGAAAAAAATACATACAAGGGGGACCCCCCCAAAACATGGCATTTATTTTTTTTAATTGTATATTTATTCTTACATGTTCAAATTTCAGTCACATTCAAAGTGCTCACCATTTGATGCACTACACCTATTGAGGTGTTTTACCACCGTGCTAAACACTTTTTGAACTTGTCGATTTCAGTGTCTTTTAGTGTTTCTGGTGTTTTTTGTGTCACCTTTTCTGCATCCACAAAAGGTTTGCCTTTGAGGACTTTTTTCATCCAGGGAAACAAAGAAACAAACAAGAAGTCTCTCGGGGCAAGATAGGGTGAATGAAGGAGGGTGGAGCATGGAGTTCATGCTGTTTTGGTCAAAAACTACTGAACACTACTCAGCTCTGTGTGGGCTGGTGTGCTGGGAAATCACCCATCATGGAAATTGGCAAATATGTTAAAAGAGTTTTCAAAAAAATTCTCTAAAGCCTTATGCAGCCTCTCACAACAACGCCAGCTGGTACTCTGATACAGATGGGATCCTAAAACACTCGCCTAGCAGGGAACCAGCACTACAAGGGGTGTGCTCTACAGAAGATAATTTTGGTTTTGGGGAGGTATACCCGTATAATTTACAAAGATTGACCTTTCTTATTACAAAATAGAGAGGATTCAAGATTTTTCTCTGTCTGGAAAGCATTCTTCTGGTTCGCAGGCCCATGCTCAATCCACTGAGCTACACCAGCCAGGGCTTGGAAAGCATTCTTACACTCAGTATTCTGTTTGAGTAAAGAAAAAGGCAAGTTTTTGGAGGAAAATGGCGGCAGAGTAGGATGGAGCGACTCCAGTTCTCGTACCCCTGGGAGAAAATCCTGGCAGATTTACTGAAGAACAGCGCAATCAATTCCCAACCAACAATTCCCCAGCATTTATGAAAATAAGAGACCAGAGATAGTGACGAACTAGACAGCTACAGGTTGTTGGGGTCTCAGGGACATGAGTAAGGACGGAGGCGGCCATGCCATTGGCAGCCATCGGCTGGCGCATAACGGCCCTGGAGCCCCGGCTGCTGCAGTGGTCGGGGCCCAGAGGCTTCCGCCTGTGCCCAGCAACAGGGACGTCTGCCCCAGAGGACTCATCGGGAGCCTGGCACCTGTGAGTAAAGACAAAAGTGGCAGCGGCAGGGCCAGCTGCCCTTGGCCAACCCATAACACCTTGGAGCTGCCGCTGCCACTGCATTAGGGGTGTAGAGGCTTCTGTCTGCGGCCAGTGCCACGGAGGACTGGTAGAGAGCCCAGCACCCAGTGGAGCACTGGGCCAGCTGGGGGGTCCTTGAAAGAGCTGGCTCCCTCCCTCACCATCTAGGCAGGGCTGGGTGGCAGAGACCTGTCTGCCTAGGCGTACAGGGAGGGTGGCAAGGACAGGGGGCCATGTTCAGTTGCAATCTCTGTGGTCGCCAGCCCACCAGCCTGCCAGCCCAGGAAATCTGAGAGGAGCATTGTCCTAACCAGTCAGGTTGGGGATTGGGCTGGGCTGAGAGGCATGCTTTCTGGAGAAGTTTTTACTGGAAAGTGGACTGAGGTGTTCTCCTGTGAAGGCAGCTTGACTTGCTTCTCACCCAGCCACAGGACTGGAAAGGACCAGTACCAGATTGCGTGGAACTCAGGCAGCCTGTCGGGTGGGCGGGCACCCACACCCCAGTCTGGTAGCCTGGCTGGCAGGCAGGTGTGTGCCTGGGCCTACAACCCAGCCCACAGAGGGGTCCAGCTGAAACCAGAAAAACTGGATTGGACAATTTGAAACCAACAAGGGAGGAGTTGGGTTTTTTTTTTAACTTTTTTTTTTACTTTTTGTAAACTTTTTTTTTACTTTTTAAAATTTTTTTCAGTAATTGTATATTTTTTTAATTTTATTGTTCCTGTATCTTTCAGTACTCTGTTCCTCTCCTTTCTTTTTTCCTGTTTTAGTCCTTCTTCCTTTCATCCCAAACTTATTGCTTTTTCCTCACTTCTCTTGCCCTTTTTTTGTGTGTTTGTTTGTTTGTTTGTTACTTTCTATACCACTGTAAATACTTCACAACACATCTTTCGGGTCTTAGCCCACTTTGCAGTTTCCTGAATTCTATTACTGTAGTGATTAACTCTACTTGCTCACATGCTACGTCTATTTACTATTCTTTACTCTCACCTTACCTCAAAATCTGAGCAACCGCAACCTCACTGCTTTCTAGATACAGCTCACAAGCCTTCCCTCCCCAACAAGAGACTTATCTTTGGTCTATCCTTTCTTAAAAGTGGCAAATTGGGCTGAAGATTACAGTTAACACTATACAGAGCCTAAAGATCTTCCATCTCTTCCCTACCGGCTGTGACTGTAAATATCATAAAGTACTCTCCTGCTGTCATAAACCATTTTGCCTCCCCCTCCAACTGATCACACACACACAAAGAAAGGAGTAGGTGGAAGCAGAGAACATCAAGATACCTGCAGGAGACTGCACCACTGAATTTCACAGGTATTCTACCACAGAAGTTCACACCATAAACCTAGGGAGTCAGAACAGATCAATTTAAGAAGCTGAAGCTAACAAGAAGAGTCTCATAAGCAATGGGAAGACAAAGAAACAATGCCCAAATGAAAGAAAAGGTGGAAGTCTCAGAAATAATGTTAGATGAAAGAGAGGCAAGTCAGCTATCAGATATTGAATTCAAAGCACTAGTTATCAGGAAATTCAAAGAGCTCACAATGAGCTACCAGAAACTAGAGGGGAGCTACCATGAGCTCTCCGCAAACTATATCAACATGAAAAAGGAAATAGAAACTATCACCAAAGGACAAGAGGAAATGAAGAATACAATTTCGGAACTGAAGAACACAGTAGAAGGAATGAAAAGCAGGATCGATGAGGCAGAAGATCGGATCAGTGAGTTGGAGGACACAGTAGAAAGAATCTCCCAGAAAGAGCAAGAAAGGGAAAAGAGGCTCAAAAAGAATGAAGATGGACTAAGAGAAATGCAAGATAATATGAAACGTAATAATATCCGAATAATAGGAATACCAGAAGGAGAAGAAGAAGAACAAGGGATAGAAAACCTATTTGAAAGAGTAATGATGGAAAATTTTCCTAATTTGATGAGAGAAAAAGTTACACGAATCCAGGAATCACAGAGAGTCCCATTCAAGAGGAACCCAAAGAGGCCCACTTCAAGACACATCATCATTAAAATGGCAAAATTTCAAGACAAAGAGAGAATCCTAAAGGCAGCAAGGGAGAAAAAGGAAGTAACATACAAGGGAGCCCCAATAAGGTTAGCTACTGACTTCTCAATGGAAACACTCCAAGCAAGAAGAGAATGGCAAGAAATATTTCAAGTAATGAGAACCAGAGGCCTACAACCAAGGCTACTTTACCCAGCAAGGCTCTCAATCAAGATAGAAGGCCAAATAAAGAGCTTCCAAGACAAAAGAAGTCTAAAAGAATATGCCTCCACCAAACCAGCTCTACAAGAAATACTAAAAGGGCTGCTTTAAGGAAAGGAAGGAAAAGAGAGAGACAGAGAGGAACTGTGGTACAAAAATGGCAATGAATAAGTCCCTATCAATAATAACCTTGAATGTAAATGGATTAAATGCTCCAATCAAAAGACATAGAATAGCTGAATGGATAAGAAAGCATGACCCACACATATGCTGCCTACAGGAGACCCACCTCAGGACAAAAGACCATCACAGACTAAAAGTGAAAGGCTGGAAACAAATTTTCCAAGCAAATGGACAAGAAAAAAAAGCCGGGGTAGCAATTCTAATATCAGACAAAATAGACTTCAAAAAAAGGGCCATAAAGAGAGACCCAGAAGGTCACTTCATATTGCTCAAGGGAAGAATCCAGCACGAAGACATTAACATCATAAATATATATGCACCCAACATAGGAGCACCCAAATATATAAGAAAAATCCTAGAAGACTTCAAGAAAGATATTGACAGCAACACAATTATAGTAGGGGATTTTAACACCCCACTGTCAAAAATGGACAGATCTTCCAAACAAAATATCAACAAAGATATAGCAGCATTAAACGACACTCTAGAAGAAATGGACTTGACTGATATATATAGAGCGCTTCATCCCAAAGAAGCTAAATACACATTCTTTTCAAATGCACATGGAACATTTTCAAAGATAGACCACATGATAGGACACAAAATGAGCCTCAACAAATTCAAGAAAATTGAAATCATACCAAGCATTTTCTCTGACCACAAGGGACTGAAATTAGAAACCAACCCCAAAGGAAAAAACCCAAAACACCCAAAATCATGGAGACTGAATGGTATGCTATTAAACAACGAATGGGTCAAGATTGAAATTAGGGAAGAAATCAAAAAGTTTCTGGAAACAAATGAAAATGAACTCACAACAACCCAAAACTTATGGGACACGGCCAAGGCAGTCCTGAGAGGGAAGTTCATAGCAATACAGGCTTACCTAAAGAAAATAGAAACATTTCAAACAAACAACCTAACCCGACGCCTGCAAGAACTCGAAGAACAACAACAAAGACAGCCCAGAGCAAGTACAAGGAAGGAAATAACCAAGATCAGAGCAGAATTAAATGACATAGAGACCAAAAGCACAATTATAAGGATCAATGAATCCAAGAGTTGGTTTTTTGAAAAGATAAACAAAATAGACAAGCCTTTAAGTAGGCTCATTAAGAAAAGAAGAGAGAGGACACAAATAAACACAATCAGAAATGAAAGAGGAGAGATTACAACTGATACCACAGAAATAGAAGGGATTGTAAGGAATTACTATGAAGAACTGTATGCCAAGAAATTTGAAAACCTAGGTGAAATGGACAAATTTCTAGAAAAATATAATCTTCCAAAACTCAATGAAGAAGAAGTAGAAAGCCTGAACAGACCAATAACAGCAAATGAAATTGAAGCAGTAATCAAAAAACTCCCATCACACAAAAGCCCCGGACCAGATGGTTTCACAGGAGAATTCTACAAAGCGTTTAAGGAAGAGCTAACCCCTATTCTTCACAGACTATTCCAAAAAATCCAAAATGATGGGAAACTCCCAAACTCTTTTTATGAAGCGAGCATTATCCTAATTCCAAAACCAGAGAGAGACACAACAAAGAAAGAAAATTACAGGCCAATATCACTGATGAACATAGATGCTAAAATCCTCAACAAAATATTGGCAAATCGCATCCAACAATACATCAAAAAGATCATACACCATGACCAAGTGGGATTCATCCCAGGGATGCAAGGATGGTTCAATATCCGCAAATCAGTAAATGTAATACACCACATAAACAAAAGCAAGGACAAAAACCACATGGTCATATCAATAGACGCGGAAAAAGCTTTTGATAAGGTACAACACCCATTTATGATAAAGGTACTCAGCAAAGTGGGAATAGAGGGAGCATTCCTCAATATAATAAAGGCCATATATGAAAGACCTACAGCCAACATCATACTGAATGGGCAAAAACTGAAAGCTTTTCCACTAAGATCAGGAACAAGACAAGGTTGTCCACTTTCACCACTTCTATTTAATATAGTATTGGAAGTTCTAGCCACAGCAATCAGACAAGAAAAGGAAATAAAAGGCATCCAAATCGGAAAGGAGGAAACAAAACTGTCACTGTTTGCAGATGACATGATAGTGTACATGGAAAATCCTATAGACTCTACCAAAAAACTGCTGGAACTAATAAATGAATTTGGCAAAACAGCGGGATACAAAGTCAATATCCAGAAATCAAAGGCATTTCTGTATACTAACAATGAATCAGCAGAAGCAGAAATCAAGAAAAAAATCCCATTCGATATAGCAAAAAGAAAAATAAAATATCTGGGAATAAATCTAACCAAGGAGGTTAAAGACCTGTATGCAGAAAATTACACAACACTGAAGACAGAAATCAAGGAAGACACAAACAAATGGAGACGTATACCGTGTTCATGGATTGGAAGAATTAACATCATCAAAATGTCCATACTACCCAAAGCAATTTACAGATTCAATGCAATACCTATTAAAGTACCAATGGCATATTTCACAGACATAGAACAAACACTTCAAAAATTTATATGGAACCATAAAAGACCCCGAATAGCAGCTGCAATGTTAAGAAAGAAGAACAAAGTAGGAGGGATCACAATACCTGATATCAAACTGTATTACAAGGCCACTGTAATCAAAACAGCCTGGTACTGGCATAAAAACAGGCACATAGACCAATGGAACAGAATAGAGAACCCAGAAATAAACCCAAATCTCTACAGTCAATTAATATTCGACAAAGGGGGCAGTATCATAAAATGGGGTAAAGATAGCCTCTTCAACAAATGGTGTTGGGAGAACTGGACAGCTACATGCAAAAAAATGAAACTCGAGCACCAACTTACATCATACACCAAAATAAATTCAAGGTGGATAAAAGACTTAAATATAAGCCATGACACCATTAAAGTCCTAGAGGAGAACATTGGCAGGAAAATCTCAGATATTTCACGCAGCAACATTTTTACTGATATGTCCCCTAGAGCAAGGACTATAAAGGAAAGAATAAACAAATGGGATCTCATCAAAATAAAAAGCTTCTGCGCAGCTAAAGAAAACAGCATTAAAATAAAAAGACAACCAACTGTATGGGAAAACATATTTGCCAATGATACCTCAGACAAAGGTTTAATCTCCAAAATATACAAAGAACTCACACGACTTCACTCTAAGAAGACAACTAACCCAATTAAAAAATGGGGAAAGGACTTGAACAGACACTTCTGCAAGGAGGACATACAGAGGATCCAGAGACACATGAAAAGATGCTCAATATCACTAGCTATCAGAGAGATGCAAATTAAAACTACAATGAGATATCACTTTACACTGGTGAGAATGGCTATCATAAACAAAGCAATAAACAACCAATGTTGGAGAGGGTGTGGGGAAAAGGGGACTGTGGTCCACTGTTGGTGGGATTGCAGACTGATACAACCATTATGGAAAACAGTATGGAATTTTCTCAGAAAACTAAAGTTGGACTTGCCTTTTTACCCAGCAATTCGGCTGCTAGGATTGTATCCTAAGAACCCTAAAACACCAATCCCAAAGAACCTATGCACCCCAATGTTCATAGCAGCACAATTTACAATAGCCAAGAGTTGGAAGCAACCTAGGTGCCCGTCAGTAAATGAATGGATCAAAAAACTATGGTACATATACGCAATGGAATTTTATGCTGCAGAAAGAAAGGAGCTCCTACCTTTTGCAACATCATGGATGGAACTGGAAAGCATTATGCTGCGTGAAATAAGCCAGGTGTTGAAGGACAAATACCATATGATCTCACCTTTAACGGGAAGCTAAACAACAAAACAAACAAGCAAGGAAAATATAACCAAAGACACTAAAATAGAGAACAGGCTGACAGTGACCAGAGGGGAGAGGGGAGGGAATTTCAGGGGAAATAGGGGAGGGATTTAAAGGAACATATATAAAGGATACATGGACAACAACTGAGAAGGGTGGAAATGGGAGGGAGGGGGGAGCACAGGGGGTGAGATGGGATGGGAGTAATAGACAAAAAACTGTACTGGACAAATAATTAAATTTAAAAAATTGGAAATATATATATAACCCACCCACCCCCCAAAAAAAGAAAGAAAAAGGCACAGGGTAAGGACAAATGTGCCAGAGTTGAATACATCTCGTGAGACATGCACGGGGTGGACACATCTTATTAAAAGTTTCATTCATTAAAGATAAAAGGTTATCAGCCATTTGTCCAGTATGGAGATTACTCAAAAAATAAAAAATAAATAAAAATAGAACTACTATATGGCCCAGCAATTCAACTTCTAGGTATTCAGCAGAAGAAATTGAAAACATTAAATTGAAAAGGTACTAAACTCCTATGTTCATTGCAGAATTACTTACAATAGCCAAGGTATGGAGGCAACCTAGGTGTCCACTGATAGATGAATGAATAAAGACAATGTGAAACATCTACACAATGGAATACTACTCAGTCATTAAAAAGGACAAAATCTTTCCACTTGCAACATGGATGGACCTAGAGGGTATTATGCTAAGTGACATAAGTCAGATAGAAAAAGACAAATGCCACATGATTTCACTTATATCTGGAATCTAAAAAACAATATAAATAAACAAGCAAAAATAAAAAGATCCAGAGAGAAGCTAAAGGTTGCCAGATGGGAGGGGATGGGGGATGGGCAAAAAAGGTGAAAGGAATTAAGAAGCAAAAAATGCCATTTACAAAATAAGTCACAGAGATGTTCAGCACAGCATAGAAAATATAGTCAATAATGTTGTAATAGTTCTGTGTGGTGCCAGATGGGTACCAGACTCACTGTGGTGATCACTGCACAAGGTGTATGATGTCTAATCCATTGTGTTCCCTTTAAAGTTGGCTCGTTCCACAGCCCTTTGATCACCACAGTCACAGCCTAGTGTATAACACTGATTAGAAATACGCCAACTTACCAGGAGTAAATATATCCCACAGATTCAAACTGCATCTAACGAACCCAAATGCAGCAACTGCACCGTATCATTCTAAAGTGCAGGACCAGGAGTCTTCTTCAGTTATCAGGTGGGTGTGGAGAGCAAGCTCACTGACTCGGAGTCACATGGGAGAAAAGTGACCACTGGGATTGAAAAAGGAATTTGGGGTTCCTTTGGGGAGAGCCCTAAAGAGGATATTCTTTCTCCCTTCATGCCAGATTGTCATTTTTGTGCACATATTCGGGTTTATAGACCTTCATTGTGTTCATTTATAAACAACTAGGGGTTGCACGACATTGGGTTCCTTGGACAGTGATCTTCAGATCACATTTGTTCCAGGATGAAGGTCAGCTCTATGCGCAGCTGCAGAGACCAAAGTCTTTGTCCTGATTGCCTCCTGCAGGGTGACTCCTCTATCACACTTCCCCTCCCTCCCTTCCTGCCTCCCTCTGCTATCAATGAAATGACCTGTCCTGGTTTTAGCTGAAAGAGAAATCTCTGGACTCTTGAAAAAATAAATGAAAATGACATATAATTATGTATGGTTGCAACTATAACGATAGGTTTTGTAGGTATAAATGTTGCAATATTTTATTGGTCAGCTTCTGATCTACCACATGAAACATTTTTTTTTTAAATTTCAAACACTTCCCACCTCCGTTTACTACATCATCATTCCAACTATCATTCCCAATGGACAAGACAGGGTTGTTGTTGGTTTTTTTTTTTTTTTTTCCGGCATCCAATAGAAGGGAGGGGTTTAGTTGGTATAGTGCTGCCTTTTGTTTCAGGAGAGGCGGCATTTACAGTCAACTGCTTTCATATTAGTTCCAACTCATTTTCTGGTCTAGAACACCTCAGTGAANTACTACATCATCATTCCAACTATCATTCCCAATGGACAAGACAGGGTTGTTGTTGTTTTTTTTTTTTTTTTTTCCGGCATCCAATAGAAGGGAGGGGTTTAGTTGGTATAGTGCTGCCTTTTGTTTCAGGAGAGGCGGCATTTACAGTCAACTGCTTTCATATTAGTTCCAACTCATTTTCTGGTCTAGAACTCCTCAGTGAATAATTAGCTCAACTCCCTCTGTGGCTTCATATACATGCCACTTTCTAAAGTACACAAAACAAGGAATGTAAGTCTCTACAGTTCAAGGAAACTGAATTCCCAAATTTTGTTCCCTAGACCCATTTGGATTCCAGTAGCCTGAGATGTTCTTTCAAAAACAGAAGTTTTTCTTCCCTGTTGTAAGTTCCATTGAATAAAAATGCGTGCCCAAAGAACAGAGAAAACTTGCCCTGGAAGGAAGGAGGAAGGAAGGAAGGGAGGAAGGAAGGAAGGAGGGGGGGAAGGAAATAATTGAGGCTCCCCATAAAACCCAGAGGGAAGGCTCTCCATGTGAGTGCCCCCCTCCCAGAGTAGCTTCTGAAAATATACTCCTCTCTTGCAAATGAGGACTGTGCAGCCTTTCTTTCAAAAAATACCCCCTCCGTGAAAGAGCACATGGGCCTGGGTTTGGTCAATACAAAAAGGCCATTTCTGGATCAGTGAGCCCGCACTTTGAAGACTCTGCAGACTGAAAAGACTGGAGGCCTGAGAGGGGGGACTCTGCCCCCAAGGAAAGGTAGAATCCAAGCCAGGGATTCCTGGCCTGGTTTGTACAGCATATAGAAACCTCAGGGTTGGGAAGGAAAAGAAAACAAACAGCTGAAAAATCAGCTTTTTCTTTCCCCCTACTTAGACTTTTTTGAGCTAAAAAAGAAAAAAAATCCTCTAATGTTTTCCAAGGTTTTTAGATCTCTAAATGTGCTGATTAATAATTTTATAAGCAAGTCAACTTATTCGTCACACAGAAATATATTCCTAAACTAACAATGACATCTTGAAGCCGTAAAGCTGCAAGGTGTTTTGCGTTGTGCACGTTCAGATTTTCCTACATCTAACATCTAATTTTATACGTCTAAAATACCTCACGTTGTTCCTACTTGTGCACTATTCGTTCAGTAAAAACGCACTGAGTTTCTGCTGTGTCGGGCACTCTGCTAGAATCTGAAGATAAAACAGCAATCAAATAAAGACAGCCTCTGCCCACATAAACCTTCCCGTCAAACAGAAGAGATGGGCTTTAAGCAATAATTACACAAAGAATTTATTTTTTCTCCCACTGATCTCAAACCCCGAATCCATTTGAACCGACCTTGCTATCAACAAGTCACTGCCATGTGATACTTTAATGATGGATGTGGTGCCTGGCACAGGCACGCGGACCAGGCAGCCGTAGTCAGCGTGCTCGGGCAGAAGCTGTTGATGCCACACCTACTTCCTTCTCCCTTTCATTTTAGGGCGACTGCCCAACCTCCCACTGCCAACCTGCATCTCTTTGCTTGAGGCTTCCGCTGCCTGCTGGAGCTCACTCTCCCAGGCAGTTTACACCCACCACGACCACCAGCAGCAACCCTCAACCAACGAGGGACAACCCATGTCCACTCTCATCTGAAAATCTCAGGGTACAAGCCACTGGCCCAGACCATCAGGTGCCCATCTGAGACCAGGTTAGCAGGGCCATGGGAACACATGACTGCTTCTGAGGGAACCATGCATACAAAGGGGTGGGGGGTGGACGCAGGGGTTTGAGGTCGTATAAAATAATTAAGGACTCACAAGGTTAGGTGACTACTATTTAGGTAATTGTTGGATGATTCATATTAAAAAATATTTCAGTAAACTGGGTGTCAACAAATATGAATCTCTCAAATAAGGGTGAATATGAGGGAGTCAGTGGGACAAGCTTGAGACAGTAGCATGGTGTTTTCAGAATCAGACAGACTTAAAGTCTTAACTTCTCCACTTGTCAACTACATGACCACAGACAAGCCTTCTAACCGCTCAGAGGTCAGCATCCTCTTTCACAAAGCAATGATAACACCCACCCACAGCGCTGCTGTGGGGATATAAGAGAAAAGCCATGTAAAATGCTTGGTGCAATATCTCGCCCACAAGAGATACGCAACCCTGCTACCTTCCTTCCTTGGATAAGTAGAGTGGGGCGAAATCGTGGTAATGGTTTAGCTCACAGCAACTTTATCCATAATCATCATAACTGAAAGCAACCCAAATGCCCATCATCTGGTGAAAAAAATAAGTAATTGTGGTACATCCACACAGCGCAGTACAACTCAGCAACAGAAGAGAATAGATTGCGACACACTGCAACACAAGTGGAGTTCATATGCGTTATGCCGCATGGAAGAAGCTGGACTTGAAAGGCCATGAACTGTATTTCCTTTATATACAGTTCTTTTTAAAGGCCAGGCTATGGGGATAGAACCAGCTCAGCTGTTGTCAGGGGCCAAGAGGTGAAGGAAGGAATTGACTCTAAATGGGAGGAAAGGAACTTTTCTTGTAGGATTTTATGTACTTATTTGAGAGAGAGGGACAGGGAGGGAGAAATCGAAGGAGAGGAACATTGCTGGATTGCCTCTTACACGTGCCCTAACTGGGAGTGAGGCCCTCAGCCCAGACCTGTTTTCTGACCAGGAATCCAACCAGTGACCTTTGGCTTTGAGGGACATCACTCATCCCACTAAGCCATGCCAGTCAGGGCTGGAAAGGAACTTCTGAGGATGAGGGACATGTTCTATATCTTCTTGGTCGTGGTGGAAGTTACGCAAGTGTATATTCCTTTGTCGAAACTCATCAAGTCACCCACTTGAGATTGGTGAAGTTTGTGTGATGTAAATTACACCTCAATAAAACTGACAAAAATAAAGAAAATCAGAAAACCCTGCTCACTCTTTCCCGCCCTTTCTGAAGCCCTCCTGTTTCTGCGTGTGCATTGTATGAAGTACGAGCTATCCTCTTTTGAGCTGTGGTGTTTTCTTCCAATTGTTATTCCAGTCATCAGCCTTTCTGACTAAAATTCAAATTCTCTGCTGGGAGGGAGTTATTGAAAACTGGCCTAAGGCAATTTGGTTATATACAACATTTTGTTTTGTTTTGTTTTGTTTTTTGATGAAAATAGTAGCCACTGAAGAGGTTGGAGATGGGAGGGGATTTAGTTGCTTCCCCACATCCTCCCCACCCTGTTACATTAATGGGAAACCTCAAACCAAATTCTGCCACATCTACAAACATTTACTAAACAACAACTTATTAATAAGCAAACACAAAGCCATTCATCAAGCCTGTTCCCTAAGTCCCATGATGTCTGCGCTGTCTACTTTGTAATGTTTTAACTGCCACCTCATATGAGACAGACAGACATGACCACATTCCAGAAACAAGATTCTGTTACCTACACAGTAGCATTAGGTAACCAGACGTCCTCCTGAACCGACAGCTACGTCTGGGATCGGTCAGGCATCAAGAGTCTGTTGCCTGCCCTAAGGGTACAGGCTGACTGTTCTGTTAGATTCTTCTACCCTCCTTCTGCAAGTGGCTCTGAAATGTGATCCCATCCATGTGTATTAGATACATTCAATTTCATCAACGTGAGGGTTCACTTTCATTATTCAGGCTACCGGCTTCTGCTTTTAGCAATAACCCCTCCGCTAATTAGTGAAGCACACGGTATGGGTCAAGATACGGGTATCCTTAATGCTCGTAGTGGCTGCCTGCACTTCCTGGTCAGAAGGAAGCGGCCACACCCTGGACTCTGTTCTTGGCAAGAGCTGCTGCTCTCGGAGCTGGGGCTTAAACCAACCAGCCCAAACTTAAGATGCTCTGTCTGCGTTGAATGTTTGAAAGTAAAATAGAGATCTTTATAAGAACGTATCTTCTCTTCCTTTATCTCTTCATAAAATGTTTTACTTCTAATAGATGTTTAGTAACTATTAATGACTATAGGCTAAGCAAATTAAGAATGGAGGGGTTTTAAGCAGAAAGGGAGGAAAACAGGGGATGGGAAGGGAGGGAGAAAGGAAGGAAGGAAAGAAGGAAGGAAAGGGGAGGGGAGGGGGGAAGAAAGAAGAATGGATGATAGCTTCTGGCCTCTAGTCCCTCCTGTCTCTGAAGGTGTATATACTCAGCCCTGGCTATGCCTCAGCTTCCAACACAGCTTTTTGGGAGGCTTTGGAGGCTGGTGGTTTTTAAAAACAGATCCAAAAATAAGGAGGTGATGCGGTCTGTGAAAAGGCTAAGTCACTCTGTAAATAAAACTGGGGAATTTCTGTAGTGAAAAATAATTGCCAGAGGCCAATTAACAGCCTAAAATTAGTCATATTAGCCCACAGAGACAAGGCTCCTCTAAGTCACCGAGTTAGCCATTTCAAGGAAGCTTACTCCCCCAGCCTTCCCAGTCACTCTCTAAGTCCTTTCTTCTACAAGCCCAACCCTAGTGGTCACAGACTTGGAGTCGCTCAGGGCCAAGATCAAAGACAAGAAGAACTAGTGATGGTGTGGCTCCACAGAGGGCAAATCCAGACCTCAGTGAGAAGGTGAGATTTGAGCATTTGGAGGAGTAGAGAGCATTAGACTGGAAAAATCTAAGGAAAAAAGAGAAAAGAAAAAAGGAAAATCCATGGGAAGTTTCCTGGGGACAGGGAATAGCCCAGGCAGAGGTCCTGCCAGGCATTTTGGAGGAGCAGCTGAGTTAGAAGGAGTGAGATGGACTACTGAGGGAGCTGAGGGCACGGAGGCAAACAGCGCCAGTCAGAGAGCAGCCATAAGCCATGGGAAGGACTTCACTTGGTTTTTTTTTAATTTGATTTATTTATTTTTAGAGAGAGGGGAAGAAAGGGAGAAAGAGACAGTGAGAAACATCAATGTGTGGTTGCCTCTAGCACACCCCCAACTGAGGATCTGGCCCGAAACCCAGGCATGTGCCCTACACTGGGAATCCAACCAACGACCCTTTGGTTTGCAGGCCGGCACTCAATCCACTGAGCTACACCAGCCAGGTCAACACTTCACTTTTTACTTTGAGTGAAACATGGACATACAATGGGGTTTCAAGCAAAGGAGTGACATCTGGCTTTCGTTTTGCAAGATCACTCCAATTCTTGTGTTAGAAGCAGATGTCAGAGAACAACAGTGAGAAGTAGGGAGACAAGTCAGGGAGCGAAGGAACGTCTACTGTCAGCTTCAAGGCTCACATCCTCACAGTTTGTAACCAGAGGACAAAGGCTGCTTCCCTTTCATTCTTTTTGATTCCCTCAACCATAAGTAAGTAAAGACCAGAGAAAGGTACACTCCTGCTCTACACACCACTCACCATCCTCCCACAGGCCTGGCACACAGTTGACACTCATTGGATGAATCTGGAAGTTCAATAAGCAGCACACGCAGACCTGCTACTTGACTGGTTATGTGGGATGAGCTGTAACGCATTGTTTACGTCCTCTTGCCTTTTTAACTTTCTGACCAATGGTCGTATGTGCAAAGTGACTAGATGAATGTCAACAAGAAGCATGTGTTCACACCCAGAGAATTCAGTTTCCTGCCTCATTATCATCATCTTGTTGAATTATTTTTTTCCTAGACAATGAAAAGAAATATATATATATATGTTGAATTGTAGATAAAATATTTTGATTCACAGGCAATAATATGATACCAATGAAAGCAGGAAGCCACTTTAAAACATGTCATCAACATTTTTATTCAAAAGAGAAAGTGCGAACCAAGCAAAGCATGGAAGAGAACAAGAAGAACGTGGAGAAGTGCGGAGCATTTAAATCAGACCCTGAAACCAGCAGCCCAAGAATCCGACCTATCCACACGGATTGTTTTGCCTGCACATAGTGACCCACTCATTGATTTTCATTTTTTAAATTAGTGAATGATATGTAAAACTCAGGAATCTTCGTATGAACGCAGATCTCTGGTTTCTCACTGAAATACTGTATCTGCTGCATAGCCATGTTGAGCACAGGTCCTCCCAGGGCCCGGTCAGCTGCATTTCCTTTAACAGGAACGGCCCTCACTCCCAACACATGAAGTTTATAATACCCCCTAGTCCCCATTAAAAATTGACCTTGCAATATCTAATTTTCTGAGACACCATACAAATAAATCCAGAGTAGTGCTCTAGAATTAACATGGTAGAAGAAATCTCAAAACCATGGATATGCAAAACATGAGTAAGAACAAAGGAGTTTTAAGTGGGTGCATTTATATCATAGAACAAGAATGAAACAGACATATGTGTTGGTTTTGGCATATCTATCATAAATGAGACCTTTAGCCATGCCAAGTCACAGAGATAGATTTAGGATCATTCATAGCACTAGGATTACTAGTTCCTACATATGAAAAGCAGGGTTAATAAACTTCTGACTAGGTGGAAATCAGTTCTTTGGTCTGTGTCTGCTACTCTAAGTGAAAGATGCAAAATTCCTAGTGTGGACACACCATAACCAGGAACTGGAGTTGGCCGAGCGACGAACCAAACATTGGAAAGGATCACACTAATTCGTGCAGCTCAGTACCGAAGTGAAACCAAACATTTTTAAAGTGTGGACTTTCCCAGAGAGATTTCTATGCAAGCCAATAAAATCCTGTTGAACTGCTATGAACTATAACTGAAGCAATGTTTTTAAAGCAATTGAACCAGGACATTAGAATATTATCAGAACCAAAACAATATGTTTTCTGTTTGCCTCTCCTCTGATAAGTATCTTTAAAGGCCTTCGTATTTTTGTTCTGGTTGTTGGGCATATCAAAACTACAGGGAACACTTCCATCAAGTAGCCCTTTTTAATTCTGACAGACAGTGTTAGATGTCTACCAAACACCCATTTCATCCTATTTCTTTAATAAAACCCAGATTTATCCAAGGAGACAATACATCCAGCTTCCCTTTCCTAGTCTGTCTTGGAACTAAGTGTAGCTACATGTCTGGTTTCAAACTGAGAGATCCAAGCAAAGTCGGGTGGAACTTCCAGGACCTCTCTCTGCCGTAGGCCCATCCTACAGTCTTCCATCCCCAGTTCAAGTCTATGACTAGAGCTCCGGTACCGTAAGCAGTCATGCAGCGTGGGTGGCAAAACAGAAATCAGGACGTGGAGCTATTGCTGACATCCTGAAGGTCCATCCGGCTCCAGACTTCCTTCATGCAGGAGCTAACAGTTTACTATGTTTGAGCCATTGTTTTGAGGACTTTCTATTATACGTAGTTAAACCGATGCTAACTTATAAAGAAAGTGTGCTGACATTATAGAAAACAATTCAGTGCATCTTTTTATACAACAAGTATTAATTTACCTTAATAGTTCATATTCTGGGCCATAAAATAAGTCTCGATAAATTTAAAAGGACTCAAGTCATACAAAGTATGTTCTGAGACCAAAAGGAAATTAAATTAGAAGCCAATAAGAAAAATGTATCTTAAAAATTTCAAATGTTTGTTTGCGCTGGCTGGGTAGCTCAGTTGGTTAGAGAGTCGTCCCAAGACACCAATGTTATGAGTTCGATCCCTAGTCTATGCAGGTAGAACCGATGACTAAGTAATTGAAACAATTAGTAAGGGATTGAACAATTAGTTTGATCCCTAGTCAGGGCACATGCATAGGTAATTGAAACAACAAATCAGTGTCTGTCTGTCTGTCTGTCTGTCTCTCCCCCACTTTAAAATCAATAAATTTTTAAAATAATAATAAAATATAATATAATACCATTCAAAGATATGAAATGCTTAGGGATAAATCTGACAAAAGATGTCTAAGTTCTGTAAAATAAAAACTATAAAATAGCATGGAAAGAAGTGAAGGAATACTTAAATAAATAAATATACTGTACTCCTGTGTTGGAATACTCAATATTGCTAAGATACAAATTTTCCCCAATATGATCAATAAATACAATTTCAGTCAAAATCCCCTTAGGCCTTCTACACTATACATAATGTATTTTTATATCACACTGTGAATTTTACATTAACAATATAAATGTAGTTTTTTCTATTGACAGGCTGATTCTGTAATTCACTTGGCGATGCGAAAGATCTAGAATAGCCACTTCTGCTCTGACATGTGGCGGACTCATACTACCTAACTTCAAGGCTTAGTATAAAACTACAATAATAAAGGCAGTGTAGTACTGAATTCAAGATAGACAAGTAGAACAAGGAAATAGAATAGAAAATACAAAAGTAAGTGCTTGCAAAAAAATGCAAAACAATTTGATGAGAGCAAGAACAGTCTTTTTAACAAATGGTGTATCCCCATATACAAAATACAGAACTTTGACCCATACCTTATACCATATAGAAAAATTTAACTCAAAATGGATCACAGACTGAAATCTAAACCTAAACATATAAAACTTCTGGATGAAAACAGTGGAAAATCTTTGAGTCCTTGGGTTAAGCAAAGATTTCTTATATACTAAACCAAAAGCACAATTCATAAAAAAAATTTACAAGTTGGACTTCATCAAAATTAAGAACATTTGCCCTTTGAATGACATTGCCAAGAGAATGAAAAGATAAGCCACAAACTGGGAGTAAATATAGACGAGTCACATATTTGATAAAGGATCCACATTCAAAATTTGTAAAGAAATCTTAAAACTCATTAAGAAAACAAAATAATCAAAAATTGTAAGTGGGTAAGAGACACGAGCGTACGATTGACCAAAGAAGATACACAGAGAGCAACGAGCACATGAAGATGCTCGACATCGTTAGCCATGAAGACATGCAATGTGCAATAAAGCCACAGTGAGATACCACCCAACACTTACTAGAAGGTCTAAAATTTAAATTACTAACAAAATCACGTGTTGGCAAGGACGTTGAGTAGATGAAATTTTTCTAGCCACCGTTGGTCGGAATGTAACATGGTACAGACCCTTGGATAAATGGCCTGGTAGTTTCATTAAGTTAAAACAAACACCTCCCAGGTGGCCCAGCCATTCCACTCCTAGGTGTCACCCCCAAACATGAAGAGCTTTATCCACACAATGACTGCATATGAATGTTCATAACAGCTTTATCTGTAATAACCAAAAAATTGGAAACAACCCAAATGCCCATTAAAAAATGAACAAATTTTTAAAATGTGGCATATCATTACAATGGATACTACTTAGCAATAAAAAGGTATGAACTATTTATACACTCAACAACATCGGTGAATCTCAAAATAACTATATGGAGTGAAAAAAGCCAGGGCTTCCCCCCCTGAAAAAAGAGTACGTAGTGTATGATTCTATTTGTATAAAATTTTAGAAAATGCAAACTCATCTATGCTGACAGACAATCACTAGTTGCCTGGGGGTGAAGAAGAAACTCCAGGGGGCAGTCAACATAGCCATTCTCTTGCCTGTGGTGGTGGTGTTGATGTTGCAGATATGTACGTCCATCAAAACTTACCAATTGGACATTGTAAACAGGCTGTTTATTTTGTATCAATTGTACCTAACTAAAGCTGTTTCAAAAATGTACAACAGTTAGATCTGTAGGTTCCTTCCCCAACTTTGTACGGGCAACTGTCCTCTCATTCCTCTTATTCTCTGGAGAGCGTCACAGAGGGTCTGTGGCTGGAGGAGGGCAGGCACAGCTGACTGCGGGAGAATCGTAACAAAAGAGGGAAGTCCACGCACTCAATGCTCAGACTCAAAGCCTTCCAGCCCTACCCAGGTCCCAGCCCCCTAACCCTCCAGGCGAAACACTGGAAAACTCTGCTGCACAATTTCATCCGACTGAGGAGGAAGACCTGAACACTCGGACTTTGGGGGATCCCTAAAGGAAGAGCATAGCCAGGTGGAACTCCGCAGTGACGCTGCAGTCAACAAAGCCCTGCCGGTGAGGTCAGAGCTTCTGATGGGCTTTTTAATGTCCTATTCCTAAACATGCGCAGACAACGAAAATCAGCATTTATTCTGAGGACATAAAGGGATAGAAAAGGTGCTTGAGCAGGGGGCTGGAGACCGTTCTTGGAAAAATACAGAGATTGTCATATTCTGTAAGAAGTCATTAGAAAATGCCCAAAACTTAATTGCAGAAAAAGTAGCAATTTAAGCCCATTGTTAGGGTATGGGAAGATAAATATCAAAAGAACCAGCTGAAAAATTGGAAATGGTTGCCTCTTAAGAACAAAAAATGGGGAGAGGCACAAGGGGATTGCTAGATCAACAAGTCTAGGAGAATTATGTGATGCTTTAAATGTTAAATTTTAATGGTCACCCAGTTGTGACCATTAAAAATGTCTCCAACCCTGGCCAGGTGGTGCAGTTGGTTGTAGCATCATCCAAGGACACCAGAGCATTGTGGGTTCGATCCTTGGTCAGGGAGAGCACGGGGTTCCGGAGGTGGGGGCACAGGGGTGCAACCAACTGATGTTTCTAACGTCGATGTTTCTCTTTTGTAAGGATTTAAAAAATAAAATGTTGCCACATATTGTCAAGCCCCGAGAGGGACTGAGCAAGGGGTGGGGGCGGGGCAGGAACTTTCCCCAGCTGTACACCACTGTGCCACGGCTAAGTATCAATTTACAGGAAATGGGATGCAGAAATATGTTAAAAGATACCAGCAGGACCCAATCAGCTAAATCCAGAATATGGGAAATTCTAAAGGACAGATGACCCAGATTTTCCCACCAACATATGGCATGGGAGATGAATGGGAGGGGGGACTCTTATAGTTTAAAAGCCCCTCTTTTAAAAAAATCAGCAAATGCAATGTGTGAATCTGGCTTGGAATGCTGATGTAAACAAGCTACAAAAAGACTTTTTCCACACAATTGGAGAAAATTGAGTACGGGCTATGTATTATGATACTAAGAAACATTGTTAATTACGTGAGTGTGATAATGGTACTGTGGTTACATCCTTTCTAGAAGCTTTCTGTTGGAGAAACACATCACTGTATTAACAGATAAAATGGTGTGAAGTCTGTATGGTTGCAAAGGGGCCAGGTGGGGGAGCAGATAAAACAAGACTGTCAACGCGGGTGGGTATGGCAATGGAGTGATGGGTACATAGGTATGCATTATATGCCTCGCTCTACTTTTATAGTGTGTTTAAGTTTTCTCACAATAAAAAGACGAATGAAAGAAAATCCAAGAAATTGATATAGGCTGGCTTAATGGGAGAGGATTGGGAGTCCAGCTTTCAAAGTTATATTCCCCGTTCCTTCACTAATGGTTCCGGTCATGTCGTTAAGTAGGAGGGTTCCTTCTCTGACCTATACAATAGGGGTCTTGAGGTCCCTGATCCCTTGTAGGTGAGGTTTTCCATGATTCCACGCCATTACTCGAGGACCAGCAGTTTCGAGAGCCTGAATCAGCGGTGGAGATGCTGAATCGGTGGCAGAGTTCTGGCCCGGGGTTCCGGATTCCCCCTCGGCCCCTCGGCCAGTTTAGAAGGAGCAAGATCAACTGCGTTGGAACATTCTGGATTAGAAAGCGCCTGCTGAAAAAGGCTGGTGTCAAATCCGTTTTTAGGCGGCTGTGGCTGCAATTTGAGTGACTTGTCAGGGGAGTGTGAATTACAACTCAGTATTACAAAAGTGCTTATTTTCAGTCTTTTCAAAAACCAGTGAGAAAGAGGGAAGCGTGCATAATAAAGCAGCCCGGTATCTGAGGCAAAAGTTTGCTTTTCCTCCCCCCTCCCCCCTGAGTCTAACTACAGGTATCCTTTTCCTGAAAACCTGAATGCAGCCCTCTGTAAGTTTCGAGAGGGAGCGTGAACTGAAAGAGGGCAGGCGGAGAGGGGCGGAGGAAGGAGGCCCCTGCCACTCACAGTGGGGGTGCGGGGCTCACAGTGGCGAAGGAGGGATAGAGGTCCTGTTCTCCCATCCCCCGCCCAGACCTGCTGTAAAGAATGATTAACAGGGGACTGACTGCCAAATGCCACACCGGAAACCCCTATTATAGAGAAAGCTCCCTGAAACACCCTCAGAAGCAGCCTCCCGAGGATCCACACCGTTGCTTTGCAGGATGCAGCCGACCTGCTGTGCCGCTGTGTGTGAAGCTTCGCCCACGGTGAAGGGAAGGTGGGCACTGACAGCTGTTCCCTCCCCTGAACCCCCATCCTGGGTCCCAACTAAAACCTCAGCTGCCCTCCCTCAGCCTATCAGAGGGGCCTCCCAACAGTCTTCGGCCTCCAGGGGGACCTCATGCAAATGTAAACCTGCCCAAACCATTCACTCTCCTCTTGAGGATATTTTCACAAGCCCCCATCATGATGGGGATGGAATCCAGTGTACAGGTCCTCCAGCAGAGGCAGTGAACACCAGCGATTTAAAAGCATCCTCAGCCCTGGCTGGGGTAACTCAGTGGATTGAGCGAGGGCCTGCAAACCAAACAACTGCAGTTCGATGCAGGGGACCCACGAGAGGCAACCAAAAATTGATATTCTCTCCCTCTCTCCTTCCCTTCCCCTCTAAAGATAAATAAAATCTTTTAAAAAAGTAAAATAAAAGCGTACTCACAGGAGCTGCAAGACTTCCCTGGATAAACCTATAAGGAGCTTCTTTATGTTCAATAATATACATAACACCAGGCTCAGGGGCAGAACAAATCCTACTCCTGGCTTTTTAGGCCTGGACCCTCATGCCTCTCCCACTCTGCAGGCACCTCCCCATTCTCCCCAAACCTCCCTTGTTACCAAATGGCAAAGAGTGCTGTGGGAAGGGCAACCCCAGTTAGTGGGTCCCCCAACCTGAGGAGGTGTGCGGGACGCAGCAGCCCCAGGAGCTATAGAGGGCGTATTCCAAAAGTCGCATCCACCTGAGTCACCAATCAAGCAGCTCAGCAGCCCACCCTGAGACAGCAGCCAATAAGGACCCGAGGGTAGAGAGAGCCTAGGTGAACAGCGGTTTAAGCAATAAGGGCACTTCATTATCTCAGACAATGAGAGGTTTCAAGAATGGCTTCTGCTTTCGAACAGCAAGATTTCAGGGTGCTGGATGGTGTGTCTCTGCAGTTTCCAGCCTTTCCCTCATCATTGTAAAATGGTTGCCATAGCTCCAAGCATCACATTTTCAAACATCACCCCAAGACAGAAAGGAAAGAAAGAGGCAGAACTCCTTGTCCACTATCCTCTTTGTTAGTAGAGGGAAAGTAAAAAACTTTCTAGACATCACCAACAGACTAGGTTGCATGGCTGTCCCACAGGCAAAGAGGGATGGTGTAAGTGTACTTGGCTTGCATCAGTTATGATCTGACACCTGGGCCCACTTTTCCTAAGCACAGCTCTCCTTCGATACCAGGACAAGATTTCAACTCTTAGTAGGAAAGAATCAGGGGAAGGCAGGGAATGGCTGCTGTTAGGGAACTAAGGTGCCCACCACACCTAAGTCCTCTTTGACTATCACCCCAGTCTTGAGCCCCCACTGTTATCATTCCAGATTGTACATGCATACATGTACTGTACATATGCACAACATACATAATAGGCTTATGGTAAAGTGTGTGTGCGCACTCTCACATGTGGTAAACACACCATCCTGTCCTAGGCATCTTTTTGCAGTTTGCTTCCCCATTCAATAACATGTCTCAGTGATCCACCTACGTCAGTGCTTATTGATCAAGTCCATCTTTGCAGCTGCTGCATTGTGTTCCTTAGTGTGGGTGTCGCAGTTTATTTAGATATTTCTCTACTGGTAGCATCTTGATTGTTTTGGGAGCAGATTCTAAGTACTTTTGGACAAAGACGCTGGGTATGCTCCACATGCCCCTCCAGACCCATCTGGAGCTTTCTCAGCTCACAGCACGAGCTGGCTGTCTTGCTCTCTGGCATCTGGTTGGGTGAAACCTATGTGAGAGGCAGGAAGTCAGAGGGTACGAGAGAGGAGTTGGGATGTTAATCCCCTGGTTCACTTCCTGCCAAGCCACAGGTTGGCAGTAGCTGCGTTCCTCTATCCAAGGCCACAGCTACTGTCGAGGGGCCTGGCCTACAGGCCAGGGTCTCTGGGAGATCCAGTGTCTGCAGTTGCCCCTTGCTGCTCCAGGCCCAAGGGATGGTAGCATTTCTCCCTACCGCAGGCCTACTGTGCTTCACCACCCAAAGTTGGTTCTCCTGACTTTTTACTCGGGAAATAGTCCCTTTACTAAGCCCTCTTTGGCCAGCCCTGTCCCAGCACTGCCTGTTTCCTGCTGGGTTCTGACTGATGGGACTAGTGACATTCAGAAGCACAAGAACAATGAAGACCTGATCCTTTCCATTCAAAGCTCCACGTGCACACCCTCCCCCAATCCATCAGGTTCGCCCACCATCTCCTGTGTGTGGAATCCACAGGGATCTTTGCCTGGCCACTGCTACACGGGAGCCAGAAAATACTCTCAGCTCTCACAGTGCAGGGCCGGGAAACTACAGGTGGTCCCGAATACAGGCACACGCCCCAGGGATGTGACGAGAGCCCAGAGGCCCCCTTCACTTTTTGGAGCTGCCTCATACTTCACCTCATGCCTTCTCTTAAGCTCATCACCAAATTGTTCTCTACTTTGGATCTGAAGATGAGCATAGCAATCAGTCAACACATCTCCTGAGGTCCCAGCATACCTCCTGGGATGAGCTGTGAGGCCACGACGCAGACCAAGGCTCACATTCAGACCCCGCCACTCACCAGCTGAGAGGGCTCCTGGGAGCTGCTTAACTGCTCTGTACCTCAGTTCCCTCATTGTAAAATTCAAATGTTGGTATTGCCTACCTCCTAGAGTTTTTAAAATATTTTATTTATTTATTTTTAGAGAAGAGGGGACAGGAAGGAGAAAGAGTGGGAGAGAAACATCAATGTGTGGTTGCCTCTCACATGTCCCATACTGGGGACCTGGCCTGCAACCCAAGCATGTGCCCTGACTGGGAATCAAACCGGTGACTCTTTGTTTCATAGCCCTGCGCTCAATCCACTGAGCTACACCAGCCAGGGCCCCTCCTAGGGTTGTTTTAAATATCATATAAGATATGTCTAAATACGTATCTAAAAGGCCTCAACACGAGAGACAGCCCTCCATATAAGTAATAGATACTATTTATTCAACACTATAGAAGTTGCAGTGCAAGGTAAAAGAAGGCATGTCCTATCATCAAAGAGTCTGCACTCTACTTCGGAAGATGAGAACATTCTTGTAATAATGAACAACACAGATGATGCTATAAGGTGGCAAATTATCTGGTATAAGTTCAGGAGCAACAGCCACAGGCTGGTCCTTTCACATACCTGACTTTTTATATTGCCTGACAGGTTCTGAGGATAAGCACAAAGCATCCTCGTTCCTTGTATGTCCAGTGCTAAGCACACAGTAGGCATTCAGACACAATGTGTCTAGATACCCCAGGAATGCTTGGATAGCATGTTAGAACAAGCACTTGGTTCTTTACAAAGTACTTTAAAGTGAAACATCATTTAATTCTCATAGCAATCCTCTGAGATAGTTACTATTATTATCATCTGCATTTTCCCAAAATAAGAAAACTGTGGCTGAAAAAAGCTTAGCCACTTTTTCATGTTACACAATCAGCTTATGGTCTGGTACCCCAGGCCTTTGACCACAAATGTGGAGCCTCCTTCCATAAGAAGCCCATCAGCCACAGGAGTCTATCCTCTGCTGAGTGGCTTTTCCTGGCCTCCAGGATGCTCTCTCCCCTTTAGCCTCTCCCCTTGCTCTCTTGGGCTGAGACAACTGCCTTCATTTTTTTCTTTCAGCCAAAGGGAATTCGATTCACTAACATTTTTTTCAGGGAGGCAGAGAATCTCCTATGTATCCAAACCCCAATTGGACACATCAAGGTATGAATAGCACTAAACTCTGGAGTACTTGACCCAGTCATAGCCACACACACGCTATTAAAAAGTTTGTTACCTCCAAGAGGATCCAGAGACACATGAAAAGATGCTCAATATTGCTAGCTATCTGAGAGATGCAAATTAAAACCAAAATGAGATACCACTTTACATGAGACAGAATGGCCATCATAAACAAAGCAACAAACCACAAATGTTGGAGAGGTTGTGGGGAAAAGGGGACCCTAGTTCACTGTTGGTGGGATTGCAGACTGGTACAACCATTGTGGAAAACAGTATGGAATTTTCTCAGAAAACTAAAAATGGACCTGGCTTTTGACCCAGCAATTCCTCTGCTGGGATTATATCCTAAGAACCCTAAAACACCAATCCCAAAGAACATATGCACCTCAATGTTCATAGCAGCACAATTTACAATAGCCAAGAGCTGGAAGCAACCTAGGTGCCCATCAGTAAATGAATGGATCAAAAAATCATGGTACATATACACAATGGAATTCTATGCAGCAGAAAGGAAGAAGGAGCTCCTACCCTTTTCGACAGCATGGATGGAACTGGAAAGCATTATGCTGAGTGAAATAAGCCAGGTGTTGAAAGACAAATACCATATGATCTCACCTTTAACAGGAAGCTAAACAACAAAGCAAACAAGCAAACAAAATAAAAACCAAGACACTGAAATAGAGAACAGGGGCACAGTGACCAGAAAGGAGAGGGGAGGGAATTTCAGGGGAAAAAGGGGAGGGATTTAGAGGAACTAGTATAAAGGACACATGGACAATAACTAAGAGGGGTGGAAATGGGAGGGAGGTGGGGAGCATGGGGTGGGGTGCTGGACTGGGAGTAAAAGACAGAAGACTGTACTTGAAAAATAATTAAATAAATAAAATAAATAAATTTAAAGAAAATAAAAAGTTTGTTACCTCCAATGGGAGATGTTCGCCACACTTACTGCCCTCTCCTCTTCCCAGGGCAGAATGTAGGTTTCCAGTTAGAGGAAATCTTCCATTTTTGCCTAAGAATCTCTCTATCAGCAGTTGTATTGCTGGCAAATCCTAGTTTATTTGTATGCTTCTGATTGCATTGGAAGACAATGTTTAAAAAATTATTTTAATCACACAAAGCCCTACATGCCCTTCGAGGGCATGGTACTGATATGCGTAAAGTAAAAAGTGAAAACTCTCAAGAAAGTGAGAAAATAAGCCACAGTCTGGGAGAAAATACATGCAAAAGACATTTAATGAAGGACTATTTCCCAAAATATACAAAGAATCCTTATAACTTAATAATAAGAAGATAAACTGACTTAAAAATGGGCAAAAGCCCTGAGCAGACACCTTATCGAAGAAGGTACACAGGAAGAAGGAGGCACAGGTAGACATTCTTCACCTCTTCTCACAAACACAGAAAAAATTACAACTAGATCTCCAGACAAATAGCACCCAGAACAACCAGAAAACAGAGCTGTAGGGAAGTTTGACAACCAAGGATTTGCAGAAGCCACATTCATCTGGACGGGAGGAGGAGCAAAGGCGCAGAGACAGGTGGAGAGGTGTGGAGAAGCGGCAGCAGAATGGACAATCCCACATTCGCATGTGCTGAGTAAAATTGGGAGGAATAAACTTGGGAGCCAGAGATCCCAGCCCCAGGCCAGACCACATACCCCAGGGTTCCAGTGCCAGGAAGATAAGTCCCCATAACTCCTTGCTATAAAAACCAGTGGGGGTTGGGGCAGTGAAAAAAACTACCAGATTTTCAGAATACTGGGCAAAAAGGGCCCACACAGGCTTAGAATGTACACAAACCCACCCACTCTGGGATTTACCACCAAGGCAACAGCTGCAAGGGCACCAGTCACACACAGGAAATGGGTGAAGTGACTAGAAACGGGGTGGGTGCTGGGCAAAAAAAAGAGAAGAGGAAGAGCAAGAAATTGAAAATTATTTGAAAAAATAATGAAAGACCTGGCTGGTGTAACTCAGTGGGTTGAGCACAGGCCTGCGAACCAAAGGACCATGGATCGATTCCCAGTCAGGACACAAGCCTGGGTTGCAGGCCAGTTCCCAGCAGGGGATGCACCAGAGGCAGCCATACATTGATATTTTTCTCCCTCAGTCCTTCCCTTCCCTTCTGAAGATAAATAAATAAAATCTTTTTAAAAAAGAAAATAATAATGAAAGAAAACTTCCCTAATTTGGTAAAGAAAATAGACATACAAATCCAGGAAGCACAGAGAGTTGCAAACAAGTTGGACCCGAAGAGAAACACACCAAGACACAACATAATTAAAATACCAAAAGTTAAAGATAAAGAGAAAAATCTTAAAAGCAGCATGAGAAAAGCAGAGAGTTACCTACAAAGGTGTTTCCATAAGACTATCAGTTGATCTCTCAAAAGAAACTTTGCAGGCAAGAAGGAGTTGGCAAGAAGTATTCGAAGTGATTCTCACTAATTCTTTGAATAGCAGGATGGGATCTCAAACCCAGCTTTGCCTGACTCTATTAACTACTGCTACTCTAACTACCCTGGAGTTCAGTTCTCAGCTACCAATATATCACAGTTTATTCTAACTATTTCTTATTTTGAACAACTGTATATGAAGGTCTTCCCAGAAAAAGTCCAGCCATTGTTAGTATAACAAGAACAGTTTGCACTGCCTCGATGTAACCTGGAGCCGAGGAGAGTTGACTGGAATGAGCGTGTGTGAGCAAAGATGACTTAACTGTACTAGTCAGTGGGGGTGGTAGACGCCCTTGAGTGAGCATGTGTACTGTGTGGCCCTCACGTTCAAAATGACTGACTGAGTAGAGCAACGAATCTGCATCAAATTTTGCATTAAGCTTGAACATTCTTCCATGGAAACTCTTTGGATGATTCAGAAGTCTACAGCTATGGGCACCTGGTGATTGACAGCTTCACCACAGCAACGTGCCCACTCATGCATCACATCTCATGCAGACTTTTTTGGCAAAACATCAAATCACCCAGGTGACTCAGTCCCCCTATAGCCCAGATTTGGTGCCGTGTGACTTCTGGTTTTTCCCAAAACTAAAATCATCTTTGAAAGGGAAGAGATTTCAGACCATCAGTGAGATTCAGGAAAATACAAGGGGGCAGCTGATGGCAATTGGGAGAACTGTGTGAGGTCCTAAGGTGCCTACCTTGAAGGGGACTGAGGCATCATTGTCCTGTGTACAATGTTTCTTGTATCTTCAGTAAATGTCTCTATTTTTCATATGACATGGCTGGGCAAGTTCTGGACAAATCTCAAACTCTTAAATATTTCTGCTATTACAAGGAGACACTGCTATAATTATATGTATATACATAGCCTTTGCTGACCTTTAAAATTTTAAAAAATCTTACTTATACACACACATTATGTACTAAATGTACTAAACATTTAACCATTATACAGGGGGAGTGGAATAGAGTATGGAAGGCATAGAGAAAATAGCTTTAAAAACTTTAAACAGTCGACCTTTTTTTAGAGCAGTTTTAGGTTAACAGCAAAAGGGGAACTTGCAGGGTTTCCATATACCCCCTCCCTCACCCCTCCAGCCTCCCCCACTATCAACATCTCCCACGGGAGAGGTGCATTTGTTACAATGGATGAAGCCACACTGACACATCATCATCACCCACATTCTAAGGGTTTTGAAAAATGTGTGCTGATGTGTATCCATCATTATAGTGTCATACAAATTAACTCCTCTGTCTTGAAAACCCTCTGAGCTCTCCCTAGTCATCCCTCCCCTCTCCCCACAACTCTTGGCAATCACTGATCTTTTCACTCTTTCCATAGTTTTGCCTTTTCCAGAATGTCATAGAGTTGGAATTATACGGTTTGTAGCTTTTTCTGATTGACTTCACTCACTTAGCAATATGCATTAAGGTTCCTCCATGTCTTTTCATGGCTTGACAGCTCATTTATTTTTAGTTCTGAATAATACTCCATTGTCTGGATGTACCATGGTCTATTCATCCACTCACTACTGAAGGACATCTCTAGGGCTTCCAATTTCTGGCAAGAACATCTTGGTTTTCCTCCAAGTTCGTAATAAAGCTGCTATAGACATCCAGGTGCAGGTTTTGTGCCCATGTAAGTTTTGAACTCATGTAGGTAAATGTTGCGGGCGGGGGGGGGGGCAGTTGCTGGATTGTATGGGCAGAGTATAGTTTTGTAAGAAACTATCAAAGTTTTCCAAAGCTGCTGTGCCGTTTGTATGTCCACCAGCACTGAACAAGAGTTCATGTTGCTCCAGACCCCCGCCAACATTTGGGTTTACATCAGCATTTTGGAGTTGGCCATTCTAATTGGTGTGTAGTGGTATTTCATTGCTTTAATTTGCCATTTCGTTTTTTATTTTTAAAATGGAAACTGTTTCATGAGTACTTTTTTATTTTTTTAGATTTTTTATTTATTTATCTTTAGAGGGAAAGGGAAGGAGAAAGGGAGAGAAATATCAATGCATACTTGCCTCTCATGAGTCCCCTGCTGGGAACTGGCCTGCAACCCAGGCACGTGCCCTGACTGGGAATCAAACCTCAATCCTCTGGTTCGCAGGCCCACACTAATTTGCCATTTCTAAATGACATATGGTGTTTTCATATGTCTTTTTCCCATCCATATACCTTCTTGGATGAGGTGTCTGTTTGGGTCTTTTTCCCATTTTAAAATCAGCTCATGTTTCAATCTACAACACTGCAAGAGCATTTTTCTGAAACTGAAAACAACTTTAGTGTCATAATCTTGCCAGCCAGAGAAAACCCCTGTTGAAGCCTTGATCTTACTTCCATGTGGATCTTTGCCTATGCTTTCACACATGTGTCATGCATGTATCATATATGTAAAGTGTTACCTATCTAGGTATACATTGCCATATATGATATCCTCTTATCATGTCCATAAACTATCATTCATGACATCATTTTTAATGGCTGAATAGGATTCTAGTGTCTGGCTAAGCCACACTTTACCCAGCTGATCATCTACTGTCAAACATGTGGGTCATTTCCGGAATCTCGCTATTGTAAACAGAGCTGCCAGGAACTTCCTGAGAGCCAGGCGGTGAACTTCTGCTCCTCTTTCACAGATGAGTGAGTGAGGACAATGGACTATTTGCTGAAGTCGACTATCAACCCCAAACCACAGCCCCCTGTTCCCCAGCCTTAGTGACACCGAGTCCTCCAGAGTCCAGCTGGAGGAGTCCACGGTCAAGACCTCGGATTCCTGAGGATTTGCTCCACTCCCAGAAGGAGTGTCTGAGCCTTTCTGAACCCACATAATTAAACATGAGGGCCTGAAACCAGGCCAGCTCAAGCCAAAATTGGGAAGCAGAGGAAGGCAGTCTTGGCTCATTCTCAACTCCCTCTCAAGTGTTTCCCTTCCCGAGTGCTGCCCAGTCTTCCCAAGAGGCAACTGTCCAGTGTCCCAAACCCCTAATTTCTGCAGCTGTGACGACGGCCAGGTGGTAAAGGGCCATACCTTCCAGTAATCTATACTCTTCAAAAAGCTCCCTTTAATATCTTGAGTCAACCAACATGCTTTGAACTACAAAGACTGTGGCGGGGCACAGGTGAGTAAGGCAGCGTCTGGGCCCTGCAGTAGTGTGAACTCAGTACTAGTTTCCCCAGGCTGCCGTAACACAGAGCCACACCCTGGGTGGCTGCTAGCCACAGAGAGGTATTGTGTCACAGTGCTAGAGAACACAAGTCAAAAATTTAGGGGCTGGCAAGAGCCATGCACCCTCTGATGGTTCCAGAGAGATTCCTTCCTTGCCTCTTTCTGACCTCTAACGGTGGTCAGCAATCCTTGGCTTGCAGCTTCTCCACTCCAATCTCTTCCTCTGCCTTCCTGCAGCTTTCTTCCCCGCACATCTGTGTCTCTGTGTCACATCAATGCCCTTCCTCTTTTTGGGCACCAGTCAGACTGGGTTTAGGGCCCACCCATTTTAACCACTTACATCTGCAAAGACCCTATCTCCAAATACGGTCACATTCTGAGTTTTTCAGTGGAGATGAAATTTTGGGGGGGGGGGGCGGGGGACACTATTCAACCCAGTATACACTCTGATAGAGGCAACACTGAAGATAAAAAAAACAAAACCACAGACATGAAATTGCTGTTATGGTTTGAATGAGACCAGCAGGGATAAGATGTGGGGGTGACTATGGGGTGCCAGGAATTATGAACCTGGGAGTATCCCACAGGCACTTTTAGGTCACCCTGCCTCGCACCCCCTAGTCTGGCTCTGCCTTGGAGCTCGACTTGCCGTGAGCCTCCACTGGGGCCACTAAAACTCCCTGTGGAATAAGAAACACTTCTTGAATCCTCCCCAGCTCTACTCACACTCCATTTCCCTTCAACCACAGTTCCCACAGACAATCATGGCAGGGAAAAGACAGGCGTCATGAGGAATGTCTAAAGGCAAAACTACAACACATTTTCCCCAAATTTGTTGTGCATTTTGCACATTTTTCCCCTTTCCTCTGCGATCTCGGGTTTAAAAAGCAGGAGGAGGTGCCAGAACAGCACATCCCTTTTGAATCCATGAGGTTGCTCGGTCCTGCCCAGCTGTGCGCTGCTAACACAGCAAGGCCACAGATTCCTGGCAAGGCGGGGCTGAGCCTGCTCTGGAGCTTGGGCAGCGGCCTCTGCCTTCCCAGAGTGACCTTCAGCCCGGGAGGGGCATAGTAGGCGCTGACATCTGACTGTCACCACCTCACAACAGTTTTTTGCCCAGGCAGCAGTTCTCTTCAGAGGCACTTGTCCCCTACCTAAATGCCCTCGGCCACTTTGGGAGGTTTCTTACCTTTCCCCACCAGCTCTCACAGGTGACAGGAATAACTCGTGCTTTCATGGCTGATGCTCCACCCATAGTCCTCCACCACCACCGTCCTCCGGCACATTGTCCAGCTGAGACCTGACCCTGAGGTTCTCCTTCTTTCAAAAAAGATTTTATTTATTTATGTTAAGAGAAAGCGGAAAGAAGGGAGGGGGAAAAAGAAGCAGAGAAACATTGACATGCAAGGTTGCCATCTGCATGGCACCAGCCAGGGACCTGGCCTGCAGTCCAGGGCCTGTGCCCTGACCGGGAATTGCAGGCCAGCACTCAATCCACTGAGACACACCAGTCAAGGCCGGAGGTGTCTTCAGCAGACACCTCTCACTCCTGGCCGGAGGGCAAGCTGAAAGTACAGGGGAGATAAGCCTTTGGGAGAAGCCCTCAAGCAGTGAATGACAGGGAATGACGTAAAACATCCCAAATCTCTTGCCCTTAGGGACAGGGGAGACAACCTGAGTTTGCTTTCTGCCATGTCCCAGAGGACCCAGCAAGACTGAGCCGCAGTGGCCCACAGTGGTAACTTGCTAATTCAGGTACCATGTATTGTCTCCCTTCCCCACTCGCTTCCCCATGCTTCCCAGGCTCACTTCTCAAGTGAACTAACTGCACTCAGATCCGTGTCTCCTTCTCAGTTTCTGCACCCAACTTAAAACACACAGTTGTATTTCTGTGCATTTCTCTGTTGGCCAGTAATCTCCCCAAGGACAGACACCAAATTGCATTCCTGGAAGCACTTACTGTTTGATCCCTGTCAGGTGTTTATATGCATTTTCGATGCACAACAACCCTTAGAGGCCACGGCTGTTGTTATTCCCATTTCACAAGTCAGGAAAATAAAGCTCTGAGAGCTTAGGTCACTTGTCCAAGGCCACACAGCCAGGCTTTGAACTCTCCCTGAAGCCGGCACTGTTGATGATTACCATTAGGGCCATTAGAATGGTATTCAATAAATGACTGTGGGAGGAAGGAGCGTGCTAGCAAGCACACTCAACAGGCACCGCTACCAGGTGTTCGTTGTTGGGGCGATAGGGCTCCAGCCCAGCCAATTTCTCGAATACCCTTCAGAGTACCCTTCCCCAAATTTCCGCACAAGTCCCTTTTTCTATTCATTTATTGATTTAAGAAGCATTTATCAGTCCATACTGTGTCTAAGATATCTGTCTGGGCCTATGGAGGTTACAAAGAAATTTAAAGTAAATTCAAGGAGCTTACAGTCTCCTGGGGAGTTGTGGGAAGGGGGTGTGGGGAAGGGATAAAGATAAGGCAGAAGTATCTGAAAAGATAAATGACAAAACCAGAGCTGTCGTCGGGCAGAAGTGACACCGGCCCAGTGAGCTGAGCAGAAAAATGCTACGTTTTCAGAGGAGAAGGTGACCGCTGGGAATGAGTAGACAGACAACCTGGAGGAAGTGGGACTTAGAGGACTAAAGGACGGGGACACCTTGGTGACTGGCAGCAGGGACAGGGAAGGAGAATGAAAGGGAAAGACACGAGCAATGCTACAAAGCAAGGGGATTCCAGAGGATTCCCTTCCGCATTCTCCTCTGTCCTCTCCCTCAAGCTGAAGCTATTGATGAGGAAAAGATGTTCACCAAGAGCAAAAACAAGGTTTAAAAGATAATCACGGAGGATTAGAGACCCATACATAGTAATTCACAACTGCTTTTCAAGCCTAGACATGCATAAAGGAATACACGTCATGTACTAACAAGGTCACCTTTCCTTCAGGTCTAAGGGCTGATTCAGTAAGATGACACGTGAACAATTGGTACCCAAGGACACTGAGCAACTGCCAGCCCTCACTGTCGTGCGTGAGTCACACTACCTGGAACCTGGGCGTCCCAGACTTCGGGGTTGAAGGTATTTCCCTGAAGCCTTGGCAACAGAGACCTCACTTCCAGTTCCCATGCTGGGGGAGGATTTCTTCTCTGCTCACCTTCACCTTCTCCCTGGTGTGGGAGTGGGCAGGCGGAGTGGATGAGGAAGGGAAGGAGTGCAGCTGAGCTCTCTGCATTTGTAAAGAGGCTGAGCACAGACAGCCTGGGAGACTCTGGGCTACCTGGGCAGCACTGGCCTTGGTGGCTGTGTCCAGAGCTAAGAGTCCCTCATTATCTTTCAACTGCCCCCAAATCGACCTACAGTCTAAGTAAAAACAATGCCTGCTATGCACACACAGCTTTAAGACCACCCTGAGTCCCAACCAGATGGCTGCCCTCAAGGCCTCTCCCAAGTTAAAATTGCACAGCCATCATTTTTGCCTGCTCACTCAGAGCAACTAGCACTTTATGGATGGCCTGTAGGAAGACAAGGGCTGGATCCAAGTCCCAGGAGACTCCAAATAGCTTTTCCATTTACTCAGCAACAGAGTCTGAAGTCCAACTAGCACCAGGGGTTGTTGGAGCAATATTGTGTAGCCAATGGGCCTATGCAAGGATCACACCCCTGGCCTTCCCCACATCCCATCACAGACCAGGTGAGTGCAGGGCTGTTGATGCCCATGGGGCAACCATTGCCAGGTAGGGGCTGGGAGCAGGAGGATAGATGCTTCCCCAGGACATCTTCCCCAACCCCCTGGATGTTCCTGGATGAGATGCATTTCACAAAGCTTCTTAGAAAGTCCGGCTTAGTGGTGGCCAACGCAGTAATTCATCACTCTGTTGGAGCTCCCTCCTTCCCTGTTTCACTCTCAAATAGACTATTCACAGGGAAGCATCCTATCCTGCTCTGTTTTAGGGAGAACCCAGGCTAAGGCACTCAGGAACCTCGAAAAATATCACTTCACTTCTGAAAATGAGGGCACAGCGGTGAGGGTTTCCTGAATGCTGGCTCACGTGTGTGCTGAATGCGGCCCTTCCTACTGTACCCAGTCAGGCACTAACTCAGGGAGGTTCTCAACGTGACTAGCCCATAGAAGGAGGAGAACAGGATCCCTCTACTTCCCTTGGGGAGGCGTGGCAGGTGAATTCTTCTCACCAAGTCCTATTTCACGTGTCCACTCAGTGGAACCCACCTTGTACAGGGCCAGTGAGTGACTCACCATGTAAAAATGGGAAGAACAGTTTCATTAGAAGTGGAATGTTTTGCACACTTCTTACGCGCACACATCAGGGCACAAAGTGGGTGGTGTGCTTTGGCTGATGGCTAGGAGCCCTCCACTGGACGTGGAGATTTTAACAAACACAGTAAGGAGGCTTGTGTTTGAGAATCTAGCCTCCTCTTCCGAAGAAGCAGGTGAGGATAAGGGAGGGGGCTGGAGATGTGGGAAAGAATGGAATTAGAGTTAAAATAAACCTAAGAGGAAGGAGCAGAATTCTAAAGAGAGGAGGGAATGAAGATCTCATCTATGCCTTCTGTTTGTGTGTCTAGGTCTCATCATAGTGGCTTTCAAAGTGGCATGAGAAACATCCAAAAAAGGCAGGGAGTACGGTGGTGGGGGTGAGTTTTGTTTGGGGTGCGAAAATAAAGAATACAATAAGGGGTAAAACAGAGAAGTGTTTAGTTTTAGCACTCATCACAGATCAAGAATTATGTTTTAAGTTTAAGACTTTGTTGTGATTATAACATTATTATTTTTTTCTATGTGAACAATGTGAAAACTCAGTCCCTGGCTGGGCGGTTCGGTTGGTTGGAGTGTCATTCTTATATCCCAAGGTAGGGGGTTCAGTCTCAGGAACATATATAAGAAGAAAACGATGAATGCATAGATAAGCGGAACAATAGAAGGATGTTTCTTTCTCTCTCTCACTCTCTCTCTTCCCTTCCTCTCTTTGTCTCTAAAATCCACAAATAAAAAAAAACACCTCTAGTCCTGGCTGGTGTAGCTCAGTGGACTGAGCGCGGGCCTGCGAACCACACGATCACGGTTCGATTCCCAGTCAGGGCACATGCCTGGGTTGCAGGCCAGTTCCCAGCAGGGGACTCACGAGAGGCAACCATACATTGATATTTCTCTCCTTCTCTCCTTCCCTTCCCCTCTAAAAATAAATAAATAAAATCTTTAAAACACCTTTAAATGTAAAGACTAAAACAAAAAAATATTTCTGAGATTTTTTTAGAAGGGAGTAAATCAGAAAAAAAATATTTTCTCTATGACAAGGGTCGTTAACACCTCCAGGGTCCTGAATACCCTCCACAGCATCTTGGAGCCTGGCTGGACATATGAGACATGCAATCCTCGCTCCTACATATTTATCTCCCCAAGAGAATATGAAAGTTTACACTCATGAAAACCTGTACACAAATGTTCATGAATCTTTATTCATAATCCCCCCAAACTGGGCACACCCACTCACTCTTCAGGTAGTGAATGAAAAGAAGCGTCGCCGCGCCTGCGCGATGCAGCGGTACTCACCGGTGAAAGGGACACACGACAGGTGTGTGCAGCAGCAGAAGGATGAACCCCAACTGCGTTTTGCCAAGTGAGAGGAGCCAGTCTCAAAAGTCCGAATGGTTCCATTTGTAGGACATTCCGGAAGAAGGGGCACAGAAAGGAACCACTGGAAGTCAGGAGCTGCAGGCGAATGGAGGGAGGGGATTCACTACACAGGGGCGACGGCGGATTTTTCAGGGGGATGAAACTGTTCTACGTGTTGGTTATGTTGGTGATTATACAGCAGAATGCAGTTGTCAGTTCTCACGAATTATACTCCACTAAAAAGGGTAAATTTTACTGTACCCTTGTTATTGGCCTGCCCTGCACCCCAGGGCCCCTGCCCCATGCCCCTTGCCCCCTGCCCCCTGCCCAGCGTGATTCCCAGCGTGGAGAAATTCGTTCCATACCTGAGCATTAGGGGAGACAACCTGGGCTGGATGAGAGCTTGGTGCCCCTGAAACCTGGCTTTGAGCCCCAATCAATGAGCTGTTTCTGTTTTACTTTTTAAATTTTATCATTAAAGTACAACTGGCATACAATATTATATTAATTTCAGATTTCTATGTACAATATAATACATTTCTGTGTCTAATTGATACAGAGACCTGATCGGATCACTGGGGAGAAGTAGGGAGGGGCCAAAGGAGGAGTTTGCCGAGGCAACAACGGTGGACAGTCCAGGAGAGGACTGACCGAGAGACTGAACGCACGGAATTATGGGTGAGAAGATTTGAAATGAAAGGAGCACTGAAACATCCTCGGGCTCTGGGGAGGTAGAGGTACAGGCCCTCTCGGGCTCCCTTCTTCCTCAGGAATGACTGGGTGATCGTGCTGCAGCTGCCGGCGTTTCCCAACGAACAGTGTTTTGTGCGGGAAGGAGCTCTGGGTGCAGCCTAGGACCGGGCTGGCCTGGCACGGGGTGCAGGATTATTCTTCTCCGGGTGTTCTAGAGGGGGTGGGCTCAGAGGCAGAAGCCTGCCCTTCTTCCAATATCGTGCAGCTTTTGTATCTTACGTTGTTTTAGTTTGTAAACTAACCCTATAGAAATAAGAGAATTAAAACTAACAGGGGAAATGATAGGAGGACTCAGGTGTTAAAAGAGTTTAGCCTTAATTGATAGGCCTAAGTGACTAATTTATGTCGAAAGCTGTTATTCCAAAATTGTGAGGCTTTTGAATAAAGGGTTTTTGTTTTTTTTTAAATCGCCAAACCTTTGCCCCTGAAATTTTGTCTACAGGGCGGCGGCAGGCAGCAGGACCCCAATGGCTGTTGGGTAACATTATGATGTGATCATCACAGTAAACCTAGTAACCATCTGGGGGCTTTGAAATCTTTCCCACAACGACCACATCTGTGCCCCTCAGCCGAGCCAGTAAGTTCCTAAAAGCCACGCCAGGCAGAGACCTGTGGGCTCTCTCTCCCCTGCTCCTGCAGGGCTGTGATTTATCTGTTCTTCAAATCCTGGCACATAGACATTGGAGAAATGAACAGGATGTTCCATCCCACGGCGGCCAGCTCCCGGGCACTTCTGTTGGGCTGTGCAAAACATTGTCTGAATGCAGTTTCCAATACTTTTCTTTCTTTCTGGTGTGCGTGTGTGTGCGTGTGTTTCTGCCAGCTAACACTTTCTCTTGCACATTAATTAAAACCTATTGCCGAACTGTTTCAAAGGTTCCAAGCTGACTTGTCTGTAGTCAGGAAGTTTTGTAAAACATACCATTCATTAATGTTAAATAACAAGATGAACCCCCTCCTAACAGACTTTCACTGATCAGGATGAAGTCGAAAGCACCGTATGTGCACTGTGGGCAGGATTTGGCTGCTCATTCATTCATTAGCAGAGGTGCTCACGCACTGAGCGTTTACAGGAAGCCTGCTCTGTGCTGAGGTCTGTGCTGAGGTCTGTGTGTGTGTGTGTCGGGGGGGCGGCGCTGTGATTCAGGGGTGCTGGTGAAAGTCGAGTGGCTCCTTCCCAGTTTCTGCACCTGAGGATGCACAGTCAGTGTAGAAACACCCCGCCTCTAAGTCTTGGTTTTCTCAACTGCAATTATTAAGGGGAGGAGCCATGTCCTAGCCCCATTCCAAAACCAACAATCTGTGACTTGAAGGTTGTATTGCAGTCTATGATGGATAGGGGATGTTGTCCTATCAGACATGATGACGATGATGATGGTGGAGTTGATGACATTACTGACCTAAGAAGAGGAAGAAGTGAAAGAATGTTTTCGATGGTAGTATCTAATTCATAAGTTTTCATGTCTCTTGCTGCTTTGAAATGGCTTACGACGGACTGGAAAGATACATAGCCCCTTGGATGGAGTAGGGTAGTGGGGAGAGGGCACAGGAAGACCTCGACTGGTACTGTAATGCTTTATTCCTTAAAAATCAATTAATAAAAAAGGAATTCAGTAGGCTAAATATTAAATTGGGATGTTAGGAGTTTATACTCATGAGTTATCATGTACGCTGTGCTTTTTCATGGTTGATATATTTCTTGATAATCTTTTAAAAGTTTTAAAGTTGATTTTTAGATTTTATTTTTTACTTTTAGAGAGAGAGGAGGGAGGGAGGGAGGGAGAGAGAAACCATCCATCAGTTGCCTCTCGCACACCCCCAACTGGGGACCTGGCCTGCGACCCAGGCCTGTGCTCTGACCAGATACTGACCTATAACCTTTGGGTTTGCAGGCTGGTGCTCAATCCACTGAGCCACACAAGCCAGGGCTAAAGTTGGTTTTTAGACAGAGAGCGTAAGGGAGAGGGATAGAAATAGAGATTTGATTTATTCTTCCACATATTTATGCATTTTTCGGTTGATTCTTATATGTGCCCAGACTGGAGATCAAACCAGCAACCTTGGCCTATGGGGCTGACGCTCTAACCCACTGACCTACCCAGGCAGGGCCTTTCTAGGTAATTTTTTAAAAGCACACTCCTTTCTTTTTCAAGTAAAAACAAAACAAAACTGGTCAGGGGCATATTTCATCATAGAAAGGGTATCACTATGCTTGCCTGAGTCATGCATTACTTCCTTGGAAATAATATCCTGCCGCTGACCCTCTCTCTGTCTTTCTCCCCTCTCCCCTATTCAATTTCTACGGGATCCTGCCTGAACTGCTTGGATGAACAAGGGGAGCTCTGAGTTAAAGCATGACAGCCAGAAGCCCTGGCAGCTCCGCAAGCCTGCCTGCCGAACCCTTGGTCCCCACGTCCTGCTCACAGAGCAGATTTGAGCTCACTTCGCTCAAGGACAGCTCACTGAGAAGTCGCCACTCTAGCCTGGCTGGGAGCTGAAAAAGACTCCAAATTTCAAAGGAAAGGGCGAGAGGAGGGGTGAATTAGCCTGCCTCTGAGTCTGAAACTAATCTGTGTTCGAAGACTTCTTCCCAGGACGAGTCTGGAAAAGGGGAGGATGGGGAGTGGGGCGACACTCTACCTCAGTCCTGACTGTGAAGCTTGTGCTGGTCAGAAAGGAGTTAACCTGGGAACCTCCATCCTAGGCTCTCTCCTAAGTCACCTTCCAGTGGCCAGAGCCCATGGCTCATCTCTTTGATAAGAAATGTGATTGGAACATTTCCAATCAGAGGGGCCAGGTGGGGTCCTGCCCCTCTGCCCCCCGTTGAAGGTAAGCCCAGGCCGGCTGGGGCACAGGGCAGCCTCCAGCACCGTGTCCCCAGTGCACCTGAGTGCGGGCCCTGAGCCTCTGTGGGTAGAGTCCCGGCTCGCTGTAAAGGCTGCCAGGGCTGATGGAAAGCCTCCCTCTCCCCCAGATGGTTTCAGAACGAAGGGAATAATGGACAGGAAGTGCTCTTAGCCTCCTTATGGAAACCCAAGTGATGTTCTAGTCTTCTTGTGGTCAGATGCAAGCTGTCCCCTATGTCAGGACGGAGTTTTCTCTTCACTAGATTCCCTTTACTCCTGGCCTGCCAATTTTCTTTTTTCTTTTCAATTTTTAAAAATATGTTTATTGATTGCAGAGAGAGAGTGAAGGAGAGAGAAACATCAATATGAGAGTTAAACATCGACTGGTTGCCTCCTACACACATCCCAAACAGGGGTGGAACCCACAACCTAGGTATGTGCCCTGATAGAGAATCAAACCCAACCGAACCCTCACCCCTTTGGTGTACGGGATGACGCTCCAACCAACCGAGCCACACCTGCCAGGCCTGGCCTGCCAATTTTCTCAGCAAGACAAAGACTCCTTACTGTGCAAGGTACTTCTCCTCCTCGACCCACGTCTGGAGGTTTGTAAACCTGCCCAAAGCTCTTCTCCAGGGCACTGACCTCCTTACAGAGACTAGAGGCATCTGAGAAGCCCCCCAGCTGGACAGCACTGCCGAATGTGGGCACTATAGCCTCGACGAAGACTCTGCGCTTGCTCAAACTTTAGGATCCCGTACCTTCTTTTAACATCTGTTCACTTCCTTGGAACATTCAGTTTCAGCAAGAACTCTGTCACTCTAACCAGACAGACTCCCCCGCCTTCAACAGCTGATGGGCCTCAATAGCCGACCCCCTTCCTCCCCTCCATCACCCCCCAGGTGCTGTCTGATCACCCCAAGTAAAGTCTGCCCCGCCATCTTTGACAAGTGTCCTTTTTTCTTTAATAACCTCCTCCCAGGTCTCTGGGGTGGAAGCAAGGACCCATTGAGGTTCTGCTCCTTTCAGTCCTTCGAGTAAAACCTTTTCCCTCCCACCTGGTTCCTCAGTGCAGTGACCTGTGTGGGGAACCTCCCGCCAGCACTGGCTCCAGCAATCCCTCCTTCAAGGAGGACATCTCGTTCAGCCGGCACAAAGCTGTTTCCTTCTTCTTGAAGAATATGCCCCCCAAACGGATTTTAAAGATGTATATATATCAAGGAGCCCAGCTCCCTCAATCCAGGTGTCCACTGCTAAATGTTTACCAGGACCTGACAGGCTGCAGAACAGTGGGAGTGACTTCACCCACAAGTCCCCCCGTCCGCCTCAGATGAAAGTCAACAATACTAAGACATGATCTGCTCGGGCAGGAGAGGTGGCCAGTTTCTCCAAGGAAAAAAAGGCTGTGAGCCCCTTCCTCCAGGGGCTTTTATTGGGTTGTGATACACAGGAATACAGGCGGTAAGGATCAAACAGTAGATAACATTTCAAAGAAATCTGAGGGCTTAGTCTGAGTCAGAGTCTGTCAGGAAGGAGGTTGCAGAACTTTGGGAGACATACTCATTTCCTGCTCCAACCCTTAACACATGAATGAAAACGTTCTTAGCAAAGCAGGTTTCACAGGACTTTTAGGAATTCTTTGTGATGCCAGATAGGAGCTGCACACCTCCCCATCAGGTATTCAGGCTTAAGTGGATTAGAGCCAGGAAGCGCTTCTCTCAGAGGACCTGGGGACTCAGGCTAAGTCACATAGCCAGGGGGCAAGGGTCTATTGTTCCCTCTTTCTTGAAGCATCCCCCCCCCCCCCACCCGCCAGCCCTTCCATGATGGCCTCCCAAGTGATCAAGTCCGGCTTAAGTTGCCCCTCTCTCGGTGAGGAGACTTACCCGTCACTGACTTTTTACCAAGCTTTGGGGGCAGGGAGGAAACTGAGGCAGCATTTGCTACCAAAGACAAGCTTTTGTCTCCTTTGGCTCACATTCCAGAGGTTGCTCACTCATCCTTAGCCATGGAGGCTAGTTACAATTCCTGAAACCAGACAGAGCAGTCCCCAACACAGAACCACTTCCACTTGTACTTGGTGATAGTTCTGAACAAGAATGGTTCAGGCAGCTTCCTAATAAGATAAGAAGTGCACCACTGCCTGGACATGAACTTGAAAAACTGTCAGGTTCAGCCTCTTTAAATCCCTACTGCACTTCTTTGAACTACTTCTAAGAGTATGGTGATTGCTGGGGAGAGTGTGGTATAAGGGGGCTAAATAATAATGGAAAAAATAGATTAAATTTTGAAAAAAGAATTACTTTTAAGAAAAAATGTCAACAGCTGCTAACATCTTCTGAGGGCTTACTCTCTGCCTGGCCCTGTGGTCAGCCTTTAAATAGGTCATTCGATCCCTGCATTTACAGGGGAGGGCACTGAAGCTTAAACAGGGTCATGAAGTGTTCCACTGCCACCCAACTGGTAAGAGGTAGAGCTGGGATTCGAACTGCATTCTGTCTAGCTGAGACACGGTGGAGAGAGTTAGCCTGTGGCTTGGCCCCTCTTGGGCATTATGGATGTATGTCCTCCCTTAGTTAAGGTTGTTTGAAAGTCTTTATTGCTTTTTAAAATATTAAAGTACATAGTAAATGTTATAGTAAACATAATTTCCTCATACTATATACTTTTCTAAAACTGAGAAGCCCCTCCCACCCCTCTGAGAAAGCCTGAACCAGGAATTTATTTGCCCTGGGTGTTGCATTGTTTCAGATAAAGACCCAGTTTAAGTGGGGATTGAGCTGCTTGGGCCTAAAGCACGGGCTCAGGAGTTACAAATCCCCACAAAGCCACTTCCCCCGTGTGATCCTGAGCTGACCATTTACTCTCTCAGCCTCAGTTACTCACCCGAAATTTCAGTTAATACAGGCAGAACTCATTTTATTGTGCTTCACTCAGTTACATTTCAGAGATGTTGTGTTTTTTACAGATGGAAGGTGAGACCCTCTACCTACAAAAAGATTACAACTTGTTTATCGCTATGGTCTGGAACCAACCCCAAAACATCTCTGAGGTATGCCTTGAAGAGGACCTGCCCATAGGATTGTTGGGAGGAGTCAGTGAATTAATGCATACACGGCACCTGCCACGGAAAGATCGATAAATATCAATTGTTTTCCTTATTGAAGAGATTTTGGATGGAGAGTGCTTTAAGAAGACCTTTTAGGCAACAAAGCCTAAAACCACATTTCCAGGGAGAAAAATACTGCCATTGATTTCAAATTCATCTTCATATATCAGACCAGGTCTACTGATATTTGGCTGTGAAAATGCAAACCCCGAAACAATGTCTTAGGTTCTAAGCACGGACATGGTGTGATAATAAGTCTACATACTCTTGCAAGACCACTGACTCTCTTTAGCAACCTGAGAGGGGACGAGTCCTCTCAGGAGTCCATAGGGGACCAGTTCACTGCCAGCGTGATTCCTCTGAGCCCATGTCCGCACTGAGCCTCCTGACTGCAGATAGAATGAGATCACAGCTGCCCTGCCCCGGGAGGCAGCCCTAATCACCCTCCACCCCGTGGAGCTGACCTGCCCCCTCTAACCCTGGGCTCCACCTCCCCTCCAGCCCCCACGTTCTCATCTCTCTGCTGGACTGAGAACACACAGAGATGGGGCCATGCAGGCTCCATATGTGTATGCCCACCCCGGGCACACAGTACATTCCTGTAAACCTTCTAGAATGAATTCATGGGAGACCGTACAGTTCTCTCCACTCGTTCCAGGGTGCATCTGTGGAACTAGTGCCAGTCCTGTGGCTTGCACATAGGGGTCAAAACAAGTGACTTTCAGCCCTTGTAACCTTCATTTTCCAGACCCAATACATATATGGCTGCCCTTCTGCTAAGTGTCCCCTCAAAGAGTCAGGTCATTCAGGCACAATCTTTATGTTCTTTAACTTTTTCGCATAAGTATCTTGGTCTCTCTAATATCCTCTTTCACAAACATTTCTTAAGCTGGACAACTCAGGCCAATGAAAGAGCTGGTCTATTTTATGTTGATTCCATTCACTTAACTTTCTTGACCTACTCTCTAAAGTGGGAGGAAGATGGGGAAGGGGGTACCTTTCCATAGCCTTCTAGACCCTGCCTAAGGAGAGGGCTTAGGTAGGACCTGCGGTTCCTTCCCCGCGCTCTCGTCCAATTGCATCCTTGTCCCCCACCCCAGTCCTGTCTGTGGCGATGGCAGAGCAGTGACACACCTGGGCAGACTCAGGAGAACTTCTCCCCGGAGACCTCCGGGGCCTGGACTGGTAACTGCTGGCCCTGTCTCTTGCTGGATGAAATATTTTGGATAATCGCTTAACCTCCTTGACCTCCATTCTTCGATTATAAACGCAGGCACGACCTAGGGCTCTTTAATGCTCTCTGTAACACTAGAGACTAGACAGTGCTCCTCAAACATGAGGAATGATTCCTCTCCCTGGAAAATGCCTTCCTTCCGCCAACATAAGCCAGGGGAAGGTTCTGAGAGCAAAGGTCACTTGGGAAAGAGAAAAGGTGTCTACAGGTCACAGGTCACATTCAGACATCTCTGATTTAGGGAGAACATCTCCCAGAACCTTTTGTGGAGACATGAGACTCTGAAAGTCGCTGTGCCTGGGAATGAAAATCAGCCTCAATTGTCCTCTAGCTGTATCATCAGAAGACTTTGGCTTCAACCAGAAACTCCTAATAAATATATTAACTGGCCCTCTTAAGAGGTCAGAATATGTCAAGAGTTGCCTAAAGAACTAACAGTGCCATCTGTGCTCTATTGTCCATGGCTATTTTGGGTCTTATAAACCATAAGTGCAATTTTAAAAAAAATCAATGCCCTCAACAGCTGAAAGTCAATCGAGTTACTGAAGCTCTCCCCAAGTTTACAGAGCGACTGCCTCTCCAGGAGTCTGGCTACAGCTTTGGGCTTCGGGCGGACACCAAACTACTCAGCTGGCAGATGAAAACAGAAGGAGCTCCAATCATCCAATCAGGGGACTATTAAAATATGGGTCATAAATCTCTGGTTCTGCCACAGCTCACCAAGGACAAAATATAACACCTCCCAGCCTTGCTGAAAGGTAACTCCATGGGTTGGGGTGGCTGGAGGTCCTGCTTGCTCCTCCTCTTCCTCTCGGGTGTATCCTAAGATTGTGGTACATAAGTATCATCAAGGACCTTTTGTTTTGCTTACCAGAAAGGAAGTCTGTTTTCCCCAAAAGTACCTGCCAGGTTTTTACCAGTTTAGGGCCTCAGCCTTGGCCTTAACCCTGATAATTGCCCAGCTCCAGGTGGGCTCTGAAGTTGTCCCTGTAGTCCTGCTCCAGCCCTCCAGAGCTGTTTTAGAGGCTGGAGAAGGAGGAGTGCCAGCCCCTGAGGTCACTGGAGGTCAGCCCTGTGTGCACAGCACCCTGGGGTGAATCGGTGGGGCCAGGGGAAGGGGTGGTCTCTTCAGGAGGTGACTGAAAGGTGCTCCAGGTACTGCGGGCTGCAAGCGGGCACCGCTGATGCTGAGGGGATGGAGAACTCAGTGCACGTAGCCCCTTCCAGCGCACCAACGGGGGGCTCTGCTGTACACCCTCTGCCCTCTAATGGTTTTCTCATCTACAAAATGGGGAAATAATATCGCACTGCGTGGTTGATTCCTGGTGGAGACAAAGTGCCCAGTACCGGGCCTGGCGCATAGGAGGCACTCCCCTGTGGTGGAGCTTTCCCCTTTCCTTCACTTCCATTCTGATTCCAACTGCTGAGGCCTGTAAGAGCCACCGGTTTGCCAACTCTAGGGTGGTATGACCCATTAATCCCCACCCCTTGGTAGAGAACTGTGTGGACCAGTTTCTCTCCACCTTCTTCTGTTAAGAAACATCATCCAGGGCCCTTCCAATGCTGTACAAGAGCATTGCTAAAAAACCCACCTGACGGCTATCTGGCATTCTACAATGGAGGTTCTCAAAGTGTGGCGCTGGGAACATCCGCACTTGTTAGAAATGCAAGTTCTCGGGCCCCTCTCAGCCCTATTGAATTAACAACTCTGGAGTTGGGGGCCTGCATCTGTGATTTACAAGCTGCCCAGGACTGATATACTTCTCTAAGGAAACAACTTTGTGCTTACAAAAGGGCCTGACATTGCCCTAGCTGGATGGCTCAGTTGGTTCGAGTGTTGTCCCCTAGACCAAGAGGTTGTGGGTTCGATCCCCAGTCAGAGCGTGAACAAGAGGCAACCAATCAATGTTTCTTCCTCACATCAATCTCTCTCTGTCTGTCTGTCTCTCTCAAATCAATAAACATATGTTCTTTCTCTCAAATTGGTAATTTTTTTAAAAGCCTGACATAAAGTAAACACTATACAAGTTGGACTCTTGCCATAAGTTAGCACGTGTGAGTATAAGATTGTGGTACAATCACATACGTGTGCCTTGGAGCAAAAAGCACAGTCGCAGGACTGGAGAACTCAGTGCAGGCTTCGGGGCTGACCAAGAACAGGCTGTCATCAAGGAGGCAGGCAGAAACCAGGAAGGCGGAAGGCAGCTCCAGCCGCATGTGGTGGAGGAGCAGAGGCAGATCAGAGGCAGGGTCTGGACAGGACAGACTCAGCTGGTCTGAGGTCTTAAGATCATACCTGGAAGGCTCCAGGCTGTCTGGGGACAACTTTAGCCTCTTAAGACTTCGGTCTCCACTAGCTGACACATTTAAGTCTTAAAGTTTCCAGACCTACCTATCTGTCCTGCTGTTTTCCCCAGGTTACTGGCTGTGTCCCATTTTCTACCGCTCTCCAGTGACTCACGGCAGTGGCACTGTTGTGTCTGGGGTGTGGGGCAAGCAGCCCAGGGCAGAGGAGGCCTGACCCTAGGGCCACCCCACACCCCCTCAAAGCTGCCTTCCTGGCTCCTGCAGCTTCCTGGCTGCACTGCACTGAAGCCAGTTCCTCCTGAGATGGGGGCCAAAGAACTAAAAAGTGAGTTTTGAACTCACCCTGTGGACACTCACAGGGTGTCCACATCTGTATAAGAAGCAGCCGGCTAAATAGTTACTCTGGACAACAGAAAAATACAAGCATGAATGTAGTGATACATCTGCTGGTTTTTCATGTGATAATATGCCAGACTCCTGCAAAAAAATTCGCCCTTTCACAAGTGTGTTGATTAATTTACAAACTGTTGCATAGACAATTAAAACTGGATATGGATCTTTACAATAAAAATTATTTTAGAAATACTTAAATTCCATTTGAAACATAAATTTAGCCCTGACTACTGTTGCTCAGTGGGTTGGGCATTGTCCTGCAAACCAAAGGGTTGCCAGTTTGATTCCCAGTCAGGACACATGCCTGGATTGCAGGCCAGGTCCCCAGCTGGGGGTGTGTGAGAGGCAACCAATCAATGTCTCTCTCATACATAGATGTTCCTCTTCCTCTTTCTCCCTCCCTTGCCCCTCTCTAAAAATTAATTAATTAATTAATTAATTCTGTTTTTTTAAAAAAAGATTTAAAGAGAAATCATGTTAAAAGAATCACTTTCCTAATGTTATGAAGTTTTTGTGTTTGTCATATTTTATTTTATTTTTTAAAATATTTTATTTTGGCCTGACTGGTGTGGCTCAGTGGATTGAGTGCGGGCCTGCGAACCACACAATCGTGGTTCAATTCCCAGTCAGGGCACATGCCTGGGTTGCAGCCCAGTTCCCAGCAGGGGACTCACGAGAGGCAACCATACATTGATATTTCTCTCCTTCTCTCCTTCCCTTCCTCTCTAAAGATAAATAAATAAAATCTTTAAATAAATAAAATCTTTAAGAAAAAAGATTTTATTTATTTTCAGAGTCGGGGAAGGGAGGGAGAAAGAGAGGGAAACACCCCTGTGTGGTGTTGCCTCTCTCATGCCCCCTACAGGTGATGTGGCCAGCAACTCAGACATGTGCCCTGATTGGGAATCAAACCAGTGACCCTTTGGTTTGCAGGCTGGCACTCAATCCACTGAGCCACACCAGCCAGGGCTGCTTGTCATATTTTTTAAATCAGTGCCAACTAAAGCAATAATGACAGTGGTGTTACTTTTAAATGACTTTGCTGTTTTGTAACCACAGAAAAGTATTTTTTTAGTTATTATTTTTTAAAGCATTGACTGGGCCAAGCTGGTAATGTGGAAATATATTCTACTTGGAGAGAAATGCAAGGGAAGAAGGGCAGCGAGGACTGAGTGCATGAGCAAGTTGAGAATTTCCAGGCACCAGACCCAGGTACATCCTGCTACAGCCTCCGCTGGGGCAACTGAGGCATAATTAACAAAGTTCTGTGGGCTGAGGAATGTCTGTACAAAGCATGTATGATATATATAGTGAGAAAGAAGGAAACGGTAGAAATACCGATATGGGTAGTTCTGACTGGGGTAGCGATACGGATATATCCGAGCATTTTAACAAGATTTTAGAGTGTTTCACAGTTTTCCAAATACTTGTGCCTAGCGTTCAAGGAACACTTAGTGAGCTTTTACTATGTGAGAGGTGTTAGGTCTACAAGGAAGACACAAAGGTGCTGGAGCAGCTCACAGTCTAGGTGTTAGTAGGCAACATCACCTGTATCCGTCCTATGGAATCCACATGAAATGTTTGCTGGGGTCAGTGTGAGAACGTGCTGTAGGTAAGTTTTTAGTGGGGAAGACAGGAAGATCAGTTCAATGTAACCTTTATAAAGGGGATAATTGAGGGCATGTGGTTGGGAGTAGTCTGAAATCAAATTACCTGGATCCAAATTCCATTTGTATTGCTTACTAGCTATGTGATTCTGGGAAAGTGACCTAACCTCCCTGTGCCTCAGTTTCCTCATCTGTAAAATGGGGATAGTAATAGCACCTACTTGAGAAGGCAACTGGAAGGATTAAGTGAGTTAATAATATGCGTAAGACACTTTGACAAGGTCTTGGCACATATTAAGCACTACATATGCTTTCTATTGCTATTTTTGGCTTATTTAAATGTGGAGATCAACTTGAAAGGACATTTCATCCATCCCTAGTTGAAGCTAGTTATACTGAGAAAATGGAGATGGAAAGGAAGTAGATTTGCAAGGTCATTCAGTCAATTCATTGCCCTAGAAAAATACACTGGCACCTTAAACTTAAAGGATCCTAGGGCATTATTTCTTGGTGAGTAAGAAACTGGTCTTGACTGGCACCATTCATAAGTTTGTGTTCTGGCGTGGTGCCCACACCTTTACCCCTCTATGTTCCAACACCCCAGAGAGCAGTGAATGAGTGCTGTTATTTAGGCCGACCAAACCAGCTGGGAGTCATGTGAGGAAAAGTTAAAAAAAAAAAACAATAAAAAAACTAATAGGGTAGACCTGCAAATGGAACTTTTAATTTTGACAGCCGTCCAGGGTAAGTGAGTTCCATGGCTGGAAACCTTCACTCCATCTGTCTGACGAGGCATTCAAAGAAGTTCCCATCTTCCGGTCTTTAAAGATGAATGCCTATCAGCCCTAATGGCCCCAGCTGTGTGCAGAAGTCCCTTGTCCCCGACTTCCCTTCTTGGTTCAGACATTCCTTCTTAAAGCCATCCACGGAAGTCACTTAACCACTTAGTTTCTTTATCTGCAAAAAGGAGAAAACTTTGCCTGCCTGTCTCCCCGGGGACTTTACGGCACCTGTGTAACTCAAAATCCTATCTGAGTGTCCAATATTACAGAGACTGGCAAGACATCTGGTTCCTTTGCTCTGGATTCACTGGTGTTTCAGGAATGTGACTCACTGGGTGATGTGAAGTCAAGACCTACCTGAAAGACAGGGCTTTAGGTCTGGCCCTGTCTCTTTTGTCTCTGGGAATCCAATCGTTAAAACAAGAGAGAAAATTGTGAACCTGTTCATTCTAAAAGACGCTCTTTTCAAGTATTACTGCTGTCTTCTTGTGCACGAACCTACTCGTGCCATATTCCTGCCCATGTGTGTGTTTAAACAGTTCTTTCATCTGCACTACCCATCATGCACGGTGATTAGTGAGGCTGCCACTGAAGGTGGAAACTGGCACCCACCCCTGCCTTCCTTACCACTTCAGAAGGAGGAGAACTGAGGCAGAGTCAGTAGGTTTGAAGCAATCAAAGAAGGTTAAAGCCAAACAAGGACACAATGGAATTATGTCTGTGGTCTGCTTTTGGGCTTTATCACTTTACTTCCTGTTTGATCAAACAGTGCTCAGGTTGACGGTGATTCTTTGTCAGGCAACGGAGTCACCTGGAAAGCTTGCTACAGTAAGGCTTGCTGGGCCTGCGCCCATGATTTTAGATTCAGTAGGACTAGGAAGGGGCCTGAACATTTGCCTGATCCCTACCGATGCTTTCCAGCAGGTGCTGATGCTGCTGGTCCGGGGATTACACTTTGATAACCACTAGGCTGAAAGGTGCGTTCTTACAGGTGCAAATCGATGCTCTGCTTCTAATTAGAATGACCTCCTGTCCTGGTTTTCTTGGGATTAAAGGGTTTTCTTGGATAGGAAACTTTTCAGTGCTAAAGCTGAAACAATCCTGAGCTGGTTGGTGACACTAAGAGGACAAGAGATGATGACACCCTTAATCTTTTTAAAGCTTGGGCTGATTCAGCAGGCTAAGTAATTAGTTAAGAATTTACTAAATTAAAAAAAAAGTACTAAATTTCAGAAGACGCGTAAGGGGATATCAGACAAATTAATACATATTTTAAAAAATATTTCCACTTCCCCCCAAAAGAACATTTCTAGTTCTTATTTTCAATGAATTTTCTGAGATAGTCTTTCACTCATTCACTCATTTATTGACTCAACACATTTTTATTATTTTTTTAAAGATTTTATTTATTTACTTTTTAGAGAGAGAGAAAGGGAGGGAGAAAGAAGTAGAGACACATCAATGTGTGAGAGATACTGATCAGTTGCCTCTCGCATGCCCCCAACTGGGGACCTGGTCTGCGACCCAGACAATTGGGGATGGGGTGGGTATATCAGTGAATAAGAATAAGAGAGATATGAAACTTGCCTCCTGAAGCTGACTGTCTAATGGAGAAGGCATTAAACTGGAGTGAAAAAAAATGAAATGGAAATACCAGTAATTCTCACCTTGAGGTAGAGTTGTGAGGTTTAATGGAGTTAAAGTCCAGAGACTACGAAAGTGAGCAGTATGTCAGAATTATAATAATCATATGACCAGCATCTTCTGAAAAGCCCTGATTTATGAGATCACATCTCCCAGTTTTTTCTTGAGGGAAAAATGCCACAAAGCTAGAAGTCAGGAGAACTGAGACTCAGTTCTGGTTTGGCTACTAACTTCTGTCTGACCTTGAGAGAGTTGTTAATGTCTTTGTTCCTCAATTTCTTCACAATACCACTGTAAGGATCAAATAAGATATTATTATGGAAACACTTTAAATATCAGCAAACTGATTTATTTGGAAGGCAATTTATTTGGGAAGGTATCACACAATTCTAACATTACAAATTCCCTACTGCAACAAAAGTGCTCAAATCAGAAAAATTTCTGTGACCTGTGGTTCTTTATGGAAAAAAAAATTTTAAGTAAACAGCCTAGGTGAGTATAAGGTTTTCCTTTTAAAGAAAGGAGTTTCCATGATTTAGGGTGAACGATTTTTGAGGAAAAATGGAAAATCCTCTAAAGTCTTGGAATTTAAATTAGCACTACTTTATTTACATTCAAATAACTGGACTTCAGACCAAGATGGAGGTGTAAGTGGAAATACTGTACCTCCTCGCACAACCAAATTTAAGGATAACAAAGATTTAGAGACAAAAACACAACCAAAACAGACAGAAAATGGAACTGTACTGAAGTCCGACAACAATGAACCATTCATCCAGACCGGTAAGAGGGGCAGAGTTGGCGGCCGGGGGAGAGGGGTCACGGCAGGAAAAAGCAGCCGGACCAACCCAGTCGTGCAGGCGGCAGTTGGCAGATCCCAGGCGTGGAGTGGCAATGGGCAGACCCAGTGAGAGCGCAAGGTGGCTGGCTGACCGCAGTCATACATTCACGCACAGATAAGCCAGGTGAAAAAATGAACAGTGAGACAGATGGCGCAGCCCAGGGCCCCAGCGCCAGGAAATAAAGCCTAAAAGCACCAATTGGAAAAACTTGGGGGGTTGAGGTGCTGGGAGAGGCTCCCAGCCTCACAGGAGAGTTTGTTGGAGAAACCCACTGGGTCCTAGAATGCACACAAGCCCACCCACCTGGGAACCAGCACCAGAAGGGCCGAATTTGCTTGTGGGAAGCGGCAGAGGGGACCGAAATCTGAGAGAGCAGAACAAACACCATTGTTCCCCCTCTGACCCCACCCCCAGTCACAGTCCAGCATCTGGGTTGACCCGCTCTGGAGAACACCTAAGCTTTCACCCCTCATACGTAACAGGTGCGAACAGACCAACACATTACGGCTCAAGCAGAAGAACAGCTCAAAGTATTCCAAGTCATGAAATCCAAAGACCTACATCTAAGATTGCTCTATCCAGCAAAGCTTTCATTTAGAATGGAAGGGTAGATAAAGTGCTTCTCAGATAAGGTCAAGTTCCAGTTCACCACCAAGCCCTTACTATATGAAATGTTAAAGGGACTTATCTAAGAAAAAGAAGATAAAAAATAGGAACAGTGAAAGGACAGCAAACTCACAGTTACTACCAACCACACCTAAAACAAAAGTAAACTATGAGGACAGCTAGATCAGGAGCGGAAACATAGAAATGGAGATCACATGGAGGGTTAGCAACAGGGGAGTGGGAGGAGGAGAAGAGGGGAGAAGGTACAGAGAATAAGTAGTATAGACGGTGGTGAGAAAACAGACAGGGGGAGGGCAAGAATAGTAGGGGAAATATAGAATCTAAAGAACTTGTGACACATGGACATGAACTAAAGAGGGGGATGGTGGGGGAGGGGTGTGCAGGGTGGAGGGGAATGAAGTGGGGGAAATAGGACAACTGTAATCGCATAATCAATAAAGTATATTTTCTAAAAAATGAAAAAAAAGAATAAATTCAAATAACTAATGACCAGAGATTCTAACAAATACCTAAGTAACACTAGAGAAAAATACACATCTATCATTGCCTCTGTCTTTTCATCTTCTAAAGAAAGTTGTTACTATGAAGTTGAAAGCTATTTAATACTTTTTTAAAAGGCTTTCCCCCCGCCCACCTACTGGGTAGGTGTCCATGCAGGCATCCTAGGGACACAAGATGTGTATCTAAATGTGTCATCCCTGTTCTCAACAGTTGAGTAGTTTCCCATAGACCTTAGATTAAGGATCAAATAACCTAGGCTAATGATTCTCAAGCCTGGCTGGGTTACCTGGGAGACTTTAAAAAAAAATAGCTATATCTAGTGCCTCCTCCTCTAACTGAGTCAGAACCTCTGTGGGTGAGGCCTGGGTTATAATTTTATAAAAGCCATGTGGTCTGATACAGGCCTCTCCACTCTCACCTGCTATTCACCTCCCTCCCCCTGCCTCAGTTCAGCCTCAGTGGCAGAGTCCTTGGTATGGAAACAGTCCAGGGCATTTGCACATGCTGTGCCCCTCTTTGCTTAAGCATTACTTCCCTGACCTCCCAGAATATCCCAAACGGCTCCAATGCACACTCTCCCAGCACCTGACCTCGGCAGCATTGCACATTTATTTGTGAGATCTCTGGATTATTATCTGCCTCCCCACTGGGCTGCGAGGTCCTTGAGCTCAGAAACCAATTGGTTTCTGCTCACCATTGTGTATTTTCAACTCCAGTGACAGGCCTGGCAAAAAAAGAGGCGCTCAATACTTGTATCAAACGTGGGAAGTGAACAACAGGATGGAAGATGATTCAGTATTTTGTGTCACAGATTTTAAGAGATCGAAAAATATATATTCTTAAAAATCCACGAGTAAATCAATTTAAGGGAGTGTTGTCACAAAACACTGAACCCCGTTTTATCTTAGCTGCAGCTCCTCCAGCCATGCTTCAAAGACAAGCATCATTCGGAAAATAAAATTACAGAACTAATATAATGAGCCATATCCTGTTGAGAGTTATTTTGGGAGGTGCCTACAAAAGGAGGGTTGTATGCTGCCTCTTCAATGCCTGGATGGGAACCCACAGTGTGAGGCCTCCCTTCCAGAGAGATATTTTCTGAAGAAGAAAAAAAAAAAAACAAAGTCAGGCCACTGCAAAGCCTGGTTTGCTCTCATCCTGCCCCCACTGGGGCCTCTCTGTCAGCCAGTCAGTTAGTTCATAAATAATATCTGTTTTTCAATCCAGAAGTGCAAATCTACCGTGACTTTGGTTCACATATTTGTAGCTTGAAACATTAGACAGCTTGAATCTGCCAAAGTCACCTCTTCTGCAAAGAGCCAAAGCCGGTAATCTCAAGCAAAGACGTTTCCGGCCTAAACTGACCTGCAAGGCAGATAAAGTTAATTTGAAAAAACAAAGAACCATCTGTGTAGGGTGTGGTGGGCCCTAGATTTCAGATTTCGGATGCATATAAATGGACACATTCAAGATATTTGTATTGGAAAGACTGGAGGCAAATAACAGAAGTAATGACACATTTTAAAGTTATAAATTAGCTTCAGTCCTCTTTTCTGTCCTCAACCACTAAAATGCCCCTGCTGGGAGGCGGAGGAGGGTTCAGGTGGCCGGTGGTGCTAACTTGCCATTACAGAGCACATTGCCATATCCTCTTCTTCCACCCTGGCACGGGGGACGTGGGGAGGTGCTGGCTTGTCCCAATTGTTATCAATGAATAAAACCAGCTGTGTTTTCTAGGCCCAGAGCTACACAGAGCTGGGTGTTTGGTTTTAGCATCCTGCTGCTCCCTTTCAGGAGGCCGTTTTGTCTTTCCAACTGGCCACCGTGTCCCAGGGCCTGTGCAGCCACTGGGAACGCCCAAGGACCAAACTTGGCTCCAACCTCTGAGACCCCCACTTCCCTTCAGTCATAAAAGGAGGATAATTCTCACCCTCCAGGGACATTTGGAGAGTTCTATAAATAGCGCATGCCAAATCCCAGTCAGCATCCAGTAAACGTTAAATCTGTGTGTGAAGTGCTTCCTCCTCAATGTCAAAACGTTTAGTGTTTTGGGGATCTGCTCTTGTTCTCTAGTGGACAGACAGGAAATCATCTAAGAATCTAAGTTACACAGCCGTGAATGATTGAAAAAGGATTTCCTATCAGCTTCTCAGTGTAGGTGGCTCCACTTGAGGGGAAAAAAAAACCACGAAGAAGATATTTAGAGAAGTAAATCTTCAGTGCAGTGTCTAATTACCAGGGACAGTGTAATGTAGTAAACACTGGCCTGGGCTCTAAAGCCAGACTTCCTGGGTTCAAATCCTGCTCCTGCCCCTGATTACCAGTGAGAGACTTCAGGCAAGTTACTTAATCTTTCTGTACCTAGTTTTCCTATTCCTAAAAAAGATTCGATAGTACTGTATCATATCTCATAGGATGGTTGACAGACTAAACGAATTACAATTTGTGTTCTAATAATACTTAGAACAGTGCTGGCCCTGGCTGGTGTAGCTCAGTGGATTGAGCGCTGGCCTGTGAACCAAAGCATCGCGGGTTCGATTCCGAGTCAGGGCACACACCTGGGTTGAGGGCTACGTCCCCAGTAGGGGGTCCTCAAGAGGCAAACACACCTTGATGTTTCTCTCCCTCTCTTTCTCCCTTTCTCCAAAAATAAATAAAATCTTTTCTTTAAAAAAACAAAACAGTATTTGGCACATAGTAACTACTCAATGAACATTAGTTTTGTCATTGATGATGGCGTGTCAAGCACAGCTGTAGGCAAGGTGGGATATCTCAGTGGTTACTTTCTTTGCCAAGTCCAAACCAAGTGCCCACTGGTGAGCTGTCCCCCTGCTCACAGGGAGGGAGAACAAGCTGCTTTGTTTGGAATGACAGGAGCATGGCTCCCATTTGGAGGAGAAGGACCACTGCCTTTGAACAAGGGGACAGTAAGTACCAGAAGAAATACACTTTATTTCAATACTTGTTATTATTGCTGCCAGAAAGAGAAAGATGGAGGGGGATGATATGACCTACGGATGCCCTCATCTCTTAGTCAAGGTGAATTTGAAAGGAAGCCAGGGAGCCATTGACCGAAGCTCAGACAACACAGACACCTCGCATCTGTAGCCCGCTTTGTGCAGAGCAGAGGCCTCCTATATTGTCTGCCTGTTTGCTTGGTCAGAGCAGCGGAGCAGCAGCATCACGTACAGGAAACATCACCAAGAGGAAATGGGAGGCTGGGGTTCTGGGCCTGGGGTTACACCCTCCTTCAGTTTTCTCACCTGTAAACTGCAGAGGACAGACTAAACACCCTTCAAGATTCCTTGTAACAACGACAAATATGCTAAGACTCGGCAACTTTCCAGAAAGGGAAATTAAGGCATAGGGTAATCGAGTGGTTTGACAATGTTCAAAGATCGATCTATTAGAAACTCAACCGTGTCCAAGCCAACACTTGATCTTCCCCAACCCAGACTTGCAGACTGAGTCCTGATCTCATGCAAATCCATCCCTCCTGTCACACAGCTTGAAAACCACGGGGAGCCATCCCTAATGCCTTTAGTTCTCTCATACTTGCATCTCCATGCATCAGCAAACCCTGTTGACTCCGCCTTCAAAGTACATCTGGTATCTGAACACTTCTCACCACCGAAAGCACTACTTCAATGCCACGGATGTTGCGTTTCCGCCTGCTAAATTGAGGAGCAAGGAGCAGCAGGAACCTTCCTGCTGCAAAGCCTGGGAGCCCCACTGCGCCCACACAAAAAATAACATGATTCCGACCTTGCTGTTTTCCTGCTGAGGTAGCTGTCTTTCCCTTGTTGATTTTGTGGGAATTCATTGTCCATTCTGGATATTAATATCTGGTTTGCTTTAGACATCGCAAGTGGTATCTTCTTCCCTTCTGTCGGCTTTCTATTCATTTTGTCCACTGCGCCTTTACTGAACAGAAATTCTCTATGTTAAGAGGATGTAATTTATTGGATTGTCTTGTCCTAGGATTTGTACTTTTTACAATTTGTTTAAGAAGTCTTTCCTTAACTCTAGGTCAAAAACAATCTATTACCTGTTTTTCCATTAACTTTCAAATACTACCATTCAGTCTAAGGGTTTACATTTCTGTAGCCCAGTTTTACATACGGAATTAAACAGGAGTTTAGCTTGATTTTTCTTCCATAAGGTGAACCAACTCATCGGTTAAATAATTCATCCTTTGCCCACAATGAGTGCCCAAACGTTAAGTTCAGTGTACTCAGGAGCTGACCAGGTAGGGTGCTGGCTCCCCTCCCCGCGCCTTCCCCTGGCCTGGGGCGTCAGGGTGATTGTTTGCAGCCGGCTTTGATAGACAAGTGCCTATCCCTGCATTGCTGGGCAAGACTGTGAAGGGTGAGTCAGGAAGACTGGGGAGGAGATAGGGAGGGGGCAGAGAGATGGGATATTTGCGGCCCAGAAACAACTCAGGGGATGTGTGGGAAATGTGGAGGAGGGGAGTCTGGGGAAGGGTGAAGGAGGAGGGCCTTATCTAAACACTCTTTAATACAAAAACAACGGGGGGGGGGGTGCTTATTTGGCCTTGCTTATTTATCTACCACAGGTTCCTACTGTGAGATAGGCTGACAGCACTTACCTGCATTTCCTCATCCTGCTGGTGAGCAAGACCTTCCTTCCATATGCTTTCAGCCAAGCTCTTCTTTCCTTGCACACTGCTGATCTTCAAGTTCATGTGCCCAAGGTAGGAGCAAAGAATTTTAGAGCTGGAGTGTGTGCAGAGACAGATTGTAGAGGGCAAGGATACAAATAAGACCAGTTTGGAAGCCTTTACAGTTGTTTTGGTGACTGATAATGGAGGCCTAGACCAGGGAGTTACAAGGGACCTGGTAAAAGAGCAGTCAGATTCCAGATGCCTTTGAAGGCAGGAGCCAGGAGGGTTACATTGCGGCCTTGCCTACACCACTGGCCTCTCAGATTTCACTTTGGCACTCGCTATCTCAGTGGCTTATATTCTTCTTTAACTGGAGGGCTCAGTTTCTTAGAGCCACGAGGCAAGTGGGAGTATGCATAGATGAAGGCAAATCCATCCCTGATCCTTGAAACACTATGCCAAGGGCATGCCCTCCTGATGAAGATTGCTCAGCAACATCAAAGTTGGAACCAGGTCAACATTCTACCTTTTTTTAGGAAAGCTTATTTGTACAGTGTGATGTCTGTCTCCCGCCAATTCAAGGGCAGTTTCCTCTCTGGTAATAATAGCCAACCTGACATGAGTAGAGTATTTCACCAGTGTTTCACACATTTGGAGAGGTCTTTATTGACCCATAGACTAGATTATGCCCCCTGTTCTATGTTCTCATGGTCGCTTGTTCTTCCCCAGTTATAACTGTCATTATGTTTATTATAGATAATTGTTTAATGATCTGTGTTTCTTGCTAGAATAAAAGCTTTATGAGGAAAAGACAATGCTACACCCCTGGTACCTAGCACGGTGCCTGGTTCATAAAAGTCATTCAGTACATCCCTGTAACTGAGCAAGTATATCATCAGGAACTCTAACTTTCCAAAACTGCTCTTTCGAAGTGGGTGTTATTGCCTCCACTCATTGATGATGGGAAGACACTGTTGAGAGACTGTGGTGACAAAGTTAGTAGAAGGACTAACTGAGATGACACCAAAGTGTCAGCTCTTCCACTGTGCTCCACCTGGAACCTAGAAGAAACGTCCATTTATTTAATCAATCAACAGGCATTTATTGATTCTTCCCCGAATGTCAGGCTCTACTCCATGCTCACAGGGGACATAGAAAAAGAGGAAGATTTGCCTTCACATTCTGGGAGCCAAATGCAGGGAAAGAGACAGGCAAATACGTAACTGCATTATAGTGTGGTAATGGGGGCTCCTAGGAGAAATGTCTAACTCTGCCTGGGTGAGGGAAGGCTTGAATGGGTCCATTTGATCTGGTTTTTGAAGAAGAAAAAAAGTGTTGTGCCAGGAAGAGAACAGGGAAGATTATTAAAGAATAAGACTGATGGCACCGCCAAAGCTGGATAACCTTGTTTCCTTCTCTGTTGCTGACTATCGATGACCCATCTTCCAATCCCTGGTTTCAAGAAATGGAGGAATCAGTCCCAGAAACCCAAACTCGCTCAGCTCAAAGTAGTCAATGCAACAGGAGACCCACGGTGTGGTTGGGTTGGGTTATGAACATCCCTAGAACTCACTTACCTGGACTGCCGTGTACAGACTGACGTATCATCTATATGAATGGTGTTCAGTGGATTCAGGTAAAGCTTAGCTCTCACTATTGCATAGAGTGGCCCCAATGCCTCATTTCAATCAGCATACAATATCTATTTTCACTACAAAGGTAAGAATATTGCAGGTCATCTGATGTGCAATGGAGTGAGGTACGACTTGCTGTGAGTAAAAGAGCAGTGGAACAAGGGAAGACACTGGTTTGCTGGAAACTGGAGAAGTCGTCTCTTAAAAATATTGCAAACCAGCCACAGCAGTCAACAGGCCTTCCATTGAAAACACATGGCACTGAAGGGCAGTCATGATTATTCTGTGGGCATTGTCATACCATAACAGGAATCAAGGAGGGGGAGCTATTACCATATGCAGTTGAAGTGACAGGAAATTTTGCATCAGCAAGTAGGGTGATCATATTTACATTTTATAAAGATAATGCACAGCAGTATGTATTAGGGGAACAGACAACAAAGAAATTGTTTAGAAGGTTAATGAAAAAATACCAGTGAGTGATGATGAGGCATCTACCCAGATAATAAGAATAAAGAGGAGGAAATGGATTCAGAAGCTTGAGGAGAGAGTCATCGAGATCTGGATGAGTAATTGCATGTAGCGGGTGAGAAGTAGGAAGGAAAAAGAGTGACTTCTGAGCCTCTGACTGAGTCTTTGACTTGGGAAAGTGGTTGAATGCTGGTTGGACTGAGAGGGAGAGAAAGAGTTTGAAGAAAAGAGAGTTCAGCTTTGTAGCTGTCGAAGTGACTACGTGGATCACAGCATGGAGCACAGGCACAGGTTCCTAGTAGGCAGCTGGACATGTGGTCTTTAATTCAGGAGAGAATTCCAGGCCGGAGCTAGTAATTTGAGAATCATCAGTTTAAATGGTAAGTAGGAGTAAATGAGGTAACCCAAGGAGACCATATAAAGAGAAGGCTGAGAATCCTGTTAGGGAACGCCAACATTTAAGGGGTCGCTAATGAGGAAGACTGATGAGCAAAGCCACGCAAAATCTAAACACTATTGGGAGGCTTAGATGTTCTAACTCATTTGGAATTCAATCAGCTGCTTGTAGCAGAAACCCAGTACAGCAGATTAAGGAACTTCTTACCCAGAGGGCAGTCCAGGCAGGGCTTAATGGAGCCATCACGACTCTAGTCAAGCAGTTCCTTTCTACCGCTTGATTGGAAGTGGCTGCTCCACGTCCAGGCATTCAGCCGCCATTCCAGGCCAAAGGGCAAAAGGCAAAGGGCAAAAGGCAAAGGGCAAGTGCCTCCCTTTTCATCAGAAAAAAACAAGTTTTCTGAGAAACCCCATCCATTAGACCAGAGATTTTCAACCTTTCATCTCGTGGCACACCCAACTAAGTATGAGAATTCTGCAGCACACCAGAAAATAGACTTTTTACTGATCTAGCAAAAAAGATATAATTTTTAAATATATTTAAAAAAACATTTAATGTATTTATTTTTAGAGACAGAGGAAGGGAGAGAAATGTCAGTGTGTGGTTGCCTCTTGCGCCCCCCCTCCACAGGGGGCCTGGCCTCCAACCCAGGCTTGTGCCCCGCAGGGAACCAAACTGGCGACTCTTTGGTTCACAGGCCCATGTTTAGTCCACTGAGCCACACCAGCCAGGGCAAAAAAAAGATATAGTTTTGATTCTTTCACAGCAGATGTCTATTGTTGTGTGGACTGTTGTCATTTTCTTTTTTAATTTGAGAATCTAAGGGAAAATAGGCCAGTGTCCCTGACTAAAGAGTTGGGTATTGCATGTTTTAAAAATTCTTGCAGCACATCGGTTGAAAATCTCTGCATTAGACTAAAAACTACAACTCATTAGCCAGGATTAGGGATATGAATATCTCACTACACAGGTATCTGGGGGAGATACGGGTTGTTTGGGTTTTTTTTTAACTTTTTGTTTGGAAATAATTTAAAACTGACAGAAAAAATTCAAAAATAAGACAAAGAAGTCCTGTATACCCTTTACCCCAAATTTCCAAATATTAACATTTACCACATTTACTTTGTCTTTCTCTATTTGTCAGGCACATTTACTCTTACATACTTCAGTGTGTGCTTCCTAAAAATAAGGATCTTCTCTTCCATAATCATAGTACAATAATCAAAACCAGAATATTAGCATTGATGTCATTTATTATTTAGTTAACAGCGTTTGCCAGTTGTCTCACTAAGGTCTTTTATTGCAAAGAAAAAAATTTCTTTCCAGTCCAGGAACCAATCCAGGATTACTACTGCATTTGGTTGTTATGTTGCTTTAGTCTACTTTAATCTAGAAAGTTGCTTAATATGTCTTTATCGTCCATGTCATTGACATTTTTGAAGACCACTTTGCAGTGCAAATAAGTCCCTTATTTGGACCCATCTGATGGTTCCTCATACTTTAGGTTACAAATTTTCAACCAGAACACTACAGAAATGATGGGGTATCCTCAGTGCATCATATCAGAAGGCACTCAATTTTGATCAGGAGGCAAGAAATTTTGACTTGTTCCATTACTAGCAATATTAACTTTGATCACTTGGTTAAAGTGGTAGTATTAGTGAGGTTTCCCTACTACAGAGTTACTATGGGGTTGGTCAAAAAGTCTGTATGGCTTTTTCTATGAAATACGACACATTTTTCCTTTTCACCAACAACTTTATTGATTTGGATATTTTGAGTATGTCGGCTATCTCCTTTGTGGTATAATTTTGATTGTTCTCAGTCAGTGTCTTGATTTGATTGCTACCAACTTCAGCTGGTCTGCCCAACCATGGAGCAAGAAATATCATCCAGCAAGAAATCTCTAGCACTAAACTTTGCGAACCACTTTTGAAGGATTCGATCAGTCACAGCACCTTCTCCATACACTGCACAAATCTTTTTTTTGCTTTTCAATTTCATTTTTATCTTCTGTGAAATAAGAAAACATAATATGCGAAAAATGTTGCATATTTTCTTCCATTTTCAATATTAAAATGGCTACACAAAAATTCATCAATTTTGATAAGCTTTTTTTAAATGCATGCTGATATGAGAGCTGTCACAATACAATCTTCAAAATTGTTTCTAATGAAGTTAAAGACAACTAAATGCTACTAGAACCATCTTATGGGAAAAGCCAAATAAATTTTCTGGCCAATCCTATATTTTATACTTTGAAAGTAAACTAAGAATCTGTGAGAGATGCTTTGAGGCGATAAGCATCACGTTTTTCATCAAAATTTCGCCTGCTAGTTTTAGCATTCATTGATGATCCTTGCCTGAAATAATAATATGGTGATTGCAAAATGGTGACTTTCTAGTTCTGTCATTCATTCTATAATGTGTTAGCTTGTCTTCCATCATACACAAGAACTTTTCTTCCTCCTCCATTTACTTATTTGCATGTTCATTTCAGTGTGGACTCACAGATTCCTATTCTACTCAAAGGGTTAGAATACAGTNGCTGACCCAGCTCTGCTGCTGGTTCTGCCTCTTACCGTCCTCATTGAACAGTTCGTAGCTGTCGGACTTCCGTATAATTCGGTTTTCTGGCTTCTGGATGTGTGGTAGTTCACCAAAACTTTTGTTGTATCCAAACTTGGTTGTGGGAGAAGGCACAGTGTTTCCACCTATGCCTCCATCTTGGTGGAAGTCCGCAAACCACTTTTGAAGGATTCGATCAGTCACAGCACCTTCTCCATACACTGCAGAAATCTTTTTTTTGCTTTTCAATTTCATTTTTATCTTCTGTGAAATAAGAAAACATAATATGCCAAAAATGTTGCATATTTTCTTCCATTTTCAATATTAAAATGGCTACACAAAAATTCATCACTTTTGATAAGCTTTTTTTAAATGCATGCTGATATGAGAGCTGTCACAATACAATCTTCAAAATTGTTTCTAATGAAGTTAAAGACAACTAAATGCTACTAGAACCATCTTATGGGAAAAGCCAAATAAATTTTCTGGCCAATCCTATATTTTATACTTTGAAAGTAAACTAAGAATCTGTGAGAGATGCTTTGAGGCGATAAGCATCACGTTTTTCATCAAAATTTCGCCTGCTAGTTTTAGCATTCATTGATGATCCTTGCCTGAAATAATAATATGGTGATTGCAAAATGGTGACTTTCTAGTTCTGTCATTCATTCTATAATGTGTTAGCTTGTCTTCCATCATACACAAGAACTTTTCTTCCTCCTCCATTTACTTATTTGCATGTTCATTTCAGTGTGGACTCACAGATTCCTATTCTACTCAAAGGGTTAGAATACAGCAGTGCAATACTAGTAGAATTATTAGGTGCTCAATTGTCACAGATTGGCCACCAGGAGCCCCTGTAAGCAGGCTTCCGTGTACTTCCAACATGTCCCCATCATTCTTTGACTACTTACCTTTTTTGAGATTATTATTTTTAATAGGGCACATTATCATCTTGATAAAATCAGTCTCCTGTTACTAAGGAACAAGAGAAATAGAGATGTATGGGCAACCCATACTGTCCACCACACTGAGCTCCCCACTAGCCAGAAAGAGCTCGTGGCTTGAATGCAGGCTGAGAGCCTTCCTTTATTCTAACAAAACAATTTTGCACCCACATTCCAAAAAAGCCTGGAGGCTATGAAACGCTATCCATGCCTCTCCTCATGCTAATACTTTATCACCATCCAACGAGTGCTCCTAGGGCCAGGTCCCTGTGTTGCACAACTCCAGAGGGTGCCATTGTAGATCATGAGTGATATATTGGAGCAGGGACGGGCTCGTGAACTTTTTCTATAAAGGACCAGATATATATATTTTCAGCTGTGTGGGCCACTCGGCCTTTGTTGCAACTGTCACAAGTGGGCACAGGTAACCAGGTTTTTGGTGATCGGGTCAAAGAATTGAACTGAACACCCAGAGTTTATAGCCGAGAACATGGGAGCAGGCCAACTCCCAGCAGAGGCTGACCTCATGGGCTGGAAGGACTCTAATCTTATAGGGCAATCCTTCCTGGCTAGTTTTGCTGGCTTTTACTGTGCCTGTACAAGTAGTTGTATTACTTTAAAGCTACTGCACATGTGGTCTCCCATGGTTTTCCTGGATTGGGTGCCATGGAAGGGGGATCCCACAATGTTACCTAGTTGACCTCCCCTTCTCCTGGGGTCCCCCTGTACTATGTTTGCCTTTCTCTTTGCCAGAGAATTATAGCTCTCCATGTTAGAGATTGGTAAAAAGGAAAGGGATTATTTACTCAAGTTATACAGACTTAAGAGTAATAACTTAATGTCTTCATCAAAATCCCAAAGTCCGCCCTGGCTGGTGTAGCTCAGTGGATTGAGCACAGGCCTGTGAATCAAAAGATCATGGTTCAATTCCCAGTCAGGGCACATGCCTGGGTTACAGGCCAGTTCCCAACAGGGGCCAGTTCCCAGCAGGGGACACATGAGAAGCAACCATACATTGATATTTCTCTCCCTCTCTCCTTCCCTTCCTTTCTAAAGATAAGTAAATAAAATTTTTAAAAAATCCCAAAGTCCCTTAAAACACCCACAAACACACATAGTCCTTTTTCCCCCTTTGCCCAGTCCAAGGTACCGTATGTCAGGAAGAAAAATAGAAACCCACGTGGTAGTTCTCTGCTAAAGCTGCATGATGATTTTACTCACGGCTGCAGGGGGGAGGGAGGTGGTCCCCCCGACTCTAGCCAAAGCCCCATGGTTCTCTCTGCTAAAGCTACATGGTGACTCTCTCTCTCTCTTGGCTGTGGGAGTCCCCATTCTGGCCAAAAGCGAGTGGTTCTCTCTTCAACGGCCGCCACCTGCGTTTAATCCCCACGTCAATCTTCCTCTGCAGCCCCATTTCCGACTCCTCCCACAATCGACTACACTTGCCAGGATTCCCTTATCCTTCTAGCTTTACTGGGCTGCCATAGTGAGTCTGGGCAGCCCTGGCCCCATGGCGTGGAGCCAATCATCTCCAAGCTCTCACACAGGCGCCGTAACCAGGGGGAGTTGCCTCCCAATTACATCTTGAGTGGAAGTCACTCCCCTCTCCCTGGCTCAAAGCATGGCCACAGCTGTTTAACATGTCTATGAAACCAGTTAAAAGTTATAGATATGTTAAATGATTGTTGCAGAGGTTATCTTCGAAACTGTTGCTATGCAAAACAACTTAATGGCCCTGCTCCATGTATCCCATCCCCCAGCTCAGACTTGTGCGGGTGAGGACATCTCATATTTTTAATATTTCCTGGACACCATGAGTTCTGGACCCCATTACACATCCTTCTTTGGGGGCCCCCTGGCTGCACCCTCCTATACAACTACTTAACTCTGCCACTTTAGTGTGAAAGTAGCCATAACCACATGTAAATGAGTGGGCATAGCTATGATTCAATAAAACTTTCTTTATGGATACTGACATTGAATTTTATATCATTTTTATGTCTTCTGAAATAGTATGCTTACTTTCGATGTTAAAAACCATTCGAAATATTAAAAATATTCTTAGCTCCTAGATTTTAGAAAAAACAGTTGCTGGCAGGAGACGGCCAGTTTCCCACCCCTGCTCTGCTCAGTGTGAGTTGTCATGGCTGCCCTGCCTCCAGCCAGGTCTCTTCTCCCCTTACCCTGGTCTCTGTCATCCTGCCCTGGGCTTTCTCTCCACCTTCTTCCCTCTTCTTTCCCTGTGTTTCCTCTGTGCCCAAGGACCTCCATTCAATGATAAATAAATTTCTTCCCCCCTTTAATCTCCTAGCTCCTTCCTTGCCTTAACTGTACAATGAGTGCATTACCTAAGGAATATTCTTCGCTGAATTCTACAAAGGATGCTACTCCTTACCCCATTCCCCCTAACCCATGGGGGTGAGGGGGTAGAAGTGCTGCTGACACTCTCCACATTCCTTAGTCCTACTTCCAAACCTTTATTCTTCCACCCTCTTGCAAAATCCCCTCCTCCTTTGAAGCTTTTATCATCCATACTTTGAACAATAGCTAACACATACTGAGGGATATCTTCACAACCACTGGGAGATAGGTCCCATTATTATCCACCCCCATTTTGTGGAGAGGCACAGAGGTTAAGGTCACAAAGCTAGCAAATGCCAGAGGCAGGATTCCAATTCCAGCAGCCCATGCTTATTACCAAAGTGGTATGCTGCCCCTCTCTATGACCGTGGACCCTATGCCTAACAACCCTCCACCTGAGCCTCACTATCATCCAGCATCATTTAGGCACCTGGGAAGAAACCGACGCACAATCAACCTGAGTCATGTGAAGAGGATTTAACAGAGAGCCTATTTGTAAAGGTATAGGGCAAAATCTTTCCCAACCTTTTTTTGTTACTCACCCTAAGGACAAAAAATTAAATCAATCTACTAATTAGTTTTACAAATTAAATGAATTTAAATTAATTAGTAGGACATACAGCACACCTCAACCCAATCTCTTCTTCTCTGAATGAAAGTTGCCTTCCTGATGAAGCAGTGTGTGCCTCTGCGACAGGGAACTAGACAGCTGGAGGCCTGGAGGAAGATGTCAGATTTTGAATGTTGTACAACACGCACATGTCCCATGATTTTAAAATAAAATGCAACTTGAAAAATTGACCTAAAATGCAAATATGGTCATTCTGCCCCATGCTCAAAACACTCCAGTAGCCCATCTGCCATCAAGATTCAGACTCATCGAGATGCCACACAAGGCCCCTGCGCACTTCTTCGCCTCACCTTCACCACATTCCACCTCAAACCCTGTGTCCAGAGGCCCACATGACTGAGAAGTGAATGCGTTCCCTAAGGAACTTTCCTCCTTTGCTGCAGTTTGCTCATAATGCCATTTCGGACCAGGCATCTGCTTTGGCATACCTGCAGTTTCCACACCCTAGAATGCAAAGCCTCTCCCCACCCCCCTCTTCTTCCTGATGAATTCTTTGTTTGTTCTTCAAGATGCAGTTAAAACAACCTCTCCAGACTCCTGTGAGTAGCTGATGGCCTCCTCTGTGCCACCACCGTAGAGCGTGATGATGAGGAGGACAGGCTCTGACGCCAGAATCTGTGGGTTTAGATCCTGGATTTGTCACCTACTGGTTGGTGATCTTGGGCATGTTACTTAACCGCTGTGTTTCATTTTCCTTATGTTTAAAATGAAGACTAGAGTAGTTCCTATTTTAGAAGAGTATTCATTCACCAAATATTTACTAACCATCTATGTCAAAACAGACAAAAATTCCTACCCTGGTGGAACTTAGATTAGAATTTAGAGCAGGGGTTGGCAAAGCACAAACCCCTGGGCCGAATTTGCCTACCTGTTTTATAAACAACGTTTTTTAAAAAAAAATTAATTAGAGAGAGAGGAAAGGAGGGAGAAAGATGGAGAGAGGCATCCATAGGTTGTCTCTTGCATGGTCTGAACTAGGGACATGGCCCCTCGACGCAGGCATATGCCCTGACCAGGAATCAAAGTGGCACCCTTTCAGTCTCCAGGCTGGAGCTCAATCCACTGAGCCACACCAACCAGGACAATAAATAAAGTTTTATTAGAAAACAGCCGCACTCATGTGTTTATATATTGTCTATGGGTATGTCCATGGATGATGGTAGAGCTGAGGGGTTGCACACAGACCACGGGGCCTGCGGGGCCAGAAATATTTACCATTCAGAAAAAGTTTGCTAGCCTCTGCTCTGGCGAGATTAAATTCGTACATGGAAAGCATTCAAGACTTAAAAACATTGCCTCGTACTTAGTAAGCAAGCCCTCAATAGATGCTAGCTTTGTCACATTACTGCACACCCTCATGATAACACTTAACACAGATATCCGATAACATTTTGCTGAATAAATGAATAAACAGGTAAAAAGGAACCAGAAGCTGGGGTCATGGGAGCCACTCGAGGAAGAGTTTCAGGGAGGTGGAAGTGGTCGGCTCCGTTAAGTGCCAAATCAATACTGAAGAAAGACTGCCAGGTTTGGCAATCAGAGGAAGTGACCTCACCAAGGAGCAGCTGTGTGTGGTGTGTGTGGTGGTGAGGACAAAAGCTGGACCAGGGTGGGCTTAGCAGGGAACGGTAATGAGGAAGAAGAGAAAGTAGAGATTATACATCTGTGTGACAGCAAGTATCAAGAAGAACATGAATACAAAATAATATTGACTGTAAACTGCAATTAGAACATAAAAATAAAAATACTCGAATATCTAAAATCTGCTAACCAAAAACATCCACAACCCAGGTTTATTAAAATACGAGGTGTCTGATGAGTTTTCCACTTATCTTTGAGCTGGCTGATGTTGGGTAAAGCATCGATGACTAAAGTTCAAGTCTGGAATTGCAGGTAAACTCATGCAGAACCTTCAAATCCAGAGCCATTAAAAAACCCTGCGATGGTGAAGCAGATGATGATAATGTTTCTTTTGAGCTCTTGATCGCTGTGTTTTCTTAGCTGAGGATTTCAATACAAACAGCAGTTGGTATAAATTTGCCTACAGAATATTTATTGTAATCGCAAAACAAAAGCTATATACATATTTTAATCCTTCTATAAATATTCACTGAGTAATTTGAATACACTATGCATTCTGTTTGATATAAATACGTGTGTGTGGAACTTAGTTAATTTGGTCATTGCCTTCCCCATCCCCTCCAGGAACTCACGGTTTAGTCGGCCAAGAAAGCTGGATGGGCAAACAGGTTCAACATTTGTTACAGATGCTAAGGTAGAAGTTTCAATGGGATACAGCAGGGGCATGAGAGAATAAAGTAATGAAACTATTTTGCCATATTTCAACTGTTTGCCAATCATTTTTACATCTATACATTTGTACAGTAAGACTAAAGAGATGACTATCGCCTCACAGCTGGTTTCTGGGGCGCAGGAGACAGACCTTCAGGGCCCTGATCTCGTGCATGCTCTTGCTGAGGGGTTTTTAAGGGCTCCCAAAGGGTAGGTTAGTGTAATTTTATTTTATTAAAGTATGTTACATAACTTTTATTAAGTATATACTATAAATAGAAAAGTCTACAAAGATGCACATTTAAAATATTAACAGGGGATACATCTGGGTGGTGGACTTGCTGGGAGATTATTTTCTTCACAATACTCTTACACTTTAAACGTTTGTACACTAAATAGGACTTACTTTTTTTTTCCATTTATTTATCTTTAGAGGGGAAGGGAAGGAGAGAAAGAGAGAAGTATCAATATATGGTTGCCTCTCATGAGTCCCCTGCTGGGAACTGGCCTGCAACCCAGGCATGTGCCCTGACTGGGAATCGAACCGTGATCGTGTGGTTCGCAGGCCCGCGCTCAGTCCACTGAGCTACACCAGCCAGGGCAGGACTTACTTTTAAAATCACAAATACCAATATAACCAAACCACTGAGTTTCAAACACAACAAGTTAAAAGCATACATGTTTGCCTGTAAGCACAGAGACCAGAGTTTTTTATGCTTCTGTAGATTCCAATATCTAGTTGTTACATGACTAGTGACAAAAGCCTTTCAGCATATGAACGTCAGCAGATGACAGCACAAAGAGATGTGTCTAGAAGGTGGCCCTATCGGTCCTCTTCTGCAAGGCAGCAAGTCAACCAGGCAACTTCTGCTAGAACACGGGAATTCACTAAACACAGGGAGCACTGTGTACACACGTGAAAATGACGTGAATCACTTAGTTTGGCCCAAAGTAACACGACACTGGTAAAGAGTGGCTTGAATAATAAATATCTACTATTTTGCATACCGTGAAGTTCAGAAGTAGGTGGATTCCAATTCTGGCTAACTCAGTAGCTCAGCAAATTCAGAATTCTGGGTCAGCTTGCCTTTGACTTGCTTGGCTCTCCCCACTTGGTGGCACTGAACATCACTGCCTCACACAGGAACATCTACAGCCTGGAAGGGGGCATCTCTCTCACCTCATCTTTTTATTTTTCAGGGATTCAAATCTTTTCCAGAATGTCCCTAGCAGACCTCTTCCTGAATTTTATCAGCTACACTGTGACAGTTCACTGTAAGGAAAAACAGGGGGAAAGCTACACTTAGTCGAAATTAAAAAGCCATAGTCACTTCTAAACCAAAAACTGGAAAAAGGAATTACCACTACTGCCCTAGATCAGTAGTAGTGTTCAGTAGAATTTAATGTGAGCTACAATTCAAGAATATATATATATATATATATATATATATATATATATATATAAAGTTAATATATATATATATTAACTTTTAAAGACTACCCTGAGTAGTCTTTTTTAAGCTAAAAGTCTTCATTTTCTCCTTCGTGAATGAGCTACAATATTGATAAGCAATGCTGCTTCCCACTGGCATAATCACAAGTGCCAAGGGTCCATCTGGCATTGTTCCAACGAAGGCACCTTGGTTATGGAATCTGAACTTTGAGTCGCTGAGTTATGGCTCTGGGTGTTACTCAGTCTGTGTGGTATTGAGTCATTTGGCTTATCTGGGCCCCAATTTCCTCATCTTAAAACAGGTGGTTCTTTAATAATGTCCTTTGACATTAAATGTCCTCTAGTGCTCCATATTTGCATTACTGTTCAATGGGGGGATCTTCCCAGCCCTTATCTGTCACTAGCAAGCTGGGGCAGCAAAACATGAGAAGTCATTCAGAAGGGTACTTTCTCTGATACCATGGGGCAAAACACACTTTTCAAGGAAAAGGAAGGAGGGAGCCATGGTGGCTTGTCATTCATGTACTCAGGAAGTATTACAGGGCCCTCACTATGTGCCACAGTGATTGTAGATTGAATTAAAAAAAAAAAAGATGTGAGCTCTCCCTGCTCTCAGTGAGCTTACAGTGCTTATCAAATATATGTGACCAGCTTTGGCTGGTGTAGCTCAGTGGATTGAGCGCGGGCCTGTGAACCACACGATCGTGGTTTGAATCCCAGTCAGGGCACATGCTTGGGTTGCAGGCCAGTTCCCAGCAGGGAACTCACGAGAGTCAACCATACATTGATATTTCTCTCCTTCTCTCCTTCCCTTCGCATCTAAAGATAAATAAGTAAAATCTTTAAAAAAATATGTGACCAATGTGTACTATATCCTATAGAAGCAGATACACAATTACAAAAGGTGTAGAAAGAACTCAATTGCCCCTCCCAGCATTGTGGGAAGTTGCTTGGACTATAGGGCATCTCATCCCACATTTTACCCACTTTTTGTCTCTTAATTATTTTTCTATTCCTTTCTTCAATGCCTTTGCCCAGCTGTCTATACAGTCTGGAACCTGGTAAGAGAACCGCAGGGAAACACTTGCAACCGACTGAAGGTTTCTATTTCCAATCCTTCTGCCACCTCGAACACCACCATTTCCATAAGCACCATCACCACCCCCACCACCTTCATCACCACCTTTCCAAACCTCCATCCTCACAAGCATCATCACCATCACCATCATCATCATCACTACCACCTTTCAACACCTCCATCGTCACGGCCATAAGCACCACTTCTGCCACCAACAAAAAAGCACACAAGTGAGACTTGCTTTAACTAATCCCAAAACTATGTATAAAATCTGAGTTGATATAATGAACAAATTAAGAGATGATTATTTGCTTTCCCAAATTATACAATATAGAGAGCAACCTTAGATCAAGTTTCTCTAGGGTTCTTTTTTTTAAAATATGTGCTTTGGTTTACAAACATTTTAATTACCCAGATCTCTTTAGGAATACACCTATTTTAAGAACAGGGCGTATGAGAGAGAGGATTTTCATGCTAAGAAAGAAGGGCAAGCATAATAAGAAGCTCATAAGATCTCTTTGGTCATTAAATTAATTGTGAAGAGTTGTATAGTATGCACAAATCTACTAAACATTAAGCAGACTTAGTCACTTGACCATAAATTAGTCATTGTAAAGGGAGAAGTTATCAGTGGTTCTCCTATATCCAAATGGTATACCTATATATAAATATATACTTGTATAAATATGATAGTTCTATAAAGTACATAATACAAATATTTATGTGCTTATATTTCATTAAACATTATACATTTGTATTAAAATATATAATACTTATCAAATCTACGCGATCAATGTATATTATTATATCCTTCTTTAACTGTGAAATGTGGGTCAGAGACTAAAGTAGGTTATAAAAATGGCCACAAATTCCTCTCATCCTTATATGCACATCCCTTGCCATGTGACTTTGCCCCTCTGGTCAAGAAGGGGAGCCTGTTTCACTGCTTCCTGACCCTTGACCCTGGGGTGGCCATGTGATTACTTTGGCTGATGGGATATTAGCAAATGCGCTGGAAAGCAGAGGCATGCACTTTGGGTTTGCCTTCTTCTGCTGATCTGGGAACCCTGCCACCACCGTCACGTGATCTAACCTGGGCTGGCCATCGGAAGGATAACAGATCACATAGCACATATGACGAGCTCAGCTCAGCTCAGGCCTGCTAGGCCAATTAGCCTGCTGATCACCAGACCGGTGAGGGACCATCCCAGATCCGCCTGCCCCAGCTGAGCGGGCGGAGGCCAGAAGAGCCACCAAGTCAACCAGAGGCTCATGAGAAATAATCAAATGTTTATTGTTTTAAGCCACAAAATTTTGTGGCAGCTTGTTACACAGCAACAGCTAACTAATACAGGGACCACATCGTGTAATGAGTTCTTTTCTCCTCTTTTCTCTTTATCCATTCCAAAAACCTTGGTTAAAATGTTTGGTTTATTGGAGCCACAGTTACCACAAACACATCTTTTATTTTCTTCTAACTCTAAAATATCTGATTCTCTTATGTTATTAAGCTTCCTTTCTCAGTTATGGTCTTTACAGAAGAAAGGGGCTGGGGAATAAAGGCAATAAAAATGAGGCATGATGATAAGAGTGAGAAGGGAGCTGAAAACGTGAACTAGGGTGGTGATGGTGGGGTGCTGAGGCAAAAAAGAGGCCTCAGTATAGCTCGTAATGTGTTGACTAACTTGCTGGGAGAAGTTCGCTCTATTAAATCAAAATCTTTATGAAACTCCCTGGCCCTGGCCCCACAGGCCCCACCTTAAACTGCAAATACACACTAAAATTCCCCTTCTATTCCATTCCTTAGTTCCTCTCAATCTTTGTCACTATCCAAAATATAGCTTTCTGTTTGGGTCATTAGAATTACTTGGGTTGTAACTGACAGAAGCCCAACTTGATCTGAAAAGTGCAGATCATTCTCAGTCTTCAGGCAGGATTGAATCCAATTGCTCAAACAATGCCCTCAGGGCACTGCCTCCTCTGTCTCCTTATCTGTCTTTAGGTTCTGCTTCCTGTTCTGACCTCCCGAGATCCCTCCATCCCTGACCCATCTTGTGAGTCCTGATGTTGAGTGGTGGCCACTGTCTCTCCTCTCTCCATCTTGAGTGACCAAGCCCTTCTCCCTCTCCCCACTTGCTACTCTGTTATGTTAAAGGCACTAAGATCCACCAAATTTCCCAAGCCAAAAACTTAGAAATCATCCCAGACCTCTCTATTAGTTCCCCCATGTAACAGATTATAGACCCAAGTCATGTCTACCCTTGGAGAAGGAACCAGTTTTCCTTCTCCACGGACACTAGGCTTTGTCATGTATTGTTCATCCTATCATGGAAGAAAAAAATTTCTAACCAGTCTTTGCTCTGCTTCCTACCAACCATCCTCCACACCTGGAGTAATCCATTAAGAAGGTAAATCTGAGTCTAGTATTCCGTTCTTAAAATCTTTGCTTATGGAACTTGTACGAGCAGATCCACACATTTGAGGTACACACATGATCCCACTGGGCAGTCTTTCCAGTTGACCACCTGAACCCCCAGCTATCCTTTTGGCAGGGAGTCCGGTTATTTTAGCTTGAGTTCCCTAGAAACAGAGCCTAAGCTGAGAATCAGTGTTAGTTGTTACTTCAGGGCCGTCCTTGTCCCTGCCCCTGGGCTGGGCCTGAGTCCACTTCAATCTACCCTGCCTGGCTGGCCTAGCTTAACTACAGTACAGAATCTTGGGTATTGGTGTTTCTCCTCCTAAGAAGCCCAGGGCCCCTCAGGCAAATTGCTGTACCCAGTGACAAGCTCTACCTATCTGGGCCTCAGACTGGGGGTCTGGATCTGGTCACAAAAGATTCTTTTATGCCCGAGGTCAAAAACTCAAATGCCTACGGGAGCCAGAAGACTGACAGACAAGGCAGCCACCACTCAGCAACAACCAATTATTGCCAGCCAGGAGCTTGGCATTCACAGGAGTCACATCTGCAGCTTTTTCAGAAGCCCCAAATCTTGATTTTTATGTGAAATATTCTGATTTTAAACTGTTAGACAGATTTAAAAAATAAAAAAAAAAGAGCCTGCAAACAAAATGTGCCGGGGTTGGGGTCCTTATCTGTCCTAGGAGCTGTCAGTCGTGAATGTTTTTATGCCCTAATCCCATAACAATGGATGCCCACTTGCCCTATATTTGCATAACTATGGGGCCCACTGCAATGAACTGGGACTGGACAATGATCAGCTGCAAACTGGATACAAAAGGTTCCCTGATTTCAAGATAGTCTAACCTCCTTTAGGGTGGCCTGTGTGGCCTCCCTGACCTGGCTCCTGCCCTGTTCCACGGCCTTTCTGTAACCCCTCTTCCCCACACCGTTTCACACCCCCGCCTTTTGTTCGCTGGGCTACCTCCGAGGCCCTCCCACGACCAGTTACCTACCAGCATTCTCACCCTCCTTCAGGGCGGCTCCAATCCCCTTCCTCTTCTGCTTAGCCCATGTTTCAGAGCAGTTACCCACGGCCCCAAAGCAGTGGTTATCAACTGGTGCGCCACAAGAATTTTTAAAACATGCAATATCTTCCTATTTAGTTTGGGGCACTGGTCTCATTTTCCTTAGATTGTCAGATAAAAATGACAACAGCCAACTGGTGTGAATAAATCAAAATTATACCTATTTTTTGTTAGATAGGCAAAATTATTTTCTTGGTATGCTGCAGAATTTTAGTAATTAGTTTATGTGTGCCATGGGATAAAAAAGGTTGAAAATCGCTGCCCTAAAGTTTTCTTTACAGGCCTGTTACTCCACCTGAGAGAACCCACAGAGTGCAGGAACCACTGCCTCAGAGAGTGCATGGTATTTTAAACGCAGGTTAAAGGAATGGGCATTCAATCTGAAAAATAATGAGCCTGACATTGCTTTTCACATGCCAGAAATCCATTTATGAAGAACTGCTCATTCTATTTTGAGAAATTAGGTTGAATTATGGTGCGTAAGAGAAGGGGGGAAAGCCCTCTGTGTACTTTCATTTTTAAAGGAGCACAAATGTGTGACATACAGTTAAAAGAATAAGTTTTTAGATTTTCTCATCTTTGGACAGAAGTGAGGCTTCTAGAAACAGTTCTAGAATTAGAAAATGACTAAACTGGTCGTGCTAGCTTTTCGCCCCAAATTCGAACGTCCTTAAGCCTCTTAGAGTTGCGGGAAAGGGAACAAGCTCCTCTAAATGAAACTGCACTTGCACAGAGGCGGCGGCCCGCGGGCGCGGGCGGGGGGGGGGGGCGGGGAGCGGGGCGAGAGCAAGCAACCACACGCTGAAGACCCTTTGCATAACCTACTCTTAAACCGACTGAGGCTTGTAGAGATACACTGAAACTCCAGAGGCAAACCCTAAGCGGTTACATTTTCTTGACAAGGTTTCCCAGCTCTGTCAATCATTTCCTGCTTTCTCTACCTCTGCAGCGAGTGCACAACACACAAGCTCGGGTGGACCGCTGCCTTGACACTGAGCCTCTTTCCTACCTGAAGTGGAGCACCTCAGGAAGCCGCGAGGTTGGCGTTTCATTCATAATAAATGAATTCAAGGGAGGCAGGGACAAGAGCCTTTCATATCTGCTATTTAAAATCCCAGCATTGCAGCTGAAAGGGAAAATGACCTGGGAGTGAACTGCATCGGGGCTGAAGTATTGCACGATAACGGTACGAGCGAGCGCGTCGGCAGCCCGCCCGCCGGCTATTTATACCAAGCAGATTATGCAATCTGGCTCCAGCCATTCATGCCCGGACTGGAACAACGCGCGCCGGGTGGGGGAGGGCACCATTCCCGGGTGCCGGGTCAGTTTCTAAGTTTGCATCATCCCTTTCATTACGAGAGAGCTTGGATTTCTGTTCGTGCCAGCGGGTCTTGGGGGAGACAGCTGGGCTACAAACTCACTTGGCACACATTGGCACACACGACTGATTATTTAAACATAATAATAAAGGCAGCCGAGCGCCCGAGGCGCGGCCCAGCAGCGTGCAGGGCAGGGCTCCCGGCAGACCGGAAGGAACTGATAAACTGAGCGCTAATGACACCTTCTCCCTCCCCCATCGGAAGTGTCCTCCAAGCGCCGGTCATTGAGAAATACCGAAGGGGCAGAATGGGGGTGAGGTGAGGACAGGCCCCAGCGCAGCTGCGCGCGCCTCGCCTGCCGCGTCGGTGGGGGTGGGGGAAGGGGGTCTGCGGACTCAGCCGCACATACCTTAGGGTACAGTAGAGTCCTCTCCAAGTCACCCCTCTCCCCAAGAGCGCCCCTGGTGGGGGAGGGGTAACGGTGAGTGATTGGTCGAATCCTACCCTGCGACCCCCTCCCCCGGGGGAGACCTACACTTCCAGCCCTATGGGACCCCGACGGGCTAGAAGTGAGAGAACGAAGGGCACGAAAGAGAGAGCAGATTGCCAAGAAGAATAAAATGTCCTCTTCTCCCGGGACCCATGCCGGCCGCGAGGAGGCGGGGGCCGAGACTGCCTTCGGAGTAAAACAAGACCTGCGGGTCTACTGAGCATGCCCGTCCGGGGGCCACTGAGGGTCGCTCCGATTCCGCGCTCCGGGTTTTCCCGGAGGCTGTAGAGGGCGGGGGCGGGGGCGGGGGCGGGGGGGGGGCCCGGGTCGGGGGTGCTGCCCCGCCCGGGACTCTGGATTGAGAGGCTGGTGGAAGCGGGGGTGGGGGGGGGTGTCTTGCTGGGGCCTCCGCTAGGTTTGCGTGAGGTTGTGAGTAGATCGACATTACTTCTGAAGCTGTACGATCGCACTGTGAGTCGACACCCTTGATTGATCCTGTTCAGAGCTGCTTTGCCCCGTTTTGCAGGTTGTAGGGGGAGACAGGGATGTAGGTGTTTAGCTCTTTCCGTAATGGCATTAAATTAAAGCCCGAAACCCAGGATAGCCCCGATTCTGGTAACAATCTAGTAGACTTTAATAACACCATCATATTCAGATCAGCAAACGTATCTGAGTTATTCTCTCAATGTGTCATTTATTTATGAACTGCCAGGAGCACAGTTAGTAACTGACGGGGAGGATCAATAGGTGACCTACTAGGAACTTCCATCAAAAGATAACTACCGTTACCTTTTGGGTAATGAGCAAGGCAGAAGAAAAGTGGGACGTTTTCTTGAGAGGAATGTGAAGTACTGGGAGTGGAGCAGGGAGCATTTAGTAATCCAGTTGCCTAGAAAGAAGAAAGGGTTGCCATTAATTTTCTTTTTTTTTTTTAAAGATATTTCTCTCTTTTTAAAAAATATTTTATTTATTTATTTTTAGAGAGGGGAAGAAGGAGAGAAACATCAATGTGTGGTTGCCTCTGGTGCGTCCCCCACGCCTTCTGCAACCCAGGCGTGTGTCCTAGACCGGGAATGAACCAGCAACCCTTTGTTTGGCAGGCTGGCACTCAGTCCACTGGGCCACACCAGCCAGAGTAAAATGTTTTATTTGCAGTGTGCTTAACACAGTACCCTCACCTTATAGCCATTTAGTCTTCCCAGCAACCCTATTTGTGAGTATCCTGATGCTGAGGCTCAGAGAACCTAAAATTCTACTGGAGTCTGGCACAAGGGCAGGGCATCCAAATGGGGACCTGGTGAATTCTGGACCTTGAATATTTTTCTTAGCTTCTCTGGCTGCCTGGTGCAAGGGCAAGGGCCAGTCATTCACTGCCATTAGCAGGGAGCTGGATGAAAAAGTAGTGATGACACCAGTTCTGCTTGCCTACCTACAGAAGTCTATAATCACCTCAACTGGCACCTTGCCGTTTGGGCTCTCTGAAACTTGATGATGGGGCTAAAGAGGTGCCCACTGAGTGAGGTGATTCTGGTATGGGCAAATGTTTGTGCTTCCAGAAGTCCGGAATGACTGAGTGGGATCTCTTTCAGCACCTCTAGGAGAAAAGCAACAATAGCCAAATGTGAGAGCTTGGCAGACATCTTAGCTTTATGGAAAGCTAAGCTAAGATCAAGCTACATCTTAGCTTTGTGGCTTAATCTACTGAGCCACACCAGCCAGGGCTTTATGGAGATTTAGAGACCAACAAGATCTTGCTCTGTTCAGTGCTCTCTCAATGGCCTCACAAACTGAGAAAGACAACTTTGGCCTTGTTATCCCTGTTATAAAGAAACTGAAAAATTGCTAAAAGCTTCACTCAGGGTCTCTAGGCTGCTAGGAAAACACCAGAACCCAGGCGTCGCTTCCATCTAGTGCTCTTTTCATCACCGTGTACCAGCACTCATTATCAAAGGTGGGTCAGGCTCTGGCTGGTGTGGCTCAGTGGATCAGTGCAAGCCTGTGAACCAAAGGGTCTCTGGTTCAAGGGTCGCTGGTTCAATTCCCAGTCAGGGCACATGCCTGGGTTGTGGGCCAGGTTCCCAATGGGGGAATGTGAGAGGCAACCACACATTGATGTTTCTTTCCCTCTCTTTCTCCTTCTCTTCCTCTCTCTCTAAATAATTTTTTTTTAAAAAAAGGTGGGTCAGGCCTAAACCATAGCCACAAAGTTCATGGTTGTGATCAGCATGAAGCTAGGGTAAACCACTAGTTTCTCCTTGACTCAAGATGAAACTCCTATTCTCTTTGGAGTGTTGGTGGCCTTCCAAATGTATGTGTGTGTATAGATAAACCCTTTAGGTGTACCGCATTTGAGGTGTGTTTAATCTACTTTTGATTTATCCAGTGATTGCTATTTAGTTAAAATATCTGTGTAGTCTCTTAACACACTCAAGAGGACAAAAATCTACTGTGTTTGGAGAGAGAGGGAAGGGGCAGGGACCATATCTCTTGTTCCCTAGCAAGACCCCAGAAGTAAAAACCTAACAGTCATGTAATTTGTGGGACTCACTGCAAAGTAAAAATGTGGAGCCCCTTGTTTGTCTAAACACTGTAAAGAATTTCAAGACTGCAACAGCAGAGCATCAAAACAAGCGAAGATCCCTGTGCAACTGTGCAGGATGCGTACCCAGGAAGCGAGCCCTGCCCATTGCTCAAACAGTGCTGCTTCGGAGATTGTGGGCCCACCTAGGCCATGGTGCCAGGCCAAGGCAGGGAAAATAATTTAAAGACAGAGGGTAGGGAGAGAGGGACTCGCAGAGCTCTCCATTTCTCTGTGCGAAAGCTTACTGGGCTGGCAACCTCTACCCGAGAAACTATGGTCTGCAAGGGCTGGGGACTGGGCCATTCTCCACCTACATGAGAGAGATTTACTGAATTATCTTTAAAAATATATTTGGGCTTACCTTTTAGCCCGAGAAAGCCTATCATTTTCACTGAAATGCAAACGTTTCTGGGCTGCGTTGGACTTAATCTTTTATTTTCTTTATGTACAAATGATTCCTTAAAAATGTTTGTCCCCTACCGAGACAAAAAAAAAGATCCTAAGATTCACATGAAACCGAAAAGCTTCTGCCATTAGGAACCTTGGCAAGGCACCTGTGCCGCTCTCACCCTCCCACCTCACGGTGCGAGGGTAGTTGGTCCTCTGAGCCCGAATCCCCCAACCGGCTCTAATCGGAGTTCTGCATTTCCACTCTTCCTCCTCCTCCCACTCCCCAGATTTTTAATCCAGGGGTTTGGTAGAAGGGAGGGAACTAAACGGGAGCCAGATGTGTGCGAGTCCCCCACTCCCGCCTCCTTCCTTCGCTCCGGCATCTTAAAACCCGGAGCTCTGACGAGAGAGGATCTGGAGCCACACAGACGCGGCGCAAACAACTCCGGTCCGCCGCTCCCCCGGGAGTGGAAGCCAGGAGGGAGGGGGATAGGAAGCCGGGCATGCTCAGTAGACGCGACAAAGTTTTTTTCTCTCTCCCTCCTCTCCCTCTCTCTCCCTTTTTTTTTCGGTCGCAAGTAGGAAGCTTTTTGCACTCCACCACCTCTGGCCGCTGGGAAGACGTCATCGCTTCCGCCCTACTTCCTCCTCCTGTTGGCGGCGGTGAGAATCCAATATGGAGTAAATCGGTAGAGTCAAGAGATGGGGCTCGGACGGGGCGCCCTGCACCGCCTCTCAGGCGCACCTCCCCCGGCCTCCGACCGCTCCCTGGAACTGTGATTGGCCCGGCCCCCGGGGGCGACCCCGGACCAAGCCCCAACCCGCGACTGGCCCTCTTTTAGCAGTCCCTGCAGCTCCACGGCGCGCTTGTTTTTCTCCTCGTCTCCCTCACTGCCGTCCCCTGTCCAAACCTCTACCCCTCTGCCTGCTCCCGAGCCCCAGGAGCCCCCGTTCGCCTCGCCCCTCGGCGCTGCGGCGCTGCTTAACCCCTGGAGCTTGCCTTTGCACCCTTTCCCCCAAACCACCCCGCGCCTCGGTTGTCCTGCTTCCCTTTCTGCCTTGTGCGGCGCCCCCTTCCCCAACCAAATCAGGCGATCTCCGGAGATGTGAAGAAGGGGGGTGAGCGGACAGGAAGATGAAGGGAGCAAAGCTGCCCGCCGCGGGACAGGCATCTAGGTGAACAGGAAAATGACCGAAGAAACACACCCGGACGAGTAAGTTTGGCCGCGGGGTGGGACGCGTGTGCCCCGCGGGGGCAGCCTGGGGGTCGGAACTGAGGACGCCGGCAGGGACGCTTCTTGGGTGGACTTGGCGTGGGGTGCAAAGTCTCGCTGGCCTGTGGGGTTTGGGACGCGAAATTTCCTTCCTTCTTGAAGTGAGGAGGGGGCAAAAAACTGCTGCAGGCCGGCGGAGGTGTGCCTGGGGTCGGCGGGTTGGTGGCTACTGCGGGGGCCAAGGGCGCACTGGTGACCTCGGGGAGGTCCCCGCTCCCTCTCCGGAGAGTTCAAACATCCACCACCACCCCGAAATCCTCGGCACCCTAAGCGGAAGACCTGTCACCCCTGCTTCTGACTCCTGGGGTAGGTGGGTTTTTACATGATGACTTTGTGACTCTTCCCGCCCCGCTGCTCGCCCTGCGGTCCTCCTGCCTGGAGCCCTCTCGGGCCCAGGCTCCGCCATTTCGTTTTCTTGAATCGCTCTCATTTGCATACCACATTTTCATTCATAAAAAACACGGCCTTGAGCAAGGGGAGCACTAGGCGCGAGCTCTGCGGGGGTCTGCGTGCGCCGGGGTCCCCGCTCGGGCCGGCATGCTGGAGCCGCCCTCGGGGTCCCGCTGCGCGTGCTAGTGTGTGTGCACGCGCTTGTGGGCCGGAGACTGGCGCCCCGCAGGGTCTGGGTAGCTGGGTTGGGGGGGCGGGGAGCGGATCCGAGGCGTGTGCAGCTGGGGGTGGAGATCGTGCGGGGCAGTGTGTTGCTGGTGTGTGTATGTGTGTGCACGCGCTTGTGTACAGGCGTGCGGGGCAGTACGCTGGGGGTGCACGCGCGCGCGCGCGCGCGTGTGTGTACAGGAGTGCGGCCCGGAGTGTAACAATGCTCAGGTTGCTCCGCCCTAAGGGCTGTCCGGCCTGACCCACTGCCCACCATGGGACCTGTGTGATTCTTCATCCCTGGGCCCACGAGCAGCTCCCTGCAGCCTCACCGTCTCAGAGTTGGGTTTGGTTTTTCCCCCCACCCCCTCCAGAGGCCGTTCCAATTGCGGGTGCAGCGGAAGCTGGGCCACTGGGCCCAGTGCCTGAGGTCGTCGCCCTCAGGTCCGAGCCGTCTCCGCACAGCGGCTGTGCCTGCCACCAGCAACATTTTTTTTTTTTTTTGTGAATAAGACACTCTCCTTTATTGTCACATGATAGCCTTCCCCTCCTCCCCTGCACATTCATAAATCCGGAGCCTGCCTTGGCTCTTTTCATTCAGCGCTGCCTGCCATTAGCTAAGGTAGCGGTGGCGCTGGATTGGGCGCAAAGACCCTGTCCGCAGCCGCTGGGACTAGCCCTGGAGGGAGGCCCGGGGAGTGTCTGCGGGGGGTGTGGGGCCTGCGGGTAGAAGGCTCCCGAGTCTTTTGCCTCCGAGAGCATTGAGACTCGGTGCAGAGAGGGGAAGTGACTCAGGGCTTGGGCCACCGAGAGGGCTTTTCTTGCAGCAGGTGACAGAATGCTGTGTTCTACTCTTAAGAACTGACTCACTTTTTTTTTTTTAAATGCCCCTTTATCCTTTGGCGTCTGCTGTTGCCAGGCTGGGCGGGGGGGGGGGGGGGGGGGGTGGTGGGGGNGGGTGGATGTTGGGAGAGCTGGTCTTAGGGAAAGGGAATTTCCTTCCTGTGGGTCCCCAGGGAGCTTTGATTGCTGTAACCCCTAGTCTGCCGGACACCGGTAGCTGGAGAGGATCCGCCTGGTGTGCATGATGTGACTATCCCACCACATCTACTGGCCTTTCTTTCTTAGACATTTTTCTTGACTTTCGTAGACAATTTTGAAATGGAAAAATGAAAAAAATTGGATTTCTAGGGCTGAAATATGGGGGCCGTATATGCTGCCGGGCCTTGCCTCCTTCGGGACTTGATTAGTAACAGGTATTTCTTATGGGTCCTCTGTCCTTGCACACACGAACAACAGTAATAGCAAGAAGCGACGCCTGCCATGCTCTGGGCTTCAGAATCCCGAAGATTGATTGGTTCAACCACCCTACCTTGGCTCCGTCCCTTATGAATACTGGCCTGGCCTCTTTTCATGGCTGTGGGTTATCTGGTATCCAAAGCAAGAGGACTTCATGTGGGATCACCAGCAAGAAACAAGTATCTCTATTCCAGGCTTTCAGAGCAGCTCAGCATGGAACCAGCTGCCCCCACTGCTGTCAGATTCTCATTTGAGACCGTGGATATTTGAGGACACGGTCTGGTTTCAGTTAGAGAATCGGAAGGCTGTGGCACCTTAGCCCACTACAGAAACAGCCTTCTCAGGATTGCTTTTAATATAATGACCTTGGCATGAGACATAAAATGCCTGGTAAGAAAGTGGGCTGCATGGACTGTAAACTGGCATTTGTGGATACTGTCCATTTATTGTTCAGTGTCCTTCTGTAATGACCCATTTGAGAATTTTCTTTTAAATGTTGGTGCCAGGAAGCAGGTTTCTGTCTGAATTACAGCGCTTGCTGTGATTGCCCTTTCTTTGCTACTGCTGTCTGGAACCTCAGGGCCCAAAACTATTCTCGATTAGGGTGGCCTTATCAGACTAGGTTTGGGCTAGATTTGTTTACTTCTCTTCACGAATTTGATATTCTAAATTTTCTCTTCTAATGATTCAAGGTTTGAGGTCCCTCAGATACCTTTTGGTAGTAGGCAAGGTATGCAGTACTTAGAAATGGTGCTATTAAATGGAGACCTGGGGGGAGTTACATCCCATGAAAATACAATAAATCAGAATCTAGCACTTGTAAAATTATGCTTGATTTTAAAAAAGTATTTTGCTTTCTGGTGTTCTTTTTCACATCAGTTTAAAAGTCCTCTCTATTAAGTGTATAGTAAATCAGGAAAGTTTCTCTGCTCTTTTCACTGATGGTTCTGAAAAATAGCTCTTGTATAGAAAATACATTGACTGATTCTGCTCCAGTTAGTAATGCATGTTAAGATTTTTAATTTTACATTTTTTAAAATTTAAAAAGTAAAGAACATCAACAAACTATTGAAAGTACTTTTTGTATATAGGATCAGAACAATTTTTAAAAAATTGTACTGTATCTTTAAAGCATTTGATCATCTCTGTGAATGGTTTGGAAATTCACAGCAAAAAAATGAAGACATCCTCAAGTGAGCTATATAACCCCAGAGACATCGGGTTTTCATTCAGCTTTTTATTTTGTTCCTCTCACGAACTCCTTTCTGTGACACATATCTTGCTGAGAGAATGGATTTGCAGCTTTGCCTGCAGCATATTCCTAATTGTTTAAAGGTTTTTCATTAAAAAAAGGTTTAAGTTTTTGGTGGAGCCATTTCAAAATTAGACAGCAGAATTATATCTAAATACTTGAGCTTACTTCCTGAAAGGTGGGAATATTCTTTTGTGAAACCACAATACCATTATCACACTTAACAAAGCTAAGAATAATTCCCTAATGTCTTTAACACTCAATTTCAATTGTCTGAAAAGATATTATGAAAATATCTTTTATAAATGTCTTTTTCAGCCAGGATCCAATCAAAGATCCTGCATTAAATGCCATGTGAAATATACTTAAAGCTCAAGGCTTATCCATCTGCTCACATTCTGATCTAAGGCAAGTTGCTCATGTATCCCACCTAGGTTTTTTACCTGAGTGTAAATAAAGTGGGAATAAATACTAGTGATTTTTAAGGAGTTGCTGTAAGAATTAAATGAGATCGTTTATATAAAGCTTACAATCCAACACCAAGCATAAAACAAGCGTCTAGTGTGGCTCTTCAGGGAGCAGTGAGGTAGGTTTTTTTAAAAGTTAGTTTGTTAATTTTCAGATAATCCTGGGAAGGAGGTGTAAGGATACTTGCCTAAGGCAGCGAACATTTATTTTTAGCACTTTATTTAGTCTTCTCAACAATCCTGTGAGATAGGTGTTATTATTATTATTATAGTTACATAGGGGGAAACTGAGGCACAGGGCCGTTAAGTAATCTGCCCAAGGTCATATCCTTAGTAACGGAAGGAGCTGGGATTTTAGTGCCTTAGCAGCCTGGCTGAGGAAGAGCTATGTTTTAACCCACTGTGTGGTACTGTCTTAGAAGGGGAAAGGGTGGCCAACCTTTGTCCCTCTGACTTCAGAGAGCTCACACTGTTTCTGCCTGTCCTGCTGTCCTTAATTCTGTGCTGGTGACAATCTGTCATTGCCATAACTTCTTCCATTTCCCTTATCTTGCCGGAAAATGCAATAAGGCACATACGGCATTAAAATGAATTTAAGTAAACTTGGGTTTGAGAATTCTGTGATTCACCTTAAGGTAATAGAAGTGTGAATTCTCTACGTTCACTGAGATAACAGCTGTGGAAATTAGACTTGATACAACAAACATTGATCCGTTTTCTTTGCCTTAGCCTGGAAAACAGGATGTGTTTCTCCTGTACATGAATAATATCCTTAAATATTAAAAACATGGAGTTGACTTTGCATAATTGGAATCTTGGTTCATTTGTCAGAAAATCTTGAAAGGGAGACAAAAAAATGGAAAGAGCTTAGCAAGCTTGTAAGCCAGGAAGTTGTCAGTGTGGTCATTGTCAGTTGCATAAAGTCATTGTCCAAAGTTAAGTTCCTGTTACAAGGCCCAGTCTTGTTAGGTGGTGGGCCCAGACTAACCTCCACCTGCTGAGTTTGTTTCCATGGAGATATTAGCAAATGCAACCTCCTTTCTAGCTATAGTTGATTCCCCTCTGCTTTCCAGTTCCTTTAGCTAATAAAATGCATAAAAAGTGAATCAGAACAGATACCAAAACTATTCTGCTTTAACCTGCTTACTCATGCTCTTTATTTTGGAATTCTCTTCTTCCTTCCCTTGTCCAACAAATGAAATTCTCATTCCCCCAAATCAGCCTGGTATGGAGCCGTCCCTTTTATGAGGTCCTCTTACACTTTCCTCACCCCCATTTTCAAAGTCAGAGTGGAGGACTATTCTTTTTCCGCACACTGTGTGGCAGGCTACCCCAATTTAGATTTAGGCTTATACCCAGTGGAAGTCTGCCCCAGAATGTGAGCTTTTTGGATTCAAGGTTACCTCTCAACTGCCTAGTTTTCTGGCTGTTGGCCCAATGCCATCGGGCACATTGTGGTCGCTGAATAAGTCTATTGATTAAAAATTGATTTAATCATTTAAAAATGCTGTTTCCTCCCAGAAAAAAAAAATGCTGTTTCATCCCTGTTGACTAATGCAATAATTATCATTGTATTTGGTTAACTAGGGGTGTATGTAAGTCTCCTTCTGAGAAACTCCTATGAGCCCTTGGAGTGGTTTGTGGAAACTGAATGCAGAACTTTCTGGTGGTGGTGAAATGTGACTGACAACTCAAAACCGTTTTGATTCCAATCAGTGTTGGAGTAGGAACTTGGGAAGAGAACCAGTAGGACTGGGAAGTAGAGCACAATAGTCCAGGGCTTGTATTTCTGCCTCTGCAGGAGAATCTCTGAAGAAATCACAATATTAACAATTTGCAGTAGCTACAGGGTTCTCCCATCCAAGTACTAACCAGGCCCAACCCTGCTTAGCTTTCGAGATCAGACGAGATTGGGCGCATTCAGAGTGGTATGGTATGGCCATAGACTGCAGTAGCTACAGGGTTCTGGTGGAGTCTTAATGCTTGCAGACAGCTGTGCTGATGAACTCCAGTATTGGCATAGTTTCTATGTTACTGGACTGAAGGAACACAAATGTACAATCTAACAGCAGAATCCTCCCAAACTGAACAAGATGATAATAAAGGCAGAGCAGGAAGTTTTGGTGTATGTGATTGTTTGTTTTGGCTTATTTTCTCCTAAGTAAATTGGGCTGACTTTTAAAGACCCAGTCATATTGATAAACCTGATGACTATTCTTTTTTTTTTTTTTTAAATTTAGCCCTGGCTGCTGTGACTCAGTGGGTTGAGTGCTGGCCTGTGAACCAAAGAGTCTCCAGTTGATTCCCAGCCAGGACACATGCCTGGGTTGCAGGCCAGATCCTCAACAAATGGCACAGGAGAGGCAACCACCCACTGATGTTTCTCTCCCTCACTTCCCCCTCCCTTCACCTCTCTAAAATAAATAAATAAAACCTTAAAAACCAATTTTATTCATTTTACCTTTTAGAGAGAGAGGAAGGGAGGGAGAAAAACATCAATGTGCAAGAGGGGGAAAAAATGGATCGTTTGTCTCTTGCATGCCACTGTCCAGGGACCGGGCCCACAACACGGGCATGTGCCCTGACTGGAGATCAAACCAGTGACTTTTTGGTTCATAGGCCTGCGCTCAATCCATGAGCCACACCAGCCAGGGAAATGACTTTTCCTGTAAATATTTATTTTTAATCAATATTTAAGGCTAGAACATTGATGCTTTTTTTAGGCATTTTCTAGGGCTGTTAGTCTCTGGAGTAGAAGGAATATTTTGCAGGGGTATGCACAGTGCTGTGTTGGGCACTGTGCATTTTCTTGTGCTTGCCCAGGGAAGGCCTGAAGGGTTTTTACTGCAGCTTGACATGTCCCATGTGATGGAAAGGAAGCCTGGTGGGGATCTTAGTAAAGTCCTTGATAGTAACTGGTATAAGAGCTAAGGACAGCTGTTTGGTAACTACTCATTTCTCAGGTAATCTGTCAATAAGATGCTCACGTGTGGCATATTGCACGCAGGATAGCAGATTGTGTTTATGTTATATGTGCTACTCTCAAAGGGTAGTTGAGTACTTAAAAACAAAGTTTCTCTGTACTTGCACTTAGAGCATAGAGGTGGAGTCGTGGGTTTTGACTTGAGCATTTGGCACTTGGGATTGAAGAGTTTAGGTATGGGCAGCCTCTAAAATGTCTGGCTTTGGCTCGTCTGTGTGCTGAAGTAATGACTTTTCAAATCTGGTTGTTTTCATTCTTAGATATATTTATTCCCTGCAGTCCATTTATAAATGCTTCAAGCTTAATTAGCAGGTGAAGTTTTTAAATTGTCTTTCCAAGTTCATCTAGTAATGACATCTTTGTCTCTTCATTTTCATTATTTATTTCTCTTATTTCTTTTGATCCTTGCATTGCTTTGGCTCTGGCCTCCAGCATTGATTTTTCAGATAAGCTTTGTTTATTTTGTATTTGCATCCCACTCAGAACTGCAAGGAAGCTTGACTCATCACCCCTCTTGGTATGGGAACAATGGCTTATTAATCCTTATAGGCTTCCTGGGTCCATAGTAGGTTTTCTGCAAATGTTACTGATTGGTTAAAGTCCATAGTCATTAATTAAAAATCATTTTGCCTTATAAAAATTTAAAGTTATTCATGTTGTGCTTAACATCCGAAAAGACTTTGAGGTTGCTTTTCAAATAACGGTGAAGGACCAGCTGCCAGAGTGGCAGTGGAAGAAGCACGGGCTTTGGGGTGACGCCCTGCCCCTGCTCTCCATGGACTCGGGCCCTGGGAAGCGCCCTACTCCATGAGTCCAGGGTTAATGTAATCGAAGTTCATTCTGCTTCCTATCCTACTTCATGAGCTGTTAAAAAGTGGAAATGTAAATAAAGCATTTGAGCACAGCACGTGGTGAATTGGGAAATCAGTGGCACCCACTGATACGTCTGGTAGGTCTCACATCATGTAGCAAGGTGTCGCTTATTTTCAGAATTTACAAGGCAGAGGATAGCCATGAACTGTGTTAGCCTCATAGTGACCTTTGAGACAAGAAATGGGGCTCTCACTTTATGCCTTCTGTGGGAGAATTGGAGCCTGGAAGTCACGTTCTGTTTTTCATTTGGTTTCCAGTGCTGTCCTGGGAGGCTCCTCTACAATAGCAGCCCAGTTTTTGTACCCAGCTTGGCCCCTTGACTCAGTGATCCTAGTTGTCTGTGCTCTTTGAGATTTTTATGTCTTTTAGTAGCTTGTCTCATTTCTTACTGTCAGTGTTCTTACCTATAGTAGCTCCTTGGCGCTCTTGCCATCCCTGTCTGTGGTCTAGAAATCATATTACCAATGGCATTGAGCGTATTTCTAAAACAGGAGGCAATAGTCTTGGGAGGAGTGGGTGGGGCCCTGGGTTCTCTTAGACGTAAGGTGGCTTATGACTTGTTTTGTCTACTTGCATGCTATGTTGGTATTTGCATTTTATAGTTCCAGCCAAGGAATAAAGTGGATGCTGGACCAGAGGTTTAATTTAATCAACACCTTAATAATTTTACTCATTTTTCCAGACCTTTTAAAGCCACATAAATGTGAAGATTGTCTTAATATAGTAATAAAATTTCTCTCTCAGGCTCAAAATTCCAAAACAGGTCTGCTCTGCCAGGATGGTGTACCCCGGTTCAGTGTTACCTCTGGCCTGAAGGCCTAATGGTCATCTTCTTGTTAATCTGTGTGTGTGTACAGGCTGCAGATCAGGAGCCTGCCGTTTGTAAACCAGCTTTGCATCTTGGACCATCTATTCTTAGATGACTTTTACACTAAGGAAAATTAGAAGATACCAGATTTCAGCTGTCCATTTGGAGTGTGGTAGATTCTGAGACTAAAGAACTTGACGTTAGAACGTACTTGGATTCTTAATTGCAAAGCCCCAGGGAGCTTACTTACTAGAGTGCTGGGCGCTTTCACATGCCTTAAAGGTACGAGGGATAGCATCGCCTTGATGCTTGACCGCCAGAGTCATTTTCCCTTCCTTCCCCTGTTTCTGCAGGGTTCCTTCTACAGCTGCAGCCATTGTAACTCCCAGATGTGTGTGTGTGTGTGTGTGTTGGGGGGGGTAGACTCCCCTACCAAGTTATTATGCAAGTTACATTTACGGTGAGAGTACGTTGTGTGGACAAGTGTTGCACACTCACACGTGGAGAGGATATGTGTGACACCAAAGCATCCCCAAATTATAGGCAAGAAAAAGATTCATAGAGGTTAAGGTTAAGTATCTTGTCTGGGGTCTCAGAGCAGGATTTGTTATTGTTAACCCAGATCCTTTGACTTCAAATCCCATATCTGTAGAACAACATCGCATATCATAATTTCATAGAGCCTCAGTTTTCTCATTAAAGATTGCATAGAGGTTGATTTGTATTACTGTTGAGTGAGTGAAATTAGAACTCGGAATCTTGTGAACCTCACAGCTCTGAGGTGACATTTCTTCCTCGCCCTCCTGTTCAGCGCTGTGGAGAAGGGAACCAGTGCCCACTGAGGTGGCCTCTTCTGTACTGACCGGAAGAGCAGCTCTACAGACTCCTCGTTTGGAAAGAGATCTAACCACCTTCCCCTTTGGTGGATAAAGCGGGTGTAAGCAGAAAAGGCTCACAAAGCGCAGTATTCTTCTGGACCTGTGTTTCAGCCTACCTGTCTGAGGGGAGGATCAGACTTGATCCCTGTGCGTAGGGAATCCCCTGGGGATCGTGTGAAATGAGGCCTGTGTTTTGGTAAGGCCTGGGATTCTGCATTTTTTAACACACTTGCTGGTGTTGCTGGCCCATGGAGCACACTTTGAGTACCAAGGGTCGACCTGTGGTTGTGATGGTAGCGAGCTCACAGCTGCCGTGTTTGGGTCTTCAAAGGCAAGTTCACGTAGCTGGCATTTGGAATGTGTTGAGGAAACTCACTGGACGGTACACACGGAGAGATAACATCAAGTTCTTGTCCTTCTCTATCCCTGGTAGGACTTCCGGCTTTGAGGTATAGCTCGATTTTGGATAGAAATGTGCCAGAGTTTTGCTTTTTTCTTCCTTTCCTTTCCTTTTTCCTTTTCTCTTTTTCCTTTCCCTTTCTCTCAAAAAAAGTTCTTGGTGACTGCCAGGAGGCCCAAAAGTCCCATCACTTAAAACAAAGTGACTTCCCAGCACTTTGTTTGTGAGGTCTGACAGTCAGCTGGCACTCTGTACCCTCCAGACAAACGAGTCTTGTGTGGAAAGCCTGCCGCCCTGGGAAGCAGGCACGCTCAGCCCTAGAAGAAATCACAGGAAGTAATTAAGCAGAGAAGGTCAGAGAAAGAGGAAGTGGTTGTGTTGTTTCTGGTGGGAATTGCATTGTTGCTCCTGGGGATCAAGATCCTGATGTTTAAGTCTTCTGGAATGTGGCTGCTTGGGGGTTTGATTGTATTTAAATTGCCGTCCTTTTAGTTTATTCTTTTAGACAGCAATCTAGTTAGGAAATGAATTGCTTTTAGGTCTTATCAGGAATCCCCACGTGCCTAAGCAGAAGTCTTAAACAGGAGTTGCTTATAGCTTGGCAAATTGCACTTAAATGAAATGAATGTCAAGACTATTAGAGGTTAATTTTAGGTGTCTGGAGTTCTTCCTAATTCTCCTGATTAAACACTTTAACATAATAGTTTCCTTAATTGGAATAATGATAGAATATTAGCATGCATATTAAACCATTTACCCAAATTTGAATAGGGTTAAAATGCAAATCATCCATCACTTGTCAGTGCTTCCTCTTCAGTGATAATTCCTGGTGAGAGGTGGGAAGAGACTGGAATGTGAATCCAGAGTGGGGCTTTCTTCAGTCAGCGTTGTGAGGAGAGCTGAGAATAGACCGGAGGACTGAAGTGAGAGATCCTTTGTTTCTCCCAAAAAGACATTCTGAAAAGACTAACGCCCGTGATAGTACTGTCTACAACATGGAGGTTGATGCAGTGGGAAATCCAAAGTGAGTTGACCGGACACCCTTTCCGATTGTATCTTCGGTAGCCTGTAGTGTTTTTCTTTCAGAGGAAGGTAATGGGAGACCTACGGCCCCTCCCTGGCATTTAGATACCCCCTCTGAAGTCTCAAACTCATGTCACCACTCAGCAGTTCCCAAGCAAGTGGTCAGGAACCCATAAACACCCCAAGTATTGTTTGTGAACTAAATACATAAAATCACCCATATATGTGTGTTACTCTCGATGTATTTATGAAATAATAAAACACAACCTCATTAAAACACTACTGAATTCAACTGTGGATGTTTGTTGTGTTTTTCTCAATTTACAGTTATTGAACAGCACAACAATCCCCTATAATCCCTAGGGATTAGGGGCTAGTCCCTGAATTTCCTCCCTTTGAGACCTGTATGTAGAAAGTTGGGGCTCATTGCTGTGGTCCTTGTTCTGGATGGAAGGAAAGCAGTGTGGCCCTTCTGTAGGGGAGGCTTGTGCAGAGGGTGCACTCCGACTGCGGGGGCTGGGGGGTGGTCTAGCAGGGGTGTCCAACTTGCTGTGGATGTGGCCCAACACAAAATCATATGTTTACTTAAAACATTATGAGATTTCTCTGCGATGACATGTCACAATGTATTTAATGTGTGTCCCAAGTCAACTCTTCTTCTTCCAGTGTGGTCAAGATGCCAAAAGGTTGGACACCCCCGGCAGAGGACCAGTTTAGTTGGAGGTGGGTGTAGTGGA